>NC_083616.1:17703238-18903238 GCF_963584025.1 Labrus mixtus
TTTCATTCAAACTAGGGTTCAGAGAATAGATATTGCATCATCCAAGACTAAAAGTATTTTGCATTCACACTGACAAGTACTACTACTGGTCTACTCTCTTGTATTCCTCTTTGAGGGGTGCATACTATTGCTAATATCAAACGTTGGTCATGAATCAGCACATATTTCTTAAGTTTTGATGTTGTTACATCTGGTCCCCCAACAAAGTATGTTTACTCGCGCTAAAAGAAGAAAGGCTTCAGATATTTCCCCCTCTCTCCTCTCTTTCAGATACTGAGCAACAAATCTTTTTCTTGGATACTCCTCAAAGTCATTAATATGATAAAGTCCTATTGGCTCATGTGTACAGAGCAGCAGCACACATAAAATTAGAAAATGTCTTCGTACAGTGAGGCCAGTAAATAAAAAGGAGAATAGAATTACTTCAGTGAGACAGACAAAACAGCAGTGGTATCATCAGCACTGCAGAGCAAACAGTCTTCTGTGTTAGTGCTGAATTCGCAGATATATAAATATTCTTGTACAGCTAAAATATCTCCACAAAGCTCTGGATTTATGGCAAATTGAATCAGTCAGCAAAACGTGAAGACGCCACACACTAAACAAAACCATCAGATATTTTACAGTTAACATTAGAGCAAGTGCACCCGTCCATTTTAACACTTGTCTACAGATTCTGCACTGTGACTGCACACACATAATGACACCAATACGGCTGTGAGGCCAGCAGAAATGTGTAGTCATTTACAATGACGGCAATCAAAGCTAAAGGCGAACTATGATAGAAAACAAAGTTGAAGCCATGACACTAGACAACCCTTTAAATATGGACATTCCTGCTCTTTAATGTGTATGTCTCATAACCAGATGTTATTCCAGAGCATCATTTTGTCCATATAAGTCAGCTGTGATATTTCATCATGAGCACATGACTCCTTGAGATTTGGCCAAAAGTGTTTGTGAGGTCCAACTCACATTTCAAACCATCAAATTCTCACGACTGAATCTCTGAGTGTAAGTGTAATAGAGCTGTGGTATTGAACAGTTTTATTAATACATTCTTGTTAACATTTAAAAGTTATTTGTACAGTTTGAAATGGGCTCAATGTCGCTAAAAGACTTTTGACGCAAGTCTTATGTTCTGGGCAATACGTTTTACTTTTGATATACTAAAAAAATTCTGGTCAGTACCCCCAAAAAATACGATTTTTCCCCCTTTTTCAGCAAACATGCTACAAATAAAAACTTTTTTCAGCTTCTCAAAATTAAATGTGTTGATTTTCTGTTTAATTTTGATGTCATTTGAATCCGTTCATTTCTGGACAACAAAATTGACATTTAAAGATTTGTCATTTTTTCTATTTTCTTTTTTTAATCTTGTAAAGATCAAATTGTCCACAAATCAATCGGAAAATATTTTTAATCAATCTCTACATGTTAGCATAATCATACAGAGGATTAAATAAATGAACCCTAGAAAACAATAAAACATTCAATATATTTAATTACAGACACAATCTTACTAACTTTAATGTAGTCATTTTATTGCTATTTTAAGATACTTGATTATCATCACTTTCAGATGATATCCAAAATTGTTTCAATGTTTTTATTTTAGCTTTAAAGTTCTTATCTATTAGCAGTTTATATTTGTGATTGTAAATTTTATAGAGAATAACCTTATCAGGATCAAAACAACATCAACCAAAGCTGATGTCCATGTTTTCCCCCAAATCCTCTGATGTCTTGATTGGCCTCATCCCTCGCCCTCTCTCTCTCCTCCTCAGCAGTGGTGGGAGGGAGAAAAGGAGGAGTAATTTTTCCCCTCATTAACTTCCTGATTGGTTTTGGACTCCACTTTTTGCTCGTCTGCAGTTTGTCACCAATTCCAAACTGGCAGCCCAATCATTAATACTAATGTTTGTGTAGCTAAGTGCACCATGCTCTTTTCTTTTTTTTTTATCCCTCAGTGGTCTACTTGTACAGCAATAACATTATGTGGGTGGGGGGAAAGCAGCTGTGAATTAGCCTGTTCATTGTTAATTCTCGGCCTGTTCATCAGCAGGAAATCTATGATGTAATTAAAGGCTGAGAGCAACGTGTTAGTTTCACTGGAGATGTTAAATCATGACGCGCTGCTGTACACATGTTCTCTGCTGCGTCCGACCGTCCTCTGCTCTCCTGTTTAATACAGATTAATGTTGCTGAAACACCACAGAGCCTTGTTATCAATTAGCCTCAGATCACCTGGAAATTACAAAACTCATGCAGATAATTACAAGTTAACATGAACAATTAGCCAATTCTTAATTCCGAGTTACATACTCTGTATTTTATCTTCTACAGTGATAATGTCAGCAAAACTGTAAAGAGTTCTCTGACCCTGAAAATGGCCTTTTCAGTCCAACAGTCCAAACACATTTAATGTATAATCATTTAATTTTAATTTGTGCTGATCTTGTTAACTAGTTTGCTGTGTCCTTCATTGTTATTTTCACTTATTCCATCTCCTTTCTGTTTTCTATTGAATATTCAGTGTAGTTATTTGTGACGTTTTTCTGTTTTTCCTTTTGTTTGAAGTCCAACCAGCAACTTGAGAAGCCAGTTTCTGTTGAGAAACAATGTCAAAGAGTGGGTTGTTAGTTGCTCTTGCATGCAGATATCTGTTTTCTTAAAGCTAAATCGAAGGCCATCACAATGGGATATCTTAGTTAAGCTGTGAAGCATACATTTACAGATACTGTATGTTGCTGTTATAACTACACTTTCTATATCTCTTGGAGTAAACCATGAAAATACGAGCTCTTATGTGAGACCTAGTCTATTTAAGGTTCAGGCTGTGGGAATATAAAGGTTGCAACAAGGGCGACTTTACCTGTATGCCATTTTGAAAGAGAGTTTATTCTCCTGAATGAACTTTTGCCCTTTTCCCAGTCACTCAGCGCTCTATATAAGATTTCAAACTATTAAACAGTCTTTGTGTGGACTAACAAAAGGAAGCTTTTTTAACCTCCTACTTGTCCCGCTGAAGGAGAGGAGGGAGGGAGCGAATGGAGGTGCAATCATTTCTGCTGCTGCCAAACAGGAGAACAAAAGCCCAGATGTTAGAGGAGATGGTAATTCAGTCTGATCCAGTGAGGATAAGCTTTCTCTGTGGGTTTCATACTCTGCACTTATCCACCATACACAAGAGTCATAGGGGTAGATAACACTTAAGTAAACACACACGCATAGAAGCACACACAGCTCTGCATTAAACTGCAGGGACGTGAGTGAGTTCCTGAAGTCTGGAAGTACAGTAAAACAAACTAAACTGCAAATATATGAATGTAACAGTAAATTATTAGGGAAGAAACAATTCAATCAATGTTGTTTATGTTTGGGCTTTTTAGTGTACGTAATATCAATGACAAATAAGGTTACAAGATCATATAAGAAGAATAAATTTATGAATATATCGTCATCATGTCAAATCATTTTTACTCAGTAAAACATAGATTTTTTAAAACATTGTATATGTGTTTATTATTTTGTTGTCTTATTTGTTTTTTATTATTCAAATGTGCTGTTTCACAAAGACATTGAAATGTTTAGTTCTGACCTACTATCACTAATTTACGCTGATATACTATATCGAGAGTAATGCAGCGCCCGAGTCAAATCCCTGTACAGTATGTGCCCACATACTTGGCCAATAAAATGTATTCTGATTCTAAATTATGGGTTCATCTCCCCGACGTCAGCATGGACACTGAGGACTTTTTGCAGAGATGTATAGGGATGAGGGCTCATGAGCTGGGCTTAGATTGTTGGTACAAATCACTACAAATATTGATGCTCCCTCCAACAACAACAAAAATGTATTGGACAGTAAGTTCCAGTTTTATGGTGAAAGTTTGACGAAGGCCCCTTTCTCGTTTCAACATGATCATAATGAACACATCAACTCTTCTTTGACAAATGCAATGAACTAGCTCAAGAGAAAATAAAACACTTTTAAACACTTAAGGAGGTTTTAATGGATTTTACCGTTTTCACACAGCTTTCTTTTTTTATTAAAGACACTTATTACAATAACAAGAACATTTTGACTTTCGACTGTGTCTCATGGTCTTCCTCACCCGAAATAATTTCATTGTGGCAATAATCAATGCCCAAAAGAAGTTACCAGAAAACAATATGCCGTCTAAATTTGTCAGTGCTGCCCAGGGACAAGAGAATTTAGTGGAGGCCATCATCAAGGGAACAAAAATTCAATCTTCAGGATCTTGAGGTGCCTGTCACATGACAAGGTTGGCCTGGGATTAAATGGCCGCTATTAAAATGATACGAGCTGTGTCTAAAAAAATCGTCCCTGGACAGTTTGAGAAGGTCTCATAGGTGTCCAGCTGAGGACGTCCCCTCGTAGAGATGGACGCTCCCCTCTCTACAAATGACATGGACGTCTGGCTCTTCATCAGCCAGCAGCAGGAATTAATGATCCAGAAAACTCAGTCAAAGAGCAGACAGGCAGCCAGGCAGGCTTTAAATACTGAGCAGTGAACAGTGAAGGCTCAGGGCACTCAACTGATGTGCAAACTACAGACCTTCACCCTCAGTTTCAAAACAATGCTCTTATCTGACCTTCTTGAATGACTCCTAATTCAGCAAGTCTTTATGAAGTATAGAAAAACAAAATAAACTTGCAGGAAATCCGAAAAGATGAGATATCAAATCGGTTTCCAACACATTATCATTACAATATGCAAATTACATTTGACCGAATTCTAAGGAGGGAGGACTACATTTCTGTAAAGCTTTGGTTTACTGTCATCTTAGTTGTACCTAACTTTTAGAAGTTTTTTTCCGAGGCCAGAGAGACTTTGTAGCGTCTGCCTGATGGCAGTAACTGGAGTGAGTGGTGGAGGGGATCAGAGGGGTCCTCTGTGATCAGGATGGCTTTCCTGATCACCGAGCGGTTATACAGTTCAGAGAGGGTAGGTTGCGATGTACCAATTATTATAAGTGAGCGGAAAATGTGTTTGCTGACATGAAGAGTCATTAGGTTTCTCATCAGATGGAGGCACTGTTGTGCTTTTTTATACACATAATCTGCATGCTGAAAAGACGAGACAGTTGTCAAACTCTGTTCCCAGATATTTAAAAGACTGAACCTCCTCTACAAGCTGATCCTGGATTGCCAGCTACAATTACTACAATGCGCAAAGATATGATGACATCATTGAGCCTTTCAGGACGAAGCCCAGACCCTTGTAGGGGCAGACCAGGCTGGTAGTACCACTTTTTACGCTGTTAAGTAAATAAACCTTGTGATGTGCTGGTTTGATTGAAAAGACTCCACAAATAAAGACAACAAGTGACCAGCGGAGTTGGGCAGTATGACACACGGGCTGTGGGTCTGTACTTTACAACTATCAATGTAGGCTGAGAGCTCTGCCACTGTACCGGCAGCTAGCATGAGTACAAACTCCACTAAGCAAAAGACAGATGTTACTAAAAAGAGCTGCACATAAACTGTACGTTGTGGACATTGCTTCACACAATGGAACCTTTTATAACTCAGAGAGACCCAAAAAACAGACTACGTCTTATTTACCAGCACTACTTTTGTTCCAGATTTTATGGTAAGGATTTTAATGTAAACGATCTGATAACTTCTGAGACCTGTTTTGGCTTCTGAAATATATGCAGTGTTGGTTAAGCAAAGGGCAAAAGTGCTAACACTGGATTGTGACTACAGACCTTACTGTTATAAAAAGGTGGAATAAAAGAGACAAACAACCATTGTGTAATATTTAGAAAACCACTTTACACTGTATTGTGCGTACAGTTAAATCTTCTATTGCTCATTCTCACCCACCCAATGAAGAGCTGTTGAGACAATTGTTTAAAGGGATGCAGTCTCTTATGCAGCCATTACAGGGGTCAGGAACACTTAAATGCTCATTATTGGTTTCTTATGGAGCTGAGGAGTGTGGAGGCCAAACACAGGGTGACAGAAGGCATCAGTGCTTGGGGTCAAAGGCTAATTAAGCAGAGAGGAACCTTTGCTCCTGCATTGTTAACCAATCTGTCCCTGATAAAGATGACTGCCGGAGAGGCGTGACACAGCCCTCGTCCCTATGCTGAATCTCTATTTCGGCTACTGTGCCCCATCAACTCACAAAATGGCCTGTCAGTCTATCTCCCGGCTTTCTGACGCTATCCGTCGAAAAGTTATGGATATGCAATAATGAGCTGAGGCGGGCCGATCAATATTTCCTGGACTTTTCTCTCACTACATTTTAAACATGAGATTCATTGAGAGTCGACAGGGTAAGAAAAATGCCAAAGTAAAGGACACAGGAAGAGTGAAATATATTGCTATGGAGAGGAGGACGCCTCTCGTGGGTGCTAAAGCTGCCATATATGTTTATCCAAATCGTTCAGCTGTTTCAGAGAGCTGCCAAGGCAACATCATTTATCAATCCACGCTGAGCTGCTGCAAAAAAGAACAACACAATGAAAGGGACTGGAAGAGCATGATTAGGTAGGGGGGCACGGAAACTAACAGAGTTTGTTTCATATAGAGATATAAGGAATGGTGCCCGTGTGCTATAAAAATTTATCTCTGCCTTTTATGCACAGCTCTACTTTTTCAGCTCAGGTAATGAAGCAAATATTGCACAGAGGTGGACACTTTGTAGGATGGCTGGAAGGAAGCCATTAAAGTATTAAGGTCAACCTTTACTTTTAACAGACAGAGAGATGGTATAAAATATTTTACTATTTACATTTAACCCCTCGCATACTAAACAAACTGGATCGTCAGACCTCAACTCTGTGTGACAAGTATTAAACTTAATCTTAGATAGATTCTGGGGTACAATTTGTCAAAAACTGTGGCATTTTTTGGGTTACGATTAAGAGAGATTCAGGCCTTTTCATTTTTGGCCTCCCCTCAAAGGAATTTAAACTCTGTGACAAATTTCAGTTATTGGTCAGAAAATGTATTTTGACTAACAAGATAAAGGATAAGCCACCAATTGTCACATGTTGGAATAAGGTGAAGGAGAATCAGTGCAGTTTTGAGGGGTAATGAGTGGTGTTTTACTGCAATGTGCTCCCCGTCACATGGGGGACCCTAAGGGAATAACTTAAGTTTCCTTTCTCAACCACGAATCCCAGGGATTGAGGGAATAACACATTCAAGGCACTGCCTACAGTTTGCTATGATTGGTTTATCTGTGTTCCTGTATGGAATATATGAAAACAGACCAGCGAATAGTGTGATTTGGATGGGAAAAGAAACCTTTGGATTTGTCCATGTATGAGCATTGAACTGCAAAGGAGATAATAGGGACTGTAGTTTCTGCAGATGGCTGTCCATCATGAGTCTGGTTTTACCCAAGATTTATTTTTTCTTGCCACTGTAACTTTGCTGCGTGTTGCTAAGTACTGTGCTCATGATGGATTAACGTTGGGTCTTTGTAATAAAGCAATGATTAAGGTCTTTTACCTGCTTTTTGTAAAGTGTCTCGGCATAGCATTTGTTATGAATTGGCGCTGTTCAAATAAAGATTGATTGATTGATTGATGATCTCTCTGCTTTGGTGGCTCACGCACACATTCTAATCCTTTACAATCTATTATCCTCCAATCACACAGCCCTATCTGTTTGGAAACAAAATGTGCAGATTCTGTGATTACAGGTAAGTATTTTCAAATAATGTAAAAATAAAAATAAAATAAGTAATTTGTTTCAACAGACATTCTTCCAAAATCATCATTCTAAAAATAATAATAATAACATAATGTGCTAATCTTTGTCAACATAACATATTTCTCAGAAAGGATTCAAATTGAATCTTGATTAATTTTAGCACATTTTTTTCTTGTAGGCTTCATTCTTGTTTGGGGTAAAGAACTTGAATTTAACGTAACGAATAACCAACAGCATCACAGTTAGTTAGATTACCTAAATAGATAAAAGGAATTGGAAATGTAAAGTTAAATGCTGTGTGATTGATGTGCATTGAATCTTAATAAGAAAGCACTTCTATACTTCCTTTACCATCGATTTTAACATCTTGGAAAAAAAATGCTAGGATTAAACAACCTTTTGTAGTAGTCTTGACTGCAGCCTCAGTTGATTCAATCAAGATGAGTGTGAAGCCTTAGAGTCAAAAACCAGGGCAGGAACAGGAAAGTCGTATTTGCTGTTTTTTAAATTCTGCATTGTAACAATGTTGATACAACCTAGATTAGCTTTAATGCTATGTGTGTAGAAGTTTTCACATATGCACTCCGGATAATATCTAGATAATTACAGGAGGAACGCTCCGGAGATTCTCCCGACCTAGCCGTTCACATGTGCTCCTCACAGCGGGGGACTATCCCTGTCAGAGGGGAGGGGGGGCGGGGGATTTCCCGAGGTAAGACGTGACGTAAATAAACAACGCTGAAGTGGCGGCCGTAGCAACAGAGTCCGCTACACAACGTTATAATGAGAATATTTGCCTTTATAGCAATGCTATGTGTAATTCAATGGAATGACAACAGCCACAAAAGAGAGGAGAACAACATACTGACGAACAGAAAACATAATGCAGCCGTTTAATTACATGCACGGAGATCGTAGTAGTCGCGTGCAGACACTTTAGCCGGTCACTGTACATAAACGTCACTGGGGTCCCATTGGCTCGAGATGAGCTCGAGGTGAATCCTCCGGAGTATATGCTGCCGCGTTCAGACATCAGCTCACTCGGACTTTCTGCGGATAAAATACTAGGGGTCCAGCAGGATAAACTCCGGGTCAAGTCCGTGCGAAAAATTCGGCTGTTTGCGTTCACATATACCCTAAACTCCCTCCGGGTAGCCAAATCGCCAGAGTTTTTCAGGAGATTTCCATATGTGTGAAAAGGGTTTCTGTGTGTAATCTTGATTATAGTTTCTCAACTAACAGAAAAATTGTCTGTCTTAAAATTCTTCCATCTGAAGAAACTGCATTAAAAAAAGGGATCGACTGAAAACAGAGTGAAGTACCTCACATCCTTCACTTAAAGCTGGACAGTGTGAGAGTGTGCGTGTGTGTAAGTGAGGGAGGGAAATCGAGAGTGAGGCGAAGAGGACATAAACTACACCGCCCAGGCCATTTAATGTCCCCTCAGCCCCAGGCCTGTGTTAATGGTGGTGTTGTACAACACATTACAACGGTGCTTGTGCTCCAAGCAGACAATTACACCGGTATTTAGCCCATCCACAGCCCCGCAGGCTATCAGGGCACTTAGCAGCACAGCAGGGTGGGGAACACAATCTGACAGGCCACACAGGACTTTTACACTGTAACCAAGAGGCAAGAGAGACACTCAATCAGCCTCACACACAACAAGGCCCTGAGGGGTCTTCTGGGCCCCTGCAGGGTCCATTTCTCTCACTGCTGTTGGTGCTTATTCACAGATTGAATGAAGCCTTTACCTCAACTAAAACAAGTTATTTTATCTGAACATTTGTAAGGATATCATCTTGGGTTAGTAAGGTAGCAAGAAAGTTGTAAACGGCAGCAACTTTTTTTGTGTGTGGTCTTTACTCATATTTAGTTTTAAAAAAGGGAAATGCAGTTCTAAAACTCTGCAAGTATGAGTGATTTGGTTGATCATTGTCTCATTCCATCTTTTTTTTTATTCCAGAAAGGGAAAAAAAGTCAAGTCAATTACAGACTTGTATTATTTGTATAAAGTTCCATACCAGAGGGAACTTAAAACATGGATGCATAGAGACAAAATAAAAGCCCTTTGATTAAATGCTCATACTGTATCTTGTAAGGGGCGTTGCATGTGGTCTGTTTAAGTAGCCATCTACAAAATAACCTATTGATGACCAATTAATCTGCATACTTTTTCTGAATACGGTACATCATAATTCTACTATCTATACTCATTAAAAGCCTCGTGAATAATTCAGGGGACCACAGGTTTGGGTAAAAATCTGCCTTACTGTGGTTGGAAAGTAGATTTTTATGAACAACTCAAATAAATGTAACACATATTTTAACAGCACTCACGCATTAATGTAAAGCCAGTCCTGACTAAAAATGGAAATCATTTATAATTAAATATATGACACATACATAGATGCCGGAAAAACCTCTATTTGGCAAAGGTTAAACTACGAACAGTATTACTTTTGACTATGAAGTTGAATACCACACAATCCAAAGCAATAGCCCTTTTTGTGCCTCAGCCTTGTGTCTAGAAATGAGTGATGTTCTCAGCATATCAGTGACCAAGGAAATGAACTCTTGCTGCTACATGACATGAAACAGCACTTCTTCTGATAAGGTCACCTCCTGGATTGAAGTACAGATTTGTTTCAGGTTGAATAAATCCAAAAGAGTGAGAGGCCTCTCTGACAACTGCAGAATGAGTGGGGCCACGAGTCTGTGTGTGTGCGTGTGTGTGTGCGTGCGTATGTGTGTGTCAGTACAGTACATGGATTGTGTGTGTTTGAAGGGACTTCCCTAACTGCCCATGTGTGTGTGTGAGTGTGTGTGTGAGTGTGTGGGTGTGTGAGGTAATCTGATCTGAAAGCAGGTAAAGCCCATTTTACACACGAAACAAAGAAACTTACTGAAGGCAATCTCTCTGTTGTTTTTATCCTTTTTTCTGAGTGGGTGGGGAAAATGAAACCACAGACTTTATAAGCAGTAACTCACTTGGGTGTACAGTACAGTATAGATTGAAGCAAGAAAATCAATAGATATCATCTAGAAAGATAGTAATGGATTTCTAACTTAATGGGCTCACACAGGTCTATCGATTAGCAGGATTAACATCTGCAATACCTCAACAATCTAATTTGCATTTAAATTACTGTACGCTCTGCGCTGACACCAATATAACAAAACAGACAAATGTATAGCCAGCACAGCGGCGCTCGATTTTTGGGGTCTGACTTTTGTATAAATCTTGTTTAAACATAAAAGTATTGCGTATGTGAAAGGAAAAGTTGCTGTGCGAGCAGCTTGCAAACTTTGAGCAGGTCTGAAATTTGAAAAGTCTAGACAAGGACAAAAAATAAAGAGAACATAAACTCAGACAGACTTGGATTGAAGCTGTCTCCTATAAGACTGAAACAGTCATAACTCTTTTTGGGCAGCTCATCTGAGCCTCGTGGGGTAGATCTTAGTTTAGAAACAGTGTGAGTGTGTGTATATGTGAAGGAGAAGGCGGAGGGGAGGTGGCAGTGTGAGGTGAGATGTTGGGAGGGCAGCGAGGTGGGGTGGGAGTTTGATGGACTGCGCTGTCACCTCCCGCTCTGCGATTTACAGCGGCGGAGCTGCTGACGAGCGCGGGGCAGTAAACAGGCCAACCGGGGGCGTATTTCACAGAGAGCTGGCTTTTATGAAGAACACCAGGACGGCTCTACCCACAGCTCCACCCGGCCCGCCGTGACGGATGGAGAAAGACGCATGACAAGCTTCATCATTGTTTGTAAATCTTAACTGTTCCCGCTCACTAACTCCAGAAGGCAATTTTGCGGAGACAGCGGGGCCTGTGGAGGGGCAGGGTGGGGAGGGGAGGGGGGAGTTAGAGGAGGTGAGTAGGGGAGGGGGGAAGGACAGCGTGGCACTCCTGAAGGTTATTTGGATCTCTGTATTTGGCCAACTGATTAGTCCTATCCTGGGAGGGAGATAAATCTGACGGAGCGCTGCTCGGCAGCCAGGTAGGAGGGGAGGGCAGGTAGACTCAAAGATCACAGCTATTTCCTCCTCATGGAAGATACGAGGTATACAACATTATGGATCAAAGAACAACAATTTTAAACTATTCAATTCAAAAGTTATCGCTGCAATGTGATTTCAAATTCAATCATCAACCAGGACAAAGGACTGCAATGTATCTTGTGATTATTTTAAGCTGCCTTGTTGATGTTGGAAATTATACTACAACCTTTCATTCAAATCGGCCAACTATTTTAAGAAATTATAAGTTGTTCTTTATTAAAAAGTAGAAGTTTTAAAAATGTCTAGGTAACACCTTCCAACATGTTTAAAATAGGTATAAAAAATAATAGCAAAACATAAAAAAAGAAAGATTTGTCTGGTAATCACTTTTTTGTAATTGTGTGACAAAAATAAACAAAGGTGAAGCTTCTGTAATGTTAATGTTTACATGAATTTTGTAGCTCTGTGAAAGCAAAATGATTATTTATAGGGCAGAAGACTGTTATTGAGACAAAACTAGTTATTTCAAGACATCATAAGCTGCTGGGAAGTTTTTTTATCAATATATTAGTATTTCTATTTATGTACTGGGGGGGGGGTCAATAATGTAATCTATATCTAATTACAGCTGTGAGCAGATGTTCACAAATTAGAAGGTAGAAGCAAAGACTATTTTGTATTTTCGGATAAAAATGACACGACATTAATGTTCTGTTGCATGACTTAAAAAAAAAAGAAGCTCTATGTCATTCTGGATGAAATTGGCTAAACACAATGTGATACACAGTAATCATTGATAGTACCAAACCAACAAGCAAAAGAGCTGCAGAAATAATTATGCCGCTACAATGGATAAAAAGTTCACTATTTGATGATCACAAGAACAACATGTTCATACCCCTGCAGAGTGATTTATACTCAGCTGATAAGATGTGAATTAGCCTTGGAACCACATCAAGGACACAGTGAAAGACTTCCGCACACACACAGTCTTGGAGACAAGGGTAAGGACAGACATCCAAATGTTTCACACACCATCTTAGACACTGAGGCTCTTACACAAAGCTTCCTCTGCAGTAACAGGGCTCATCTTCAGCCTCATCTTCAGTGTGTAGATATGACACACTCCCACGCACCGGATTTGGTATTGGTCAATGGCAAGAGGGGGGCAAATATTTAGACTAACTATTTGATAACACAATGCTGAGTCAACCTCTAACAAGCTATTTAACTCGGCTCTGCCTTATAGCAGATACTGAGAGCAAATTAAATACATTTAAAAAAAATAATGTTGGTGTCAAATAAGTAGTTCTGCATGAGTCCTCTCAGAGACTTCAGAAGCCCAGAAACTGGGATAATCACTCCTGATGTAAGAAAACTACAAAATAACTGTGTCGAGGTGTTTCAATGAGATCCCCCCCCCCCCCCCCCCCCCAAGTCGGAATAAAAGTATAAAACCTTCAGATCCTTTAGGGTTTGGTTTTTTTCTGCTGCTGCATGTCTTAAGTTGACAAAATGATGGACCACCGGCTGAGATTGTTGTTCTCTTGTAATGGAGCGTGTAGTTTCCACGGCAGGAGGGCTGACGTGGGACCCTCACAGGAAATGTACAGGTGAAAGTCATAAACAAATGCAGGTACAAGGAGAGAAGGGGGTCTTTAAGGTTGTGATGCTGGTGGAGTCTGCCATGTATTTCACTAACAGAAGGATGTTGCTGTAGAAGAAATTATGCTGGGATTAAGTATGCTCAGGAAACACACACTAAACCATACAGGGGATAAACTAGGGTGGGAAATTATTTTTTAAATGATTTTAACTGCCAAAAGGTAACAACAAATAATCCAAAAGTCAAAGAATGTAAGAGTGAATTTGGCTCCTTGTCTTTGAGTAAACAGTAGAAAGAGCCGGGTTAGGGTTAGGGTTTTACACACTGATATTTCAGCAACATTCAACACTAGAAAGGTTCATCTTTCTCAGATTTGGACACATTTCATGCGAATGTCTTCAAGTACCTAAAGCCAATACATGAGCATACAAAAATCACACCATAGCTAGAAAGGACTACTATAAATGTATCTGCAATTTCTGAGTGAAAAATGTTGGTTAGAAAGGACACAAGCTGCATTTCGAACGGGCTTTTAAATGTACCAAAACATGAGGCGAAAAGTACTGCAGTTAAAAACAAATGATTCTTCCTTAAGCACTGCAAGACCTCTCTCTCTCTCTCTTCCCTGAAGTGTCCCCTTATCCCCTGCTCATCGACAACTTACATGAATTGCTTTGAAAGCTCCACAAATACTTTACAGGTTAAGTCATAAACACAATTTACCCATATTCACGGGCAAATGGCAGAAAATCCAAGCAGCCACCATTAGCAGTGGCCAGCTGAGATTCCCTTCTGAGATTGTTGGGTGCCAATAATCTAATGCTGCATGATCAGAGATTAGATCAATGTCATCTTTAACCAGGGCCAAAACAAACAGAGATGCTCTGTCAGATGTCTGATAGTTTTCTTGTGCCTTTAAAACTCTTGACTTTTCTGTGATAACAAAATTAACTAAAGTAGCTTGAATACCCTAAAACAGCTTGGGTTCAGTTACTTTACTCTGACATCTATCAAATAATTGTACCGTTAATCCTACTTTCCATATTTTTCTATTTAACCCCATAACTTTAACTGATGTTCAGACTGATATCATCACCTTTGGATTATTAAGTAACCATTTAGGAGTATTTAGTAGTAGTTTTATCAGGTAAGGTAAACTGTAAATGTTTGTATATTTTTCTATAAATACTGAAAGAACTATAGTATGTTAATTACATATATATTTCAGCATTATTACCACTCCTCACCGATGCACTGTTGTCTCACTTAGGCTTGTACATATACCATCAACTTTGCTTTCATTAAAACTGTTAATCAATAATACAGGGTGAAATGTGAGAACTTTACTGTCTTCAATTATACAATTATTACAATATTATAAAATGATATTGGCTAACCCCTGATATTGGAATGATATTGGCTGTTTCTGTGTATTGAGCTTTTGTACTTATGGATGCTTTCCCCCCCATACTTTTCCTGACATAGGCCCACAGGGACAGTGTATCATGTAGACAATATGTGTTGATGAACAAGTGATAAGACTTTTAATGGAAAATATTTTACCAGTATCGGGATGGATCGGTTTTTCTAATCTAATCAAACTGATCACAACTGCCACAGCTTTCCATTTGGGACAGGATGCAAGCATGTCTGCTCGACATGAATGGATTCCTCCTTGTGATGAAAAGTGGAACAAACCAAGTGATTTTTTCCCTCTTGTATTTTCAAACCGAGGAGTGTCTTTGACAATAGCAGAGAGTTCACAGTCTGACTTTATAAAATGCCAATGTTGTTTAAAAACAGATCTTGTTATACTTGAGAGGGAAGGGTGTTGAGTAATAAATGTCACCGAGAATGTATTTTCTTTTTAAGCACTTTTTCTGAGTAAGTATATCACAGGTTGTATCAGGTTCTTACAGCTTTAAAAAAAGCAAAGATAAACTTTTTAGTGAACTTTCTGTCATCCTTTATACAAAAAAGATAACAGGAAGGAGAGAACAGCAATCAGACTTTCATGCTTTCCTTTTTATGACTCAATCAAGTTAATTGTCACGATTAAAAACATTTATGTTGCTCAGCCAGACACATGTAAACACAGTTCTGTATTTGAGGGAAAGTCAAAAAGTAAAAAAGAAAGTACATTAAAAGTTATAAAAGCTTCTCTTTAGACTAATTTCATCTTCTAAAGTTTACACTTGTCTTGAGTGCACTCCTCCCTAAATGTACTTAACCACACCGTTGATCAAATCTGGGTTAAACTTTATGGGGCTTGAGAAGTATGAGGGTTTGTGTGTGTGTGTCAGTTTTTGTGTGTGACTCACAAGCTGCCATGGTCTCAGGGCAATTGTTGTTGTTATTGTTGTCCTCCAGACTGAAGAGGGGTGGCACACAGTTGGTGGAGCCCAGGCCCTGGGTCAGATAGGTGGCTGCTGGGTAGTAGGAGTGCATGCGGTACTGAGAGGAAACATTGTGGGATGAAAGGCGACCATCACCATGAGGCATCTGCTTTGTTAAAAAAAAAAAAAAAACACAAAAAAGCTCATTTAACAAACGTGAGAAAAAAAGTCTTCATACACTTGAATTCACAGAGAAGGACCAAATCATCAGCTTCCTAGAAACCTCAGGTCCAGAAAGTGGGAACCACAAGATTCTCTTACACCCTCTAAAAGACCGTAATGTAAAAGATTTTTACAATTCGATGTTGGTGTAATTTACGTCTGGGTCTACAATAAAGCAGCTAATCTTGGTTTTGTTTATTGTCAGGGATTAAGGTGAAAAGGGTAGTAATAACACAGAAACACCCTCTTATAAGTTTAACACTGCATTGAACACTACATAAATGAGAGTACAAAAGCATCAGACTTTAGTCTGGAGTAGGTTCAGTAGGTAACTGAACATTTATTATCTTAATCTAAGTTTTGATGTATTAATGTTTCCTTCACTTTGTTGTTTCAGATGATACAGCTGGAGCTAATCTTAATTGACAGGCAAAGGGAGCACTTGAGCCCACCAAAAGCACATTGCGCTGCTGGCTGGAGTGAAACCTTTCAGGCTTTAAAAAGGCTTTGCTTCCTCCAGTGAGCTTTTCTAACTATCAGGCTACTTTTTGTAAATTTTGTCCAGGAAAACAGTACAACTCAGAAATTCCTAAAATAACTTCTTTATATGTTACTTAACGTAGTCTTGTAGCTACTTTTATCCATTACTCAATCCAGACTCTATGCCATTGTCAAACGTTTTTCTGATTAAATACAGTCTATTCTTTAACATTTTATAACCAAACCCCATGCTAACTTCTAGAATGACTTCATTTTTTGTTTTCATTGTCTATATGGTATAATTCCTCCCTAAAGTTGAAATTTCCATTAAATCAAATGCAGTGTAAACACTGTTGTTCTCTCTGGACCTATTCTTATTTGATTGCACAAATCAAGCTTCAAATATTTACTGGAAACACTTTAAAAACCCCTATCTGAACGGACGAAACATGAGAGACAAAATAACATATGACTGAGAACTAGTAGTATTTGAATTAACTGAGCAGCTGTCTGTAGACAAAATAGGTTGCAACATGCTGCGCTGGTTTTGTCCAGTCCTCTGAAAACTTTAAAATGAGCTGTCTACTCAGCAGCAAGGCCGCCTCACGGAGGGTTTTCAATTTCATTTTTATGGAATTTGATTTCTGTCAGCCTGTAATATGTCACCCGTATTGTCCACACCATCAATTCTCTGACAGCTTTATAAACTGTTATTTAAGCTACACTCAGCTCTTGTATTAGGCTGTGAAAAATACAATAGAGATTGGACTAGAGTACTGTAGGGGAATAAACTTACGGTTTGCGGGACACAAACAGTGCCAAACAAAACTGTCTTTGTGAAAGCTTCTTACAAAAGGCAAGTTGTGCCATTCTCAAACAAAAGGTTCACTTTCACTCATTGCAGATTAAGATTGTGTGAATTGCTTATTCTGTCAATGAGATCATTCTAAACATTTCTCAGTATATATTGCTCAGACGAAGACAATTCTATCCTTATTAAAAGCTGCATGGACCAGTAGTACAGCAGTCCAAACACATCTTTGGTGGCAAAGTGTGTTATGTACTGGAGTTATAAGAGGGGGTTAATGCAGCATCATAGAATAAAGAACAAACATGACCTAATAACATTAAGAACATATATCTATATACTCTGCCTCTAAATGGATTTGTATCACTAGGTTTTACTAGGTAGCCATGTTTACATTGATTATTATTATTATCAGCTAGACAAACTCAATTAAGTAGCATGAGAGATATGATTTCAGAGTGACTTCTCTAAACTAAATTTGCTCTCTCCTGGGGGGGGGCTTCCTTACCTCCCTGAGAGAGCCTGTCTTCTTATCTGGCACCATCACCTGTCTGGAAGCTCTACACAACCATTGTATTATCATCATCCACCTGCATGAAAGTCAAGCACCACTGAGTGCACAGGAGAGCAGAGGGTGAGGTAGATAAGTTTATGCTGATAAAAGACCACAGTGTTGACTTGTGGGTTTTGATTAAGAGGGGGGGGGGAAGAGCTCAAGATCAGTATATATATATATATATATGTATATATATATATATATATATATATAGTATACATATATCAGTATATATAAGAACTTGTTACATCAGTTTGATGATTTACAGGGAAATATTTTCTTACTGAACTGACGTGGTTGAAAATAACATCTGAATTCTTAACAATTAAACCGAGGTTGACTGAGGAAAATAAACCACCTTGCTAATTGCTCTGCAATTATTGCTTAAGAATAAATCATTTTTTCATGATGGTGTAATGATGTCCATCATGCTTTTGGTGTAGCTGACCAGAACTGACCAAAACAAAGAATCCAAGGAGAGGCAGAGAACACACAGAGTCTGTGTGTGTGGGCAAAGCATTACCATTTATCCTGGTAACTGTTCTGCAAATCACAGCTACTGGCTACTACTCAATTGTGGCTCAACTTTTCCAGTATTTTACACAAACAAACAATTGTGCAAAGAAATAAAATGTAGTGGTTGATAATTACAATTTAAATCATAGAATGATTCAATATTAACTTTTTAAAGAGATATAATATACACTTCAATCAGTCGTTAAAAAGGAGAAGAGAGGGGCGCTGGTGGCGCAGGCTGTAGTCTTCCAAGCGGGCGGCCCAGGTTCGAGTCCAGCCTGTGGCTCCTTTCCCGCATGTCATTCCCTACTCTCTCTCCCTGGTTTCCGACTCTATCCACTGTCCTGTCTCTCAATTAAAGGTACGAGAAGCCCAAAAATAAATCTTAAAAAAAATAAATAATATTTAAAAAGGAGAAGAGAATGCCACCTCCAGAAACATATTCAATAAAAATGAATGAGAAAACGCCTTATCGCCTAAAACTGTGACCACAGAGATACATGCTTCACATCAAATATGGAGACAAAATCCAAATAGTGTAACCCAAGGATAATAACTTCAGTTTGGGATGCTGAAATTGAAGTGTTGCCCATCAAATTGTGGAGGTATAGGACAGGTAAAGGAGACAGGAGACACAAGAGAAAAGCAAGTGGATTGTTGATAGTTATTTGGTTACAATAATAATGGGTAATAAAAAACTAAGATTAACTGCTTCTCTTATTTGTATGGATATATTCTGACACTTTTGTGATTATGACAGTAAATTTGGGGTAAAAAAAATTGTGCAACTGGGTATTTGTGGGAGTGATATTCATCTTCAAACAATCAGCTCTTCATGCAAATACAAAACAAGTGGTCCCTGAATTTAAATAGCCGTAGCACGTAGCCCTCTCAACCTGACACCTTCACTGAAAATATCATAAATCACAAAGGAGGATGGCTAAATTATGCTAAAGAGTGCTAACTGATTAGCATTTATGTGCTCACTTTCTCCTTTGAGCGCTGAGGCATAGCGGTGTGTTCCTCTGCCGACAGACAATACCATTAACCTTTGCAATTCAGGCTCTTCTGTGCGCTGGCAGGTTAGTGGAGGCAGTGACCCCAAAACTAGATGTTGCTATTGGAAGAACGTGGAGGAGGGGGAGGTAGGTGGAGATGAACAAATGCTCTTCATAGAAAAACAAACCACCTCATCTGAGATCTCAGAAGAGTTATAGATCTAATTTGCTTCACGCACAAGCTCATCTCATTAGACACAATAGAGATACTTTTAAGCATAAATCAGCGTGAATATACAGATTGGTGAATGTGTGTGTGTGTGTGTGTGTGTGTGTGTGTGTGTGTGTGTGTGTGTGTGTGTGTGTGTGTGTGTGTGTGTGTGTGTGTGTGTGTGTGTGTGTGTGTGTGGACGCTAGACACCGTCTCCCCAGTGTGTCCCACTTAAAAGCATAAGAGAAACAAAAGTTATATATACATCCCTACTAGAAGCAATAAAGAAAAATCAACTTCTAACATGCTTCAAGTTCATCAGCTTTCTACAACATCACATTTAAGCATAACGATAAAACAAACTTTTCATCACAATGTTTTGCTACAGTTGCATTCTCAGAGTGCAGTTATTTCCCATGTCAAGACAAATTCATTTAATCGCTGCTGGAACAAGTTTTTTTGTTATTTATTAAAGAGAGAAAAATAAAGTTAATAGCTGATAACTTTTTTATCCAGCAAAAAATATAACCTGGCGGCAGCTTCTCAACTGCGACGATTGATTTATTTTATTTTGTTTACATAATTGCACTTGCAACCTTAGCTGTGTTCAAAGCATCTTTTTGTGATTGTCACATTGAACATTGAACAGTTGGCAGAAGCGACAGATGAGTAACATGGACATGGAATAAGTAGCCTACTTTGTTATTTTCCTCAAGCATAAAAGTAGTACCTCTAACAAGTTTTGCACTGTAATGAAAATTACATTTTGGATGGATTGATTTGTCACTTTGTTGTTGCATTTTGATAGTCTAATACACATGTTATTGATTTATCTATTTACATACTGCTGGATACCCTGTGAATGCCCACAGCATATAATAAAGATATTTGGACCAATAGTTGATCAATCATATTTTTAAATATTAAACTGAATCTGAGAAGTAACTAGAAGCCAAACTAAAGATTTTTTAGAAGTTCAGTGGTGTAAGAAGTAGTTTTGCCTTTGAGATGAAGTAATGTCAGAGTAAAATACAGCAAATAGACAACTACTAGAGACTACTTTAAAACTGTACAGAAGTTATGTACTTAGTAACTAACACCCATTCTAAGCTAGTTATAGCTTATTAAGCTAATATAACATGTAAGAAGGGTGTTGTGAAACACTCCAGTATACACGTGATTTATGTTGCGTTGCTCTGTAAGGCAGTGGTTACTTTGTTACATCACCTGTTGTGTTGATGTGCGTTCCTTTGTGACGTATAGTTTAGTAGCGGTGCACTCTGCATTTGTTTGCTCTGGATGCAGGAAATACAATTTGACTCATGGTAAACTCCGGCATGTTAGGGATTATCATCCTCCAGTATTTAATTTTGGTTAAAAAAAAAAGAAGGCACGCATTGAAGACGAAAAAAATGACAAGTCTGGACATGACGGGCAGTGCACACTGATGTTTGCTACAACAATGAAAGCCTACTATACACTAAGAGTGGGAGAAAATAGACAAATACATGACAGTAAAAACAGCAATTTGCATGTGAGGTTATGTCTGATATACACTGACTGAAAATATCATTACAAGGATATCCATCATCCAGCGACGGAGAACTTGAATCCCTGTGTCTGTAACGACGCTTAGAGAAAGCCAAATATTTGCCCCTGGAGGTTTTTTGGGCATTTCCCAACACATTTGCTGGAAAAACACATTTTTTTTTTAAATTCACATGGTTACACAAAAACCCTACAACAGTCAATCACCTGCTGCATGTCAAATTGATCTCTCTTACAACTATGATCAGTCATGATCAAATTTTACTCTTTCATGATTATGGGAGTTTCTTAACTGACAAAAGAAAGGCAAAAAATACAAAAAAGTAGAAAAACTGTATTTGCTTTCATTAAATCTTTTTCTTTTTTTCCTTTTAAACGAGTACGGTTTGCTCATATCAAAAGAAGACAAATGTATACCCCAAGATTGTCTTCATGCTGCTGAAGCAAAGACATTTTACTGAAATAAAAAATATTATATCAGGAAAGTTTTAGATCACAGGACTATATAAATAAGATTGTGAATTGGGGGTTTACTGAATACACTGGTACACACATACCTTTACTCTGCTGTGATTGCCTTACTGTTTCAAATAGTGGCACCAAAATCCTCCATTAAGGTAAGCCGAGTAAGCAACACCAGGAATACCAATAACGATCAACATAAATAACTAAAATGATCCATCAAAAAGGGGTACATTAGACTGACTGTTACTGGTAAAATCAGGGTTGTTATTGTTGGTCACCTGGTATTGTTGGTAGTTGTAGAGGTTGCTGTAGTAGGAGGGGTAGCGTGAAGGCTGATAGAAGTTGTAGTAAGAGGTTTCCAGCAGCAGGTCTGAAGATCCCTCAGTATGAGCTCGGGAAGCAGCTGACGGGCTGGGGGTTGAAGCCGAGCGACTCCCTGGGGGGAAAAAACATAGGAGATAAATTAAAACAAAGTTTGGCACAGAGGACATAGTTTGATGTTTTTGGCTAGATTTGTGGATTAACACTGAATCTGAAAAACAATCTCAGGACTGCATTGATGTACTCCAGACTTTTATGTTTAAATGTAATGTTTGCTAATGCAGAAAAAAATGAACCAAGAACAGAAAGAATGAGCTCTACTAAATGTATACAGATCAGAAACTGCAGTAGTTCTTTTGATTGATCATTTAAAAGGAAAGGAAGATCACTTTAACTTAACAAGATTTGTCTAGGCATTCATTATCAGTAAACTCAAATTGCTATCAACAGCACCATCTACAGGTGACAAGTGTTTTTGATGTCAAATTAGCAGACCAAAGACAACACAGAATCAGAATGCAGTTTTAATGTGGGATGAAAACAACCATCAAATCATACTTATTATCTGTTGTTCTTTTCTTATCAACAAGGCCACATTCTTCTCAGGCAGACCCTGATCTTTTGGTCTTTTACAATGAAGACAATGTGCACCAGTGAAGCCAAAGATAATGACATTTCTTGTCCCTGTTCTGATCCTTGTCATCAGTGAGTCACAGAGTGCTCGACTCCTTTTTCTTCACTCTTGCCAAAGACCCAAAGTTCAATCTCACAAGAGTGCAAAGCAGAATACAAGCAAAGACGTAAGCAACCTTGACCATGGTCAACTTTTAATATGTGCTATCAGGCTGACAGGGAACACGATATCTTTGTCTGCCTCCACACCATGCCCTTGCTGGTGCCACCATATCACTCATTTCCCACAAAATTGTTTTGCTCACAACATAAATCAAAGCAGTATGCTTTCAATTAATTTCATTTTAATTATTTTTATTTGAACATATGTTCAGATTTAATAATTTCAGTGATTTTTAAATTTTCTATTTGAATGTTTATTTTCTTTCCTCTGTCATGATGCTTTTGATGTCTTGTGTGAAGCACTTTGAATTGCCTTGTTGTTGAAATGTGCTATATAAATAAACTTGCCTTGCCTTGTCTATGCTGTAGTATGTCTTACAATGGTTTCATTACAGTTCTTGTTTTAGCCCTACATGTAATCTATTGTCACACAAGTAAAATCAAAGTCACATTTGAGATGCTTAAACACATTTTTTGGTAATTTTTCCTCAAGCATTCCTTAATTAGATCAGATTTTGCTTTAATACATGCGTACCTATACCTGTTGATCCTTATTTTGTTTTATCCATGTATGCTTCCATTATTGAAGCATCCTAGACTTCTTTGATGATTTCAGATATGCAACTCTACCATTGTGTGACATTTTAAATTAGGTTTCTTTTTCAATGTGTTCCATAGGATTCAGGGAGACAAAATATTAGAAAAGAAAACTTTGTTTTTTGTTGTTAAATGAACTAAAACTTCTAGTCAACTGCAAATCAGCTGTTAGTTACAATTGGTCATGTGATGCAGGGTCGTTAAGGGGGAGGAAGGCTTAGTGAGACACAGCTGGTAATACTGAACCTGTGACCGCCAGAGTGGAGGTGCTGCTGGGAGTTGGGGATCGTGCCTCCACAGAGAACAAGCAGTCCTGTCCTGCTTCATTCTTCACCATCACCTCAGAGCCGGACAGAGCTACTGGACTACAAATCCCAAGCTCCTCCTCCTGAGCCTGCTGCCGTCTCAGGGCAACCTGGAGGGAACAAAAGGGAATAAAATATTTCCCTTTGACTATTGACTTTGCAAAGAATATTACAAAAAAAAACAATAAATTATTATAATTTAATTATTACACTTCCATTGATCAATAAGACTGTTGTCTAGTCTGCTACATTAACGTCATGTATTTTTTATCCAAATAAAATTAAGTTTCTCCTCTTACTTACAATACAAAGCTATCATCACATGTATGCCTACTTCACGTTAAAGCAAGGTCATCAACAACTGTACCATGATTGAACAACTGCGGCAAAAAAAGGCCTCTTAAATACAAGATATTTTCTATTTGAATTATTCTCAATAACCCACCAATTGAAATTATTTTGGTTTCTGACTTTTTAGAAAATTTTAGAAAAAAATAAATGTGAAAAATGTGGTTCTTGAAGATTATGATGAACATTTTTCTGACATATTCTAGACCAAACTATTTATTAGTTTGGGAACATGACTATAGTTAAATCCTTGTTTCACTTAAATCTCTCGCAATTCAATTCAAATGATCTTAATAGACATGACAGATCTGCAATCTCTATTGCCAAAGCAGTACAGAAAAGAACAACAAATGATTAGTCAAATATACAGAATACAAATCAACAATCATACATTGTGTATGTTATGTATATTATGTATCTCTCTCTCTCTATTAAGATACTTTAAAGTTCAACAGTATAAAGTTATACAACTTACAATTAGTGTAGCCCAACCAACTCAACACAAATAGGCCTAATTGTAAGTGTATCTTTCAGAAATAGCTGTACAAACCTCGCAAATTTTACTTAATGCTGCAAATCACCAAGAAACAGTTCAACACAAACCTTTGAATAGAAAATAGCTGCTCTTGTTTACCTGCCAATTTGTAAACTTTCAGCTGTTAGCAACAAGTGTAGCAATATATTTAAAAAAATGTATTAACAGTGTAATGGTCGTCTCAGACTGTTAAACTGTTACTGAATGTTTCTTTGATGTGTTTATGAAAAAAATAAATATCAACAAAACATATTTTGGGGTGGAAAAACAGGGAAATGATGGGTAAGCTAGCCGAGCTCTACAATAAGCTAGGTTAGCTAGGTTCAAATTAACCTTGGTGTAGATAGAGAATTAAAATCAAGTGGGAAAAGATTTGAAAACATGTCAAAACTTGTCAAAATGTGAAACAAACATGAATAAAAAAGATATTCAATAACGTTTACAGTTTTTATTTCACCTTTGACATCGCAGATACAATGTATTTAAGAAACCTTAAACAGGTGAAAAATGTTCATTTGAGTTGAACTCTTAGCCTCACGGTTACCTGGGCCGCCATGACTCTCTGCCTTTCTGCTATCAGTTTACATTTAGGACATTGGCAGTCCCTCCAGTTGCAGAAGCGTTTGTGTCCCTTCAGAGGGGACACATATCCGTGGTTCCTACAGCGGGAGCATTTGGGCATCCTGGTAGGTTTCTGGCCTTTGGATGGGGGAAGAGGTTCGGTGGACCCAAGCCCCTGGCTCTGCTTGTCCTTGTTCATGGCTGCAATGCAAAAAAAAAAAAAGTAAAATAAATCTAGCCCTAACTGTGCGACCTGCGTAATGGTCTGACTTTTGGCTACTATTTTGGAGTTTTTCCCAGCAGGGCACGCTCAGCTGGTTAAAGTCTGTACTGGTGCCAGTCCCTCCCTGCTGATGCTGTGGTGTGGGAGTCTATGGTGGGAGGGGGAGAGCTGGGAGGACAGTGGGGCAGTGGGTGGCCCCTCACTACAATTCTATCTCTCATTCATACGTAGGCCAATAACATTTGTAAACTTTTTCTAAAAGAAAAGAAGCTATTTCTCATTGGAAAGTTACATTAAAGTGTGGAGGCTGTGGTCTTCCGGGCCGTCGGACCAATTTCGGGTCCGGCCTGTGGCTCCTTTCCCGCGTGTCGTCCCCCACTCTCTCTCTCCCTGATTTCCAGCTCTGTCCACTGTCCT
Organism: Labrus mixtus; assembly: GCF_963584025.1. Lineage (NCBI taxonomy): Eukaryota > Metazoa > Chordata > Actinopteri > Labriformes > Labridae > Labrus > Labrus mixtus. Next base: position 17,728,791 of record NC_083616.1, read on the forward strand.
GTCTCTCAATTGGGGGCACAAAAATAAATCTTTACATGAAGTTTATAACAGAAACAAAAATGTAGGATTAAGATCTCTATTAACCTGTACAACAAGGGATGTTCACTCATTGGTTTTCCTGCACCTCCAATCACATTCAGCTTAATGTTGACTACTTTTCCATTCAGTGTTGGATCAATTATTAAAACAGTTGCTGTCGAGATCCTGGGACTTAGTGAGCTGAACTTCTTCATAACCCTTTTTCTTCAGTGTCAGTGGAAGAGACCAAACACACTCATTGTACTTAGGCTATGGGTTGATTCTCAATTGAAAAACTGAAGTAGGCCTGTATAGGCCTAACCAACAACATTGCTATAATTATAAACATTTAGGCCTATATATATTTACCTGCAGAGTTGGTCACAGAGGGTAAGAAGAAAAAACAATCTAAAACAAACTACTCACATTAAAAGATAACAAGTTAGACTGATGAACAAACCTCCTTGAAACACTAAAATACTGATCATTTTAAAAGATTATGGTAGACTTACCGACCATGAGGTGATGGTGAACAGTCCATCGAAATTAATTTATTGGTTATATTTGACTTCATGTTTATGTTTGTATATGACCTCCACACATACACCTGCTGGTTATGATTTCAAGCAACCAAAGAGGAAGTGAGGACATCCAATGGGCTTTTCAGAGGAGCTGCAGACCGTACCATTACAGGGGGGATGAGGGGGTTAGTTGTTTTAGGGTACAGTAAGTAAAAATAAGTAAGTTAAATGAGCGTATATAACTTTTATTCTATTGTTTCATAATAAGGACAGCGAACAAGTACAAAAAACACGACTTTGTCTTGATTTTCTTTGGAACAGTTTTTCTGATTGTGTTTATCAGAAAAAAAACATGAACAGAACAAGAAGGATCTTCCAGGTGCTGCAACAAAAGCTTGGTGCTAGTTGCCTGTTTATGTTCAATACAAGTGAAAAAGAATGAGTTACATTGCTGGAGAAAGGTCCAGCCTCTGATGTTCTTACAATCCCCCTTGACACCATTAGAACATCTTTTGGATCAAACTACAAGCCCCTCTTTGAAAAAAGGTCAATGCTGGTGTTTTGGCCCACCATCAATTTTAATCTATTAGGAAATATCTAAGAAAATATGTGCATTGTTTTTCTACATCAGTGGTTGTTTTTCCTTGTCAAAGCATCTTTGAGAATCTAGAAAAGCACAATATAAGACCTATTTATTATTATTATTAGTATACCTACAATTAATTAATATGATATTTGCAGATGTTACATTTAAATTAATATATGAATTAACTTATGCCCAGGAGGTCTATCAAGGGTTCATAATCTTAGTTGAATCATGTTGCATCTATCTAATAGAACCCCCATAAGATTTTATACAGCTTTATTGCATGACAGATAACTAAGGTAAATTGAACTGTGTCACCATATAGATACTTTTCAAATTAGTTAGAGATGAAAATATGCTAATTAGTTCCCCTAAATACCCCTGTACCTCCTTACCTCATTGGATTGTGTCTATCTAGTGCTCAGTGTAGCCAATGATATTCCCCTTGGCTTGTAATAAGGTCTTAATATCCTTCTAAAATATATTTACTGTTGCTCATTTTTCATAACCCCTGATATGTGTGAGTTAATACTCTCCTATTAATTTAAAGGCTTGACTGAGCTGAAACTGAATTAACCTGCACACAGGTCAATCAAGTCAAGTGGATTTATAGGCAGGGAGTAGAGTGAGGTGAAAAACACAGGAGCAGACAATTACAATCCCCGCAGCCAAATAGATGGGCAATGAAAAGTTACCAATTAAAAAGCTGATCTTTACACAGTGCTGGTACATCGCTTAAGATAAATAACTGCTACACTTCATTGGCCTGAGGTCCTGGTCCTGCAGACTGAGTCAGTCTAAATCAGCATTGCAATGTTGCTTTTAATTGCATTCAAGGTCATAATTAGAGATTATAATTGAGTAATGTAGTCTGTGATTTAATACATTTAACCTTTCTATGAGGATGATTGCTCTCTTGGACACCCAGTATACTATAGAGGTCAGCACCCAAAGAGTAGGGGTTCTTTTGATAGAACATGCAGATATTAAATTGGCAAAATAGAAATGATGGAAACAAAAAAAGACACAAATTGTGACATTTCCTTCATGCACAGTATATCGTGCACCATGGCATGCTGTTCATGCAACACTGGCTTTGACCACATAGGGGTCCTTCTGAGTTTGAAATCATCAGAGGGTTGGAAAATGATTTGATTTCAAAATAGTTAATCAGTTGAGGAAACCCTTTTAAAAAATAATTTCTTATAATAAGAACATTATTCTGAAGCTGATAATGTGATAAAACTTCATTACATAGATATATTCAAGACTCAACCAAGAAAAAATGAGCTGGGGTTAAAACTACTGTTTAAATTGCCGCCTATGAAACACAAGTGCTGAAAATCACTTTGAATTGAATTTGATTGTTGTATGAAAGGTGCTATGAAGCTTGACTGATTGTTTGATTGAGTGATTGACTAATAATGTTTCTTATAGGAAGTAATTTTGAAACTTTTTATTATCTTTTTATTACCATTGTAATTTTTGAATTTCTTAACAGCAAATAAAATGTATGAATATAAATAAATGTAATGAACCATTCACGAATATAACACGTGGTTTCAATCATAGACTTCAATCTTTGGTTTAAATCTTGTCTGGCCATAGCTGTGATACCTTTAAATCTGTCAGATTTCTCACTTCTTTTGGAAATATCGTCATAATATTGAGCGAATGTTAGCTGAAACCCCAAAACTGTCACGTGACGTGTTCTCAAAAACATTTATTTGTTTAAAGACTGAAAAAATACAAATACCGACCAGAACATTTTATTTTTTCCATCTTGTTGCAATTTTAAGTCGCGAGAAGTAAGATTAAAACATTTCTCTCCTTAAGTCCCTGAACGCAACATTGCCTAGCAACAGCGTAGTTTTGTTCTAGCTCTCGGAGTAAACTTTTGCCAATTTTCTCAGACGAAATGCCCAAGAAGAAAGACAAGAAAGGCGCCGACAAACAAGATGAAAACAAGAAAACACCAAAAAAGGGGACTGCCGATACTCCTGGAGGCAAAACTGCCTCTGACGACAGAGAAAAGGAATTATATTTGATTCAAATACGGTATTTGAACGAGCAATTGGAGGGGTGAGTCTGTTTTAATGAAGACGAAAAGCGCCTTACTTTTAAGGAAAAGAGACCGATAGTTAAAACTACTTGGTGTGCTATTAAATGAAGAAAGAACATTTAGCAAAACCTTCTTGTCATTCGCAAATTACGTGTACGTCATGTCGTAACCATAGACTAGCCTACGTATTATGCAAGCTATTGGCGATAAGGCTGTCACTTTGATTTAATACATTTCACTGTTTGAAAACAGGATGAGATATTTCTTTCGTTTTTTAAACTATCTTCATATGGGTCACCAAGATTAACACAAAATGAAATCTTCTCACAGAAGCTTTAAGTTAAACCATAGACTGTCTTCTCTAGCTTTACCAGCTGCAGCATTCAAGTTATATGTACATAACGTGTTCCCAAACTAAGATTCAAATAATATATTTCCCCCTGGGATGTTCCACTTTTTCTTAATTCTTAATTCTTTAGATATTTGTGAAGTATTTTTGCTACTTTTCCTTGAGAAAATGTTTTAATCCTGTTTTTAAGACAGATATGTTCAACTGCTCTGATGGCCCACTAAAACAAATGCAGTGGTCACTGTTCAATCTATTTATTTACATGTAAATTCATATTTAAAGATCAACTTCAAATATAGGCATCTAGTACTGCCACTATTCTGAAGTGAAAGAAAGTGCACTCCAGACCAGCTTCAGTCACAAACCTAGAGATTGTGAACCAAAGTATCTTTCTGAAAGTAGTGCTTACTACAGCATTCAGCCAATCAAAGTCATGTGATAATTAATGATGGGATAAACAGAATCCAACCTGCTTCATGTCCAGAAGATGATACACATAACCCTGGTGTTCAAGCAGTACTTCAAGAATCATTTCAGATTTTGTCGATTAAGCTTTCATGTCTCTTTCGCACCCAGATATCAGCTGAAATGTGATCAACTGGAGACAGAAAAGCAGAGCTTGAGCTCTCAGTACATCTCACTGGAGAAGGAGAAGAAAGACAGTGTTGAGTATTTGAAACGCACTCTGCGGGAGAAGGAGGAAGCGGTGGACGATCTGACAGAGCGCCTGGTGGGCCAGCAAGAGGCTGCAGATCAGGACAGAGACACCCTGCAGCTGCAGATCAGCCAGCTGAGGAAAGAGCTCCTAGACCAGATCAAAGAACTCACTACTGACAACATGACACTTGGTGAGACTGAAACTGGCAATATATTTTTGTATTTATTGCATCTCCAATAGCTTCAATAGGGGGTGAAATATAATTAGAATTATTTTGCACAATGAGAGAGAAATTGACACCTTTAACCCGACACATATCAAATTTAATAAATGTTTGTTCATCAGTTTGTAATCTATCACTGAAAACTGTTCACAGACTGACAAGGATTGTTTGGTGTGCAAATATGACAACAGTGTCGTGTTTTCCACCTCACTAGATCTGTTACTTCAGTACATTATTAACTACAAGACATCTTCTCATATTTTCAACCCCTTCACTGCAGAAACAAAAGACGTTTGAATTCAATCTCAGTGAGACTAATTTAACCATTTGGGGTTAACTCTGGCATCCTCTCTCTCCTCTGTCCTCTACTCAAAGCTGGCAGGCTGGATAGTCTGACTGAGTTTCAGAAGCAGAAGGAGCAGCTGATGTCCACTGTGGAGTCTATGGAGAAGCAGCTTACGAGCCAGGAGGAGGAACACAAAGCTGACATCCACAGCCTGGAGATGAAAGTGCTGCTAGAGAAGAGGAGGTTTTGATAGCAGCATTACTACTAAAAGCATTACATCAGATTTAATCATTTGAAATCTATTAAACAGACTCTCCTTAATATGAAAAAAGTTGTCAGAAAGGTGTGGAGCATATAGTCCACCTATATATCTATAACAAATAAGGTGGTCAATATGATATTACTACCTGAAGGAACTCATCATGCTGCTAATTTTAACAGAATTTTTCAACAGTAATGTAATGTGATTAAACACTGGCAACCAATTATTCTGCAGACCACAGTCGCATGTGTTATAAACTATGCTGCATGAAAAACTACATGGTGATACAATTTGAAGATGCAGTTTGTACCAGAAAACATATACAGCAATAACAATAAATGGGCATGACAGGCCGATGTCCGTAGATCCATCTAGTGTTTTTTTTGTTTTGGGGGGGGTTTGTTCCTTTAATGGAGAGACAGGACAGTGGACAGAGTCGTAAATCAGGGAGAGAGAGAGAGAGAGAGAGAGAGTAGGGAATGACATGCGGGAAAGGAGCCACAGGCTGAATTCAAACCTGGGCCACCCGCTTCGAGGACCACAGCCTCCATATATGGGGCGTGCGCACTAACCACTGCGCCACCAGCGCCCCCATCCAGTGATTTATTGGTCAGGCTTTAGCGATAGTCATTCCAAGTCTTATAAAATGAATTGTAAAAAGCCAGGGTTTATTCATATAACTGATTTTGCCTTTAAGCATTAATGATATAAGATGCCTAAATCAACTACCCATGGTTCCCCTCTCATCTGCCTCTATCCTGTTCCCTGAAACAAGGTTAGAGAAGGAGATGGAGGGCCACGTTGCAGCCATAGGGGCAGATGTGCAGCACAGAGTGAACCAGAAGGTCCCAGAGACGACCAGGTTGGCCATTCAGGAGAATATGGAGCTGAAGGCCCAGATGGGTCAGCTGTCTGTGCACACACATATTGTGATGGAGGAGAACTCTACTCTGCAGCAACGAAAGAGTACGCTAAGTATGGATGTGGAGAATCTGGAGCAAATGCTCAAGGAGACATCCCGCCAGAGCTGCATCCTCAAGAGGGTAAGAAAGAGATCTATCTAATCATTGCTTTGGCCACCGTATGATCAGCTCATAGAGGATATGAACGTTGTATGTTTACATACGCCTAGAGGTGAAAGAGTTAACATTTTTTTCACTTATTATATTTCATCAGCTTTCTTTTTTTGTCATCACATCATGAACATAACATAATCCCCCACCAAGCCTAGTTTTTACTTCTTAAATGCAAATTATTCACCAAAACTTTGTGTCCATCAGGTGGTGCAGCAGCTCACAGAAAAGTGTCAGCAGCAGCAAACCGAGCTGAAAGAGCGCAGTCATGACCTCAAGCAGCTTCAGACTGAACACGTGGGAGTCCAGGCTGAGATGCAGGCACTCAGGTATGAGTTTGCTCTGTTTCTACTGTCCACATTATTGACTGACATTTGATCAAACGTTCACATTTGTTTGAAAAATGAACAGGAATCTCTCAATATGCTTTACAGATAAGAATCACTCAGTAACTGGGGTTAAAATCAAGCAAACCTCCCTCGTAAAAATCAAATCTTCTATTAATTCGTCAGAGGCCACTCTTAAAACCAGGCTGTTCTTTTTAATAGGGCATACAGCATCACTATGACTGTGTTTTCAGACAGGACCAGAGGTCACTGACGGAGCAGTGCAGTAAAAACAGAGCTGAGCTGGGTAGGCTGGAAGCTGAGAAGCAGGAAGAGAGGAAGAAGAGGAGCAGGATGGAGAGCATCATGAAAGAGGCAGCCATCATGCTCAGAGAAGCCTTGATGGTAAAACAACAACAAAAAAAAAAGAGTCTTGACCCTTAACACCTCATATCTGTATCATCAACATATCTGGATCATGTAAATGAAGATTAAGAAGTAGAAAACATTTTACACACATAGAGAATAAAGTAACATCATTTCAGACTCTGAGTAATGTATTCATGACTTTAACAAATGTGATGTGGGCTCTGTTCCCGGCAGGAGGCCTCTACTGAGCTGGACTCTGGGACGGACTCTGTGGTCCAGTGGCAGCAGCTGATGCAGAAGGTGTTGATGGTATTAGAAAGTCCCAAACTCAACAACCGTGCTGCTGAGAGTGACCAACTGAATGAGCTGCAGACATCTGACTCCGCAGCAGTTAGGTAAATAGAATTACTCTGACCTGGGAAGGTGTGTGGTTGTGAATGTGCACTACAGCTTTCTACTTTTAAACTTTGTGCACCAAACTGTAAGACTAAAACCCCAACATCTATAAATGTAAATAACTGCAGCAGAATGATATATCGCTCTCCTGAAACCCTCTTCAGGTACGAGTCGAGAATAAATATCAGTATCGGTTTTGTTTGCCAGTATGGTGGTCTGCACTAGAATTAATATTCCCTATGTACTCATTTTGAATGTTTTCATAAAAATACATCACTATACCTGCTTTCATATAATAGAATCAACTTTATATTTTTGGTTGCCTATTAAAGTGCATTTGTTTCAGAGAAGTTTTGATGATCCAATCAGAGACATTTTTGCGATTGTCCCCAAACAGCTGAGTTTTTTGTTCTTGATCACTCCTGAAAGATACCTTCTACCTGTTTATTGGGTCATCACAGAGCAGGGATCCTGAATCCAGCCAGGAGTTTCCAGTTTGAATTTGCCCGCTACAGGCTGGGTGATCTCGGCATTGTACCCCGTCCCTCACCAAAGCACAAACACTTGATCTCCAGCAGCACCAACAAGGCTCTGCACAGGTTTGTTCAGACCTCCTGAACTGGTTCTACAGGGGGGGCATGTTGTGTATGGATGTCCTGTTCTTTACTTACAATGACTCTTAGTTTTTATTGTCTTGTTGACTTAATTTTATTCCCCTTTTCTTCAGGACTCACATTCGCACATGTTTTATTCCATAGAAATCATTCCTCTTACCTTTAATTATTGTTTTGTATACCTTTTTTATTTTTTATTTAAGGTTTTATAATAATTATATTAATTCCATCTTTCTTATAGAAACAGTCCTAGGCTTATAGTATATTTTGTGTTAAATCTGGGTTTTCTATGCAAATAATACTTTGATTTTACATCAAAAACAACAAAGATTTTTAGTTGACTTACTTTAAAATTTGGAGAGGCCGTCATTTTGAAATGAGAAGACTACAATCACTAACTATTAGCTAAAGATAACTTTCAGTTTTGTAAGAATGGAAGTCTTGTTTAATAAAGATGAATCCTTTTTTGTGTTTGGTATATACTCTTTGATATAAACTGTCTCTTTTGGACATTTTGACTTGTGTATTTTAACTGTTGCTCCTTTTTTTTTTTTTATCCTTCAGGAAGCCCTCCAGTCAGAAAACAGCCTGCTCTATTAGCCCGACTGATTCAGCTGTCGAATCGCTTCCCTCCAGAAAAACATTCACTAAACTCAAATAGCTGCAACGGAATAGCTCAGTGAATATGTATTCTGTGCTTTAATGATCTCAGTGAATATTTCAGTTTTTTCTTGTAAAATTTGCTTCATTTTCTTGAAAGTCAGAATATCCAGCTCTAGTCTTGGAAACAATTACTCTTTTTTTTAAACCATCTCTTCTGCCTTTTTAACTGTGCTCATATTAAAATAATGTGACATTTCACTTTACTGTTGCAAGAAAGTCAGGAGAGACATTGAAGAATCATGGTACTGCTGTGAAGCAAACTCTACTGTACATAACCTTTGGTAATAATCAGTGTTTCCTCTTGTTATTCTATCGTACACTTTGTTTATGTCTGCTGGTTTGAAGAGAAATTTGCCCAAGATTTGTATTTACATTTAGATTGAGAAATAAACCAAGATGCACAAATTCAATGTATGTAATGACTCCTTTCAACTCAAATGTAGAAAATTTAGGAACTCACAACACACAAAAACTTTATATAAAACATCAATAAGGACGTATATTTATATCTTTAATGAAAGTTTATTGTTATATGGCAAAGTCTCAGGCACTTCAATTCTCATTGGAGGATGAAAGTCAGCACCTTGATGAGCACTAGAGAACAGACGGTTTATTTTACACACGAGAGACAGACACAAAGGAGAAAGACTAAACTCTACTGACCACCGTATGTACAATGAAATACATATATCTGCATTAAAAACTATACTTTGATAAATATATAACTTCATGGGTTGTTATGTAGTAATAAGAAATATTCAAAATACTGTGATTCTTCTTTTTAAATAGATACAAAGGATTTTTATAAAAGTACAATTTCTCCAGTCTAGGTCACCACGTCTACTCTTTGATGGACTCATCCACATGAGTTGTACATGTGCTGAGTGCGAGACTGAGGTGAGCGATACATTTTACAGGAAATACTTCCTCTATCATGTGGATGGATTATTCTCCATCAGTCTTCTCTGATATGCTCCAAAAAGAAAGAACAATAATTCACAAATGAAGATGTTTTGGTGCTCTTGAATGATCAACATTGAGCTTTAGGAATAAAAAAAAGGTTGTCAATTTACAACAACAAAAAAGACAAAAAGAAAACTTAAAGGAAAAACGTTGTTCTGTTATTGAATTTTTGTCCATGTTGGTTTGCTGATAAACAGAAAGTGATTGGACTTGAGGCACCAGCTGGTTACAATCATGTTAAAAGGGTACTTTGGGCTCTCGTGTGCACATAAAAAAAAAAATACATTTCCAGAATATTCATTGGTTGGTTGTTTGGGATTAAGTCCCTCATCCATCTTGGGGTAAGGCTTCGTTCAGCGTGAACCAATAGCAGCACAGTGTTTGTAGGGAGAGGCGGGGCCTCTAATCGAACATACTCCTCCGTGTGGGACTTGGTGACGTCTTCCTGCCAAGTCGAGGGGTCCCCTGGAAAAAAAGGTTTGTACAATTTCCAGTTAGAACTCAAAAATCAAAAGTATAGGTGTGTTTGAAAAAGAGGGAGTAATGAGGACGCACCGGTGACTGGGCTTTGGAGAAGTTGACGTGTGCATAAAGCAACACTGCAATGTCCTTGTGTCCTGCTTCCAGAGCGATGGACAGAGCGTTACTTTCATCCTGAAGAAAAGACAAGTTAAGAAAAAGAATGAGGGAAATACACATTCATATCCAAAACATCTTTAACCAAATCCATAGAGCTGTGTTTAAGTTGTAAAAGAAACCCTGATAGGCATCTCTGAGCTTTCACTCTGTCAAGACAAACTGTTAATGTTTAGTTCTAAATGTATTTATATGTAATGTATAAGTTTTAGGGCAACACTATGACATCACACACTGGTTTACAGACTGCCATTTGAATCTATGCGTTCTGCATTTTGGCCCTCAGCAAGTGTTTAATAACAATAAAACCTATAACTAAGGACTTTTATTAACACATTTAGTTTCAGTTTTTTTTTATTAGATTTTTTTGGGCATCTTTTTATGCCTTCAATTTAGAGATAGGACAGTGGATAGAGTCAGAAACCAGAGAGAGAGAGAGAGAGAGAACGGGGAACGACATGCGGGAAAGGAGCAACAGGTTGGATTCAAACCCAGGACCCGGAACAACAATATTTTAGACAAAAGTTGCAATTAATTGATTCAGCCGTGGTTGTATAAACTGTTCAGTAGCTGAATTTAAAACACAGCATACAACTTTATAAGTTATCTGTATGTTTTGTGTTTTGATGTTTTGTAAAAAGCTTTATTTGTTAAAAGACTAGAGATCAGATGAATATAATGAGAAAGTGAAATGCAAAGTTTAATTGTCCCTCTGTGGGTAACTCACGCTGTCACTCAGCGTGGCGTCGCAGACCGGCTGAGCCAGCAGCAGTTTGACGATCTCCACGTGTCCGTGTTCACTGGCACACATAAGCGCCGTGGAGCCCTCGTCATCCTGGACGTTGACGTCGGCATTGTGAGCAAGCAGAGCCCGAACCATGTCCATCCTGCCGTGACTGACCGCCAGCATCAGCCCCGTCTGACCAGCCTGAAACCATGGCAACAGCACGGTGAGGGGACACGATTTATAAAGCATGAATAAAGGCAAACAATCACAATCCATGGACTAATAAAATACCATAATGAAGAATCCTTTTTGACTTCACACACATCTTAAGATCTGACGCTGCATAATCTCAGACTGTTTCATTTCTAACATATTTGTTTATTACCATTTTCATCAAATATTATTGTCCTGGCTATTTCAGGACTCTAAAATTGCAGGAATGTTAGGTTTTGAGCTCGCCATCCTGATGATTGAATACTTGATTGTGCAGTCTTGAAACAGCTAGTTCTTTTACATACATTGGTAAATAAGTCTATGCTATTAACAAAAATAGGATTAAGGAACATCCTAGCTCTTTGAAAAGTACTTCCTGGGAACATTATTTATTTGAAATCACAAATTACCCCCTCCCCACCATCAGCTCAGGAGCGCCCGCTGTGGGCAGCTCCGTCACTCTGACATCTCTCCATTAGTGCATGTCCATAGGATCCTGTCTGTGCATGCGTGTATATTTCAGCCTATGTGTGTGTTGCATGATTAACAAAGTGTAAAAACTGAAATTTCCCCTTGCAGGGATCAATAAAGTTAATCTTGATCTTAAATTAAAAGTCCAGTGCACTGTTACTTAGCAGGAAATGTTGTTTCATGGAAACTAGCAGGATGACTTCCCCTTTCACAAACACAAACATTGAGTACAAATTACAGTGTCTCCTTCCTTAAATATGTGCCGCAATACACCTTCATTCAATGGAGAAACAGCCTGCAAGTCTGTGTAAAAACAAAACTAAAGTCAATGTAGTTACCCTCCTTCACCACTTGGTGTCACCATAGTACAAGTTTTTTTTAACACAAAAGGGAAAAAAAACTGATCTACAGATGAATCTAAAAAATATAAAAAAATCAAAGCTTTCAAATAAAAATTATTAATGCTGATATCTTAATACTTAGATATTGTGCTTAATTTCTACTTTAACTCGTGAGCTTGTAAACAAAGCCCGGTCCCTGATTTGACCCCTCACTGGACTCTGAAAGTGTGTGAGTTGATGCCCTGCCTCTGCCTTCTGGCCTATGACCTCCGGACGCTCACTGACCTGGCTGGCTCGAGCGTTCACGTTGCCTTTACTGAAGAGCTCCTCCACAATGTGCATGTCCTTGGGAGTCTCCACTGCGGCCAGCGCTGCCAGCATGATGGGTGTGTATCCTGCCTTGTTCTGCTGGTTCACATTACACACATCTGAAACACAAAATCAACACACACACACACACACAGCATGTTTAAAGTGCTCTGTGGGTGGTCTTGTCAGGACTCAAACTCTTATAAACTATGATTCTGGACTGTGATTGACTTGTCACTACTCCACCTGTCAGCCAACAACACAGTGATGTACAAGCAGTGTGTGACAGGCTTCAGTCCATCACTTCAGCCCCTTTACACTTTCTCTTTGCAGCCTTTTCATCAGGCTAGAGAGAGAAGACATCAGAGTCTGTTTGAGGGAGGGAGGGGGGGGCGGGTATGAGGGTGGCTGCGCTGCCACAGAGGGGCGGAGAGGTCTAAGGAACCAGGACTGAGTAAGGACAAAGGACACAATGGAGGACAGGGGGGTGGAGGTGCTGTCACAGGGCACAAGGACACAAAAGGCTGAGGGGACAAAAGGCTTTTAGAGCAGCGAGTGACCGAGACCTCATCACTGACTATAGAGCTTTCAGAGAGGGTCACAGCTTGGCTCGACAATCCTGATTTTACTGTAGTACTGATACCACGCTGTGAGAAAACTTTGCAAAGTCAAAAAGTCAAAGTCATGATTTGAACATTGTATTAGATGTGTGCATTTCAGTAATGAAAATGTCCTTTTACTTTTGAGAACAGAAAAATGTAACATGGGACTGTTTAATGATTGTACATATTTAATGTCAGGGAACCAACAACACAATGTTTTTTTCCCCCCCAAGTCTCAAAAATGTTACAAATGCTGTCAAATTCCCAAAATATTCTAAAGAAAAAACAGTCAAACCTCCCCTTTAAGATGCTGGAATGCTATATTATTATTATCTATTAACTCACTTATTGCTGATTCCAGCTGCATTGCAATAACTGGTGCACTGATGCCTTCATCAGCGTTCACTTGTGCTAGGCTTAGTGCTGAAACACGTCCATTGTTGTTTTGTACGCTGCTCTTGCCCAGAAAAAAAGTTACTTGAAGGACATTAAGAGTGATGACTTTTTTGTGTCTGTTTAAGTCTTCTTGCAGTCGTGCACCTTGAACTTTATTCATTGTCGAGTGTGCTCCTTTTTTTTGCTGTTTTTATAGTTTAATTTATTACATACATCTCTTCATGTCTCCCAGCAAAAAATCATTTTGGTTAAGTTATGCAAGCTAGCACTCACCTGCATCCAGCAGCTTCTTCACCACCTTGAAGTTGGAGTGCGACACGCTGTAGTGCAGCGCCGTGTTCCCGTTTCCATCGGCCATGTTGACGATGTGGCGCAGCACAGCGGGTGAAATGGCCCCGAATCCTCCCAGGTAGTCTTCCACCATGCCTGCTGATGCTGCTTTCTGACTGGACACACGGAACCACTCGTGCTGCACCGTGTTCAGGCAGGCTCTCTGAGGGGGGGGAGGGAGGTCATTAGTGATGACACAGGAGCTCTGTGATGTTCTGTACTGATTATGTGAAAAATAATCTTTATATTAAATGTGCAAGTCTGTGCTTGAACCTGAAATTTTATTTCAATATCCAAGTTTTGAAGCCACTTTGTAGAGAATAACAAAACTTCTAATTTAATTATCAAACTGACTGAAGTACACGCTGCTAAAATTAAATAAATGCTACTGTATGAAAAGACTGAGTGGAACATTTTCATCAGTTATTCATATTATGAAGTATGAACTGTTTACAAAGGCTAGTATCTTACATTAAAAGGAGAATAGACATTCACAGGATTCGGTATCAAATATGCACGTCCATGCTCGTACAAACAGAGTCCCAAACTTAGCTGACTATAAAACTGTGGCAGCAACAAAAACATGAGACTAAATAAATTCCAAAATTGTGTAGAATTTAAGGCACCTTAGTGTTAAAAAAAAAAAAAAAATCAAGAGACTTTACATCCTTACATCCTCCTTTACGTCCTTTAAGTTTTAGTTTCCTTTTGATGTTTATTTGAGAGGGAATGGAGCTTATTCATTTACAGACAGAAAAAAAAAAAACAATGCATCAACTTCAGACTAGTTTTCATTTGTAGTCCCTCACAAAGATGTTAAAAAGGAAACCTTACATACATGAAAGAGAAAACACATCCTTACCACATCTTTACTGCTCACAGCTTTGGGGTCACTGAGGTGATTCTTGAGAACATTGCAGGCAGCCAACATCTTCTCACTCAGTTCATACCTTTTAAACACCACAAAGAAAAATCAAACTGTATTATTTTACATTTTATTAAACGCATGTCTCTTTCTGCTGCCTTTATTCTAATATATAACTGTTCAATGTTATACATCTTTAAATGATTCAGTGGAACCAAATAGGTAAACTGTCATTGTAAGATTGTGCAACAATTCAATCAATACGTCTTTATCTTTAATATTTAGCTGCTTATCTACTTTGTCTGAGGTGATACTAAAGACACATGCCCAGCTCTGAATGGAACAAGAAATATTAATGGCGTCTAAATGTATAATGCAAATACAATAGTTTAGTTCAGAAAAGTGAAAAAATATATATTTAAGAGAGATTTTTTTCCCCCCACCTCTCTCTCTTCTCCTGCTTTTCTGAACTTTCCTCCTCGTCCTTTTTATCCACGTCCTCTTCTCCTTCAGGCAGGAACTCCTCCCCGCTGCTCCCTCCACCCACATTCTTATATCCCTCCTTTCCTCTGTACTCCTCCTTCTCCTCATCCTCTTCCTCTTCTTCTGACCCAGAGGAGCTGCTGTCCTCTGAGCTGGAGTCGTCGCTCGATGTTGTCTCATACCTGAAAGAAATTGGAAGGGGGCAAACACAAGGGGGCGACAAAGCACAAAGAAACTTAAAGACTCAGAAGTTCACACCAAAAAGCAACATGTAGATGTTAACAAGCGCTGGTTGAAGAGGAACAAAAGATAAAAGCCTTGTAAATGTAAAGCGGAAGCACCTTAAACTTACTTTGAAGACTTGTAAACTAAAGTATTCAGATAGTTAGAATGTCAAGCAGTGGTCTGAACATGAAAACTGAAAGACAATCCAATTCATTATTCATGATGGTTTTACAAACAGGAGGGCAAGTGTATACATTTTCTGACTCACCCTCCATTCACGCCGACAAACTGCAGGTTCTTCTTGGTGCCGTTGGAGTCCGCTCGGCCATCTTTCTTCTTCATGATGGATTTCAGGGTGCTCTGGCTGCACGGCTGCCCTGAAAGAGAGAACAGAGGACACGGCAAAAACACTTCAGACGAGAAAAAACAAAAAAAACAGTGACATCTATGTGGAGATAGTTTGTTCCAAAAATATAAAATAGATCAAGTTAATTTTAGTGTTTTATATGTTGATCGCTTCTATAATTCTCTTTATGATCAAGTTGTTCAGACAGATGCTGCTGTTATTAAATCCTGAAAAACCTTAAAGGAGCTATATGTAAACCTGACACATACAGTAGCGTTTAAAATTGATGCTGCAGTCCAAATTCAAAACATTTGAAAGAGCTCTGCATCTGTCTGCGCTCTAACCTGTCTCCATTTTTCAAAAGCATCTCCAATATTTATCCTAGTGGTCTGTGTTTTGATTATTCCTTTAGAAAATCTCTCCACACGACCTCCAGTTTTCTCTCCTTATGAAATCGTTCTTTGCCCTCCTCTTCTGCATTATTAGAGTATCTTGCAGCTTCACAAACAAGCTCATTAAGTTCATTACAAACAGCCTGAGAACGCCTGAATGATCCACTGAAAGCCCTCAGACATGATCAAGAGCCCTGGCAGAGAGGGGAGGCAGCCATTTAGTGTCCATCTAGAGTTCTTTCCAAAGTGATCCATCAGAGAGGCCTTCTGGAAGCGTCCCCGAACCCTGAACTATCTCAGTCATGTTAAAGAGAGGCCTAGCAACCCCAAATACCAACCGAGAGCCAGAACACTCTGCACATCTGCCAAGACCTGCCCTGATCGGGTAGGGGGTGGGGGTACTCTTTCATTGCTTCAGGGGACAGCTTAGGGGGAGTTTGTGTTTGTGTGTGTTCATGTATCAACATGTGTGGAGCTGCATATGTATACACTGGCGTTTGTACAATCAGCAGCAACAGAGTCATACTGCACAGATTCAGTGTTTTGACAGGTGGCAGCGTGCAGAGCTTGTTAGGAGGGATCCAGGCTAATGAAGATGTTTTGGGTTCGTTTTGTTACCTGTTTCCTGGTACATGTGAAGAATTTGTAGAACCAGGAATAACAGCATTCAAGTGATGCTATGTAGATATTTGACATTTAAACAGACTTTATGCACTTTTATTAAATAAAGCTGGAGTACTTTTCTTCACTTAGGTCATGTAGAGGCCAGGCTATGTTTCAGACTGCTAACTGTAGCCCTGGTGATATGGACTGATAACTCTACATTGTTTTAATAAGATTTAGAGAATAGCATGGCCTCAAACTCAGACACAGTTTTTCCATTTTTTTGTGTTTGTGTACCAGGAAACCTGACTCAAAAATGAAACAACAATTGTCCCAAAGCAGTTTCCTATGAGCGTAGGAAACATCAGATCTCCATCCAACAGATCATGTGTTTCACTGCTGAGGGCTTTGATTTATTGTGTTGTATTCTTTGGATATAAATGTGTTATTTGGTCAAGGAAGAGATTTTAGTTCATTATGCAATAGATTTTAAACAAATATACATCAATAAATACATGTGTTTGTAGGTTATAGAAAGTACCAAAGTACATTCACTAAATGTTACTTTATTTTTCAGGGGTGTACAGAACTGTACATGTGTTTGTTTTGTTTGACAGCTGTAGTCACCTTTAGATAAATAGGCGACAAAGCATACACACAATGAAAGAAAACGTGTTGTGTTTTAGGCCTGTTAAGCTGTACCGTGTAGGGCTGTAGACATCTGCAGGTCCATTCGGCTCTTCTGCTCCGCGGCACTGATCTGCTGCTGTGCAGGTGTGTTGGCAGGTATTTCTGAGGATGTCAGGCCCAATGAAATCTTCTCCATCTGTGAGCGATCCATCTGAGCAGACAGTGACTGGACGCAGAGCTGCTGAGTGCTCTCTGAAGGGGGAGAGGAAGGACAACATCAGTAACTGACAGCACAGGTGGGGGCAGCTATGCACAGAACGTTTGATGCTATTAAAAGATACTCAAGGTGTTTGGATGTTACTGAACACTAGAGAAGTTAAAAAGACAAGGTAAAGATTCCTTCTAATTATAATGTTTTAAACTGTTTCAAGCAAAGGATTGAAGGGAATCATTTTCAGCCTTATATGCCAGTTTTTATAATCAATACATTCCTGTGAGTGATGTTTGTATGTGTTCAAAAGTCACTTGTACATATTGTTTTATCTCATTTTATTCTGTTTAAATCTAATTATCTGAAAGCTGTATGTGTGTGTACATAAGTTTGTTAACTGAGAACTGCTATGGTTTTTCTCACGTGACCAATTTCTTTATGTCTTTCATTTTCCCCTTCTTTATTTACGACCTGATTTCACTGTGGCAGCGTTCAGCAGGAGAATAATAATATCGTTTGTTTCTGTGCACCAGTGTGATGTGAGCATTAGTGTGTAGAAAGACTCAGCGTGTGGTCAGGGAGTTGTGCGTTTGTCATCACAATACTTCACAAAAACACAGATGAGCATTAATGTTTTGTTTAAATATTGAATTCTCAGTTAATATTCGGGGTCAGGGACATTGACTTCAACTGATTTATATGCCCAGATGATGATGAACATCTTATTGACAAGATAAATCCTAGAAGTTTTCCTGAATATCTAATTAACTATTCACTATAGTACACACTTCAGCCAATAATACTTCTCAGTTGTGCTAATAAAGATGAAGAAGTTTCTACTTCATGTATTTTGAGAACTCAGGACAAGAACAGCCATGGATACATGTGTTTTTCTCATACAATAGTTTTCAGATTGTTAGTTTATTATTCTTTAATGGCTGATAAGAGCTTTGTTATCTTGCTGTAATAAATCTAAATGAAGGGAAAACAAAGGTTGTTTCCTCTAGTCACTATAAACGGCCTAACAGAGATCAGGATATCATTAAGATTCTTTTTTAAACTACACATTAATGATAAACACGAGTCTGTACAATACTTTTCAGGTTTGAATCCTCCCTAACAGTCAAGAAAATTGACTATAAAGGTGAAAAAAAAGAGCAGAGATGAAAAAGTCTTATTTAATGATAATTCTCCCATTAGCAGAAGAAAAAAATTGCTTCTTTTTTTTATTTGCAAGATAAACTATTAAATGAATACACAACTGTTTTACTTTCTATTCAAATCTGAAAATGAGAGCTAATTTTGTCAAAGTCCCACCAAGATGAGAACATCTTTCAGATGTCAGATTTTACGGCTGAATGCGACCACACGTTGGTCGCAGGGAAGAGTTTAGAAAGGAGGAAGAAAAGGTTAGCGGATGTAAACAAGGATGGTCATGATGATTTGTGGCAAGAGTTACAGTTAAATACAAAACCCACACCTTACACATTTATTGATTTCTTTTTCAGATCTTCATATTGCATACAACAAAAAAAAAAAAAAAAAAAAAAGGAAATGTTTCATAAAAGAGCTTTAAAACCTCCTGAAAGATCTGATATTTGTTTGGCATCTCACGGTGTGTTTGATTCAGAAGATAGCCTAAAGAAAGTGACAATTTAATTAAACTACATCCAACAGACATCAAGAAAAGGAATTGTTTTGTTTTCTGATTTTAGTTTTTTGATTTTTTTCTTTTTATAGTTGTTCTGACCGAGCCCTAAGAGTTCAGTACTGTCATTATACATACTGTTAGTGGACAGGAACAAAGTTTGGTAAGTTAATTCTTTATCCCAAAAGAGGCCAGCAACTGACCAGAAACAAGCTCGCACACAACTCAGACAATCAGCCGACATTCATGTTTCCAGCCAGCATGAATGCATGTTATGCAACTCAGAAGGAGCCATGAATCAGCATCAGCAGTGAGGTGTGAGTGAAGGCAGGACGGCCCGCTAAAAAAACAAGCAGCCCATTGGTGCAACATTACTGGTTCCCAAAAAGGAATGAGCTCATTGTTGGTTCACATCCAAAGCCCCCGCTGCATATTTCAGGGTCAGAGATAACTTTGGCCTGTCTGATCCTATCAGGATTCTCTTTAAACACGGTGTGAACTCTGACCAGCTCCTCTACAGTACAGTTTAAATGTGCACCGTTTAACAATATCTCATTTTGTCACTACGTTATGGAAATATACTGCTTTATTTCCCTCTGGATAACCCTGCTACATTATGATGAATTTGTGAAACACTTGAGAGAATGACTGAAAACTATAATTAACAGTTTTAAAAGCAACTTCACAAACATTCTCAATACCTTACTATTTTATAGCTACAATAGATAAGGATAACCCCAATTTCCTTAAAACAAAATCAAATACAACACTAAATAAATGGTAAAGTAAGGATTCAAAAATGCACTGATTTTGGATCAAATGTATACCCACTATATTTTGTCCCCTTTGTTAATTTAATACAGCAGATATTAATGCAGAATCTATATGGTTAGACTTTAGTTTGTTAATTTATGTGTAGTGTTTATTTTTATTTTTAGTGTTTATTCAAACAACTTTGATTCATAATCTGTTGGATTCTGGTTTTCCTGCCATTGTTCTTTTTGTAACACGGTGATTTCAGACACTGTAGGGATTTCAGTTTAAAAGGGAAGTGTTCCCATTTTTCAATGAGCTCTATACCATCACACTGTGTGAAGAATGGTTGCACCCAGAGCCCCCCTGTTCAAAGCTGGCACAAACTACTTTAAAAGTAAAACGTCTTCCTGCAGCATAGAAAAACAAGTTCCACAAGAAGAACCCCTTTCCAGCCGTGAAATACTTCTTTAAAAAGATAACCTGTGGAGTTGATGGCTTGTAGCAGCAGCACTGGAGAGCAGTTTTGTTTTACACATGGGGTCACACACATCCCTGACAGTGGGCTCACATTATTTCACTGGTGAAATGTGAAAGAGATGCTTGGTGACCAGAAATGTAACAATATGCTAAAAAATGGCAGTAACATAAGGAATACTGTCTGATGTTTTTTTATTAAGAAGAAATTATTCTTTTGCCCGAAAGACAGTGTGCATTAAAATATAACAACTTGAAACATTTGATTTTTTAAACTTAAATGGTAAAAAATAATTTTGTCTTAGCTCATTATCATCAAAATGCTACGCTATTAAACTAGAGACTTTAAAATAAGTTTAATTGATTGGTTTATTATGCAACAAACTCTCGCTCTATCCTAACAAATCTTAAACACACCCTCAGGCACTGACTATCTCTTGCTCAAGTAGTCAGTGTGCTTATTTGTGTGTGACTGTGTGCATTTTCTGTTGTGTGTCCTTGAAACTATGCTTTGATTGCCTGACATGACTTAAAGCCAATTACCACAACAACAACAACCACCACTTGTGCTTTGGCAACACTTGTGAGCATGTGGAAACATTAGCATCCACAGTGCTGGATGTGCTTCACTTCTCACCTTTGTTTGAGTTCACAGCATCTGACTGCAGCTTCAGGATGTCCTCCACACTCCCGTACTTCATGACAGAGTTGATAGACGAAAGCGTGCTGACCAGCTGACTGTTGATGGAACCAAACTGGGTCTGAGGTTGGCCAAAGGCCTCAGCGAGCTCGCTGTAGTTCTCTGCCAACAGCATTTGTTGCTCCTGCAGCAGCTTCTGAACCCTTTCAATGTAATGGTCAAGTCCGGCTTCCCCCTGGTCCTGAACTTGCGTTTGTGCGGTCTCTGTCTTGGTTGTGGTCTCCACTGTCTTTTTGCTGCAGCTCATGACAGATTCAGCGGCCTGGGAGGGGCCGCATGCTATGTTCCTGGTTTTTAATCCAACCAAGAAGTTCTCTTGGATGCTAACTGGCCCCACCCCACATTCTTTGGTTTTAGTAGAGCTTGATATGCCAAGGAACGACTCCGCATCAGTGGAGGTTCCAACAGCAACCGAACGAGTCTTTGCTGTTGGGTGAACGTCTTTGACAAGTCCTTCTCCTGCAGCAACTGTCCTGGTTTCATTCACAGCCGTGTTGGTTTGCTTGTCACAAGTGACCAATGACATATCTGTGAAAGAGTCAGTCAGGACAACTGTCTTTGTATTGGTTGATTTGCACGCTACTTCAGTCTCAGTATTTGTCTGTTGAGTCGCTGACTCAGGAGCAACCATGACACAAGCGTCCACTTTACGGACAACATCTGGATCAGTTCCTTGCGTCACTAGTGTCTTTATAGGACTCACTACTACGTCCACAGAACAATCTCCACAGCCGATTGTTCTCGACTCTTTACTCAGCTCCGTCATGGGTTTGCAGAGAGCCAAGCTGTCAACTGATTCCTCTGTGTTAATTCCAACCTCGCAAACATTCATCTCTGTGCCTACTTGCTTGTGGCACATCTCCAATTGTCGACCTACACACTGATCACGTACCTCCACGCGCTCATTCACCACCCACCGGTCCATCGGGATATCCGGGCCTGAGGACACACTCTGCACACAGGGTTGACAGGACACTCCTATGGTGTGGCTTTGAGGGGTTTTAGCCGTGTTAAATTCCAGATGGTCTCCCACTCCCTGGCTGCGCGTCACGATTTTGGCCTCCACGCAGGCGTTGTACGTCTCCGGCCTGGCCATCACACCTTTGTCTGCCTTTTTCTTGTTTGATCCACCAGCAGCTTGGAGCTCAAGCTTCAGCTTCCCCATCTCAATTTGGTGAGTGCTTTCTTTGAGCTGCACCTCCAAGCGATAGATCTTCTCTTTCAGGGCTTCGATGGTCTGCTGCTGGAGCTCAATCTCCTTCTCGGCCTCAGTCGTCATACCCAGCATGGCCTCGGTCACGCCAACTGATGCGTTGCGCACTTCCTGTTGATCCGTTGCAACTCCTGCGTCCTGGAAAAGTCGTTCATTGGTCAACTTCCTCTGAGCGATAGGAAGGTTGTTCATGTTCTCATCAGTGACAATTCCAATGGATTTTTGATGGGCCTGGTTTTGCGTGATCTTATGAGGCTGAATTTCGTTAACATTATTGTCCAGCGTGGTCTTCTCCAGAGCTTGGACCTCAGCGGCCAGACGTCTAAACTCCTCAAGCCGCTGAGTGCTCTGTTCTTGGGCTTCGGGCTCCATAATGTGCAGCTCTGTTTCTTTTTGGATGTGGGCTTGATTCTCCATTTGGTCAGCGCTGCCTACACTGAAAGAGCGTTTGCGGAAGGCACCAGGACCTTGATTTTTTGACTGAGCAGCCAATTGTCTTTTCTCTTCTTGGAGAACAGCAATCTTTACTTGCAAGATAGGAATGGTTTTCACCTGCCCCTCTAACTCTTTCAGCTTCTTAAGGGCCACAACCATCTGCTCCCGGATTTGTTGAAGGTGTAAGGGGCTGACGTTTGTGACAGGTGTGGCCATGCCGGAGCTCATGGGGCTGTGGCGGATGGAGCTGCCCATGGATGGCGGGTAGTAAGGGTTATACTCTCCATTTGGGTGGCCGTTGATGGGAAGAGGATGATGGGTGCTGGGGGAGATCTGGCTTGGGGCCATGGAGCCCGAGTAAGACGAGAGTGAGCTGCTGGAGCCCATGCCTCCAAAGCTGGCGAGGCGGCGGCGAGGCATCGGAGGCTCGCTGTGCTGCTGCATGAGCAGACGCTCCTGTTCAAGTCTAAGACGTGTCTCCATGAGGGTCCTCTCCACTTGTGGGTTGTGACGAGGGGTGAACCTTGGCGAAGGAGGTGGCAAGAGCTGTTTTTGCTCTGTTATGCTCAGGTAGGATTGCTGCAGGGGGGGCTCAGAGGCTGCCCTGGGGAGGGTGGGGGTCAGTGGTGCGGACGCATGGGACCTGGAGCTGAAGAAGACTGGGGACTGCTTCCCGTCGCTGTTGGAGGAGGACAAGGAGTCTGTGGAGGTCCATTCAGCCTGAGTAGTGCCCCCGCCAGTGCTACCCCGAGGCACCGACAAGTGTTTGGCCAGTTTGGGCTTCCTCTGAATACTCAGCTTCTTGATGGTGTTGCCCCTCTCAATGTCATCAACATATTTGAGGAAGTCCAGGTCTAGCTGATAGCCATAGGGAGTTTCAACATAGTAGGGGGCCACAGCATCCTTCTCGTCTCCTGTGCTGGGGCATTTTTGTCCTTTTTCTGAAAATAGACAAAGAGGACATCATTTTAGTGTTTTTTTTTTTTTCCCAGACTTAAAATACTTTTTTCTGCAAGTCTATGGATGTAACATACATGTAATTTAAAAATAAACTAACACTTGAATTGAAAAGGATGCAGTTAGTGTCTTTTTTAAAAAGCCCCTGAAACATCTTGGTGTCAGTTTAAGTGTTAAGTGTTTCCTCAGCCACTGACAGTCCCCCTCATTTGACAGCACAAGTACAAACACGTCTCAAGTTTCTCACATCCCTGCTGGAAAGCGTGAGTGATAATCATTTTGGCAAGTGGTGGTTTTAAGTCAGCCCAAAACTATGTGTGACATAAGAATGCAAAGCCAACACAAAACCACAAAAAGCTTAATCAACTTCAAAACAAGAACAGATTTTGTAATACTTGTATAATTTAGCCTTGTGGGGTTTGTGTAAACCAAAAAGTGATAAGCTTGTGACAAACAGGCTGTTGTTTACAAAGCTTGGACCAGACACGAGCCAAAGGGGTCAGCAAGAAAGAAAAACACACAATGTAAATGTTTTCTAGTCCAAAATCCATCCTTAATGCAAACATTTGAGGTCAGAGGCACAAAGGAGCCACAGAGAGGTAAACTAGACACATTTTTAAAAAAACATGCTACAATGGATTTTTAAAACTCTACAGATTCTTACAGATCAATGAAAGCTGCTTAAATCAAAGTCCAAACTCCACATATGAAGCAGAAAACATCAGACGGATATGTGTGAACAGAGCCAGCCAGCTTTCCAGGCCATTAGGAGCCTCCACTACGCTCCCACTGTGTCAGCTAAATGCAGCGTCTTGTTCTTGGTATGCATGGAACTCTTTCCCGACTAAAGCAAACACAGGCTGGAAATAAACAGCCCCGCTCTTCCTCTGCAGTCCACCCAGCTCCTGCCACTTCTCCCGTCAATCCTTTCCATTCACAGGAGGGAATTACAAGACTAAGCCTGCTGTGCTAAACCCTCACAGCCCTGTTGTTCAAGCTTCACTCACCTCAGACCAACAGCCCACTCTGGACTTTTTCTTCTTCACTCCTTCTCTCCGTGTTTAGAGGATCAGATACACTGTACTGTGGTCAGTGTTTTTGAGCTGCACTTCTGCTGTTTCTCCTCACTCCCTGCACTCTTTCTCAATCCTCTCCATAAGGGGGAGAAAAAAGTTCCACTATTGGTGTAAAGTAAGCACAGCACTGCACAGGCGCACTATTGGACAGTTGCCTCCTCCAATCCTGTGAGGTTCTGAGACCAACACTTCCATACCCAAATGAGAGTCCTGTTATTCAGGGGAGGGAAGGTGAACACATGACTGTAACAGCCTGTTGTTGAGACAAATAGCTTAGCTACTGAACATGTCAAACTTTTAAAAACCTGGTTTATACTGTGGCCCACTTTGGAGCACAAACTTTCAAATACAGAAGTGTAAGTTATAATACACACTGAATTTTGGAAGCAACATTTTTTTTTTCACTTGATAAGAATCCTTTAGTGAGCTGAAGTTTACTTCAGAAGTAGTCTTCACATGTCTCTCAAGAAAAGCTGCAATCAGCGTGTTTTTTTTTTCTATCAATGACTTTATTCACTTTTTAAATTGTGAGTAGATGAAAGGCAAGGACATACAAAATCACAAGTCACAAAGTGTGAAACATACGAGGCTGCTGTTAAGATATTTAATCATATTCAATCTAGAATCAGACAAAAAGCAGCATATCTACTTAAGAACTATGCTATGAGAACTATACATTCCTTAATGTACCAAAAAGTTAGAGACTATTTCTTTCCATCCATTTACTTTTTCATCCCTCGTTTTAACAGCTGCTGTTTCCCTTTACAGTTGTAGTTTTAATAAATTACTGATCAAATGTTTAGTGAACAGTGATTGGTAAATCCACAGAGAATAAACATAAATGGCAAACATTCTTTTTTTGGTTTCCGTTTGGAATAGTCTTAAAAAAGAAACCTCAATCCAAAAGAAATGAAAACCTTCTAATGGTTTAAACCTACATTCAGATTTATAAAAAAAACAACAACATAAAAGCAAAAATTAAGTTATGAACAAAGCTGGAATTAACAAATGTTTGTTTTTTTCTGAATAAATGAAGTAAAAATAAATATTCTTGAGAATTTCTGTTGTATTATTCAGAATAATCATAAGAACTGTGTTTTACTGCAGCCATTTGGGGGGTATACTATAGCTGGTTAGACAAATCAAAACACCTGATGACATCAGCGTGGGCATTTAATCACTGTTTTTCAACTTTTTTTAAGGACACTTTAATGTATAAGGTTATGGGCTGCAGCGTTTTCTGCAATTCCTTTGTTTAAGTACTTATTCAAAGATGATTACAACTTTTAAGACAATGCATTCTTGACACTTTTTGCATATAAAATAAGCTCTTCCACAAATAGGCCTACATTTTAAGACAAAGCAGATATAATGTTTTCTCCGGCACTGCCCTGGTAAAAGCACATCCTGTTTTTTTCCTGGTATAAATAAATTCAGAGACAGCACAGTCACCGTCTTGTGCTGTCTGGGTTGGACGATTCCCTGGCACGAGTAACTGAACACTGACCAATCACATACACACACACACACACACACACACACACACACCGAGTAGTGATAGTCAGCGCCCTGGTACCACAGAGACCCCGAACAGCTGAGGGATGACCTCATCAACACAGGACAACTCAAGTGGGTTATGCTGCAGTGACAGGGAGCCAACAGTGACAGTGAGAGTCTGAGAGTGTGCTCCAGTTATCACCAGCTGTTAGATTGTCAATGTGACAGTGATTACACAGCAGGTAGACGGACAGAACACATTTTTACTAAATCACTAAACAGTTTTTTCTTTGCTGTTAAACTGAATGGTTAATATTTGCTGCTATATTTCCAGTTTAAGAAAAACAATACTTTCAACACTAACTAGTATTCTTTTCAATCTGCCTCAAACAGTTTGCACAACCAGCATAAGGCACATTTCCTGTGGATGAAGTGTTTCCCTAAAACATTCCACCCCAAAAAACCAAGCTCCACCAACATGACAAAGCACTCTAAGTATTTAAGGGGCCTCCACCTACTAGAAATTCTTTCTGCATTGTGTGACAGAGACAAAAGAAGATGCATTGAGACAAAGGGTTATTCATTTTTGAGTTCATAAACCAGGTAACTAACCCACTGAGATCAAGGTCTCTGTCACACCTGACCAAGAGGGCAGCAGCGCACATCATTACATGATTAAGAAACAGTGTATAAATATGTTAAGCGCGACAACATATCATATCCTTCTACAAAAATAGGTGACATATATGCATGATGAAGCAAGCTGCATGTAAAACTTGAGAAAAGAGCTGGTATTTATGGCTGTGATAAGAGGACTAAACAGGTGGCACAAATTAATGTGACAACTGCCTGACTGCAGGCTCCTTCAAGAGTGAGCCCTGTGCAGGCAGACAGAGATGAGTTGTTAAACTAGTCAGTGCATTTTGAATTCATTCTTTGTTAGCTCACATTTAATTCAACAATGTGGAAATAAAATTAATTCGACAACACTCTGAGTTACAAAAAGCTTTTGAAATATCTGTCTCCCACTCTGCCAGATGACCTGTCAGAACAAAAACGTACAGGGCTACAGGAGAAGGCAGACCTCCTCCATGTTTATTGAGTCTGATCCTTATCAAGTCCACATGTCATTTTATCTTCCACTGCCCAACTTAAATATTCCACCAAGCTTCATAAATCAGAGCCTGCCGATTTTCCAAAGCCCTACCAGACAACAAAAGAAACAACAAAGAAAACTGAAAAGTCATGCAGGGGTTAAAAACCTTATTAACTGCAGTCATACATGTATTTACTTTACTTTTTTTGCAATTGCAATGCAACATGTTACAAGACTGATTAAATATAAAGATAATATATATATATATATATACACAGATCAATGAACAGGCTTAATCAGTAAAGACGATAATCATTCATTGCTGATAGAGGTCTTTTTTGTAGGAAATATCTTGAGTTTTTCTAACATAATTCATATAATTTAAGCCTAATTTTTATTAATGAAGCTGAATATGAATTCTATTTTAATCACTTTTTTGGGAAAGAAGAGCTGGGGAAATAAAACAATAATTAAAACTTGTGAAAGGGTCAGGTCAACGACTTAGAAGACAGCATACTGAGGTCAACAAAGTTTCTTTACCCCACATTTCCGCCAGACATTATACTCATTAAAACAGCATCGACTCTTTTTGTCTTTAAAGTGATCTGCGGACCAACGTGGCTGTAAAAAGTTTTCTAACACGCCTGTTTCCAGAAGCCACTTGTTCATCTGTCACAGATGATTTTCAGGCCAGAGGCCGCTCTAACAGAAACCATGCGCTGCCGCTGACTGAGCACAGTTGTTCTTTAGATTAACTCAAACACTTTAACATCTGAAGAGGCACCAATCTAAATTGTTCACACTTCCAAAGTCTGCAACACACTGACGCACATGTTTGAGCCGCTTCTACTTTAATAGACATGTGCTTGGCCGCTAAATGCATCCAAAAGTGTGTGCACTCAACAATAAACATATTCATTTGACTTCTTTTTTAAACATATTTTGCCACACACAATCTGTTTGAGGTGCTGCATGTACTGAAATCTTTCTTCAACTTTGTTTCAGTCACTTTAGCCCCCTGAATGCTCCCTCACTCTCTGTGTTTGCTCTTAAAATATTGTGTTAAAAAGGCCAGCTCGCTCCTTGATGTTAATCTGTGAGGGAAAATATACAAGCAAGGTTTGGCTTATTTTTCCGAAAGTCTGTAAAATGTTAAATTTAGACCTTACAAAAGCCTTTTAACATCCACATTACCCCCAGAGACAGAATAAACAGGGCTACGGAAATAAATCTATCTACCAGTTGTTTGTTATACTGAAAGTTCCAGGGCTCAGAAATGTTATCTGGCTGTTTTTGGCTATTATGAAAAGGTTGATTTCTCACTTCTAAAATCGAGCAGCTCATAAACACTCACCCGCTAACTGCACTAGTTTGGGTCAATAAAGACTAAAGACATCCACTTGGCCTGAGTGCTCCCATAGAGACAGCTTTTTACTATGCCTTATGGCTTTTAATAAGTCACAGGTCTGAAGGGCTGGGCGATATGGCCTGAAAATAAATTGTTTGATTTTTTCACACCAAACTCTATTGACGATTTCAATCGTTTTATTTTTATTTTTTCTTCTTAAAAATATAAATGATAAAGGAATGACCATAACACAAATTATGCTTTTATTTTAGCAATAGAGATTCAACAAAGGCAAACTTAATTTCCCTTAGAGGATTAATACATTTACCTGAGTTTCTCTTTTGGGTTTAAAGTTCAAGCTGTATTCTTGTCTTTAAAGTGCAAAAAGTAGTTTTAGGGTGCAGCAAAAGTACAGATGATGCAGAGCCACTTCAGGAAATGCTTTGTGGTTGGGTGGGGCGTTATTTCCTTGTTAATTGTTTAGCACCAATACACCAAGTCAAATTCCTTGTATGTGTGAATGTACTTGGCAATAAAAACCTGTTTCTGACATACGTGGGGCCAACCAGCTAATCAGGAAGTAAATGAGGGGGGAGGATAGTAACTACGGAGCCCAAGGTGAGGGTCTGAGTGAGTTCAAGAGAAAATCTGGATTTTCATTTTTGAAAATCCATATTAAAAAAAGCTTGTTTTGTCTGTAAAATTGATTTATCGCCCCGCTCTACCAACCAGCCAACAAACTTTGAATGAAGCATTTGGATCAATGATTGGATACTAGAGCGAAGATCGGGCCAAAAAAATCCAGCGAATCCAGACATGTTCTCTCCGAGCCGGCCTGTCTCATTGACTGTATTTATGTTTAAATGACAGATATCTGTTCAGGTGAGATCTTCATGAGCAAAACATGAATACATGTTTTATATAACAAAACAGAGATATTGGCCAATCCTGGCTTTGAGGCGAAAATCTCTTCTCTATGAAGACACATAAAGAAAGCAGATCCTTCAAAACAGGAATATGTGTCACAGATGGGATTAATAAAAACACTGATCTGTCTTAATGGAGAAATAATTAAAAACACTACTCTTCACTGACAAAGTACAAAACTAGTATGCATGTTTTGCAAGACCTGTGTACCTCAAAAACCTTGTTGAGTTGTTCTTGTAATGTTGGAAGTATTACTTCTACTGTCATTCACATAGCTGCAGAGGTGCACAGTGTGTGCTCGAAGTGTGAGCACTACACTAAGGGCCAGATTTACTAAGATCCCAATTAAAGAGTACTAAATTGCGTGTGAGACGCGCAGCCCGAGAAAAAGGAAATCCCCAGTTTAAAATATAATGTTGGCGAAATCAGGGAAATAGGAAGAAATAAATGTCAATGTTGAAATTCTTTAGAATGCAGTGGCTGTGAATGTTCAGTTTTGTTGGCTAAAAATAGGCAACAATATAGTTGAATCATGGTGTTTCCTGTTGTCATTCCAAACATATTAACATGTGTGGGGAATAACGCGATCTGTATGCCTTCTTTTGTTGTGCGTATGTCTCCTCCTACAATAACAGCAGCCTGTTGTGCGTAACGCTGGTCTCCTGGGTTAGCACGTTCTTCAAAGGTGTTAAATACAGACGCCGTCACAATCACCGCAATTTTTGCCAGGCTTGGTAAATCGCAAGGCGTGTACTAACTTCAGTTCTTTTCTCCTCCCAGTATTTTGCACGCTAGGGCAGAAACGCCCCATATCGCATATTCATTCAAACGTACTAAATGGTCACTGCGTGTTGTTTTGCTCATATGAAAGACGCAATCCTCCTTGCGCGCCGTTAGTAGATCAGGTTAGCACTTTTTTTAGCTGGTGGTATCAAGTTTGCACATGTTTTAAGACACGCAAACCTTTAGTAAATCAGGTGAGAGTGAAGCATGATGCAAGGTCCTGGGTGGAGGGGGCTCAAGCAGCGCACACACACACACACACACACACACACACACACACACAAACACTTAAGTCACAAAACACACACAAACACACCTTGTCTCATACAAGCAGCCTGGCATTCCCTGGTTCTGCCTGGGAGCTCTAAATGCCTAATTACTCTCCAGAAAAGTAGTGCCGACGTTTGATCAACACTTCACACTGCGGCAGCTCAACACAAGGAACAGCGAGACACATCCGTCCTTATAAAGAAAACCAGGAAACAAAACAATACATACATGAAAGCTGCACATTCCTGCCCTTTTCAAACTGAACCGAGGCAGGAACAACCGACTGTGATCTATTAGCTTCTTCTAGAAAGTCACAGAGCCGTTCCAAACTCTGCTGCCAAATTCAACAACTTAACTCTGTACACGATGATGCAGACAGGAGGAAATGTTTGGGCTTCCTCTGCAAGCACTGAGGCTGCCTGAATAACTATTCTCTTAGATGCTCAAGAAGTTAGACATGTCAAAGACACAGCGAGCATGGAATCCTGTTATTTCTAGTGAACAGATGTGCAACAAGTGGAAAGATATCATCAACACTAAACAAACCAACCACAGTAAAGTCATAGTAAATAATATAAACCTCCATGTGAATCTTGGCATTCCTTATTTTGTTCAGTTATGATAACACTTGTAATGTGTGTTTAATCCACTACAATGTGACTTCTGTATTGAACATGCATCTACACTTGATCCTTCAGTGAAACACTCTTCAGCCCCTTCGGCTGCAGAAAGCGCCTCTATAATTAACAGATTAATGCACAATAAGATACAGTGTCACTTAAACAAACAAGTCCTACTTCTTTTCACACAGCTCCTTTGTTTATAGATGCTGAAAGTCCAGTTAATAAAACAAACTATTATTCTGTTTACTTTACGAAGACACAGCACCCTGCTCCCTTTGACATACATTATTATACGCTCTCTTACATAAACACTAACACACACAAACACACAATAGGAAAGTCAATAATGAGTAAGCTTGGTTAAAAAAAAACAAAAAACTTCACAATGGAGGTTTATTAAGCGACAGCTCGGTGTGTCTCCTCAGCAGAAACTAAAGCATTTCAGTGGGCTTGAAAGAGCTGCAGGGGGCTGAGGGCAGATTTCTCTGGACTCTGAGCACTTCTCTCTGCGCAATCACAGTCTGCTCTGAGACATGATTCTGCAATCTCTACAGGGTTTATTTAGGACAAAGACAAACTTTTATTGATAAGCCAAATTAGACGAGCAATCCTCCCTATTTGACCTGTTTGATTAATCCAGGGGGAAAAAAAGTGTTCAAAAGAGAAGAAATCTTCTCAGCCATTGTTTTACAGATTTTACAGATTTTTGTTGAACATAAAAAACGGCGATAAGTAGCCAACTAATGAAAATAACTGGTCGCTTGCACGCTCTTATCCTCACCAATATGTTAAGTCATAATTCGCAACTGACCTCCATCCGTCTGGCTATACAGTGAGAGAAAATAACTGCAGTTGTTGCTCATGTTCTTTTCCTCTTTCTCTTAGTTGCAGCTGCTGTATGTCTTCAAGCACTAGCTTGCTCGTTTGAGGTACTTTAAGGTCAAGAAGCCTATTATTACTACTACTGACCATTAGTGCTTTGATTTAGCCTAAATGTGAAACTAGCTCAAAAAGTACTTCATGAAAGTGGAAGTGGCATCCCAAAATATGTATACGGAGGATGGCATAGACGAGAATATCCTTTATAATAGCTGACAGGATCTGCAGCCCTATTTATACATACTCAGAAGTTTCTAGCTCCTATCAACTCTTTTTACTATCCCCACTGATTAGACACACCGCATCGTCCCTACACTAAAGCTTTAGGTTTCACTTTCTTCTTGAATTCTTTCAGTGCAACAGGTGACCACATTGTTAAGTGCAAACTCTGCAGAGAGGCTATTTTTTTAAAGTTTGCAGGAGGCGTTTAACGATGTTTGTGTAACATTCCTTAGCATTTTTCACATTTCACTATGCATCATGTGAACTTCCTTCCATTCTAAAAAAAAAAAAGGTACTATATCTATCTCGGAGTATCTATCTCTGTTGGTGTCAGACTGACGCTGGGGCGTTTAAGTGTCCTGAAAGCGTATGCTCTGCATGCTGTGCATTCCTGGGGGGATTTGGAAGTAAGAAGCTTCACTCTCTCCTGTTAGTCTGCTCAGGAATGTAAGCTGTCTGCAGGTGTGTGTTCATCGCTCCTCTTCAGCTGACAGCATTTATTTCACACTGAAGCGTCGAAATCTTTCTCTGTATGTGCGCCATGTGAACGCACACAACCTCAAAGGGTTTTAAGAGCATGACAGTTGCACAAATAAGTTTGAGAGGGGCAAATCATTCCAGAAAAAAAGATGATTTCCATGAAAAATATCAAAAAATTTAACTGGGGCGGAGAAATAATTGAAATTGCTCATCCACATATATAATAAATTATAATCGAAAACTGAAAACACAGACTTACACTTTTATACTGAGCACCATGTTTTGTTCGCTTGATGTTGATATTGTTTTTTAATCAGGTATTTTATACATGATTTTCCAGACATTAGTAATATCACACAGTTAAGCAAAAGTATGCAAAAGAAAGGCGAGGGGCGGGGTACACCCTGAACTGTTTGCCAGTCAATCACAGGGCTAACATCAATCAATCAATCAATCTTTATTTGTAAAGACAGAGACAAGCAGCTTTTTGGACTTTGGGAGGAAGCCAGAGTACCTGGAGAGAACCCACTCACGCACGGGGAGAACATGCAAACTACATACAGAGAGGCCCTGTCTGATGGGGATTCAAACCAGGAACCTCCTTGCTGGGAGGCAACACCATGCAGCCTTCTGCTGTTGATGCACTTAGAAAATGTACAAACCTAAAAACATTTACTATAGACTAAATAAAGTGATTTGAATTCTCAGACTTTCATTGATGTATACTCATTTAGAAATTCCCTTCCAAAAGTGACTAAATTACTTCAGAAATGGATAGCTTGTGCACTTGTGTATGGTGTTTAGACAGAGGCAGGTGTGATGTAGGAGCTCAGCAGTTAAATATACATTCCTGATGTATGATGCCTGAAAAAAAGAAACCTAATCCACATTTAGCCTCGTTGTTTTGTTAGCCACCTATGTTGATTTTAGTGAGCATAAGCAGCGAGCACACATTGTCCCACAAGGCAGCACCGTATCATTTTACATGAAAAAGTATGCTATAATTAACCAACACAGTGGAGTGAACCGTCTACCGGGATGATAAGTGAAAGAATTAGTGAAAGATACAAACATACTTATTTCACCAACTGGAACATGCTTTAACTTTTCCAATACATGCGTGAATAACATACATAAATACAAAAAGGGTTGTTTACCTGGGCCATTGCCGTTCATATGAATGGTTTGAGCCATGGCTGCAGCTCTGCACTCTCAGTCCCACAACAAGACCTACTGCGGTCATGCAACTGCCATGCATCAAGTCCAGACTACCATGCAACCTGCAAACTGAGACAAAACACAAAAAGGAAACATTTACTCACTTATCCAGTTAGTTTCACACAGTTAGGCAGCAGCAGTTATAAAAAAGATATTTGTAATTGAGAGTTCTGTATACAGGTCATTATTGTTATACCAACATGTTGTGATTAATAAATAAAATTGAATCAAAGTTATTTTCATCCAAACCACAAACCAGAAACATTCTTTACAAAACACTTTGCTCATTTAGGACTTCAGGGCTGTAGTTTTACTCTAACCTTAATCTACAAGGGGGTAAAAATCTTCATAAGATGTCTCCATCTGACGTGTACTTTGTCTTAGATTTAACAAAGGCCGTGTGTGACGGCACTGACCTCTGCGTTTTTCACAGGTGTCTTTGCATCTGACATTTATGAACATAGAGGTCCTGTGTGCACCAGCCAGCTCATTTTCAAAGAACACATTATGAGCAGGAACAAAAGAGCTATTCTCCTCTAATAAAAATGAGCCAACACCAGGGGAAAAAGTTGACTTCATGGGCTGCAGAGGGGGGCATCTGGTGGAGCAAAGATGCAGACAAGGTTGGCTCACAAAGTCGATACAGTCCGGCTCTTTTTATACTCTGTGACCTCAGACTCTATTTACCAGCAAGACTACAAGGCCCAGGCCCTTGGAGCCGCTGGCCAGCTGAACATTGGTTAATTAAAAAGGAGCCTAGGCCCCCTGGTGGTCTTAAAGAGTGTCCTTTAAGGTCCTCAGTAAAATAAGAAAGGGTTCAATTGTAAATTTAGTGATAGTCACTTAATGTTAGAAAAATAAAATCATGTAAATAAGTTCTACTGGCAAATCAATACAAACAGTAAAAACTATTTTTGGCTCTTCAAAATATCTGACAAAAGTATTAATTATCAGAAAATAAACTAAGTAGGCAACGAAGACTGAAAATTAAAGCAGTTTAGTACCTGCATTAAATCATAACTTCAAATAACTTTATTTATCTGTTAGGAACTTCAGTTGTGTAAAAGAGCACACAGCTCAGCACAAAAAAAAAAAAACAACAACACACGAATCAACACCCAAAGTGCATTCAAAAGGGCACTGAGTAAGTGAAGGTTGTTGGTCGTAACAAATGATGCTTACCGGGTCAGATAAATAATGCTAAAAATTCTATTACAGGTAACAAGAATAAACAAATAGGTGTTGACCCTTTAGTTTTGTCCTCTTGTGTAAAACTAAAGGGACACTAAAAAGATGTACACAAAACAGCATCCAAAGAATATCCATAAAGATGGACCAATTCACTTCATTCAAAACTACACTGAATGACAAGCTTATATTAATTCAGGATTGTAATTTAAGACCGCATCAGTCTTATACTAAATCAATTAAACTCAAACAAGGTCTTATTTCCCTTAATTCAATCTACACAGTCGATTTGTTTCAACTTGTTTGTTTTTTGGCTTCTTTGACTAAAAACGTGTTATTAATAAAAATGCATAGCCTGTAAATCTAAACTTGTCAATGAAGTAGTCCTGCTTGTGTTGACTTGTGTTGACCAGCTACTTCAGTAGAAAGTGCATCACAATATCTCAACTGTGTGCTGTGCACGTGTTTCTGCAAACCTGTTGAAGAGGAACAACTGACTGCAGATCAATAAAAATCTTTGAGAAAATACGTGAACGGTCACTGTCACCTCACATGTTTATCTGCGTTTACACTATACACCCATAAAAAAAAACCTGCGCAGCAATGACATCAGGGTGATCTCTCTAAATCCCAACTGTGTGTCATCCCGAGGACTCATTTTAGACCTGATACATAGAGGGATAGGAATAGAGCACACTGGACTCTGTCCTCAAATAGACGAGGACAGAGTGTCAGAGGGCTGATGTCCACACAGACCAAAAGTACTGGTCTTCTTTGATGTACAAATCTAAGAGAACAAATCCTTTCTTTGTCTGGTTTTATATTCAATAGTAATAATGCCAAAATATGATCTGAAGCATCATCATCATTATCACAGGTGTTATTTACATTGGAAAAATCTTCAATATGCAACATACATTTGTGAAAACTATCAGTTAATCACATACATGTAAGTTAAAAAAAAAATGCTTCCACTGAAATAACATGTTATCAGAAATGTTTGTTATGTAAAACTCTGATATTAAGGAAAACATTTTCGTTGTTCTTGGTTTGATTTGCCGCCTGCAGACCCAGGCATGCAAGCTGATATTATCTAGCGTTCCGCATGGCCTCTAATGACCCCTCAACCCAACCATGAGACTAGATGGATGGCGAGAGCCCACACATTACCGGGGTTATCAAGTGGGCACCTCCCTTCATCTGGGCTTTGTCAAGTTAGGCCCATGATACCTCGGGAAGGCATGACAGTTAGCCACCCCCCTCCATGCCAGCTCTCACCGCCCGTAACACCCACCTGCAGAACTTCTGTTATCACATTCTTATGTTCAAAGCCCAAACAAACTACAAACACACAACTATTACTGGAGCCAAAATAACAGAAGAGAAAAAAGCAAAGCTTAATACTTCCAGGAAAGTTTATGAAAATTGGTCCCTTAATTTGAATGTAATCCTGATAACAAATACCCGTGGTGATAGTACAAACAGTGAGAGATGTCAGCAATGTATTTTAAGCCCCACAGAGTGAAGATGCTTTTAATGTGTTGAACAGCAACTTTATGCTGTTGTTATTGGCTAGTCGATAGTTAAACTCCACATTATTTACATACTGACAGAAGCGGTCCTAACTGTATACACATTGTCTAAATCATGAATCACATGTAACAACATAATGTGAAATGTCCATTCATAACCTGTGGGAGTGTGCGTATGAAACAGATGAAACCATAATAAATATAGCAACAAAGTAGTCACAGCAACATGTCACAGCGACCCACATGCCAATACCTCGGGGATAATCCCAGTCTACCAAAGCAAGTGAAAATATTTCACGTTCACGTGCAGCTCTGGCGGACGTGTTTACTTAAACATCCAACTGAATTAGTAATGTCAAGCTCTTCTTGCAAACTTCATGCACAAATCTCTAATGAACCAAACATGAGACTGACCAAACATCTCCCAAGTGTCCTCTTCCATGTGATGCCAAAACACAAACCTGAAGGAAGGAGCACGAAAGTGTCACATAAAAATAAAAAAAATGATGTATCTAAACCTGCAATCTGTCATCCAAGTGGCATAACCGACTGGAAAAAAAAAAAAAAAAAACCCTGACAAATAAGGATGGTGTTTTAATTATTTCCTCTTCAACGCCTATGAGCGGGTCTCCCAATAAATTCTAAATTAAAAACAAAGCTGATAACAAAGTCAAAAAGTCAAAAGTCAAAAGAGACAACAGCTTCAAACTTTGGGACTGTTTCGCGAGCCAGTTTACCCCCCGGAGAGGAGACGTAGACGTAAACGGTGCGAGCGGAAACAAAAGCGAGGTAAACGTGGAGGCATAAGAGGGGAAATAACCACAATAAAGGGGAAAATTGTACTTTGTTACTTTTGTTTATTAAAGCTGTTTGTTTCGTATTTACTGTCATTACTATTTCTCTTACATAGAACATATTACTGTGATTTGTAATACCATTTTCAAAGATGATTTAGGCGTATTTGATCCTTTCTTCCTGCTGTGTTTCTTTTTTTTTTTAAACTGGGATGTCTTGGCCAGATCCTACAGACAAGAGATTTTAATTGGAGTAAAATTCGTAGTTGAAGGAAGTGTTAAAAAAAAGGGTGTGGTGGTTTATAGGTTATCTTATGAGACCTAAAGAAGTGATTGATCAATGGACTGCATATAAAACTGGAAAAAAAACATCAAAGCACCATTGACAAAAACATAATAAAAGTTTTTTAGTTTTTAATAAAATAATTAGTCTGCACTTTATTACTCTCTCTCTGCTCTGTTTGTCACATCTGACAGCAGACACGACACTAAGTTGAGTCAAACTGGGTGGACTCACTTCAAAGAAAGCTCTTTTTTTGAGACCTCAATGTCACATGGAAAGCTTCTTATTTTAAAAACAGTCACTGAGGCCTATCACATGACATTTCTGGTACTTTTTATCCAACATATGTGTTAATAGTAGATTCTTTAAAAAACAGCAATGTTTTGCGTCGGTATAAAGTGAGGTTTAAAGTGAAAAAAGTTAGTATAGTGGCACAGAGTAAAGCTGCAGGATCTGATACGGTATATTCTTTGTTTTTTAAACTTCAAACAATCTGCTCTTCTACCAGTTCATGCAGCTTACCTGTAACTCTCATTCTAACTTGTTCCCACAGTACGCAGGTAGCAAACACGACTGAGTCCAAAAGACGCCTGACAACCAGCAGCTCTCATGGGCGAGAGGGATAAGTTTCTTGGCTAAGATTAGAAGACTTCCTCAGATGACAGCCAAACGATCTGTGTCCTATAAGAGGAAACAGGACTTTAGGCTGTTGGGGCAGAACTGACCCCTGTGCTGGGCCTCCAGGTGAAGGACATGGCGAGCTAATGCCGTTAAGAAACCTGCGGCCACTCCTCACATCGCTGAACTCTAACCGAGGGCTGAAACACAGCTAATGAAGCAGACAATAGGACGTAATGGAAAGCTTTCATGTATGGTTACACATTAACCAACACTGAGGATCCCTTCATCCCTCAGAGTGCTGGAGGTAAAAAAGAAAAAAACATCAATGACCAAGTCTTTTACCGAGCCCATGACCAGAGGTTTCAAGATTTAAAAAAACACAAAAGAAATGTGAATTCAGGGGTAAATTAAATCCTGAGAGAGATTTTACATGAAAAACTTGTTTTGGACATGTATTAAGATTTAGTCACCGTGAAGTAGAGCTGTAAAAATGTGACAATTTGAAATGTGTCTTTCCATTAGAATAACTGCAATGGTGCAAACTAGACGCAGATACCGATGCATAGTGATATAACTTTGATAGGTTTATACAGGGGGATGTGTTTTGTGCCTCCAATTCTTCTTCTTCTTTTTTTTTTATTACTGTGTGGGTGGAACTCCAAAAGTTCATACTAGACAGTAAACACACTTAATGTTAGTAACGGTGTGTCTAACTGAAATAACTATATCAACAAACCATCACCTGCTTTGTCCAGCATAAATGTGCCTTGGTAACATTTAAACTAGCATACTATCTAATGATTTAATGTTCATTGGAATACCTCCAAAGAGCCTTTAAATACACACAGTTGACATACATTTGTAGGGAAATGTGGACAGGAGCAACGTTTTGTAAATGTCTAAATCAAGTGTGTTACTGCTGTAATGTCATAGCGGTGATTAGCTGCTTTGAAACCAGATACAGCCAAACAGCACCTTAACTTACTACAAGCAAACTATAAATATATCCCATTAAAAAGAGAAATCCAAATCTTTACAAAGACATCTTTACATTAAGGGGAAACACAAGAGCTCAACAAAAACTCACCATTAACTCTCAACAGAACAGGACGGGGAGATTTTTAACAAGCTAACCTAAGTGAGACTCAAAGAGTACGACGTGTCTGAAGAACGGAAATAAAAACAAACAGTCGACGTCACGGCTTCAGAAGACATAAACCAGAGTTACTTGTTTGGCCCCTCCTCTGAAGTTATATAAATATGAAACACATGCCGCTTTCAGAGAGACATGAGCTGCAGGTGTCTTGTCTGCTGATTTACTGTGACTCAGGTTAGGTTACTCTCCACAACGAGGAGCGTGCGTCTGTGGTTGACATGCTCAGAGCCTGAATGACACAATGGACAAACAAACAGATATAAACTACAGGTATGAAAACACAGTTAGATATCCTGCTTTTGATCTTTACCATGAACATAACCAGTGATAGTTGACTTAAATACAAATATAATAGAAGGTGATAAAAAAGCAAGTCAAAAGTCCTTCATCAAAAACTGGATCTACTGAAATTAAAGTTTCAGCTCGTACTGAAAATCAAGAGGGATGGGACACATTAAAATACTTAAGCACTGAACAGGAAAGCACCGAACATGGGGGGGACAGTCTTCTCCAAAGCGGGGATGACATGCGACACTCGAACCCACAGACGCTGAACAGAGGACTATAGCCTCTGTACATGGGGCGTGCGAGCTTTAAACAAGCTTTAATTTTTGACTGTGCTGTTTTTTTTTTTAATAAGTGGTTTATATTCTATAATTCACTTAGCAGACATTTTTATCCAAAGCGACGTACAACAGAGAGTGTTGCTGTTGAAACCTGTGTGTTATGATGCTTTGTTTGTTGACGTGTTCCTTCTATGGCGTTTTGATCTATTTTTAACTAATGTCCAGTGTCTAATAATCTATTATTATTATTATTATTATTATTATTATTATTATTATTATTAGAGATGGGACCAAGCTGATCTATTATCAGTATCATGTCCGATATTGAAGTAATTTGCGTATCGGATATCGGACTGACGGTGTCGATCCACGTCACCGGTCAAGAAAGATTGTTTAGCGCTTTAAACATCCTCCACTCGCACAGACTCACTCTGAAAGACGTTCAGACTGAACTGTAAGAAGTGCCCATAAATTGTCTCCATGGCAACATTCAGATGAGATGGAACAGCTCTCTCTATATGTTCAAAAGTCGATTCTTACACTTCAGTTTAAAACTTTGAATTTGAAAAATTTGTTCCTGTTTCTTGTTTGTATGTAAAGCCAGCACAATGCAATACAATGCTGGGTTTACTACAGCTTTGTGTAGCCTTACTCTTACTACCAACTATAACATTATTAGTGATGATGTCAAAATATCTGAATCAGTATCGGTACATATGTATAAGAATCGGATCGGAACTGAAGAAAAGTGGGTCGGTGCTTCTCTAAATATTATTATTATTTTCATAATTTTAGGAAAACAGATATTCATGTATCGTTGACTTGATGATTTATCAATTAAACACAGAGTAAAGTTGCTCTTTTTGTAAAGTGAGACAACATTTGTTATGAATTGGCGCAGTTCAAATTAAGATTGATGTTTGATGACAATGATCCCGTATTATTAATCCTGGGAAGGAAATATTCTCCAAATTAAAATATCTGACTCCACAGAACTAAAACAACATTTCATGTTTAAATCCCCTTACCAAAAAAGGAAAAAAATGAAGTGCAGAGAATTATTGGCATGTGATGTGGAAAGGAAGCAGATTGAAACAAAATGAGTGGCCACAAAAATAGCAAACACTGCTGAAGAGCCTCTTCAGAGCCAATGATTCATCTGTCCACTCTTGGCTACTGTAGAACTGTGGTAGTGCAACATGCAATCGTAAAACAAACTAGTTCTCTCTGTGGCCGTATAGAGTCTATTCTGAGGTAAAGTAACAAAAAGAACATCATTTTCAATTAAATCATACTTCTGAATATCATGTTTCTTTCTGCAATTAGATACCCTTCACTCTAACACACTGGTCCTTTTAGCTTGAAGTGCTAAATGCAGGGTTCTAACTCTCAGACTTCATCTGATGATGACAAACCCATTCAGGAACAACAGTGGGATAAAGGGTTCAGGCTTGCTGCTTGTAAGATACACTCAATGAAAAAAAACATAACTTTCGAAAATGTG
This sequence comes from Labrus mixtus, assembly GCF_963584025.1. NCBI lineage: Eukaryota > Metazoa > Chordata > Actinopteri > Labriformes > Labridae > Labrus > Labrus mixtus. Next base: position 17,770,186 of record NC_083616.1, read on the forward strand.
AATTTTTGACAGTTTCCAATGTGAAATTTTTCTTTAAAAACAAATCAGATCCAAAATGATTCGACTGTTGATTAAAAATCATGTCTTTGTTATTGCCAAAACATTTCTGTAGGCTTCATGCCCGCAGGATGTCTCGACTCGTTTGTTTATTATATAAAGAAACTGACTTAAGAAAACTCACTTCAGTGGATGTGGTGTGACACTTTTTTCCACTGTTAAAAAAAAAAAAACACAGTTCAGGTTTAGTAACATGTGTGTCAACAGTAAACAGCTTGATAGTACAGATAGGGCTGTAAAAGGTTGCAAACCCACTGCGCTGAATATTCAACAGGCTGGTTTTTCCCCTAATAAAAGTTCAGGCTGCGGCTTAAATGGAGGAAAAACGCCTGCTGAGAAACTGGGATATTGTTTTTCAGAGTATCAGTGAGGGCTCGTGAGCATCAAAACAGGATGTGTGTGTGTGTGTGTGTGTGTGTGTGTGTGTGCAGCAGCAGCGTGTAGAGCACTTTATGTTTTCAACATTTTGGGCACAGGTGTCTTTTTGAGGAGCATATTTGTGGTGGGGTACGACGGGGTAGAAATGTGTGTGTGTGTGTGTGTTGGTATTTTGGTGTGTTGGTTTAATTGGGGAACAAGCAGTGGCTACTTGTTGTCTCAGCTCTGCATCTGGCCCTCATTAAGAAATAACTTTGAAGCTTTGCAGGAGAAGCTGCTGTGCCGACTATGGAGAAGACACGGGTCACACGCCTCACTCAGGGCTGTAGTTCACTACTGTATGGAAGTGCGAGCTGCGGTATTGACCCTGGCTTTTGCTGTCCGACAGTTCGTTTCCCTTTGATGTCCTGCGTGAGCCTGCTGAGTTCACCCCTGGAGATCTTTCCTCAAAGCCTTTCAATTATCCCCGCGAGAAGGGAGGAACTTACAGGAATGAAAAGTTGACCGCGAGGATTTCTGTCTGGTGTTTTGTGAGTTAACTGGAACAAAGTCAGAAGAAACACTTCCACCAACACCTAAAGGATAAAAGTAAAGATTTCCCATCATCAGGGATATGACCAAGCTATTCTGACACAACATGTAATTACAGTACAGCTCTGTGAGACTGTAAATGCTAACGAGACAATAATGATAACAACACGTTTGAAAGGGACAGAATGACTATTTTTACCATCGCCGTTCAGCATCAGCACGCCAGCATTCGATCATTAGTACAATAGTTAAAGTACAGCTGATGTGAATGTTATTCGTCAACTTAAGGTACAAAATAGAGTCTATGCTAATGACTGAGGAAAGTAAGAAGATAAAAGTCTCACTGAGGTTTTTCAAATCATCCCGAGGGAGAGGGAGGGGCCCACAAATATCTGCACCACATGACATTGCAATGCTTCCAAATAGTTGACAAGACAAAGCCGCAAAAGTAAACCCCATGTTAACGCAAGAGGAAAAATGCAGAGAGAAAAAAGATCTCCAGGTGGGAGCTATAAAATGTTTGCACAGGGAAGAATTTAAGGATTAATTGTTTAGCCAAAGTTTTCCACCTCTTACGCTCGTTTTGCCTTCATACGAACAGGATCTGTGTCATGGCATATGTATTGATGTTTTACTTAATGAAATAGAAAAAAACTGACATTGCCATAGTTTTTCTTTCTACAGTATATATATATATATATATTACGATTATCCAAAAAAGAAAACACGAGATAAATGTCTTCTGCTCATTTTTGTATAAAGATGATCGTTATATTTTTAATCAACAAAGTATAACTTGCTCAGACAAAGATCACCACTGGGTTGCACCAACTCATTAAGGACTGACTTTTTGCACTATCTGAGGCGTTGCACCACCTCAGATAGTTGCAACAAAGGCAGAACATTTTAAATCTTACAACTAGCTTGTCGGTCCTAAGTGGTCTTTTAAATACGATTGTCATGGCGCAATGTTTTGAAGTTGGAGGAATGACAAAGAACACCTACACTGTGAGTATACTACTCTGTCCTGAATTAGAAATTACGTTTAAACTAGGCTATGTTTGAACTAACACATGCGCAGTGAAACAGCGCAGCAGTCCATAACGGGAGAGGATGAGAGAACCTTCAGTCAATCCTGTGGCTGTATAATCACACATCAAGTTATTTCTGGTTCCATCACTTTCATCTCGGTGCTATTTTTCCGCTGGTAGCAGCCGCAGAGCTTGTGCTGTGCATAACAGTAAACATAGCATTGGATAAGCACTTGGCTCGACATTGAAAAGAAGGATGATGTTAAGTACAACTGTCATTATGTTCATTCCTCTGTCTGACCTCCTCTGTGGAACCAACTTTAAAGTGCCCCAGCAAAAAAAAAAAAAAATGACTTCAGGAATGAGGATTTAAAGTTTACGGAGAAAAGTTTGGACCGTCTGTGAGACATATGTAGAATCCTGGATCTAAATCTAAAACATATTTGAAATATGTTCAAAAAGATTCATTTCAATCTGAAGAAAAATTGAAAGAAGTTTGTCCAGTGTTCATTTTATCATCGGGTGACTTAAGTGTTTACTTAAACAAAAAGACAAGTAACTGCAGGTGCCAAAAAAAAATAAAAAATACATTTACACAAAAATGAGCTCTAATCAGCAAAGGGAGCGCACTTTTATTTAGGTCAGAGGAAAAAAAAAAGAAAAGGCTATAAATACCAGATTATACAAACAGTCTATTAAAAGATTGAGAACATTTTAGTCTCTATAAAAATAAACATGACCACTTATGAACACTGCTGTCAGCCTTGTCATTAATATTAGGAGTGGAGAGCACACATTAGAGGGGTGTCTTCAAGCTGTGCCTCTATTTTAAGACAGTGCTTTATCTTGGCAGCTGCTCTCCAGAGGTTCATTGTCTCTCAGAAGGATTTGGTGCTGATAAAAATAGCAGATCTGCAGGTTTTAAGTTGGACTTTTCAGGCTGCAATATCATGATGGGAAAAAAAAACAAAAAACATTGGTATCTCACACAGCTGGGCTCAATAGTATCTTGCACAAACTATGTGAAGATGTGGTTGATCTGAATAAATGATTTATTCTGTTGGATCACAGCCTGGTGAGGCTGGTGGCCTAGAAATCTGGCACTGCAGCCTTCAGCTCCACCTACGATTTACTGCTCTGAGACCAACTCTTTTCAGTCTGTAGGAAAGAAATCAGCTGCTTGACATTTTCTGATGAGCTACAAAACCCTTTTTTTTTTTTTTTTGGCAAAGTGCTATAAACAGTTGTGTCATCTTTAATTGGCTGAATTAGATATAGCCTTAAGCTTGTTCAAAGTTATGACACCTGACTTTAAATCAAGTGCAATTATAGCTGGCACCTAAACTGTTTAGGATAATGAAGCCCTGAAGGAATAACATTTTTCATCCCTCATCAACAATTTACTGTCCTGTTTAGTTTAAGAAATATTGCCCTTTGCTCTATCACTGAGGTGATTATTATTCCTCAAACTTCCAAGGATTATGTTTGAATCACTGTTACTACAGCAGCCCTTCTATCACGAATCAGCTGCAGGGAAGTTACCCTGAGCAGTGACTCAGGATTTGACCCACTCAGTTTAGGACACACAATCTTTGAGAGACATTTTTCCTTCAAACGACGTGATTCCTTCTGTTGACAACAACGCCCCCTGGAGGCAAAAGATGGATCAGATACAGAGAGCATTGTAACTCTGTTTAAAAAAAAAAAAAAAAGGCAGGACTATTCAAGGTTTGTAATTCTTTAGTTTTTCTTTACCTTAATCACATCGTCAAGCTGAAGTCTTTTCAGGATATCATGAAAGGCTCCTTTCATCTCTACATGCAGAGCAGACCTGCAGCAGCAGATCATTTTAAAGTTAAAGTTACAAGCAGAAACTCGTCACAATCACCTGACCAATCTGTCAATAATATAGACTTTACAATGTCCATGCCGAACTATCTGAAGACAGTAGTCGTCGCTGAACGTGAAGATGGTTTAAAATTTGATTTGTTTCATTTTTTTCAAAATAAATGATCCGTTACATATTGCAGCTTCACACTTCTGCTTCTCCTACTACAGCTGTGAAAATACAGTTTATTAAATTTTGAGACACTTATGCATAAAAACTGCAGATTAAGGTTTGCGGACTCACAGTTCTCGTTAATGCAAAAAATAGCTTCAGCTTCAAACACTCCGTTTCACTTTGCTCAACATCAAACTGCCTGTTGTGTGAACCTTCGAAGAGATTTTACAAGTCCCAAAAACCTGGTAATTTTAGCAACTGCACTTACAAAGACTGTCAAATTTTGAGCTGCTTTGAAAAAAAAGAAAAAGAGACATAAATAAACCTCTAGGGAATAAAGCATATGTAGTTATTCTAGCTCTGCTTCTCAACATCATTCCTTCCTCACTTACTTGCTCATTCTAGTTTGGACCACTTTGAAACTCCCACTGTTTCCCGCTTCCTGTTTCTCTTCACCAACATGCTCCTCTATCATTTTTCCCTCCACATCCTTATCTGCCTCCTCTCCCAACCCCCTCTGTCCAGCCTGCACTTGACCAGAGGACAGGCTGGAGCCTCTTATTTGTTCAGCTCTTGAGTGGAGTCACACAGGCGGAGAGGGGAGCCATGAGCTGGTGAAAATACCCCACCCCTCATCAGCTCATAAAGGTGTTGCAGAAGGTTTAACATCAATTTCAAGTCAAGTTATACTCGTAAAAATCCAATAATAGAGAAGTTACAGCTATCTAACCCTCATTTGACCTTAAAAACATTTAAGTGAATGTTTAGAAATACAAAATATATACTAAGGGAATAAAAAAAGGAAAGGTAAAAGGATACTCTAGGTTATTTTTTTAATGAGCCAAAAGATAATTGCCACTTGTCCTCGTCTAAAGATGCCGTAATGTACGTACAAATCTGAAAACCTGCAGATGAGTTGTCAAGCTCCAGTAAGAGACTTACACTCCCAGAGCTTTCGCTTCTGTTGTCAGCTTTCTCAAAAGAGGCATTGTGGGAGAAATTCCCCAACCTTAAGTGCTCCAGTGTTTGCTTTTGTGCCAAGTGAGCCCACTCCGCTGACCTTTTGGAGATGGACCAGTGAGATCCACTATGTGCCCTCTTCACTCTGACAGCAGCCAGACAGTGAACTACAAGCTAATTAAAGTGACAACAGCAGGGAACACTGCGCTTTAACTAAAGACACTAACTCAGACAGAAGCCCACAAAACACTGACAGACAAATATCCTAAAAACACTTTCTAAAGAAACTTAGTAAAGTTTTACACCCAACACCTGCAAGGGGAATCCTTACTTTCCATACAGCCAAAGAAATATATTCTGGTATACTTGTGTGAGTTTCTACCCCAGCTCACATGTCCATTAGAACAGACAAATATGTAGAGAATGTTTTCGGAGACAAAGACAAACTTCAACCGTCTTCATTAGATTGTTTTTGTTCAGGGTCAACATAGACACTTGAGCTGCTTGTCTAATTATGGTGTTAATGAGTAACAGACCAATTACCTTCAGGGGAAAGGCAGGGCTGTGATGTAAAGAGAGGACACACAATGACTTGAAAGGAGGACAACACAGGATTTTGAAGCAAGTTGTCACACAAGCTTGCAACCAGATACCCTGCCATCAACTGATGATGGAAAAGTATGTCTCTCTCTCTCTCTGGATGATGGAGCCTACCGTGACAGAAAATCAAGGTAAAGCCATTTCGAGAGCAACTACATCTTCCAAGAAAAGCAGCAGCTATAAGCCTGACAATTCAAAACCTCAAATACTGGAAAAGCATGTCTCTCTCTCTCTCTGGATGGTGGAGCCTACAGTGACAGAACATCAAGGTAAAGCCAGTAAAAATCAAGTAATCATACCCATCTTCCAAAGAAATGTTACAACCTAATTTCTGAAAAATACAAAACATATATATTAGCTTATTTTGAATTGAAAATCAGGCGCTGGAAATCTATATAACAATCAGCAATCCCTCAACAGTTTTTTTTTTTTTTTTTATATATATCTCTGAGGGCTGCCGTACCAGCTGTGTCATGGTCCAGATCCTGGGAATAAAAGATGGCCTAGCATCACCAGGGAGCAGAGCAACAACAACCTGCCAGCCTCAGGGGCTTTCAAACACAACATGGGCACCAAACAGCTTTTCAAAAGATGTTTCCATTTATCATTGAATGTGAATCTTTTAACAGCTTGTCCTCCGACTGATTCAAATCTGCATCGATCAATGTCATTAACTGAAGGCTGCAACTGACTGTGATCAACAGGTGGCAGAAGAACTTGTAAATATGGGAGGTCATCCTTTAAACCTGGTTAAAAAAAAATGAAAATAAGAGATTATGATTCAACTGTTGGTTTTGGTCTTTTAAGGGTATTTGGAAAAAAAATAAATGAAGTCTCAAGTAACAGCGTTTAAATGGATCCTGAACACAAATCAACTCCAAAATAGGGAATGCTGTCCTGGTGATCTCCTGTGTTTATTGTGACAATCACAAAAAGAATACTCGGTTGAACAGAGCCCATTATCTTATCTTTAACATCACAATATAAATCACATCCACACCTATGGAGCACATACTCAAGTTTTGGTCAATGGCATATGAAAAACATAGCTGCAGGAAGTCAGATCCAATAGGAAGATAACAATGTGTCTCATGCTACATGCTGGGTTGTCAATGTCAAATGTGTAGTTGGTTGGTCGTCATCATTTGTGTTTTTATGCTAAGAATTTGGCCGACATTGTCTAGCACTGCTCAAGTGTTACTTATAACATTTTCGGCATGGGGAAAAACAGTCTTCGATCACCTGTTCAATCATCGATATGGTCCAATCCCACCACAAGGGGCAACATAATCTAGACTAGTAGCTTGTAGCTCTTCAACCACCGTTTCAAAGAGCTCAAATTCACTACAATTAAGAATAATCCATGCTTTGTAAACAGTTACGAGACAGGAGTAAATAGGGTTAGGGTTAACTCTAGTTTCAAAGAAATGGCAGCGGAAACTTAAGCTCCTTGGCAGAGGTAACGGTGTCCTATAAAAACTCTATTAAACAGACAATTCATGTTCTTGACTTTCTTTCTATGGCAGTAGCCCTTGCATTACAAAAAGGGAACCAGTTTTGGTTCAAATGGGTACTCGACCTCAAAAGACACAAATCAGTTCAAAAGGGAACTACACCAGAGAAAAAATACACACATTTACTTTACACATCTCATTGTTGACACATTCAGGCCTAACTATGAATTCACTTTTTACACAACACGGACTCAAACACAGTCCATTATTCAAAGACAAAGATTTAATTTATTGTCTCACCTTTATGTGCAACTATAGGCTTTTATATAATTTCTACGTATTTCCTTTATTTGCCAAGTTTCTTATCTCAGCTGGGTTGTCTGTGAGTTAAAAATCTTCAGTAGAAAAACATGTAATTTAAATGAAATGTAAAATATATTCACGTCCATCTGCTGCCCACTTGTCCCCAGCTGGCCTTGACGCCGGCTGGCTTTTGTGATTTTCTCAGCTTGCTCTCTCAGGCGGCGTCATTGTTTATCATGGCACTGTCAGGACTACACTGCTTAATGTGCTGATGATATCAGAGGTTCGGCCTGATCATCAGAGATATCAAGCATTGCTTTTATTCCCGATCCAGCGCTGAGGCACAAATAAAAGTGGCGACAAGGAGTTTATTTAGAGTTCATGTGCGCACTGAGCACAGATAAGGGTCACTTTATCCACCAGATTACACTGACAGTAACTCATAGCAGAAGATCCAAAAGTCTAAAATACTCCATTTACTCCTCATTCATTCCAAATGTTCTCTTTTTTAAGCTTTCAATTGAAATGACCCACTTGTGTTTTCTAGAAGCAGAATCCCAAAAGGAACAAGGAAATGGCTGAAGTTTGGGACGAGGGAGAGGGAGGCAGAGAGAGTGCTTACTAATCCCTTTAGGGTGGGAGCTAAATGATTGGTTCCACTGAGAGGGGGAGATAAAAAAAGATGCGTGTGTGGAAGAGGAAAAGAGGTGGTGGTGGTGGGGGGGGGGGGGGGGGGGGTCCTCTTGGTTTGATGACAGCAACGATGAGGCCCAAACCTTCTCCAAAAGGAAATGCTTCTCTTTTTTTCACTCCCTGTTAACATATCTAGACTTCCTCATTGACAGCGCTCCAAGCTGTCCACACAAAACTGGTGACTTGCCAGATCCAGCCACAAAACAGGACAAAAGATACTTGATGAAAAGGCTAAGGAGGCCTAAATTGAGAATTAAAGAAAAAAAATCATATACTAGGAATAATACACCGGATTAAAACTGTCAATAAAAGCTGCTGACATGAAGACTGAAATGCTTTTTCTGTTGACATGAACACAGATTTGATCAACATAAACATAGTTTAACTCTTTGTATATAACATATTGATTAGAGTTTAATGAAGTTACTGAATAACATCTTAGGTAAAAACTGAACTAAACAAGTCTTAACTACCTTCTTCTTTCTGCTCATTCCATGCTAAATGCTACAGGGCAGTACGGCTTTCAACGCACCAAAATTAAACTAAATATCAGCATCGAGACAATTATTTTTGTTACCCGGACAACATGTCCCATACAAACACAAACAAGTCAAATGAGATTGACAAGACTGAGAACTCTGAGAACTATTTTATGGGGTTGCATAAAATCATGTGAACTAAGGACTGAAACATGTTTCCTCACTTCAACTACGCATTGAAAAAAAAAGTTTTTTTGTAAATTGGGATTCAACATAATCAACCAATTTCTCTACACATTTAAAAACCCAGCACGTCTATCTGTGTTTTCACTGCAACTCTGCAACAATATGTAGTAGATTTGAAGATTAACAGCTGTAGCTAAACTTCAGTCACACTATGGGGGGCTAAAATATGGAGGGGCTGCACAGATGGAACGACATCCCCTCACAACACTACTCCACAGTCCACACTAAACCATACTAAACCTGCACATGCACATACGTGGAAAACACAGTCAAACACCACATTTCATCAGTTCTGAAAGGTGTGTCCCTCAATACTGACAAGCCTGACAATCCACTCAACAAGTTTCCATTCTTCAAGAACAACAAAATAAAAAGCTTCCTGTCATCCAGCTTCAGGAAGTCGTTAAAGCACCAAATGGCTGTTTGGCTCAGACAGAGGCTGAGCTGCTTCACAGGTGAAGAAAAACAACAGCGTGTAAAACAAAAACAAGCCACATGTGTTTAAACTCAAGGAGCCCAATAATGGCTGACATCACACAAAATCTAAAAAGGAACTTTGTTAAATTAAATGTGAACTTTTAATTAAATATCTTTGGATTTTTAATTGCTGAAGGGGCAAGAAAAACATGACAGAAATTACATTGTTTTGTGGAGAATTGTGATGGCAATTGTTTCACCATCATGATGGACCCTGAGAAACTATGTGTGCTGTTTTGACCCACTCTCAAGATGTAATAGACTACTCATTCAATCAAGAAACACATCTAGGAAAACTTAAAAATGAAAACTTTCTCACCTTTAGAGTTCATTTTGTTTCTGTTTAATACCAATAAGGAGTACAAAGTAAAAACATGAAAAGCTCACATCTTTATTGGATGGGAGAACAAGTGCAATTTCGGTAGAAACATTTTTGTTTTGTGAATGAAAAAAGGGAGTTTTCTTTGCTGTTCGTGAGCAGAGGAAGCTGTTTTAACTGTTGGACTAACTAATGACTTCCGTGTCGTCTTTTTCATTATTCGGGCCTTGGCTCGCAGTCACAGGGTCACAGGCTACAAAAACAGTAGCATGCCTTCATTGCTAGAATGCAACACATTGTATTGTGTTGGCAGTGAAGGGGTGAGGGAGTGAGGAGGAGGGGTGGGGGTCTTCTCAGTGGGAGTCATTCTGGTCGACAAAAGCAGTGACATTCCACTGGAAACACTGTGGCATTATGGCTGCCCTCTGTTTTTGGTGGAAGTGGGAATCCTCCCGCTGAACAAAGGGATCAGCTCCCAGGATATTCTGGGAGTTTTCAATGTCACCTTTGAGAGTGATTCATAGGGAGAGAGAAAAGAAAAATAACAATTCTCCCATTGCTATCAAAACCATTCAGCATCGCTCATTGCTCATGAAAAGTCATGTTTCGATAGCAAATCATGTTTTTCAAGCTCATTGTGACCGCTCTAAGAGGGACAAAATATGTTTTCAGTGCACAACATTTCAAGTGTTAAATGATGAAATGTGTTCTGTCTCATTCTGTCTCTTTAAGTGCTTTCATTTTATATTTTTATTTTTGTGCCTTGATTTTGATATGTTAAAGACATGCTCTGCATTAAACCAGTTTGTAAACAGCCTGTTGTTTCCACAACTGTTCTGTTAAGAGATCCCTAGTTAAATCTTTACTTTCGGAATTGAAACTCACAAATTAGTTAATGAAGCCTCTTGGACACAAAGACACATTATTTAGACTTTGATAACAAACTCAAAAGATGGTGTTCTTTTCGTTGTGACGATGGCACCAACTTTTTAACCCTCTCTTGGCTAAATGAAAATATCACTAACATAAAACCTCCAAAGATAGGGTGAATGTTGTCCTTGGTTGCAGTTTGAAAAATATTTCAGAGGTTTTGTTTATGAAAAAAATCCATTTTGATTGCCGTGATAAATGCACCCAAACATGGTAGCAATGACCATTCTTTCATATGCAGATACTGTACCCAATTCAGTTAACCAGTTCGGGAAAGGTGTCTTGCAATTCCTAAGGATAATCTGTCGTGCAGTCATAATAGAAGTCTGTATCCACTGACTTTGTAGCAATTTTGAAATCAACAAGCTAAAGCTACTTAGCTCACTAAACCAAGTGGTGTAAAGTTAAATTATGATGTGTTCATGTGCACCATCAAGAAAACAATTTTAGTTCGAGTGGGAAACCTGAATAAATATAGATGTTTGGAGGGGCAATTCTCAGCAATATAAAATAGAAATACCAGTAGATAGACAAACCAGTTCAATTGAAAAATGTAGTGTCTTCTTGTCTTTCCACTAAATAATAGTATCATGGTATCAGTATCTATAAAACAATTTTCTATATTAACGATTCCACCCCTCAGTGTCCGACTCCATACCTGTTGTATTTAAGTCCTAACAGCTTGGTTCTCTATTCCAATTAAACACATATTTTATCTTATACAAAATCACTTTGGAGACAAGTTAAGACTAAAAACTTGTAGATGATCCCAATGAGTCCTTGTAATGACTTCAAAAATCACTATCCATCCATCTCTAATGAAGAGACAGCCTACGCACAGAAGGAAATGTCCATGAGCAAATATTGACTTGAGTGGTGACCCGTGCTCGGCTGTTATTTCAGTGACACTGGAGGGCCGGAACAATCAGCTGGTGGTGAGGTTTGGTGACAGATGTCACTGAATATGTAAAAGAGCCAGACGAGAAAGGAAAGGAAGGTAGCTGTAGCAACAATAGACAACTGATAAACTGGAAATGTGCAACATCGTTTGATGAATCTGAGGTCAAACCATCATGTCCTGTTTTCATTCAAAATATAAGCTCATCGGAAAAGTGAGAAACAAAAAAAAAAAAACATGAAGCAATGTTTCATTTTTCAGACTAGTCAGCCGGAAACACATGCCACCTCATGTTAAACAACATTTTTCTGAACACACAAGATATAAAAGGGCTGATAGAATAATTGATGATTTAAAAAAATGGCCACCCTTCATATAACAATCGCTCTTTTCATCTATTATTTGCAAAACATATTCAGAATAACACTTTCAAATATTGTTGGAAAGATTAAGGGGACATTTCAGACCAGCTAAGACAAGATATATGTATACTGGTTCGAGAAATAGAAAGGAAAACAAAACAGGTGTCCAACAACTTTTGCTGTTCTTAAATGGTCTCTGGATGTGCTTTTTTACTTTTGTTCTTATATCCATCACTGCGCTCCGGCAACATACACATTTTTACCTCAGCTGATACATGCACATGTTGCTTATATTAATTCCTATTGTGTCCTACGATGGCAGGAACCTGGCAGGAGTAGAGGCAGAGGAACATGTGCTTCTCTCTCCTCTGAGGGGAAACTTGTATCGGTCAGGAACGGTCAGGAAGAAAGGCTATGGACAACCGTTGCCATGGCGAACTGCCCAACACTTTGTGGAAACTGAAACCTGATAGTGCGAGGTGCCATTGTCAACCTGACTTCACCACGGCACATTGATTAATGTAAACACTGAAGTATCAAAAAAAGATGATTATTATTCATTGGATCAACTATGTTTGTGTTGCTAACAGAGCATTTTTCTATTTATTTATGAAAGTTAAAATACAGACTCATTAAAAACAGTCCCTCTGTAGAGTGCTGACAGCAGGCCCTCATGTGCACAGTAGCTTCAACCAGCAGATAAGATCAATGGTGTCACCAGGGAGTCAATTTCCACTGTAAACAAAGCCCCGCTGACCACAGGAGGAAACCATTTACTGTAGCAGTTCAACAGTTTACTGAGAAACGCCCGATCTCCTTCTTCAGGAAAGATGTTAATACACCCAATCAAAGGCAAGGGGATGCAGACAGGTTTTATAAAAGACCTCCAGACTGGAAAATAACAGCTTTTAAAGACCACTTTAAAAAGGTTTTCACCTGAGTGTTACGAGTCAGTCATGCACAACAGAAATCAGATATCAACTTAAATCAGGGGATTATTTGATTAGGAAACTTCCAAACACATTTTTTTTTAATCGTAGAGATTGCAAACACAACAGATAAGAGGGCTTCACTTTGAACTAATCAGAGAGTTAATTTCCAAAATATGAAGTGAGTTCTGAGAAGCTGTGACCAATGACTATTACGTGTTCAAAGGAAGAATGTGCGGCTTTTTGATCCAGTAGATGTCGCCCTTGAGAACCAGCATTAAACCAAAACAGACCGCTGTTGGGCGAAACCAGCGGTATTCTGAAGCCTCCGCTCTCCTCCAGCGGCACACCTCCAACCCCCCTCTCCACTCGCTCGCGCACAAAAAGGAGTTATCAATTAGTACGCACCATAATTAAGCAACATTAATCGCAAGTGGCGGACAAAATTGTGTTTTTTTTGCTCAAGGTGATGGCCTGTGGTCTGCACTGTTGTGTTAGCAGGCTAATGTTAGCACACTTTGGTTAACTAATTGCTTCACATTGCACATAGATTGAAATGGAATGACCGATTATCTAAAGACCCTTATGTCACTTCCAAATAAACAATGAGCTATGCTATTCTTCTTTTCTCTAGACCTTGACTAATCCAGCTTTAAACGCAAGGCCGTCACGTCCATGTAAACATAGTCTTAACACAGCTCCAACAACAGTACAGCTGGTGGGACTCAGGCCTCTCACTCATTGTAGACAGTCATGACTCAGAGTGACATTTACACAGGATATACTTGATTTCTGATATATTTACGTGTAAAATGTTTCATATTCTACCTTTAAGAGTGAAAACATTATAAACGTGTTAAGAATGTCTGTGTTAGGATTATTTAAGTTCAATAAACACGTGTGATTCAGATGTACTATACATTATTTACAATCTATGCACATGCTGTTATATCCTGAATAAAGCTGAAGCCATAGCTGGAGAAGTCACACCTCTGTGAATCATTCATTCTTTTGTTACACATGACACGCTAACCAAGCTGAACTACAGTAGCTTAAACCAACGCAAGCGTAATTAGTAATGAAAGGTTACTCAGGTAATAACATTAAGAACAATTACCTGAGTACTTGCACCCATCTCCAGTTGTTGATAGGATGCCACTGACCTCTGGTTTTTGTAGTAAACTGATTTTTCAAGTGTTAAGATAACAAATCTGATGTGATTTTTATTCCCCTAGTCTACCTCCTCTATTTCTGGTTTCCTCTCTGCTGTCTGTCTTTCTTATAACAAGGAAACTTATTAATTAGGGCTGGGAATTTTTTTAATTGTATTTTTAAATCAGTCGACGTCAGATAAAAACCTAAAAATGAAACAGCACCACAGTCCACAAGAGACGACAGAGACCCTTTGATATGGTGGCTCTTGGTGTGGATGTTTTATCAGAAGCTGGGCTCAACTGACAGCTCTCACAACGCATGAACGCAGAACCAAAGACGAGAAGCACCAAAGCCTCTGCACCATGGTTATGTGTGAAATACACAAAAACAAGTGACCAAGCTGTTAAAATAAAAGCAGACCTCAGTTAAAACAATCGAGCCCTAGCCAGGCTTTCGGGTCAGGTTGACTGGAGATGTGTAAAGCAGCAGCTGTAGACACAACATTCACCACTCAACACCCCCAAACAATCCTAGTATCCAGACCCGACAACCAAATCACACAAAAACTCACAGATATCACAAAGAAGACTTCAAGCAATCAGATCAATACAGTAAAAACATGGTTATTACATTTAACCATCAGCATGCATAACTTATATATATATATATATATATATATATAATAAAGAAACAATGACACATTAATGCTGCACAGGCTGAGTAAACTGTGCTAAAACACAAGGTGTTTCACGTCTGCAGGTCAAATGAATCCAGATCCACAGAAGAAAAACCAAAGACTACTACAGGAAACAATAAACAAAAAGTCATGTCAGCATTTGTGACTTAACTCACTCAAAAACATATTCTGAACTCACCTCACTCAGGTCTTAAAGACCTCAAAGTTATTCTGGGTAAGCATTCCCCCTTAGCTGCAAGCTCACAGCCTGCTCACAGTACAACCAAAAGAGAGAAATGAGGGATTAAACATGGAGACATCACCCTCGCTGTCTCACACAGCAAAGCACGGGCCAATCATAATACAGCCGTTCAGACAACAAGCGCACACACATTGTAACTTGACAACAGCAGCGAGTGAGGGAGACTGTAATACGAGCAGCCTGGTGACCAGAAGCCGAGGCTCTTGGCTCCTCTCAGCCGTAAACAGTGGCATTGCTGGCCCGGAAACACATTGAACAGCTCTTTCTGTGGCGTTTAGTAATATGGAGGTGTGGAGGAATTGGGAGGCTTAACAAGGCAAATTAATTGGAATACTCCACCCAAAATGTATCTGTTGAAAGGGAGAAGCACCTTTGTACTTTGATTTAAAGTGGATTGAAACTGACAGTTATTTAATTTATAGCTTCATCTGCCAATCTTTTGTTGATTCATAATGTCTGTAATTGTTTCTTAACTACATCACCCTACAGGAGTTTCATGTTTTCCCTCACACACGATCTGTGAGAAAATACTGTACATTTCAGTGTGTTAGATTGTTGTACAACAGATGAGAGCAACACAAATCTACACATGTTCCCCAAGTTTGTAATGTAGCACATCAAATTGAATTCAGTATAATGTATCATAACAACAGATTAGTCGACCGGCAGAACAAAACACACTTACATCAATGCTTTCTATTTGTAATCCAGCACTTTATGCACTTGTAAAAAGTTAACACACATAGTTTGACCTGTTAATAGACATTGGAACTAATGTTCATTGTTGCTCTTTGAATGCATTTCTTAACAGATTTTCTTAGCTTGCAATGCATGTCTGTCTGTGTTTTGTTGTTGTCTTGCTTTTCACTAAGAAAATATTCTGGAAGAAAAAAATGTAACTGCACACAGTAAACATTGGCTAGCGTGTCACATGTTTACAGCATTGTAAATGTCACAATGAGAGTCGAGTTCTGGCTACATTAAATAAGACTGCCTAGACTGCCTTTTTGTGGAATGCATCAACTTGACTGGCAAAGTCTGTGCATGTCTGCATAGCTGAGGGATTATCACAGTATCAATTGAGCCCTGAGTTCCCTCTGCACCTGCCTTGTCCTGCTTAAAGTACAAGAAACAGGCGGGATTTTGTCACTCCTCCCTTTCTCTTAAGACGTGTCTTTCATTCACAAGAAGCTCCGACCAGATAATAACAAGCTGAGGATGAGCTCCTTCTACAAACCAACACTTCCCCGGACACAAAGAAAGCCATGCAAGTTGTAAATACAACCTTTCAAAGTTGTGCTGATCGACCATCGTTTCTGGAGCACGTCAAATTGTCTGTGTTTGAAGTCAGCCGAAGGAAGGTGCAAGTATCTTGGTGGAGCAGTAACAAGACTGCTGCTTTGAAACATGCTCTATTCCCTTCTCTATGTTTCTTCAAGTAGGTTAGGTTGTATCAGAAGGCCCTACTCTATTTTCCAGCGTATGAACAGCATAGACCTCAACTGTGTGTGAAAGTTTAGCTATTTTTTTTTTCTCCAACATTCAAGATCAGCAAAATAAATTCATATTGTAGCATGCACAAGGCCGATACAG
This sequence comes from Labrus mixtus, assembly GCF_963584025.1. Lineage (NCBI taxonomy): Eukaryota > Metazoa > Chordata > Actinopteri > Labriformes > Labridae > Labrus > Labrus mixtus. The sequence continues at coordinate 17,786,521 of NC_083616.1, forward strand.
ATAATTGGGTGTTTCAGCGTACCCTGCCCCACCACGTTCTCGTTTTTTTTCCTGCCACTCCTCCCGTTGAAGTCAACTATTTGTTTTGATATTTTATCACAACCAGGAGGTGCGGCAGAAAAAAACATTTACAGCAAGCGTCGTCAAGCTGTGAGCATTTCTTTCAGGGCGTCATTCAAGTGAGTCATTTATTTTATTCGCAGGATCATCGCTTGAGCTCATGGCAGAGACCATTTCAATCTGAAGCATTAACTTGTGTCCAATATAAGCACAGCTGAAACAGACCCTCCTCCATCACATCATTAAAAAATGATTGTACTTTGTGTCAACATGTTGGGTAAACCAAAGCGTGTGGCCTATGTGTCATTTCCATGTCAGAGAGATTTATTGAAATGTTTTCAAGGCAAAAGGTGGGTAAAGAAACATCTACTTTCATGAAAACAAAGTAGGAATTGGTGAGGAATAAACCAAGGCGTGTATCGCCATTCAGCTAAATAATACAGAGATATGACTTTTGGTCCATATTGCCTATAGTATGAGCTTTGCAAACGTTGAATGTGAAAGGCTCAAGAGCAATGACAAGAAACTCAGCGAAGAGACTGAAATTCTATAAATAGTGATTTTGCAAACATCACTGACCCCGACCGATCATCTGTAATATAGAGAGCGCTTGGTGAATGACTTAAAGAAAAGGATTAACATACCAGGAAACAAAACATCTTTGTGAAACACACTTCAAGGTTTAGCTGGGGTTAATCCCAACTGCACAGAGAAATGCCTTCTCTCAATCATGCGATCAAGTGAATGCCAGCAGAAATTAATAATCCAATGATCATCACTACAGATACAATAAAATCAGCTGAACAATGATGACATCTTATCCAGATATAAATAGATTACTTGAGCAGCTTTTTTAGGTGGACATATTGGGATGTAAAGTGACATTTTGTTAGTGAGAGTTTTTGCACTATAGGAAAGGCTGTTAATGCACCGACAAAATTAACTAGATGCCACTGACGGAGGGCTTCAGTCCTACAGGCCTTCAAGGAAACAGAGGTTATCAAGTCTGCCATCAGAAAGACAAAGCTTCCTCTCATCAAGCCATATAGAATCAGAATAGCTTTATAATAAGGCAGAGTCCAAGTAGGGTATTTGATTTATACTTTGAATATCTTTAAGGATTTTTTTTTGTTTTGTAAACAAAAGTCTTGCATTCCTTACTTCATTCGGAAATTTGATCTCTTGCAGCAAAAAAACCCCAAAGACACATAAACGGCCCTGTGGATGGAAGACAAATGGAGCGACATCTTGGCTTTTTCAAATCCTAAAATATTTGTGATTGCACTCAGTTTTTCAACAGTTAATCTTTGTTTAGACCTGGCTCAAACCTTGAAGAATGAGACCAGAACATATACAGAGTGTTATGCATTAACAATGACGCAGCAATTAAATCGATCATCTGTGTTGTAGATGTAGCCGACACAAAGGCCTCCCAATCCATCGCAGGCCATCTCAGGCTCTGTTGAGCCTCTAAATCCAGTAATCAGTGATTTAAAAAGATTTTCCAGGCAGTTCTGCCAGAGCTTTGATCACTCCAGTAATGACTTACTAGCAAATTTGCAAACAATGCAGCTGCCCAAGGCCAGTGGAAATCTCTTAGGAGGATTCCCCTGAAGCTCGCTTATTCTCTCTCTCTCTCTCTCTTTTATGAAATCCATCAAGTCCTCCCTTTAAAATCTGCTGTAACAGCCTTATTATTTTAAATCTCACATCGTTCACTCATACAGGCTACTCGTGGTATGTGATCTGATATCTCTCAAAACAGATTAAACATACATCAAGAATTATTTTCTTTTGTTTTTTTTTAGTGACTGTGATGTTTGGTTTTTGCAGGGGAGATCTAATTATTTACTTTGATTGGATCTACTACTTAAAGTAGGTTTGATCTTATAATTACAGGGCAGACACTAAAGCTTATGGAGGTCTTCATACCACACTCTGAGGCATGAACAGCTGTAACAACTCTCTTCACCTCCACAGTCAAACACAGAGACCAGTAGAGTGGTTTCTTCAGCAAAAAAAAAATCTCATATCACGACTGGGAACAAAATGATCATTTTAAGCCAAAGCAGCCAAAATGCTGTATTTTAAGCACCAAAAAAGGCAAGAGACGCACAAATGGGAAAGAAGCACGCACAGATGTTTAACCAAAGTTAAAATTACAACTCTGTATTCCACTACTTCAAATTACAGAGAAAACACCACTGAAAGGACTGCAGACTGTTCAGCGGTACAAAAAGCAAGGCTAGATTTGACACGAAACCCGCTCAGACAGGGAAGCGGAGTGGAAGTCATTTTCTCTGAACCAACAGAGGAGGGATGGGAGTCATAATCACAGGGAGGTGGAGGTTGGGGGGGGGGGGGGGTGACACATCCGAGCAGAGGAGGCCCGACTTTGATCATGTGGACAGAGGGGTCGTCTCACTAAGGTGTTAATTGAGAAACCTCTGCCATATGTCCACACAGGCTGCATGACCAAGCCTGATGATGTGAGGGCCAAGAGTGCGCCTCTAAGCCTGATGTACCAACCGACACAGGGTCTCCCCCCCCCCCTCACCCCGATCCTGCTTATGTGTCAGGGGGGAATCCAGTAAGAGGCTGTGGAAAGCTCTGCGTGTTGGTCAACGTCAATGTACAGCTTTAACACTAAGCTTGTTAAAGAATGAACAAGTCTGAGCTGAGATAAGTCTGTGATAAACAAGAAGCACATGAACTGGCAACATGAATTAGCAACATTTTGCATTTACGTGCAGATAGAAGAACGCGTCTGATCGCAGAAGAACAATTTCATGTTAAATTACATACAATTCAACATGTTTTAATAAAGAGACACATCCGCCTTAAAGCCCACTAGAAACCCAATTCCACATTAGCCTGTTATAAAATCTATGATTTTAGTGATAAAGCACCAAATCCCAAAACACTTCAAGAGCAGGACCATTCTCATTGTCATACGACATAAAGATCCAATGTTAATCCACCTTGAGAACTTGTCAACAGAGGCAAGGGAAAAACATCTTTAACCCAGGCAGAACCAAACTCGTTTATAGACAGCCATTCTGAATCAGCTGGACGGCACTAGACAATGATCCAGGGCCGATATTTAGCTTTGCAGTCACGACTCTGAGAACAAACTGGCATCTCAGGGTTGAACAGTAGTAGCTAACTCTGCGGGCCAGATGAGCAGTTGAACAGACAGACAACAACTTAAAAAGACGTCACGACCCACGCTGTACACGAAAGCATAAACAAGACTGAGCTGCTGGTTGAAGTTTCCAAAACACAACTCTTCGGCGAAACCGTCAAGGACAAGTTAGTGCAAATTCCAGCGAGAATTGGAGAAAGCATTTCAGACGGATAAGGTGACTCTATATCAAATGGCAGATTGTTGGGTACACACTTAGGTTACGAGCAATTAAACAGAAATCCTTTCTTCATGAATACTTAATGTCAACATTTAGTTTCAACTGTTTTAGAGAAGTCAACTTTACTTTATGGTCATGTTTGAAGACATCTGAGCTGTAATGCGTTCTCCATTAAGATGTGTTCAGAGGAAATAAGTGTAAAGATTAAGGCTTTGTTTGGACTCACCTGCCTTAATTCTGGATTCACTATCAAATAAAAGACGTTTAACTAAACTTTTAATAACACGAAAATGCATTTACCACAAGTATTGATATCCTACAATTTAATTAATATGTGATGGCGAGATCACCACAGTGTCAATATGACTGAAATGGTTTCTGGCTCAATAAAATTCATCTTTAAAAAAAGGGAAAGGAATTTCTCCCAAAATGTGTTCTTTTCCCAAGGTGACAGAACAAAGATCCCCAGGTTGGTTCTTTTAAGTCTGAAGGAATGCTTTGGTAGGTCTCCTTGATGAAAGCGCTGCTTGTAATCTCTATTCTGATTATACTCAGGTGTAGAAAAATGGATTCAGCGATATGCCAAAAAGTGCCACACTGGAAGCCAAAGAATTTCAATAACCTCGGTTACAAAGCTCATATTCTTTCTCTTGACATATCAATTCAGAGCTTTAAAAGAAAATGTGGAAAAGCCTCTGAGTGCAGCAGGAGATGAAGAGCCCTCTATTTGATCCCCTCTGAACCAAATACAATAGAAGACCACCATCCAGGTTTATATCCCCTTTATTCTGTTTCTTGACTGCTTTAGCTTCCCACTGCAAGCTACACGTAGCCTTCTGCACTGTTCTGTATCTTTGAGAAGAGGCAATGAAAATGAGCATTGACAAAGAAACACCAATGTGTTTTATTTTTTAGATGTTACACTAAGATGTTTTGGACTGTGGTGGTAACATGAGTCAACAAGGGTCACATAGTGGTGAGGGATTAAGAGAACACTACAGTGATGGGTCAGTGTTTTCAAAGCAAACTCTTGAGAAATAGCATGTCGTCTCATGAGGACACAAGTTAAATCTTAATGAATCAATCCCTGCACTTGGAGCTCAAAGTTCAAGCTAGAGGCTGCCACTGAACCATGTGAGGCACTTTACTTCCATGACACCTGTCCGGCGCGAACAAGCTTTATGTTAACACGAGGGGGGGGAAAAAAACATCTTCAACGACTAAACCACTATCAAGTGCGAACAAACTAACACAGCCTCCTCCTTACATTTATCACAGGAGGTCCAAGCGAGTGCAAAGTGTTTTCAAACTCACCCGATGCCAAGTGACTCCCAAGCTCTTTTTGCACTTGAATGCAACTTGTTTCCTCGCTCTAATATCAAATGCTTGTCCTTTGGAGTGAAATTCTTGAAAGGAAAATCGTCCGGATGAGGTAGTAAATCTACGCCAAAACTCTTACTTTAGCCCCCGTCGCACACGGCACGTCCCGTGTCTGCAGCTCCAGCAGCCTCTTTGTACTTCTCCGCCTCAGCAGCAAGTTGTTAACCCGCGGACATGCGCAGTCGGTGCTCAGGCGAGCCCTCGTTGCTAATATGAAGGTCAGGTCAGGCAGGTGTAGCTCGCTTACCTGCTGAAAGCTCGGCCTTACGTTTGTGCGGTTTGGGAAGCTAGAGTCTGTAATTATAATAACAATAATAATAATAATAATAATAATAATTCATTAGACTCAGTTAAAACGACTCACCTATCTGTGCTCATCTTCCGCCAAAGAATTTAGCCTAGTGCTTAAAATGTTCAATGTTTCTAAAAAAAGAAAAGTGGAGCATTGATAATATGAAAGTGTCTCAACTGGTCAGCATCTAGTCTGATAGAAGCCCATTAAAGCTTCACACACACGGGTCGATTTAGAAGTAGTAGGCCTAAAGTGTGTATTAAGGGAGATGAAATGTAATTCATGGCCGTCAAAACACTCTTCAACAGTGTTTGGGACAAGAGTGCAAGAGAGACTGTCCCAATTGGTCCCAGACGAGGTGGCCAAGATCGCCATCTGGTGGCGTCTTGTTGCCACGCAGGTTAGAAAAACTTTGTAGATTTAAGGTTGATGACGTTTATCACCTTAGTAAAAAAAAAAAAAAAAAAAAGTGCAGCAAGTAGGCCTAAGAGAAGTTTGTGGCCTATTTGTTTTCAGCATGAGCCGATGCAACCTTGGAAAGAAAGTAAGAAGCTATGCTTTATGGAGCCAGCTGCTCTTTTGACCAGTTATGGGTACCCTATTTCCACTTTAATCACTGAAGTATTTCCATTTCAAGAGGCCCCTGGCTAGACATTTTAGCAGCAAATATGACACGTTTTCCCATTATTTGTATTTAATAACTGAAGAGTCTTTTCTGATTTAGTTTTTTCTTGGTGGACAGTGAGATATAGGCTAGCCCCTGTCGACATTGTAATAAGGTTCTTTTTTAACCTATAGCCTTATTACAGTTATATATAGTTATAGTTATTTTTTAACCTATAGCCTTTACATAAACTTACTTCTATGGGCTAAGCCTAAACCAACATGAGGCTATAGTTATGGAAGTTTTACTTAAACAGTGGGCCTACTTTTTAACCAATTTTAAGTCTCCATGTGCAGTGAGACACAAAAAGCTCTGTTTTTGATTGTTGCACATGTCTGAGTAGCCTATGAATAGAAAGATCACCCTCATAGACAGATAGTTTTACTACATGGCCTCAAGTGATTTAATTTTTTCGTTTGTTTAATATGCCATGGAAATCATTGACATTGAGCTGCCTCAACCCAGTCATCCTTAAGATCTTGGTTTCAATTCTTCGTGGAACTGGAAGAGGTTCAAGTAGGCTATTCGTTTACTGTGAATGTAATGTTCTTTCTCCTCAAATTGGGTGGGGGGGGGGGGGTTGAAGGGCAGGGTATTTTAAAACAAGGGAAAGGCCCTCCCCAAAGGTTTAAAACGAACATGTAATAAGCTATTTCATTGATTTGTGAATGAAGAAGACAGTAAGAATGGATAGATGATAGATTGACGGATGGATAGATAGATAGATAGATAGATAGATAGATAGATGGATAGATAGATAGATAGATAGATAGATAGATAGATGGATAGATAGATAGATAGATAGATAGATAGAATGTAAATAAAATAAGTTATCTATTCAAGCATAGAAATAGTGTGTATGCACACCATGCACACTATCAGAAGGACAGATTTTGAAACAGCTCTATTGTTTTCTACCTGTTGAAAAGTACACGACCGGTTTTGCACAACCCCAGTTTTCACCCGGACATGCACGGAGTCTATTATTCTGTTCATATCCCGGTATTGGTACACTTATCATTTCATCACAGTCAGTTTGTACAGAGCCGGTCGTGTTTCCAGCGGAGCCACACCTCTCTTGCTGCTGTGGATTGGCGCTTGTGTCAACACTCCCTCCACCGATTTCCGCGTCGCAGAGCATTTAAAGTCCTGCAGCGTTTCCTCCAAACTTCTACTCTCAAAGCTGCAGGGACTATCCGCCACCATGTCCGAACGAGGAGCCTTCGACACCAACGTGGTCACCATGACCCGGTTCGTTATGGAGGAGGGCAGGAAGGCGAAAGGCACCGGAGAGCTGACAACGCTGCTGAACTCGCTGTGCACGGCGGTGAAAGCCATCTCGTGCGCTGTGCGTAAAGCTGGGATCGCCCACCTGTGAGTAAACTGTGTAGAACAAATAATTTAACAAACGAAACAGTTTTATTTCCGCTAGGTAACTGATGCTTAAGTTCTATTCATCCACGTTGTCACAGACTGAGCAGGAGAATAGTTCCGTGTGCACCAATCAAGAAGTGCATACCTGAAAAGACCACGCCCACATTCATGTCATTTACTCTTTTTGATATTTATCTAAAAGAAATATAGTGTAGATTATTTGTATTTTTTTCTTACATCTTTTCCTCACATTATGTATAAGATTTCTCGTGATTTCCAAACATTTTTGCTCTTCTACAATTTTGATTTCCTCTTCCTTTCTGATCCTGTTTTATTGTATTCATCTCCGTTTGTGCTATTTCTATGAATCCTTTGGTGTGTTCAGTCTCTATGGATCTCAATTTTGATTATAAAAAGTCCACTGCACAAAGTGCTTTACAAAGGCAGCAAAATAAAATCGTTAGCTTTATAACATAGCCTAACTACCATGCAATAACAAAAAACAGATACAAGGAACAAGAGGAGATGGAGCCAGTGAGTGATGGAAGAGGCAACTTGAGATTTTAGTTTGCACCACTTGTGAAACTAATTCCATTAGAATGCCCAGGTTCATTTAGGAGCTCTTATTTGGTTTTCTGAAAGTGTGAAAACCCATGTGGCCTTCATGAGCAGATGTCATTTACATGGTTAATTCACTTTTGTGGTTGATGCAGCGCTTTGCTAAATCAACCTGTCTGCTGTGTGGAAATGCAGTGTCATGCATCAGTTGCACTTTCTTTGTTTTTTGTTTTTTGCAATCTAAACCGTAGACTCAAGTGATTATGATTTCATTCAAAATCAAATCACACTTATCTTAGTACAGACCAACAAAATAGTGTCTACAATTTGTGAAGATTAATTAGAAATTATTGGAAAAAAATAGCATTCAGCATAAAAAGTATTCAACTATATAAAACACTTTAATTTTTAGTTAAAGTTAATTTCCTATTTTTGTTGCTGTTTTAACCCTGATTCCAATTGTTGTTGTTCTCATTTTTTATATCTCATCAGTTATGGCATTGCTGGCAGCACAAATGTGACAGGGGACCAGGTGAAGAAGCTGGACATTCTCTCCAATGATCTGGTCATCAACATGTTAAAGTCATCTTTTACCTCCTGTGTGCTGGTGTCTGAGGAGAACGAGAAAGCGATCATTATAGAACCAGAAAAGAGGGTGAGTGGAAAGAGAACAGTCCTTGATTTCCATGTCAAAAAAAAAAAAAACTGTGTGAGTGATGCATCGCTGCAATGACCTGTTGGCTCACTGAAACAGGATCCTCCAGTTTCCCCTGGGTTAATGCAAATTGAAAACAAGATCATTTCCTCATGGGATCCCTTCTTGTTAAACTGGTTTCGTAGAAATAGAAAAAACACAACAGGTTTCAAAATAAGTGGATGAATTTACTTTTAGAGTAATCTCTTCCACCAGTGTGATGAAACACATTTTTTAATTAGTATGTTGAATTAAAGGTTCCCTGTTGACTTGTAGTCCTTTAGCAGCACTAAGCACTTTATGTATAGGCCGGTCACTTGTTAGTTAGAGTCAATGATTCCTACACACTACACATGGTGAAATCACCTTTTCAAATGCCTTTATTAATCTATCGCTTCCCTTATTCATTTAATTGCTCTTAATCTTTCTTATCCATTCTTAATCCTTCTTCTACTGTTTTAACCTTTTAATTAATCCTTCATTTATTCATGTAATTGCTCTTAATCTTTTTATCCATTCCTAATTCTTCTTCTGATGTTTTTCTCTTCTGTCCTCTGTCGCTTTTTTATATTTATTATACACTCATTTTTGTCTTCCCCTTTGAGACCTGCTTGTTGTATCTTTCTTATTCCTTGTATTTGTACTTGTATTACTTTTGAAGACTTCTTTTTGTTTGGCCTGACTTTTGATTTTTATTGTGTTATTGTCCTGAGCTCATGTCTTTGCTTTGCCTGTCAAAGCACTTTGTTATCATCTGTTTGTAAAGGTGTTATATAATTAACGTTATTATTAATATTATCAGTATTAAAAGAAGGATTACTATTTCAGTAAGCAGGTGGCATTGCACAAAAAAATACAGAACAATTTCATGAAAATGCTGGGAAGAAGCAGGCTGCTAACATCAGACTACAATGTAAATAATAAAGATCAGCGTAACACTGAAGGAAATACATTTAACAATGCAATTTAGCGAGTAGTGCTGGTAAACATGACTTTTGTTTATTTACGAGAAAACTCCACAGGGCACGATTAACAACAGGGTACAGCATTAGCAGCTATTTCAGTCGCTCTTCTTTCTTCCTCCAGGGTAAATACATCGTGTGCTTTGATCCTCTGGACGGCTCATCCAATATCGACTGTCTCGTCTCCATCGGTACTATCTTTTCCGTTTACAAAAAGGTAAAAAAACATGGGTTGAATTCTTTGTCCTCCATTCACAAACTTAAAGCTGATCTTTGTGTCGACCTCGTAACTTGATGTCAGTCTTAGCCACTCGTATTCCATCTCTGTCTTCTGTTGGTATGGATATTTAAGTAGTCTACAAAGAGCTGAAATTAAGTTGACAAGGATTGACACAATTAATTTTTACTGTTTCTCTTCAGAACAACGACGATGAGCCCTGTGAGAAGGACGCCCTGCAGCCTGGCAGGAACCTTGTTGCAGCAGGTTACGCGCTGTATGGCAGCGCAACCATGATGGTGATCTCAACTGGCAATGGAGTCAGCTGCTTTATGCTCGACCCAGTGAGTCATTTCTGCATAATGTCAGCATATCACATGAAAAAACGTGCAACTTAATTCTGTACAAAACGCATGGTTTTGAGGTCATTTGTAACATTTCTGCTCTTTCCTCATCAGGCAATTGGTGAATTCATCCTGGTCGATCGGGATGTGAAGATCAAGAAGCGGGGAAAGATTTACAGCATGAATGAAGGTTATGCAAAGTACTTTGAACCCGCTGACACAGAATACCTGCAGAAGAAGAAGTTCCCTCAGGTAACATTCATATCAGGGCATGTGTGAGGTGGGCTTCATTGTAAATATTAACATCTAATACTTAAAAAAAATTAAATGGCTTGTTTTCAGCAAATATCCATGTCCTCTTGCTGTCCAAGGAACAGTCTATGTTAGTTAAACCACAATAAAATGTTAATATGCTTGTGTTTGCCAGGATTTTGATCTGTAGTATTAAATGAAATGATTGTGTGTTTTCAAATGGAGACTCTTGTCTAGTACAGGTTTATGTAGTGTACTACTAATGCACCATTTTAAATGACTGTAGGATGGCACCGAACCCTATGGTGCCCGATATATTGGTTCTATGGTGGCAGATGTCCACAGAACGCTGATGTATGGAGGCATCTTTTTATACCCTGGAAATGTGAAGAGCCCCAATGGAAAGGTAAGGAACCACTGAGAATTAAACATTTGAAGCAGGACCTTGGATCATTGATTATTCTATCATAGCATCCCGTCTAGGGCTGGAACTCATTTTTTATTTTTGTGTTGATTCATTTAAAAAAAAATTATTTTCCCAGTTATTAAGCGAGTTATTTGGTCTTTAAATGAATGATAAATGTTGAAAAGTGTTTCCTGAAGACATCTCCTTATGTCTTTTGTCATCATCATCCCAAAGGTATATTCCATTTACTCTCATTAAAGCGTAAAGAAAGCAAAAGATATTCACATTTAGGAAGGTGGAGACAGATTTGGAAATGTTTATACAATCCTCAATCAAAATATAAATTGTTTCCTCTGTATTTCTTTTATATAGATATAGATTGAATTGCTTTACAGTGATGGCCTAGTGGTTAGGACTCACCCCAGGTGGGCAAACCAAGGTTCCATCCCAACCTGTCGCTCTTTTCCCCTCATGCCTTCCCCACTCTCCTCTGTTTCCGTCTCGATTCACTGTCCTACCAAATGAAGGATAAAAGTTAAAAAAAATAAATCCATAAAACAAACAAACATACAAATAGTTGGTTCAATGGTTTTACGATGAGACCATACTGAAGAAAGTGTCACAATGGTGTTTCTTCACTTCCCGCACCCATCCACTATTACGAGAGTGAGCCAAACATGATGTTGAAAAAGGTAGAGAGGAACGATTTGTAATGCCTATGAGAAGTTAAAGAAATGACAACCTGTGTGCTTTCATAATACACAAACGCTTCAAGCTTTGAAAACTATCCCCTTCTTTCGTCTACAGTGAGTGCAGAAAGCTCATTGGGATTTTGTCGAGCATCTTTTACACTGGAAGCACTCTATAAAGGGAACTCTTGATCTCCAAAATAAACTGGAAGAACAATACAGCAAGAATGAAAACCATTCCCTTAATATCCTCACCTGCCTATTGTTTTGTGACAGAACATTATTTTACATATATTTTATTATGTAGTGTTTGTTGACCTAAGGCTGTGGTTATAAGTATAGGCATATTTACACAATCCAAACTGAACTCTGCCTCTTCTTTAAAGCTGCGGCTGCTATACGAAGGCAACCCCATGGCCTACATCATAGAGCAGGCGGGCGGCATGGCCTCCACAGGCCTTCAGACCATCCTGGACATCCAGCCTGAGAGCATCCATCAGCGGGTGCCTGTGGCTATGGGCTCCTCTGAAGACGTGTTGGAGTACATCGCCATCTGCCAGAAACATGCAAAGAAGTGAGACTACACCAAGTTGCTCTCAAGCCAGCCTCAAATAAAAAAAAAAATAAAAAAACCTTGTACCTCCAAACTGACAGTCTTACCAGAAATAAGGAAGTTGTCATCAATCCATTTTTCATAATGTGGTGTGGAGTTTTAAACTGTGCCTTAAGATCAGAAATAGCAGATAGTTCCACCATTACATTGTTGATGAAACCAAATTTGGAGTTACAAGGTTTTGTAGCCACACCAGCATTGCTCTATTTGTAGAAAGCTGAATGATAGTAGAAAGAAGGTGGTGCAATGGTCACCTGAGAACTGTGACTTACAAGCTCAGTTACACACAAACATGCACACATTCCTCAAAAAAGACCAAATATGTCCCAAATAAACACAAACAAATGCACTTGAATAAAGAAAACCTGAAGTCCTTTCCTGCTCTGTTTACCTCCACCTGTGCCTTAACTAGAATAAACATGTTATTTACCTTTGAAGGACCAAATACACAACCTCTATGCAATCAAACCTGTGGCCTTTTGCACTGTTAACGACGCCTGTTTGAAATAAAGTCTCTCAATAAATGAAATGAATCTGAGATAAAAAAAAAAAAAGTGTTTTTCTTCATTTGAAATGTGTCGCATTTAAAAGTTTTACCAGTTTGAAGAGTTTGTTCATTGGGAAACGGGTGTTAGATATTTTGCGAGTTGCATCAACATGCAGTCTTAACACAATCATGTCTGCTCAGATTAAAGTTCTTCAAAGTTGAAACACTCATGTCAAAACCCTAAGAAAATATTTAAGTTAGGAAGCCATTTTTAGGGTTCAAAAATCTTCAGCTATTCAACTCATTGTAGGGCCCCCCCCCCCCCCCCCCCCCCCCCAAAAAAAAAAGGTGTTCAACACTTACATGTAAAACAGATTAGAGAGGTCAGGCAGATGCCATATTTGCACATCTGTACAGTAAAATAGAGCAATGTAGGGTTGATTTCTGAGCCCCAGGCATTCCCCAGTGTTTGAACATATAAATATTTCCATAAGTCCGGATAAAAATATATTATTTGGTTGATGTTGTATCAGATTTCACACTATATTACACATATAGAATCTGACATATGACATGTACAAGCCAAGGTTGCAATTTGTTGCCCGTATGATATGCCAACTTGTACAGATGGTGAAAATGAGAAAAGAGATCTCTTGTGGATATGACTGTGTAAAGTTACAAGTTCCTCTGTATTGTTTTCATGATTTGTATAAACAGAAAACAAGGTTTAAACCCACCAGCTGTGCGAAGATAAACTATATTATATGCACTAAGCAATTTAGATAATGAGAACAGAATTTGAACTAAAGACTTCAAATAAATTCATAGCAATGAAGAAATTAAACAGCTGGAAGATTTACTGTTTACAAAAGCAGAGAGATACTTCATCCAGAGGAGTTGACCTTTAACATAAAGGTCAAATGAAACTCACACAGCCCTTATGACATTTAGAGTTGAGCTGCTGTTGTCACCCTACCCACCAACCCCGTCTTTTCTTTTAATGTTACATTTAATATTAAATTCAGATATCTTGCTCCCTACAAAAGAAAATTAACCTCTTTAAACAAACATGTAAAGATGTTATGAGGAGGTAAAAAGAAAGTATACATACATGTATGTTCATACTTCAGTGGTGAAAATGAGGTTCTGTAATAAACATTTGTAAACTCAAGATTCCACTACATGAACTTGGAAATAACGTCGCCGTCTATAGAAAATGGTTCATTTATTGGCATTGTTTTCATGTTCATGTGCAAAAAGATGTGGTTAAAGAACAGACAGTTTACCTAAGAGGACTTATATTGCCCAAGTTTTGAGTTGCAGCTCACACAATGTTGCAAACTTTTCAACCTCACGATTACCAGCGCTTGTCTTGTGCAGGACTAAACTGTGCTAGTCTTTCTCTATAGCCGACACCTGACACCCCCTCGCCCACCTCCAAATACACACACACACACACACACACACACACACACACACACACACACACACACACACACACACGCACACACACTCTTCCACTCGGCTGCACACACAAATAGATCTTCTGGCTTGCCGTCATGGCCCTGGGTATGAAAAGGACTTGGCTGGTAATGAGGTCTCTCACTTGCTGTCCGCCCTCCACCTCTCCGGGACAGAAGGACCAGTACCCAGCATGTCGGACCAGTCGGCGTTTGACACGGACGTATGGACCCTGACCCGGTTCGTCATCGAGACCGGTCGCCAGGCCAAGGGGGCGACCGGTGAACTGACCCAGCTCATCAATGCTATTCTGACTGCTATCAAAGCCATCTCCTCTGCTGTGCGTAAGGCAGGCCTGGCCCACTTGTAAGTACTGATGCACATTTATATGTATACTGTTACTGCGCCAACACGTAACTCAAAAGTGTATAATGACCATGTGCAGGTGCAGTGTTGTTAAACAAAGACTAATGTGCAAATGTTATCTCCTATTTAATATAATAATGATTCTTTACTGAACTCTGTTAAACTTGTCCTGCCTGCATACCTCTCTGGAAATGTCAAAGGTCAAGGTCAGCTGCAGGACAGCGGTCCTTAAATCGTTGCTCAGGGTGGTTGTTGTAACATGATTCTTTCCCACAGTAGATGGGTTTTAATGCCAAGAGTTCAAAAAGATTTGAGTTGGTTCTGCAAATGAAGGATTTTGAGGTTTTTTGTTTTTTTTATTAATTCAATTGATCGACAATAGAAGAGAGAAGTGAGGAACAAGTTGTGCTAAGCTGTGTCAACATGATTGATTGTGCAGTCAAGCGGCCATGCAGCTGTGTCTGATTCATTTGCATTTCAACATTCTAATCTTGGCGTGATAAAAGACTGTGCCATGTCTTTTCTGAGTTTTGTGAAGCAGGGGATAAAATGATAGAAAAGAGGTTGCACAATATTTTAGTTTGTTCAAAAGTGACGCAATTGGCGAGTTTTTTTTTCTCGATAAGAGAGGTAACACCTGAAAGAAGCCATGGTGGGGAAAGTATTCAGACTATTCACTTCAGTAAAATTATTATTACCACAATTTCAAAACACTCCACTATAAGGCAAAAGCCTTATTTTAAACTTGTATGTAAGTAGTACAAGCAAAACAAACGTAAAGAATACAACCAAAAAGTACTCATGAGAGTTTCACTGTTCTATCAGATGTTTAGGGGATGATATTACTGCAGCATTAGTGTGTCTGCTTGTGTTTCTAGGGCTGTAGATGTTAAATGTATGAGCATTTTTGATTGCTTGATATACTCCCAGGTTATGTTAGCACCAGTATTATTAATCCTTGTTTTTAATGTGAACTTAAAGCCTACAAATGCAAACAGAGGGGCCTCGAAGGAGAATGTTGTACTAAAAATTTATCTCTAAAAAAGAGTTATTGAAACTGAGCCAAGCCCCGCAGAATGAGTCATGATTCACTGAATTTCAATCACATTAAGGTTATGTAACCAAAAACACATTATTTCAAACTATTTTAAGATACTTGATAAAATGCTTATGGCTCCTGGTCCAAAGGTAATGAATGATCACATTGTTGTCGTTATCACACTTTTTCTTAGCACCCTCTTGCACCTTCTAAGAGCAGAAGAATCTCTTCTTTTTTCAAAAGATGCATGCTCACAAGTTGTCTCTTAAAGAAGTAGGCTATTTATATAAGTGAGGCTAAATCCTGGCTGCTGATCGGTTGTTCCACGCAGACAGGGTATGGCGGGCTCAGTGAACGTGACGGGAGATGATGTGAAGAAGCTGGACGTGCTGTCTAACCTCCTGGTTATCAACATGCTGCAGGCCTCTTACGGTACCTGCTGCATGGTGTCTGAAGAGAACAAGGAGGTCATCGTCACGCCCAAAGATAAGAGGGTGAGAGAAGTGAACGACAGTCCTCTGTTAAGGAAGACAATTTCACTGCATGGAGAAGGATACCAGGTTTTTTAAGACAGGGAGGTGTAAGGATAGATCCATTATTCAAAAGTTGATAACATATTATTAGCACACAGATGTTAATTAATCAGACTAAGGAGAATGAGTCAGTCAAAAAAAGTTTTCAACATGAAAATAGCCAGCCTAAAATGGTGTTCAAGCTCACTCAGCCATGATTTAAGGTCTGTTGCTACTTCCATGTGGTGCTGCCAAAGTGTGAGTTCATGTGATGAAGAAAATGTTCGAGGAAGTTACTGAATCTGAGAGGCAAACGGTGTGTCCATACCTTCATCAAAACATTTCAGCATATACATTTTCATTTCTCATTAGCTACATTGAAAAATTACTTATTAAGCTGCATTTTTCCTGAAACTTCCTTAAGATCTGTTGTTTGGTCGCATTACTGCATTATATCTGGAGTCCTTTTTTCTTTAAGTATCCAAAACATTTTACATGGTGAAAAGTTAATTGTTTGACTTTTACACCTCTAGAGCTTTTGTTGTAGTATATCTTAACATCAAGATAACTGTTTCATGAGAAAGAATATTTTCAGTTAACTACTCTAAACAGTGTCTGAGGGGCAGGGGGAAAGTAAACGACTTAAGCTTACTATGCACTCTGTAATGTTTTCTCCAGTGAAATATCAAAAATGAGTAATCTACATTGCATAATATCCACAGGATCAACACTCTAAAAAGCTCTTCATGATGTCTTCTCCACTGGAGGGGCACACCCCCCCCCCCCCCCAGTCCTGCCCTGACATGTGACCACATTGTCCTCTTTTAGCTGCTGAATGAATATTGCATTGTCACTGGAATTCCCATCGAACTAGATGACCCATAAATAATTAAGAACTGAATACGAAGAAGTTTACTGAATTAATTTCAGTAAACTCATTTCAATGTAAAGGTTTGAGCCTGACAGTGATTGCTATTTATTATTTAAAAAAAGGGGGAAGAAATACATTTTGGGAAAATACAGGTCTTAAACTGATGAAAGTCTCTTATGGATAGAAACAGAGCATGCTTTAATACATTTGTATTGTCAGTATTTTTGTGAGGGTACTTATTAGAGCAAAACTTAACTTAACTTTAAACAACATCTGAGCCTGATTTTTTTTTTCCCACACAGGGAAAGTACGTGGTGTGCTTTGACCCTCTGGATGGTTCCAGTAACATCGACTGCTTGGCTTCAATCGGCACCATATTTGCCATCTACAAACGGGTGAGACTGATGCAGCTAGATACACAAAACACACTGACAACGTTGTTATGATTATTCTGGTGAGAATGTGTTGATATTGCAATGTAAGGTAAAAAAAAAAAAAAGTCTGATTAAAATAGAGGAAAACATTTTTTTCTATAGTGTGTTTTTCTTAAATACACAACTGAGACTCATTCGTGTATTGTAAAACAGCAAAATTCTTTAATTTGATGGTTTTATTTGAAGATGTTCTTTTAATCAGTCATTTTTTACCTTGAAAGTGCACTGACACTCTGCAGACACAAGGGGGCATTGCAGTCCAGCTAATCTGGGTGTCTGTGTGCACATCAAGTTATTAAATACTTTCCAGGGTTACAGCCTGTTTTATTGGCTTTGCAAGCAGTAGAGAAACAATGCAAGAAATGTTGTTTAGTCATAGTTGACAAACACGCAAAACATCTCACAAGCTACAAATAAAAACACACAGCACACACACAAGAACTCACTATGAATTATGCTTGTTTTTCACACTTCAAATACATAACTTTGTCTCGATAACTTCAACTAAATTCTCAGCATCAGGGTACTGCACGGTGGGGTCCCTCTCTTTTATAGTTGATTGAAAACTTTTGGCTGTAAATGTCTGCATTTAGTCCTTTAACAAACTTTTTTTTTTAGTTATTGGTATCTGTAAATCGTCACCACTTTTTGTCATGTGGTTCAGGTCACAGAGGGGGAGCCCACAGAGGAAGATGCCCTGCAGCCTGGAAACAACATGGTGTGTGCAGGATATGCCCTGTACGGCAGTGCCACACTGGTCGCTCTCAGCACAGGCGCTGGCCTCAACTTCTTTATGTTGGACCCCGTGAGTATCTCACAGTCACTGCCTTTTAATGTAAACTCTGCTGCAATCTTCTTTTCCGCATCCTCCCCTACTCAACTTTATTGTCTCTCCCTCTGTGATTTTATGCTTTTATTGCCCTATAACCTTTTATTTAAGAAAACACACATTATTCTCATCAATCATTCCTTAATGCTGCTCCTCTCCAAATCAGGGATGAAGAGGACTGTGAACACACATAAGTCCTTTTTTATTTGGTGAAAAAGGTTGCGTAACCTCAATTATCCTTTCAGGAATGCTTATGAAATCCTACATAAGAGCAAATCACATTGTATAAAACTCCCTTAAGGCAACAGAGAAAGAAAATCATCCCTTACAAAAAATAATTTCAGCTTGTATCGTATGTCTTGATGATTAGCACATCTTTTTTTTCCACAACATTTTTATCATCTTGTTTTTATTTTAAGCAGTTAGGGTCCCCACACAGGGAACTACATACGGCATGTTCTGTGTACAGGTTCAATACCACACATAAATACAAATCTTCAAGGAAAACAACTGATCATCGGGAATTTGTTTTTTGAAAAGCAGCTTTAGTTATTACAGGATGAAACGCTTCACTAGATATGTTACCGTTAGCAATCTGCTTGTTCTTGTTTTGCACCCCGAGAATATCTGGAGACTAGATCTGCCCCCGTACTCTGCTGCTTTTCACTCATGACATTCAAGGGCTTCGAGAGATGTTCAGGCCTTACAAGAATAATATTGCATCTGCACTCCTAAGCCTTTCCAATAATGCCAAAACACATTACTCTCTCTTGTTATGTAATGTTATGTTGTGTTATGATTATTATTGGCCTACTTAACATTTATTTGAATACACTGCATTTTAATGGACTTTTTCATGTCTTTCTGATGATTTAATTTTTTTAGTAACCACATATCTTCTTTGAGGAAAATCTCCAATGCATGTTGATGATTTAGTATCGCAATCAAAAGGTGAAAATGTTTTTTTTTTTTTTAAATCCTTTAAATGTGTTTTGAAGAATCTATTTCTACCAAATATTCATTTACACAAATCCAACTGCAGTGAATTACATTTTTGAATATACTTTTAAGTGTAACCCAGTCTTTTGAAGGGCTCAGGTGTAGTTTTTAACCTTGTCAAAATGATATTCAGGCCATTGGGGAGTTCATTCTGACTGAGAGGAACGTGAAAATAAAGCCAAAGGGGAAGATCTACAGTGTGAACGAGGGCTACGCCAAGTACTTCCACCCCTCCATCAACGAATACCTCAAACATAAAAAGTACCCAGAGGTAAGAACATGTCACAGAATTATAGCTTCTATAGAGACACTGCAGTGCACAGAAACGTATGAATGATCCCCCTTCATTTGTCTTTTGAAATTGATCAGTGATACTTTTCCTTTGTTGCTTTGAATCTGAAACCTTGAACCAGAGCTGTGTCATAGAAGTGAGTCTTGTATCCTCTCAAACTGCTGAGACAAACAGCTATACTGAACTCTTCTGGCCTCAGCACACATTTTTAAACACCAGAGGCCTCTCAAACTCATCATGTGAACCCTGAGCAAGCATTTGCTCAGGGTGAAGCAGGGGATAAATGTTGAAATGTTGAAATGCAAATAAATCAGCATTTGCTCTGAGTGAAAACTGCTTATCCGTATTTCACGGTTGTTTTAGCAATATTCTAACACTCTATAATAAGAGGATCTGCTTTATCTTTTAAACAAACTGATACACCACATGCATATTGTCAATATAAGACGTGCACTGAAACATTAAAGTGACGAACATAAGTTTAAAATGTCGTGAAGAAACATCATGCAAACAGGTACCGCAGGCAGAGGAGCATGTGATAAAGGGTCAGTCAGGCGTGATGTTCAGTGAGACAGGTCGGTCAGCTGATCTTCAGGATGGCAACACTCTAACTTCAGGAAACATCGTGTTCCTCAGGAAACTACAGCTTGTCATCAGTGCACAAACACTGGCGCACACTCAGCACTTCTCCAGCACACTCATACAACATGACCGCAACGTTTGTTTGGTCATCAGCATCCATCTCATCTGTCATAGGTTCAGTCAATTTCCAAACTGTCATGAAATATTGTCTGGATAATATTGTCTTCTTCTTCTTTTTTTATAATTTCCATCATCTTTTTTTATCTGGAGGGTATAATATTAATAGAATATATTAATATTAGATTTGGCTCTCAAGGGCTTGTTTGAGCTGCGAATCAAAATATTTGAAGAAACATTTTGGATCTTTTCACTGCTGCCCTGGTTACTGAAACTGACCGAAACACAAGCTCCACTTCTTTCTAGAATATATACATGTATGTATTTGTATATGTTGGTTTTCCAACATGTTAAACAACCTCTCCCAAAGCTTTACTTCTACTGCAACTCTCACTTTCATTCAGATCCAGACTCTTCTGGATGCCACTGCATTAAATGTAATGGACTATTTGTCATATATTATGCTTGCCTTTGTTTTCACTATTTGTATCTTGTTTCCTCTATTTGAGGTTGTTTTTCATCTTTTTTTCTGCACTCTCTGATTTCCAAATAAGTCTTTTTTATAATACCATGTGTTTCTTTTCTTATCAAATTCTGTAAAACCCTTTGAATAGCCTTTTATGCAAAACCAACCATTGCATCTTTCGTTGGTTAAGTTAGGTTTTTGCAGATGTGGTGAAGTTATGAATTCCATAACTTTTGAGCTGAGCCATCGTTCCTTGAATGATACGCAAAGTGATAGTGTAAGTTTAAACATCTTAAAGATTGTTTCAGATTCTTCCACACCATGCAAAAGCAGTATTTCATTCTACAGAAATGATTTATATGAAATTTGAAATGTTTTCCTGCTGTGCATCTAGTACTAAAACCTTCTTAAACCTACCTCAGCTGAACGCTCATCATCATCATGATACACTTCATGACACCATAATGACCCAGCACATTGTAGCAGTAACCACACTGTGACTCAGTTTCACTGGTGTGTTGTGAAATGATAAAAAAAAAACTTGTCACAAGGCTGATCTGAAGCACAAATGTTGTTTTACAGACTGGCAGGGAAGTTTAGATCTAGTGTAAAGGTAAAATCTATTGTCCTGTTCAAACCTAAGTGATAATCAGTGGCGATTCTAGAGTCTGCTGGGCTGGGGCCCTAAGCACAATTTACTGGGGGCCCCTCCAACCAGCGTTCATCGCCATTATGTTTAAAATAATCTGACACCAACGACAACTTTAAGTGACCAACGTAAGTTTTCAAAGGAATAATATAAGTTTAAGTTGTTTACTTAGCAGATCAAGTAGGGGGGGGCCCTACTGGCCAGGGGCCCCAAGCAGTTTCCTGCCTTGCCTGTTGACAAGCAGCACCTCTGGTGGTAATGGTTCTGCTCTTTGTGAACCACTTGTACTCTAATATCTCAAAATTCTGATTTAACAGCCTGCAAATAAGTAATGGTTAATAATTGGAAGGCTGGAGAGCAGATGTTAGAATTAAACCCATCGCTCCTTTCCTGCATGTCATTCCCCACTCTCTCTCTCTCTCTCTGATTTCTGACTCTATCCACCCTACTATCTCTAAATAAAGACATAAAAAAGCCCAACAACAAAGAAGTGTTTTCTTCTTCTCAGTACTTTTTCCTAAAACACAAGATAGAGACTATCATTTCATTTTATATCAGATAAAGTGAAATCTTTTAATGATTTCTTTTGAGCCTAAACTGATCACCATGACACCAGATAGTTGTCTATGACTCAAACTCAAATATTTGTGCGCTAAGTCCTTGAAAAAAAGAAAACTTGCAGGTCAATACCACCTGATCAGTGCTTTCAGAACATTTATATTCTCATGAATAACAATTCTTACACTTCTCCCTTTTAAACTTTCCCACAGCGTCTTTCTTTTTCATTTTCTCTTCTTTTATTTTAGGAAGTTTCATTTTGTCTGAACCGCCGCCAGCTGAATGTGTTTAATGAGAGTGAGGGTTTGTGAGTGTTGCGTAGTGTGGGTGGGTCTGTTTTTGGGAAATACTCTGCAAACACAAACACACACACACACACACACACACAGACACACACACACACACACACACACACACACACACACACACACACACACACACTCATCGCTCCCTCATGACGACTGGGCTGTGACTCAGCAAGCACATGACTCTGCATCACGTTGTGCCCGTCTGAACATGAAGCTCACTTCAGAGAAACTACAATCAGGTTTGACTTCAGGAAGGTTTTGGTGGAAGCAGCTCTATACACAATAAAGCAAACACTTGTTGCTTTGCAAAAATATGATTTTGTTGTGCCCTTGAAGTCCACCTGTAAACCCATGCAGGACTTTTGAAACAGGCTGTTTTTGATGTTTGACGTAACACAGTGCTCGCTTTTTTCAGGATCAGGAGCAGATGGACTTTGACCTCTCTGTTGTTTGTTGATGAGTTTTTCAGGTCAGAAACGGCTCTCTGAAGGAAACAGATCTGCTGTGGCTGCAACTTTCAAAACCGCCTGACTAACTTGTTTATGTACCGCTATTTTATAATTAAACTGTATTATTAATATATTGGAAAACTAATTAAACTTAAGGTAGCTTACGGCCACTCTGAGTTCCAGATTTGCTTAGAAAATGCAGCAAAGTCTACAAGTATGAATGTAAACCAATTTCTGTCACATTGCAGTAGTTTTATTAGTTCTCTTAACACAAACAGAAAGTCATTCAAAAACAGTTGTCAGTTCTATTCAAGTATATTATTACGTTTCTCTTTATCAAAAGAATAGGGAACATTTTTACATTTTTAATAATTAAAAATAGAAAAATTAAATAATGCAAGAGAGAACATTATTTTTAATTTGATTCAGTGATGCTTTAGTCTGAACATACAGAGCAGTGCATAAGAGCAGAGCAGTGTAGAGGGGCTGTAATATTTCCCTCTTTCATGTAGTGTAGACATGTTTTTTTTTTCAGCACTTGTTCGGTTAAACATGATCTATATCAAACAGTTTCCTCAGAAGATGTCAGTGCGGTTGACCTCAGTATCCGAGTATCATGATGACTCCTCCAGACTGTCTGGAACCTTTTACTACTTCAAAGAGGTTTTATTATCTAACAGCTTAAAGCCTAAAAGACTCTGGATACAATCAGAGAAATGAAATGTGCAGCATAGCAGAAGCCTGCTATACTAGTCCAAACATTTGATTCATATGGCTTCTAGTACAATGTTATATACATGCACATACTGCACATGAGTATGATATGATTTAGTTACACCGTCACCATTACCGTTTATAAAAAACATAAACTACCTTTGAGTGTGTTGATAGTTATTTAATATACGATTCAGAACAACATGTGCATAAGCTGCAGCCATGTTTGTTCATAAAAATGCCTCGTTGGTTTTTAAACCCAGCACATGTTAGATAATCAGGTGTGATTTACCTGCTGAATCAAGCTGAGTGGAGTATGTGTTAAAAACATAGGACAGTTTTACAAAACGTCCATGTTCTGAAGTGAATATCTGCATTAAGAGTTTGTGTGTTTATTAAGTGAGATACACAGAAAGTAGCTGATCCTGTTAAGCTACCTGCATTTTAGATATTAAACAAAAGCCTCTAAATAACTGATTATCCTGTGACTGGAAAATTACACATGAAGATAGGGACTTATCCTCATTGGAAATAGTCCTCTGTTAAAAAGTAATGAACATTGTTCAAACCTGAAGTGGGAAATATGTAAAGAATTTTACTTAAAAACTGTGTGTACACGTCCAAGTAATCTGACCATACAACCCTTAAATGAGGTCATGTAAGTAAAACTTTTCCCCTGTAATGGTATTTTACAGAGATATATTTTTGTTAAAACCATGCATTAAGAGTAAGATACAAACGTATGTACTCCATGTACTTATAATAAAATGCACTCTTGTCCTCTGCAGGACGGCAGCGCTCCATATGGAGCTCGGTATGTGGGCTCCATGGTGTCGGATATTCATCGCACCATCACCTACGGAGGGATCTTCATGTATCCGGCCAATGAGAAGAGCCCCAAAGGAAAGGTAACCCATCATTTCAAGAAGCTCATTTCACCTCACCAGTTTCTTATTGACATTAACAGGTTCATTTTCTGAGCTAAAAGACCTAATTAAACTCTAAAAACTTTAAAAATATAGATAGATAATTGACATTATATATAACCTTATCTGTATCCTCAGCATGACATAAGCTTCTCCGTGGCTCAGTCACATAGCTCATATGTGAACTTTTGCTGGATCAAACTATTCTTCTGCAGTTTGTTGCATCATCTAAAAGTATTTTTATGATTCCATAAACGTTTACTTAATGTGCAGAATGATAAGATTATTCTGTGTGGGTAGAAACACAGGCTAAAATCAAGTGCCTGCACTACAAATGCCTGCTCAATGGAGGAGTGAACTCCTTCTCCTTCAGGTGGACCCCAAAGGAAGGTTATGTCAGAATAAGTTTATCTGGCTTATTAATAAAAAAAATTGGACCCGACCTGGTTTATCACTGAGCCAAGTTATAGCAGAGTCACCTGTCAGAAGTCACACAATGAGCTTCAGCAGTTTTTTTTCATAGGCTCTGTTAGAGCTGCAACAATCTTCATATTTCCCTTTGTCTTCCCTGATTACACATTTACACTAAACAGTACAATCTCAAAGTCCAACTTCAGCGTAAGGCACCTGTTCTTGTTGCCTGATGGATTTCATTGACACACGTCCCCTCAGTGACACACTGTACTGGGGATCCAGCTCTAGTGAAACCTGAGATTGTTTTTCTGGTGGTAAGATAAATAAAGCTCAGACACAGTTCAGGGCTGGTTATAAAGATAAACAACAACCTCTTGCATGTTCCATAACAGCGATGATCAACTTTGTGACCCATGTATCCTGAAACAAGCTGTTATTATTTATATCTCTGACAATAGCTTACGCGCGTTTTCAATGTTATCTTTGTAGTGGGTGAAGAACGACTCTCCAGACAGCGGTGTGTGTGTGTCCATGTTTATTTTGCCTATGTCCTTCCTTATTTTGTTTCCTGCTGTTTTTTTCTTCTATTGTTTTCAACTTTATTTCCATTTTAACTTCCTTTGAATTCTCCTGTTCTTCCTTTTTTATGTCTTTCTTTTCCGTTTTCAATTTTTTAAATAATTAGATTTCTTTTACATTTCCATTTTCTGTTCTTTCTCTTGTTTCTTTTTATTTTTATGTATAAATCTGTCCCTTTATTTTTTCTTCTTCTTTTCATACATGCTTTATCCGTCTCAGACTTACACTTTCCTATTTCTCTATGCACCTAAATGACTTTTTCTAACCTGTATTTTGGAGCCACATCACACTGTCATATATTTGATACGAAACAATATCCAGTTTAAACACAGATTTCTCTCAGTTCATGTACATGTACATGACAGCAATATGAGTATTTGAAGCTGTTTTTGTATTTATCATTAAATAACATATAATATACTGTCCGCTACAAAATAAAGAAAGTTCATTTTTTGGTTGAAAGAAGTCATTACAGAAGAAATCAGTCATTTTACCCTAAAATATGAAGTCTAAAATAAGCATGCTGTTTAATAAGTGTTCCTTCTTGTGTTTCCTTTTACATTTATCCCTCCAAGCTGCGGCTGCTGTACGAGTGTAACCCCATCGCTTTCCTCATCGAGCAAGCAGGAGGCCTCTCCACCACCGGCACCCAGAGGATATTGGACGTTCAGCCTGAATCAATCCACCAGCGGGTGCCCTTCGTGGCTGGATCCCATGATGACGTCAACGAGTACCTGTCTTTTGTCCAGAAGTACCAGTAGGCTTGAGTATAACAAGTGCTCTCCAAGTATTTCAATATTGAAAGGTCAAAAAAAGCTTATTAATAAGACATGTCAAGAGATTATTTTTGGACTTAAGAAAAGGACAATCAGGAAGAAAACCACGACACTGCTCACTGTACACTACAGCCTGTTGTTGCACGTCTTCTTTTGACATGCCCTCCAACATTTTCCTAAGAAATGAATATGTTTTGTTCAGTCCAACATTATAAATATATGTTTTTTCTTTTAAAGCAGCTCAATTTGTCTGAATTCCCTGAATTACAACACTTTTTCTCAGTTTGCACAACGTGTGTTATAAAGGTATGTCCAGTTTCTCTTTGACTTAAAATGATGTATTTTAGTGTCGTTTAAACCATGAAATGAATTTGTTCTCCAGTATTTTAATATACCAACTCTGCCATATAAACTGAATTAAAGCTGCACATCTCATTTCCAGTCATACATTTATATTCATTTGAAATTGAGAAGAGTCCAGGAATTTAAGCAGAAAGCAAAAATAACTTCCAACAAATCCATTCTGTGTTTCTTTAATTGTTTCCTTGTTTCTATCTCTGTTACCTTAGTTTGTTTCCTTTTCTCCTTGATCATTTCACCCATTGTTTCCTTCTTCTATGTCAAATAATTTCCTTGTTTTGTTCTTTTTTCATTCACATTTTGTTGTGTTTCCTACTTCCCTTCTTTTATCAGTCCTGATGTCTTTACTGTCTCTTCTTTCCCAGACTTTTCTTCTTCTTTGAGTCATTTCATTTTCTTTCTTCTCTCTTTCCTCTCTTGATTCATTTCATTTCCATTTTATATTCCTCTTACTCTTCTTCCTGCTTTCCTCCCTTCCATGTCCTTCCTTTCCTCCTTTTGTTTATTTATGTCATGAAAATAAAACAGTGCCCTGAGTAGACCCTCCTCAAAGTAAAGTCTTCAATGAATTTCATCCGTCATATTATTCAGTCAACAGTTTATAAAAAGCCAGAGCATTTGACAAACCTTCATTCAACCAGCTGATCTACTGTTCAATGTACACATCAACATGAACTCAGTAAACACATTTAACCTTTAACCTCCCAGCTTTACTTTAAAAACAACTTTTCTTTCTGTGATTTGGGTCAGTCAGCAGGAACCATCTGACCTACAACGGCTTGTTTACGTCGACTTAAGAACGATTACTAAGTCAAAAAACAAACACAGATAAACTCTTAAAGGAATCCTGCATTTAAGAAGAAGAGGTCAAAGTAGCCACATGCGTCATCACCCTTTCAGAGCACTCCTTGTTATTACAATTTCAGCCCAGTGTTAACGATACATAATAATAACATGATAGTATTATGGTGATAATGTAAATACATACAAATATTTCAAAAGTGTAAACTATTTGGTGCGTCGGTGGCGTGGTTGTTGGTGACCCGGCTTTGAATCCGACCTGAAGCGTCCCCCCCCTCTCTCTCTCTCCCTGGTTTCTGGCTGTGTCCAGCTGCCCTGTCTCTACTTAAAAGGCATAAAAAGCCAAAAAAAAATCAACCTTTAAAAAAAGTGTATTTATTATTTAACCTTTATTTAACCAGTTTCCCATTTAGATTAAGGACCTCTTTTCCAAGGGAGCCCTTTCATATTCACCTATAATTTCCTCTTTTAGCTGAAAACTTAGTATCTAATCAATACATAGAGAAGTGAAAAAGTTTGTAACAAAGATGGAAGATCATAACATTTTATTTTAAGTGATAAATTGACAACTCCAAAAAGACTTTCTCTGACTTTCAGGATTTTCTTGTTTTTGCTGTTTCTTGTTGAATATTTCTTGCGATGTAGTATGAATGTCTGATTAAACAAGTCTTCTGAGGACTTCACCTTAGTCTTTGTCATCATTTAAAGAATAAGAAATGATTTATCTTGAATTAAGCTAAACACTGAAGTGAATCATTATTTCTGGTCCTGGTTAGCACGTTAGACCACTGGTCTCATGTAAGGTGACCAACAATAAAAGAGTTTCTTTATGAATCAAAGCTATTGTTAAAGAATGAATAATCCTATAAGATGCCTGTACCAGACGTCAGGGAGCACAGCTGTTTATTCTCAAGACCACATGACCCTTCTCTACATTTCAAACCGGCCTGTAGGATTACGGCTGAAACCGCTGAAAATCATCTGAATACCAGAATAGTAGCTTTGAGTTAGCAACATTTGTTCCCATGGTAGAGTAGGTCCAGAAATGTTTGGTCATCAGTTGTTTTTATGCAAAGACAGCTGGAAATGTAACTTCAAGTTGTCAATACAAGGTTTCAAAACAAAGACCCTTCATCAATGATCACCTGCAAGTGCTTTGTCCCTGTGAACAGAACTCTATACTCCTTGTATTATTTGTTGCACTTATTTAATATTTCATGGAGCTTAATATTTGCTGAGATGGTGAAAAGCATGTATATTTTCATATACAGTAGTCTACTGTATTCAATAGGAAAGGTTTTGCCCTCCCCACCCATGTAAGAAAGTTTGCTTTTTAAAACAATCAAAAACACAACTAGTGTTTCACAACTTTAATTGATCACAGTAAAAATAAAAAAATCATTTACAATGACCGAAGCAAGTTTTTAAACATTTCACTTACCAAGTAGCATACACATATTTACAAAGAATAAAACACCTGACTAAAATAAAGTGGCATAAAACCAGCCAAGACAGAATGGCGCCATTTCTCTAAAAACAAAAACAGTGTTTTCTGTTCTCCTGACACATTGATCGTCCTGGGGATGCTCGCCGCTCTTACTGAGGTATCGTCCTCCGGCCTTCAGCCAAGCAGTCACAATTTAAAAAAACGACATGGTGCTACAAAGTGGACCAGTGCAAACATTAGACTAGAGGATAACTGGCCGCTGTCGCGATGCCGCAGTGGTTCTTTCTGTCTTTAGCCATCATGATGTAGCCTTTGTCTCCCCATTTTTCACTCCAGCTGCAAGCAAACAAAACAACAGTGATTGGTTTGGCATGGGCTGGATTCATAAAAATATGTATACATACAATTTACTGAATCTTTCTTGGCTATAATCAGTTCAATGTCTAGAAATCCTAAACGTTAAAAACATTACAGAGGAATAATACTAACATAACAACATTAGTCACTGACCTGTTCTTCACAATCCAGTATTTCTTGCCATCCACATCTTCTCCCTCAAAGCCATAACCCACCACCAGCACACCGTGGTCCAGCTCCTCGCTGCTGCACTCCTTCTCATAGTAGATTCCTGAGAAGAAGAAAAGAAGTCAGTTACATATTGACTCTGGTTACAAACAGTGTTTAAATGTTTATTTTTCCTTCCAACAAAAACTAACCTGATTGGTAAAACTGGAAGGACTCGTGACCAGCGTCGATGGCAACCGATACAGGTCCCACAGCAGCCACAGCCTTCATCAGGGCGTGCTCTTTCCCGCTTGGGATATCGATGAATCCTGTGTCATTAGCAGAGTTGTAGCTGGGGTCGTAGTGACAGGGCTGGTCATCCTACAAAGACAATCCAGAGAAGAAGCAAAAGGTGAGCGAGGAGTTATGTGGCCAACATGTTCTATTAACCAGAGCAATTATTTCAATAAAATGTTATTATGTTTTAAGTAAATATGCAACGCATGATTTTTTAATGCTTGGCTGAACAAGAAAAATTACTTAAAAATGTGTTGCAGTGGGCTGTAACTTTTGAGATATTTTTAAAATCAAACAATGCAACAGGAATATTTTAAATACTGGGTTGATCATTAAATGAAAATAATTTGTAGCAGACAGTGCAGTACAAATTAGCAATGCAAGACGAAAAAAACAACATACTTTAGTCAAAAGTATAGCAATTCAATTATTTGTACATCTAATAGGCGTCCATTTGACTGCCCCCCCCCCCCCCCCCCCCTCCCTTCCCATCAGATACGTACTGTTCCCAGGTACGGGTAAGAATCCTCTGAGTCCAGGCCCTGGTTGTCCTTGATGTACTGGAAGGCCTGGTCCATCAAACCGCCATTGCAGCCCTCGTTTCCCTCGGGTCTGGAGCAGTCCACCAGGTTCTGCTCACTCAGAGACACCAGTTTGCCCGTCTTTCTGAACTGCTGACCCTCCATAGCTCCGGTGGTGCTGAAGGCCCAGCAGGAGCCACACTGACCCTGAGAGGGAGGCAGACACAGAAGGTTGAGAATAATGAATGTTAACATGAAATATTGCCTTAATCATACTGTTGATTGCTGAGAATCTGTAGCTTTGATAGTTAATTGCAGAAATATAATGGCTGAATTTGAGTGCAGACCAGGATGCTCACTTTTTAGATTTGCTGGTTCTCTCTCTTTGTGAGCTTTAACTATGACAAGACTGTCATTTTTTCTTTTGGATATATTAAAATTTCTTGTCATTATTGGTTAACTTGTGTCTAAATATTGCTTTTTTTAGTCAGTCTGTTATGTTGCATCATGCATCTTGTTTTTACACGTCATCTCCTCAGCAGCTACTTCAGCACTTCACACTAATGTATAAGAGAGGTGCTCCACCCCAGCCGGATTTACAGTCAGCTGGTCAGACTGGTTTCAGCTTACAGGCAGTAAATGCATGTGGAGGGGGGTGGAGACAGACTGTGCACCAAAGAGGAGGAGAATGTGTGTGGAGCAAACAGATAACAAAAACAAGCCCACAGGCAGCCATGTTATCATTCTGTCCAGGCCAAACATTAACTTCAGGGGACAGAGAGCCAATCAATAACCAGCGCTGCTGCAAGGGTGCATCTGCTCCAAGACGATATTGAAGAATCATGTTTACAAAATGTATTTTTCAGCAGACGCTACGCCATGTCTTTGAATCACCTGTTATGCAAACATAGTTCTTAAAAATAAGAGCCTGGAGTTTAAGTACACAGATAGCATATCACTGCTACAACAAATGAGCTGTGCTGTCAAGTCATTGGGATTTCAGCAGATCAATGGATTTGTGTACTGAAGGAAAACAAGCTGCTTTACAAAAAGTAATTTTTTACTTTAAATTGTAAAAAAAGAAGCAGAATACAAAGGGTGTCCCATCAGCCATGATGATGTGAACCATTTGAATCCAAATAGAATTGTTTTTTATGAAAAGTTAGTGTATTTAAACTTTGTTTTTTAAAGTGTCTTATCATACCATAACATTTTATTGGCGAGCCCAGAGGTTGCATGAGAAATTAGAAACAGTCGTTACCTGGTCCTTAACAGGGGTGACGTAGCCCTTCTCCCTCCAGTCCACTGCACGCGGCGCCTCCAGGAAGTTTGGTTCCATGAACAGCGACCCCGTGAACTTTCTCTCTGCTTTACGCTTGTAGCCGTTCATGATTTGCCTGAACTCCTCGTGAGTCTGTGGAAAAAAAGAATTGCACTTAATGGCCGTCTAAGTTTTATCCAGTTTCATTCTCTAAGTTTTCTGCTTAAAAATGTGTTCACTGCTACATATAGTATTTGGCTTCTTGTATTCAATTTCTTTGACCTGTACAATATTGATTTAGTTTGTAAGTATGTGATTTATGTTGACAGTGACTTACAACAGAATTTAATAAAAGATGTTCAATGCTTTATCATCTAATTCGTGACTGCTTTCTCTAACCTTTACACTCTTATCTACTTTACCGCTTATCAAGACCTTTTTATTGCCATTCTTTAAGTTCCCACACCTTTTATACACTGATATGCATTTTCCATTTGAGATATGCCCGTGTGGTGAAACTGTGGTCTTACCACATCTCCAAAGTGGTTCATGCCCAGGGAGTAGGAATGTTTGCCCATGGTGTGCTCCAGGTTGTGCAGCTCAATCTTATTCAAGTTCTTCTCCCACACCATCCTTCTCCATCCTTCCTCCTTCTACAAAATAAAAACGAACATTTAGCCTGTTTCATGGTATTTTAGCAGATTGGCCTAGAACAATCTGAGGTAAGAAGCTCTTACCTCATGGTATTTCTTAGAGTGCCAACTCTTCCACAAGTCCCAGTGCTGATCCAGCTGAGGGTCTAGGATGGGCACTGCCATGGCTGCACCCAGGCACACGGCCAACAAGGCTAAAGGCAGCATTGTGAATACCTACTGGGAAACAAACACAGGTTAGTGTTTATCATCAGTGGAGGCCTGATGTGTCAGCAGGGGGAAAGTATTCTCATTTATTATCAGTATTCCTTCAAAAATGTTTTCCCATCGTAAGAGTCTGTGATGCAGCTCGTCTACTGTCGTGATTTAGGCCGAAATGGGATCAGCAACACTAAACTGCAGTGCACATTCCCGACGGTGTCGTCATTTCCCGACTGCTCCACTAAACGTAGGGATTCACGTAGAGCCTCATAATCGATAGCAGACCCCAGAAAGCACAATATTGACAGTATGCAGCAAACACAAGCGGAGACATTAGCTATCTCAGGCTTGATTTTCATCAAAGTTGTGCTGCAGAAACGAAGCCACATTCCCAACAATAGAGCAGGCTGTTTGTGTTTTGTTCGCAGTCACGGGATCTGCGCACAGACAAGGAGAAACCCCGGCTGGACATCGAAACTACAACCAGGAAAGCGAAAAGAAAACCAAAACTATCACAGGAGGCTGTCAGAGTCCTCGTGCTCGGGACACAGATGTAACATGTTGCTGCTTTGATTAAACAGAGTTAAAAGAACAAGGAGGCTTCATCCAGCTGAAGTCTTTATCGACGACAACAACAAAAGGAATGAAACAAGATGGCTGAGGGTCGAGGATAACTATTAAAATCGTTTGCATTTCGGACTTTGAGAACACTTTTAGATTACATAGAAGCGTAATTGTTTGTTCTGAAACCGACTCTCGTGAGTTATAAAACAACTGGTCAAATGTCCCAAAAATTCCCAAAAAGAAACACGGATATTCGTTCGTACTTTAAATTACTGCCCTTAATTTTAATTCTGACACTTTGATAATGTGAGGTAACAACACAAGTTAATGAATAATGTCATTAAACTTACGGTCTTTTGTTGGACGACGGCGAAGAAGGAGAAAAACAACTGCCTTTGGTTGCGGTACACCAAGTTTATAAAGGCCTGAGTGGCAGCTGTGTCGCGTCCCACCGAGCTCTCTGATTGGCTCATTCCTTGTTTATTAAAGCGTTGCTCCGCCCTGACGCATGACGTCACGCCAGGATGCACGTGATTCTCCCCTAAGGAACTGATGAAAGAAAGGACATCATGTAATTTTCAACATTGTTGTGGTGAAAAGTGTGAAAAATACATATTTTATATATATATATATATATATACTATAAAAATATCACCAGTCACTTACAAGGCTACCAGGAGGCACTTGTGACTGTGAAGATATGCAAGTAAAAAAAAAACGTTTCAATGATCAATTCAGCCGACAAGACTTTAAATGGATTTAATAGATCGAGAAATTTTTGATATTGAAAATGGTCAGATAATTTGAGAGAGGGAAGACTTAAAACAGGAGCAGTTATTGTTTAATCTCCTTCACCTCTCCACTCAGCGTGCTCATGCATTAAAGTAAAGAGGACGGTGTCTGCTTGCAGTGATTTCATTTATTTAAAGTAATGTAACAGAAGAAACCTGTTTTTTTTTCAGCTCAGAGTTTCCAGATTTTTGCAGCTAGATTTCTCCTTCACAAAGTTAACTCCTTGGCCCTAGGGGTCCTTTATTTGTTTTTTGCACAAAAAAAAATCCCTGAGACAGCAGAAATGTAAGAACAACAAATGAATATACTTTAAACACAACTGAGACCAAGTTTCTGACAAAGAAGCCTCTAGAATTCTATTTCTCAACATATGAATATTTGTAAATTATGAACCACATTTTGCTGATTTTTCGAGTAGCCAGTTAACTACACTGCTTATATAGGCCTTATATGACGTCTCATGCAACCTAGTTTCTCTGAGTAACCTGGATTCTTAAGTTCATGTAATGTAAGGACTAAGGTTTGCTGGAATGTTACACAACAAACCAAAACAAGTTGGGGGGGGGGGGGGGGGGGGGGGGGGGGTCAAAGGGCTATGTTTAAATACTAACCAATTCAGAGCCAACTATTATTTATTATGTTTCTATGTATGACTTTCAGGAATAAAAGAGGCTTTAACAAACACAGTCATCCTTTTGTATTCATTTAGAGACAAAAGTGCTGAAATTCAGAAGCACTTTAAAGTTAAGGTGAAAGCCTGTCAGGACAAGAGATTACATTTGTTTGTTCTGCAGAGGAGAAAATACGTGAGAGAATACAACAGTTACAGTGTGAAAATTAAATATTTTTTAAAATGTTTCTAAAAAACTGATGAATTAAATGTTTTTTGGGGGGTATTAACATTGAACTTTAAGAACAAATAAGATGTAGATTATCAGCGGCTGGAGGAAATGAAGCAGGAGAACTTCCTAGAACTGCTGTCCCAGCCTGAGTGAATCTGGGTCAATTCTCATGTGATTGATAAGATTTTGAAACTTTGAACTAAGAGAGTTGTTTATGCATAAAACAGAAGCTGATTCTGGATTTCCTATTTCTTATCAAAGTCAGCGGTGGGAATTTAAGCTTGGATTGAATTTGAAGGATGCTTTATACTTCCACTCTGCCAGTTTTCTGAGTGATAATACTGATAATAATACAAATAATACAACAAATAAATAAAAATAACTATTATTATTGTTATTATTATTATATATGCTTTCAGGAATAAACTTGCCTGGCTTTACTTTAACCCAGTCTTTTTTCCAAGCAATGCTAATGTGCTAATAGCTGAAGCTTCATACATTACATAACATGTAATTCTAGAAAGTAGTCTAACTAAAACCTGCATTCATTAACTTTTTTTTAATGTCCATTCAATGAATCACATCATTATGTTGTCACATGCAGGGTGCATGATGTTCACACATTTTCCTTCATGCAACTCTGTGGTGAAGTTAACACGGCATCATACTTTACAGCAAGCTAATTATGTCCTTACATTTGCAGGAATCAGAACACAGACATGCATTCTCAGCAGTGGTTGTGTGACGGGATCCTGTTGCTCAAGAGGAGAGACTCATGACAATAGTTGACTGAGCACTTCCTTTATGAGCATGCATGTTTGGTTAGTGCACATGTCCATGTTTTGGAAGTTTTGAATCAGATTATACTGAGCTGTGTTTCCCTAGTGAATAAATGGGTGGAATTAGGTGACAATGCATACATGCTCAACCTTATCAGAAAAGTGTATTTCAAATTACACGCTGTTTGTAACTTCCTGTTTCATTTGATTATTCTCCTTTTTGAATTGACAGAATTACTATTGTGCATTTGATTGGGGTCAACTTCAAACTTTCAATTTCTGCAGATAGTTACTAAATAATATATTGTACTCTTGTATCTGCACATAACATGATAAGATAACATGAAAACATGGCTCTGTTCGTTATTCTTCAAAAAGTAATGGGCAGTTTTGTGCTAGGCGTTATTTCTTTCCCCTGTATTTGACTCAACAACTAGTTTGTACATGACCCAGTAGAATTATTTTATCCCATTTTGGAGTCTTGCTATGCTAAACTAAACTGGTTGACTGCTGGTTAGTGAATTAACGTCTGTCAAAAAAAAGTCTCTTTCCACAGATTGCAGGTCACTACAGCATTAGGGCCAGTCTCATCTGAATGAGATTTTAATGATTTGCTCTTGTCTTTGATCTATGATTTAGTTAAATTCAGTTCTAGTCTTAATTTCAACAGGCTTGTGTTGAGGCATGACATAATGTAGCCTATTCTTTATCTGTAGACGTATATCCCGCAGATTAGCAGTCAGCAAACACAATACAGCAAAGAAAGTTAATCAGCTGCCTGTCCTGACACACAAAGGTTAACCTGAACAGATTAACATACAGACACAGTGTTGTTGGATCATGGAGGTATTTTAGGTAAACTAACAAAAACTGTGACACTCAGATTTTTTTTTACCTTAAAAACAGCAAAACCTGTCTTTAAGAACTCTGTTCACCAAACTCATGGTAAATAGGTTTTAAAACATCATACATACCAGGGACTTTTTAGTGTACAGTGAGTACTTTGAGGACCATGTTACTGATCTGATTATGACATACTTCTAAGATGGTAAATTCACAATGTAGTATTGCTGCTTTAACTCAGGATCTGAACAATTCTCCAAGCACTGCCAACACAGAAAGCATAATAAAAAACAACTTATTGATGTACGTGTATTTGGTAAATCAGGGAAACCTTTTGTCTTGTGCTTTATTTGTCTCTACCAGATTCCAGGTTGTTATTAACACGTCTCTGGGTTCTTTGTGGAGCTTCAGCTGCAGGGTTCTCCACCCACACATTCACATGACCTGCCTGCATGCAGCCCAAAGCAGTCTGGGGTTTGTCTTAACTTGTCCCGACTTGATTCATAAACATTTGTACAGGAAGAGACTGATGTGACATTTAAGCATGTCACCTGAGTGTGTCGTGCTTGTTCTGCAGGTTGGCACCGAAGCGTTGACTATGGGGACTTTTGTTTTTAAGGATGTTCGAATTTGGGTTTATGAATACGCAATATGTCTGGGGTTTCCACTAAAAAGATACCTGAAATAAATACATACCAAAATAAACAAAGTAATAGACTATAACCTCAAAAACATCTGTCAAAGGATATTTGTTCCAGATAATTCAGTTCAAACATTTGAACTTATATTTGACATTTCTAAAATAACTTTCACACTTTCCCTAAAATAATCAACAGCAAAAAACCCTTTATAAAGTAGTTTCCATGTCACCACGAGTTCAAACATCTGGTGGAATCAGTTCTGCCTCCAAAAATGAAAACAGGTCCACATATTAAATACCAAATCTATGAGGAACAGTACAGTTATGTCACCTCTTCAGCACTCCTCTTCCTTGCGACACCTGCTATAAAAAGAAAACGTCATCTCATTGTGATGAAAGAACATCGCCCTCCTCCTGGTGTAAACTGTAAAGCAGTGAATATAAAAAACAACATACTTGCAGACTCATTGTCACAAAGTGCGTATGTTTTTTCCTTTGTGACTGCTTCATTATTACACACAATGAAGGTTTCATTTTTTGATTTGGGCTCCTGCAGGTTTGACATCAGATTGGTGAAAATCAAGCAGATGTTAATTGTCAATATACAATTCAAGAATATTCCCGGCCTCAAAAACACAATTTTCTAAATTAAGCATTTCTTCGACTATTAATACTGTGAAGCATGGTCACCGTATGATTGCATGTTTTTGGTATATCCACTTGAAAATGTTCTTATATGTTTATACTGTTCAAATAAAAAAGTTACATTTTTCCAATCTCCAGAAACATCATTATTTGTACGTCTTTTAAATAAAGAACAGAGAGCATGATATTAGGTAAAGAATTTATTATAAAATGTTTTACACTATAAAGTGTCAGAAGTACTAAGAACATGGCATTCCAAGACATGCTAAAATAATGTAACATAAATAGCGACAAAAAGACCTGTGCAATGCAGCGTCTGGATCAGAGTCTCCAAAGGGGGACATTTACTCGACTAATATTGAGTTCATCAAATTTTCCTTTTCAAACACACGAATGTTTTTAAGAACACCTTCATAATCCACATGTTTTGGTCGTACTCGCAGATCAGAACAATCCAAGGAAAAAACAGACACCAAACAGAGACAGAGTCAATAATAGTAGAATGATTCCCAGATTTGACTCTTTTTCTGAAACAAGAGAAATAATATTCACTTCCCTTTCTTGACCTTCTTTCTGAAGTTTGTGTTCTGTACAAGGCGTTAATAGAGGAATGAGCGAGTGTACTTAAAGGACACGAACATTGGCAAAGATTTTTATACACATCTTTAACAAAAGGCTTCAACTAAACAAGAAAAATATAATATTTTAGTGATCAGTTTGGAGACACATAACATTGCTGTACACATGTTTTTACCACCGTGATGTTAGATTTCTTTGAACATGTTTACATATTCTCAGGAGCGATGCGTAGTACATTCATTTTGCCTGGTTGGGGAACATATTCAGGTAACAACAAAAAAAAGAAGCTTCAAGCGAGTTGAACACAAACAGAAAAATAAAGGTGAAATTGAAGAAACAGGCATGAAGTATTTACATCACAGCTGGAAGTTTGCTGTGTCATTTGGCGACTTCAGGCTGGGACAAAAATAGTGAGAGAAGTCTTGTTTTTGAAATAGAAAGTCTCCTTTTATCTGTGTGAACAGACAGTAACACTGGGGGAAGTAAAGCAGAAAGGAAATACTGTGGAGGTCATCTTTTACGATCAAACTGTGACACTGTCCTGGAACATGGTATACATTAAAGAGATAAGACTATTTTTTTAGAAGATGTTTTCAAAAGAAACATTTTCATGATTCACAAACATTATAAAGTATCAGTTAACACACAAAGGGATTTTTTCTGGGATATTTGTGTCTTCAGCAGCCTTTGGCATTTGTTTTAAAATACTTCCAAACTTAATCCCATCCATATTCCTGCTTTTTGCTGACTGAGTCGTGTTTCAGCTTAAAGAAGACTCAAAGAAAGACAAACTGAAAGAAGATGTGAAGCCACGCAAAGTCAACCAACGACTCAGCACGGTCAGCTAAATTGAAGCTTGACAGAAGCGGCATCAACGCCACTGTTTGGAAATCAGGCACCGTGGACGGTTGCTAATACAGAAAAAATAAAAACGGGTTGAGAAAGCATTAGAATGTTCAGAGTAGGTCTTAATATAAATTAGTTTTTAGCCTGATAGGAAGTGTAAAACATGTACTGGTTTACTTGTCATATTTGGTGGCATTTTCTATTCAAAGTGTTCAGTATGAGTGCACAAATCGAGCTCTACGTTGGACCCTGTAATTCAAACCCGTGTGCCTTTAGGATTTCTGACATTAGACACTCTGAGTTTTGTTTTCAGCAAATATCAGATGGTGCTGCAAGGATGAACATCTTTCAATAAGACACAGTACACTGGGAAAAACACATATTCTAAGATGGCTTATGGTCCCTTTGTGAGAAGTCAATATGAGTTAATGGACATTTCAGTGTAAATATTCAAAGTAACAAATCATGCTACAAGTCCTACAAGACCTAAACTGTTTTGGAGGTTCCTGGAAAGAGCAATCTTGTAATTTGGTAATAGTTATGGTAAACTAAAGAGTCAGGGTCTATCTATTTACTCTACTGATCCCAAGCAGGTTCTGTTTGGATAAGTTACAACAAAAATGAGGTACATTTTCTCATTTCCTATTAAATGATAAAGTACATTTATTTATTTTATAGTAACTCTTAACACAATATTATACACTCTGACTTGTATTAAAGGTGACACAGTTTAATCAGAGTAGCCAATTAATCACTGGATTGTAATGGAACTGTTTTCATCGTTGGATAGTTAGTCAGACCAACCAGACAACTTAGGCTTTGGGGCATTTTTCCACAATTTTCTGTTATTTTTTAGACAAAACAAATGAATCAAGAAAACATATAATTGAGACACAACTATTGTTCAAAAGGGTTATCTTACAAACATTTTAATCTGATTTAATTGTTTGTCTTTTTTGGCCACAAGGTGGCAGCAGAACAAGCTGAAAACAACACTGGAATGTCATCAACTTTAGAAAGTGATTTGATGAAATTGCAAATATTTTGAGCTGTTTTACTGGGCACGATTTCACCATGTTCCCTGTTCATTAACTTACCAACTAAGTAATCTCATGCCAAGAGTACTGGACAAAAAAACAAAAACAGAACAACAATGACAAATCAATCCTACCAAACAGACTACACATCTCTGCTGAGCTGCAGAATTCACATCATTTTCTTCCCCTTTGACGCCAGAACAATTTCACAAAATCTTTGGATCCATTGCAAATATAAAAATGATGCTAGAAAGAACATAATTATATAGGTATTGTGACCTAGAGACACTATCAGTCAGATACACAGTGTGAAAAGTTTCACTTTTTTTCTGTCTAATGTTTTAGCAGCTTGTTCAAGGATCTATAATGTTTACCAAATTACATAATTCTCATCAGGAAAAGTCGAGACAGTTCAGACAATATAGGACCCTTAAAATACTTTGTCACCAAAAAGAATCAGTTATAAGATTACTGTTGTTGGATTAATAATCTGTATAAACCCACACATGGATCAAACATGATATTGTTTCCCTTTGACTCTGCCTACAGCTCCCACAGAGCATGAAATCAACTCCTCACTGGCTGTAATATGAGACAGATTCAACATGTTCAACATGTTTTATCTCTCAAACACTAAACACAACAAAGCAGAACTCTCCTCTGATTTCACCTTTGTGTTAAACAAACCCTGTAACAAGAGCAGAGCTTTCTTTTCTTTTTTTATTTCTCATGCTCTTACTTCATTCACTTTTTCTGCCGAAAATGTAACATGGCCTTATCTCAATAGAAATGATTGAATTTATTTTACTATTAGTGTCAACAAGGCACAGTTTTTCAAAATATTTCCTTTTTTTTTTAATTTTTGTTTTTAATAACAAGACTATTTGTGCTCTTCAGGGAGGTAGACAGCCACAAAGGCACTCTGAAAAAATGCTGTTAATCCATTAAACAACATTAACTCACCTCAGTAACACAGAAGCAACAATGGGGATCAGATTTGATGTAACTGTGTGGATGGAATAGGGTAAGCCTAGTATGGTCATGGATATAAACTATTCCTCCATTTTTTTTTTTTGCTTAAGGATGGATGTGTCAAAAACTTGCCAGCCATCTTTTTTTTCATGTTTCTAAAAATGTAATGGTTCTGTCAATTGCTGTAAGAGTGAGACTCCGATGTGCAGTAGATCAGGAGGGATATTAAAAAGCAGCACAAGATTAAGAACAAAATAAAAGCACTAGATTCCTCTTTGGAGCTCAGGACAATCAGCTCTTTCACAACATTCATAGAGGAAGGAAAGTCGGCTGTACAGATGTGGAGAGCACAAACACGACATCTGGTTCACACGCCAACTTAATATAGCATTGAAGAACGAGCAGCTGGACTCTGGTAAAGATTGCACTTCATGATCACTAACACAAACGTCTTGTGTCAGTTCTGTTTTCAGGAAAACGACTTGTCAGAATATTTGACATTTGGCAGGAAGCCGACCCTGATTGGTTCAGCGGGAAATGACAGAACTGATGGAGTTGTACGATGTTCCACCGTTGCTGATGGGTGGGTAGCCATTAGCGGCCCCGCCCACCGCCTCCATATTGACCCTGAAAACAGGTGAGGCTTTAAGCAGGAAGTCGGCAGCGTCTCTGCGGCCGAGCTCCCTCAGTTTGGCCATCAACACACCCACTGTGCTGTCCGCTCGCCCACTCCACTCCTGCAGCAGAGCTGCCGTGGGGCTGGGCTGCAACAAGGCCTGCTGAGATTCCGGCTCAGAGTCCAGCTCAAGGGCGCCATTTACAGTTCCATTGCTGTGTTTGGCCACCAAGTCTGTGAGGCCGAGGTTCATGGCGAGCAGGCACCAGTCTTTCCCGAGAGCATCAGGAGGGTCCAGCATGCGGCAAAGC
This sequence comes from Labrus mixtus, assembly GCF_963584025.1. Lineage (NCBI taxonomy): Eukaryota > Metazoa > Chordata > Actinopteri > Labriformes > Labridae > Labrus > Labrus mixtus. The sequence goes on from NC_083616.1 coordinate 17,827,730, forward strand.
TTCCTGCGAGCCAGAAGGGGGACATCTGAAATGTGGATGTCCGTTCCAAGAATACCCTGCTGGTAAACTTCGGCACAGCCAAAAACCAGGATGCTACTAAAGCTCTCACGATATCCGCCCATGGTGTTGGTGAGCGAGCTTTCTCTCTGTACCTGTGCTCTGAAGAAGTCTTTGGGCTGGTAGATCATGATGGGGGCATGGTGCTCCCTCAGCTGCTGAGGACTCAGGTAATATTTGGCCGTGAGCAGTCCAGGCAGGGTGGAGGCCAGCAGGTTCTCTGTGATACTGCAGATGGTGTCCAGCAGAGTGTAGCACTTTGCCCGCTCTGATTCGTGCCCACGCACCTGAATCTCCAAACCCTGCCCATGATTGACCAGCAGGATCATGGCCTCCACTCCCCCCTGGCTCACCTTGGCTCCGTTGGTCCACAGGTGGATATCTCCATCGAAATCCTCCCCACCCTCCTCCTCGGGCTTCTGCTGGTGGCTCCAGCGACACAGATTCACCTGCAGTTTGTGAAATAGGCCACAGGGGAAGGGTGTAAGGTGCTCTGCAGGGACCAGTCGAACCCCCCCATAGAGCAGAGACTCCTCCTCCTCCTCTTCGGTCCAAGAGCGGTGGAGGCCGTTGGTCTTGATGAGGGCGGGAACATCCACCATGGAGGGGTTGGTGGCGTCGCGGGCACAGACATCCATGGCATCCAGGATCTGCAGCAGCTCGTCCACATCGCTTTCAGGAGCCAGAGCTTGGACTTCCTCCAGCCTGTAGCGCCCCCTGTAGTGGTGGATGGCTTTGGGTGTCTCCACAGAGAGCAGCTTGCCGAGCACGTTGCTGCAGAGCCAGCGAGGTTCAAGAAGAACAACATCCTGCACCGTCTCACTCTGCATGATGTTGATCTGTTGAGGGGGGCATACAGGAAGAGGATAAAGGATGGTGAGAGAAGAAGAGGAACATATAATGAAGGGAAATATTATATATATTATAAGAAACTAATTATGGGATGCACATCTGCTGCATGACCTACTGTAAGACAAAAACATCAGCAAACACTCAAAGAATCTGTTCTCAAACTCCGGGTTATTCTGTCACTTGGCGCTCTGAGCTATGACTCATTCTGGTAAATAAACAGAGAAACAACAAGTTCCTGCTCTCTGGTAAAGCTGAGTAATTGTTTACTGCTGTTTTGGTTTATTATTTTTCCCATGAACAAATAGCACCCCTTAGTGGTAGCCTGGACAAATTACAGCCATAAACCATTAAATGGTGTAATATAAACAATTAATACAATAAGAAGTCCTTAAGCAGCAGTGATGCAACAAATCTAGATCAAGCATTTATATTTATTTAACAACAGAAAAAATATCAATAAAAATATTTTGTCATATAACAGATGTTTGTTTACATTTGTGTAAGATGTAATAGTGTTTTCTGTTTGATTTTTACACCCCAGCCCCCATGTCATCCTGAACCTCAAAAGAACACGAGACTTATGCAGGACACAGCCTGGTGTGGCCCTTCATAAACAGACTCATACCTCCCCCATGCTGTGCAGCTGCAGGGCCAGTGTGCGCAGGTGATCCTGGCTGACCAAAGGGTTGATGTGCTCCTGAACGTCGCTGACAAACTGTTGCCATGACGTCAGCTGGTTGGGACCGCTCATCTTCCTCCAGGTCGGCAGAGTGGTCAGCAAACGCTCCGACAGCAATGTCATGGGAATACAACTCTGCAGTGACAGAGGAGGTAGGGAGGATAGTAAGGACATTAACTGTATGTTATTATGTTACTGACTTTTTTTTTTTTTTAGAAACAAACATATAAAGGAGAAAAACTATATTCTAGAGTCAGTTACTGGAATTCGACATAGTCTCATAAAAACACTTCACTTTAATTCCTAATGCGGACAGGAAAGACACAGGAAGAGTAACAAGTGTTTGCAGAACTCACAGAGATGATGTTGGTGCGTAGTTCCTGCAGGTGACTCCTCAGCAGCTTCACGTCTCTGGAGTTTGAGGCTCCAGCATCCATCACAAACAATTTTTCACTGATGCGTAGGTCGACACCAAACCTGAAAACAACGAAAACAAAAGAAACAAAACCAAACATTTTAAAACTAAAAACATCTTAATATGAGTCTAAAAGATCCTTTTTGTCTGCACTCATGTTGTGGGACATTCAAGTGCTAAGTGCTTTTGTAGTTTAAAACAGGTGGAAAATGTAGTAATAACATAAATCCCCATTCATCAAAGTAAAGTAATTAATTAATTACAGCCACCATGTTGTATTGTTTTGTTCCCCATAGTGGTGATGCTTAAGATGATGGGTAGTGAGTTATTAACTGCTATTGATCATAGAAAAAAACAAACTGTTTGTGTTACCTCTGTTGGAGCCAAATGATGTGTTTGTTTTGTGTCATGCTATTTTCCTTGTGGTTGTGTGTGTTGGCCCTCTACTGGGCACTATGTGTAGCCTGGGCAGATGCTGTGGTTAAAGCAAGGCTCCAGGTGAGGTGGGACAGGTGATTGAATGGAGGCAAACAGGTTTTTTTACCGTGTCAGCCTGTCGCAGTTAAACGCATCCAACACGGATTTGTTTGTTTTATTTATAGACGTAGTGGTTCGTCATATTTTCCTTTATTTGATAAGAAGTGTTTAAAAATAAATGGATTGAAATATCCAAATCAAATCATCAATGGACTGTGTTCATTTCTTTGCTAAGCACGCGTCCGAAAGCTTCCACATTCATCCCTCAAGTGACTTTTCTAAACAATATTGGGTTTGTTAAAATTGGTCACTACAACCTCTATCAGTCAATTTATTGGGGAAACATATACGTTTGCATTGTGAGAAAAAAAAAATACAAACTACAATGAGATCATGTGGTGTGCTGGTGTTCGAGTCCCGACCTGTTCCTAACTTCTTTGAGCAGAGCTTTCTCTTTGTCGTAGCAGAACTCTCCAGAGAAAGCTCTGGGGACATCAGCTAGGTCAGCGTGAGTCGCCACCAGAACAACTTCAAGAGGCTGCTGGATCCGACCTCCAAACGCTAGACAAACACAGTGAAACACACACACATACAGTCATCACAGAACATCTTTTGTCATATCACACAACTTTTTCCATTTTCTAGGTATTGTTAAATGAGATTCTAAACTGTCTTATCATTTTGCTTGGTGTCTTTGTTTGGGAACCTGTCTCTTAAAAACAAAAACTGTCTAAATCAAATAGAGACATGGTCCAGTTGGCTGATTGGACCCAGAAGAAGCCCTGTACATCATATAGTTGCAGAGGATATCTGGCTCCATTTAAAAAGACGACTCCCACCCTTTAAATTTTGAATTTCAGCTCCTTCCGTCAGTATAAAGTACCAACCTGCAAAACTAAGAGATACAAGAACAGCTTTGTCCCAGCAGCCAACAGTGAGATGAACGAGTCATATAGCAGTAGCAATCTTCTTTTGGAGCCTTTTTAGCAAATTTATTGATTATTTATTGATCTCTGCACTTTTTATCTTGTACTTCCTTTATCTTATTTTTACTGTTTGCTTATTTCTATCTTGTTTTTACTTACAATGTTTTACTGATTGGTGGTGTAATCTTATTTTTGTCTTGTTTTTATTTGTCTTATTCTTACTGATGGGTTACTTTATCTTGTTTTTACAGGTCATTCTCTTAGTTTTGAGCACTTTTGTCACTTTATCATGTTTTGTCCTGTGCTCTGGTTTGTGTGTAAAGGGAGGCCGACTATTGTGCTAGGCCCTAAAAACCTCAGAGAGACTGATATGACTGTCCTTAATGACATCAGTCTGGCATCTAGCATCACTGTAAGGAATCTAAGAGTTCTATTTGATCAAGATATGTCCTTTAGCTCTCACATCAGGCAAATTTCAAGGACAGCCTATTTTCACCTTCGTAATCAGGAAGATCAGGAATATCCTGTCGCAAAATGATGCAGAAAAACTAGTTCATGCATTTGTTACCTCCAGATTGGATTATTGTAACTCTCTTTTGTCAGGGTGCTCTGGCAAATCTATAAAGACTCTTCAACTAGTCCAGAACGCTGCAGCTCGTGTACTGACCAGAACTAGGAAGAGGGACCACATCACTCCTGTGTTGGTCGGTCTCTCCCTCTCTCTCTCTCTCTCTCTCTACAATAAGTCATATTACTGCATGTATCTATCTGTAAATCTCAGTCACTAACCACCTACTTTCCTGGGAGCTCTTGAGCTGTCTTAGGCTCCTCGAGATCTTTGGTTGATGGCCTGCCAGAACAACCAACAAGTAAGGTCTTTTTACCTGCTTTTTGTAAAGTGTCTCGAGATAACACTTGTTATGAGTTGACGCTATACAAATAAAAATTGATTGATTGATTGACTAAATACTGTAAACCAAATCTACCTACAGGTACAAATAAAGTTACCTTACCTTAACTTACAGTAGTTGCCATGTGTTTCTTGTTTGACAGGGAAGGACTACAACTGTAAGTAAAACTTTACATTTGTGCTGCAATAACTAAGACGATGCAAAAGTCTAATTAAAACCACATCGTGGATGACATTGTCATCGAGGCAATAATAAGTGCTTGGATCTATTTACCTGGATTGCATTACAATCACTTTTTAATTTTTTTCTCATTTTCAAATAAATAGTATACATTAAAATGAATTAGTATATTAGTCATATAACATCCCTGTCCCTCTCCCTGTCCTCACCAATGTTGTCCTGTGGCAGCATCATGGCCTTCAGCAGGTTCAGCCAGTAGGTGATGTGGCTCAGTTGGGTCTCGTACGGCTCCTCCAGACTGAACAGAACCAAATGGATCGCTGTGGCATCATTGGCTGCAAAGTAGTCATAGGTGCAGTAATAGACTGGGTTTCCTGAAAACTCCCACACGCTGAAATCCCCAACACCTACAGAGAGGGCAACATGTCAAATCAACAGAATATCAGTACTAATGGAGTACCAATCCAGAGTTGTATTAGTATTTATGATGAGTTCTTCCTCCATCACTGGCTCTCACCGTTGATGTTGGCGTGCTGGATGTCGATGGCCTTTGTGGCCTGTTCATCTGCTGTGGACAGAGCGTTGTGGACGGGGGAGAAGACCTCCAACACTCCTTTGGTCAGGCTCGGCTCAAACATCATGCTGCGACTGCGCACACTCACGTTCTCACAGCCCGGGTACAGGTTGGATATGCTCACCGACACTGAACAGAGGAAAAACACATCAAGTCAGACCGACAGGACTGAAACTGTTAAAACCTCTCTGCAGCAGGGTCAGATTTAGTTGACGTGACGGTTTACTTGGCTGCATCACAGATTCAATGAGAGATAGATTTGTTTTTTAATCAAGTTCTTCAGAATGAATTATGAATCTTTGCATTTGGTTTTGATCTTGGAGTTTTCTTACACTTTATACAGAATAGCATCATTATGGTCAAATAGAAAAAACGTGAAGTTAAATATAAAAACACCATTAACATAAGTGAGCTGCAAAAACATGACTTTGTTATGATGAATAATCTCAACTAGAATAAATACTTTGTATCCTAAAATATATTTTTCAAACAATCATTGCACACTCACTAACACATGGGGGAGCTATTGTATTGCTAATCGTTCACTTTGCACACATGCCATTTGGATTCCATTGACACTCTGTAAGACCACACCTACAACTTGTTTTCAAGGGTCTTGAGCAACCTTTTAACTGCAGTTTAGTTTCTTGCTGTAAATGCTCTTCTCTTGGTTCAAATCAATCTCAGATAGCTTCTCACCAGGGCAAACAAAAGACAACACATGCCTAAATTAAACTGCTTGAAGCATTTGTTTAAGCTGAGAATTATCTTGTGATATCCTGCTTTTTTAACACTGACTGTCTGATCAAGTAAATTAAAAGTCAAACAAAGTTGTCCCAACAGAAAGCATCTCTTGTTCTATAATCACTTGTAAAATAAGCTACACTAGCTTTACCATGATCGTCTGGATTCATTTAATAAACACTTTGCTAACTCTGCTAAATTGCTGTTTTGACATTTCTGTCTGCATAAGCAAACACAACAGTGAGAATAATGCTGCAGATCATGACAATTATCTTGCAGTAAATCGATTTTCTAGTTTTAGGTCAGACAACTGCTTTTATTTTGGACTTCTGGGATAAATAGCTGCCCATGTGTCTGTGTCAACTTCTTTGCTGTTTATGACAATAAGCATCCTAAAGAAAGGATACTTTTTAATTTCAAAATAAATACATCGAAAACTAGGAGAACCAGGCCTCAATTTAAGCAAAGCACAAGTCTCTTCAATGCTTTTCTGTGCCTTCAACAGATGACTAAAGGGAGTGAATAAAAGAAGATCAATCTCTCTCATAACTGAAGCATGAACATCCAGAATGACCAGAAATGAGTGTACACAGCAGAATACTATCAGGTGTCAACACTATCACAACATTTTTACTCTAGACCCATTTAAACATGCATTAAACTGTTACACTTTGTATTTTGACAGGCTTACAAAAGACCATAAATCAATACTTTTAAAAAGTCTGCTTGAATAGAAATATAATACGCAGACCAAGTGACATAATGACAGCCTGCTCCCTCTCCGCCATCTTCTTTGTGTTTCACGGAGGAGTCATTTCACTTATCTCTGCAGATATAAAACAACCTCAAGGAGTATTTTACTGTATTTAGCTTGAGTTGGAAGAGGGAGAAAAAAAGCTGTTTCAACCTCCCCATCAGCAGGGACAGATGCTGCAGATTTCCAGGTAGCATAGAGGACGGGATCAGTAACATTATACGGCTCAACCTCACTATTATCAGAGTATCATGTCTGTCTGGGAGGTAATGGTTGTGAGTGCCGCAGAATGGAGCGCTCGAAGGAAACACAATGGTACAAATGTGTGTGTTGATGTGTGTGTGGGAGGGCGAGTAGAGTGCAAATACAGAGAGATTGAATTCAAAGTGTGAGTGTGTGTAGGTTTTTTACACTACACTGAACATGTCAGGGAGTCTTACTACAGATCTGTCACTGTGTTTCTTTTTGAAGTTCAGCAGCAGAAAAGAGGAACTGTTTCCAGTTAAAGATTTGAGTTCAGCTATTGGAGTAATGGGGGGTTCATGATTGAGGTTACTGGGTGAGTTGCCAGATTAAATAGGGATGAAAGACAGAACAATGTTTGTGTGTTGGTGCTTATTATGTAGATAGTGTAGACTGATGTGTGAAGGCATACTGTACATTGTTTTGGTTTTATTTGTGTAAAAAAATGATGCATCCAGGTGAAAATGGGTGCTTTCTATGTTCTGCTTTCAGCCCATTCACCTCAGTGTCAATGGGTCAGATCTGTGACAGGAGTGATGACCATCATTCATGGTAGGTTTAAGATCAACCAGGGGAGCTTTTATTATAGCATAATATAATGATTCTTTTGCACCAGTTTCTCTTTTCTTTATCAGATCAATTTGTCAAAAAATGTAAAGGGGTAAAAAAAATAAAATCACAATTCAGGTGCCATGTGACATTTCAAAATAAAATGTAATAAAATAAAGTGATGGCTCTCAGGAACTTAAACATTTGATCTTGTAGCTCATTAGTTTTCATCACATCTCCCACCTTACTTTGTTTTGAAATAAAGTCTCTTTACCTTTCAGTTCCTTCTTCCAATGACTGGTTCTTCTTTTTATACAAATTTAAATATTGTTCAGAGGTATCTCTTAGTCGTCTGCCCTTTCATTCTTTTTAAACCATTGTGTTTGTTCTCTGTGTAAAATACTTATTCTTTCGCAAACCCTTCATTCAAAATAACAAATATTCTACAACCAAAAAGTAAAAGACCATCCAGAAATATAGAGAAGTCCTCTCAACCACCTGAAAGTACTACATAAAACCTGAGATACCTGAAGATAACTAATGGAGCTAAGATAGAAACAGAATTATGGTTAACCCTAGTTACTGTTCAAATCTTCAAAATCTCTGAATGATAAATGTGTAAACACGGTTGCTATGCATTGGTGTTAAATAAATGACTGTAACAAGTTCAGCTGAATCAGCACTCATTACAGATGTCTGTCGGTCACCTACCAGCAGGTTTGGAACTGACGGGGGAGTTGGGATGGCGGGTCGTGTTGGTCATGCGTGTTCGTTTCCTCCTGAAGAAGCTGCGCAGGATGCCACATTTCAGAGACTCCAGCAGCATGCTCTTCCCTGATCCCGAGTGTCCGAACAGCTTCAGCTTGATCCTGGACTGGACCATCTGAGTGGGCCGCAGCTGCTGGATGTAGCTCAGTTTGTGGTTGTCCTGCCCCCAAAAAGCACCCACACAAAGTTTTTAGATAATCATTCCTCACATTGATAAAGACATGTATCTACTGTTTGAACTTTAAAAGTGCCCCAAAACCAGCCAACACATTTGAATCAATCACATCTTCTTCTAGAAAGTGTGTTTCCAAACACACCGTTCAAAGTAACGTCTCTTTTTTTCAGTTTGAGTACATGACTATGACTAACAGCTCAAACACAAACAGCTGTATGAGCTTTACAGACTCTAAGCTAATGTTGGAAATGTTCACACTCTTCTCTGAGCACTTAAGCAGGCTAACATTTGTCATTCTTTTTATTGATTCACAAAGAGAAAACAATAAGAGCTCAGTACACTTTGACAAAGTATTTGCACAGTTGGTCCAGGAATCTCACTCAGCATTTTTCAGCATAGTGGTGTTGTACATTAACAAAACAATCCTTAAACCCATTCAGTTTTATTTATGCCAAGTTGCACTTCATATCTAGAAGATTGAGGGCTCTCTCTTTTTTTTTTTTAAGTCCTTCATCCAGTACAGTCTCTCCACTTTTCTAAGATTTCCACAGTTGAACAGAAGGTGATTTATCCACAACCCACTTTGTCATTATAGCCTTCCTAGGCAACATTAGAAGCAATTGAATTATTTCCATTTGTCCCTTCAAAGGGTATTAAAGGTAAAGGTATTACAGTGGGCCAGGAGGCAGTTGTTGTCTGTTCTCCTATCCCCGTGCCTATTTCTCCACATACTGCTTTCCAAAATAATAACTTTTTTTGTCTTGCTCCTAAAGATTTGTATTGCATTTGGGACAAATGTGGGAAGCTCCTGTTGTGAACTTACGATAAAAATACAGAGATATGTAAACATTATACAACATATTGCATAGCATCTTCTTTAATCTATGACATATTAATGTTCAGGTTTTGTATGATCCAAAAGGAATCTTTCCAGCATGACTGAACCGCTCACTAAAGGGAGGGTATTCGCCTTCTTAAATACTTAGAGCCTGACCTGGAAATATTAGTCTTCGGTAGGTAGATCGTGCTAATCGCTCAAAGATTCCATTTTAAAGCTCCCATTACTGCAAAGATCATCTACCTTTTTTAAACCTGCTACTTGCCAGGATTTGGATTTGGGCCCTGCCCCCTCAACTGGATGTCCACCAATGTTGTGCATTCAAAGGCTAATTTTCCTTAATCATTGCCTTTGAGCGTCTCCTCGTCTTTATTAGTTAACAGGTTGTCCTGTTAATATAATCTGTAGTTCATACACAAACTGGTCTAATTCATTTACAGGAGAAAAGGTTGACACATTACATCATCTGTTTCAAGCCAATGCAATCCAGTTTCGTGAACTACCCATAAATAGTTATTTCTAGCAGGTATTGCAAACCACTCCCACCTTTTTCTTTAGGGAGCTGTACATTTTCTAATTGTATTTTGGGGTTTAAAAATATATTAATAAAAATAATATCTGTTCTATCATTTGTCCTTAAAATCCTAAAAAGCAAAAGATATAGAATCACTTATCTGAGGAAGAATAATAATCATCTTAATAAGATTCATCCTACCAAGAATGGCTTCCTTTACCAGATTCCTCCACCTCTTTCTTTGAAATGTTTTATCGAGTTGTTGATGTTTTCAGTATACACTTAATTATGTTTTGGTGTGACTCTTCAGTCCAAAATTTTTTAACACATTCCATGAGCGCTTGCACTGAATTACTCGATTGTTAAGGTAAACAGGACGTGATGTTTTGTACCTATTATTGCATTTAATATTATTATTTTGTAGAATAGCTATTGTTAAGGTTCTATAGTGAGGGGCCAGGGCAAACAGGAGATGTGATTTTATCAGTCATTTCTCCATTAAAAATTTGGTGTGACATTTTCAGCGTTTTGCTTTAAACACAAAACAAAGTTTAACTCGTTGTAGGACATCATTAGATGGAAATAAGGACAAAGTCAACTATATTTACAGTAAATGTTACTTATTATGTTGTTATATGGCTGAAGAGGATGTCCATAATATACTGTATGTCAGCATCACCTCACACAGCCAAATGTGTCTGAATGTATCCGCCCACTAATCAAGCAAAGTTTGTCAGTGTCAAAGTAAAAGGGCAGTCGGTACATTCAGAAGCATAAACATTGAAAGTCATTTCCAAAGAGTGCTGGCTCCTCTTCACCTGCTCTTACTTTGCCAATTCAATGACATTTATTAACATATGACAGTTTGTGAGCCATCAGCAGTTGAGTCACATATCAGAAGTGGATATGTTATGTTAACACATTCAATATTAAAAACATCTCGTTTGAAATATCTGTGATTCACGCCTGAGCAGAACGCAACTTCAATTTTGACATCATATTGAAGTCTTTTAAAGTGTGTGTGTGTGTTTTTTCCCCTCTGGCTTCTTTGGAAGTCAGTGCTCTTCCTAAACTGGCACCAATGTGTTAAAATGTCTTAATTTAGCCAAACATATGCAGAGAATGACTGTTTTCACAGTTGATGCTGTCATGTTTTCACGCTCTGAACTCAATCTCAGCAGGTTCTCTGAAAAACTGGATTAGGAGAAACGTCAGCGACATTTAGCTTTTGGTGTGTTCTGGTAGATGTGACTCGAGGCAGATTGGTGACACTGGGCTGAACGCCACACACACCTCCAAAGCTAAGAAGCTAAAGGCTTATAAATGCAGCAATCTTAAATTGGCTCCAGTTTGAACAGAGGCTGATTTGACTCAGGTTTAGTTCTCACTCCTTATCTGAGTTACTGAACTGATCAAAAAGCATTACTGTCACACAGATGTGTCTGGAAAATAAGTATGGGTATAGCCTCCAATTCTTAAAGTCCTAAAATCTGATATGTGGTATCAGCAAGTATGTCAGTAAATGAACTGATCCGATACTTTAACCAAGCAGCCAAAAAACCAACCAATAGTCACTGCTAGGAACATCAGCAATCAGTGTATTACTACCATCATAATGTATATTTTTTCAATTGCACTAGAATCTGAGGCGTTCTTTGTATTAGCAAACACTAACGTCCAGGTATTTAAAAATTGTATTTAAATTGTATTTAAAAATTGTATCAGAACAGAAATCAACTTTATGCCACAGCTAGCTGTTCTTGCAGGTAAATAATTTAGATGTTGAGGTCCCTGGAAATTAGCCGCAAAGACTGAAGCTGCTCCTTTTACTGTACAGTTAATTACAGGGGACTGTCCTCGAAACAATAAACAAAAACTAAATTAAACTTAACAGGGAGAGTTATAGTCCCTGTCAGATGCAATCCTAAAGTCATCCTAAAGTCTTGGAAAACAACAGCAAAGGTGGCTCATGGTTGTGAAATTAATGTTTAATTAATGGAGAACAGGTCTGGAGAGCATCTGGAGAGCATCTGAAATGGACTCTTCCTCAAACACTGGACATGTGTGGTCTACACGTAACAATCCGTCTGATTTAAACAAAACTCATACAAACTGTTGTATTTTGTGTATTTAAATCGTGTGGAGACAAAGCAAAAAACAACATTATTGTGTGTATATCAGTATACTCCATGTCACTTTATATAAAAATAAAACTTTTTTAAACAAAACCTGCTTCTTATTAAGCAACGTTCTAACTTATTGTTCCTTTACATGTTTAGGAAAGTGTTGCCACACAGTCTAAAAATGGTGCGGTGATAAAATGTAACACCTTCATGGTGAACACATCTCTCCACACCTCTGCATGGAAATAGACCAAGTGTGAAGAGAGTTTTTGAAGGCTGCATCAAGCAAAGTTTAGAAAGTCTCTTTTTTATTGTCTACACTAAAAAGTTCTTATGAAGAGTCTAAAAAGTTCTTATTAATTTCTTATTAAAAGGCTGATGTGTGTGTGTGTGTATATGTGTTTGCTTTTACCTTTTTAAGCTTGCCCAACAGAGAAACTATGGGTTCATGTTGATCCTTATACGCCAAATCCTCTGCAGTCTTTCCATCCTGAGGGGGGAAAAAAGAGTAAACGAGATAAAAGAAAGGGATGAATAAATGTTTAAGAAATCAGAGATAATCCCTAACATTCCCTTTGGCTGTTGCTGAGATATGCCTCAGTGCTTCTAAATCAATCTATGTTGACTCTTCTTTTAAGGAGCATAACGTGTCAGATTTCTGGTCATTTTAGATCAAAGAAATATATGCAGGGCTGATTAAGCTGCTGCTGCTGCACATCAGCTATCGTACATCTTCCACACAGCTGACAGTAATAAAATATTCAGCTGCAGCTTGTGTGTTTTTTGTCCTGAACTAGACACACAGTCTAGCTTGGTTCAAGAAAAAACTGGCAACTTTTTTTAAAACACAAAAAAGATATATTCATATATTTTTTCTTTGATAACAAAATACAATAAATCATGCTTCCTTACAATCAGGTGTGAGAGTACCTAGACATCATTATTACTCACTTAAAATAGGGACATGGATTTGAACACTTTAAACCCACAAAGAAGTGAAGTTCAGCCAGCTTTGGTCTAATGCAAGGGGCTGCTGTGGTTTCTTCAAAGGAAATGAAGAGCCTGCAAAACAGTGTGGTCGAAACCACAGACGCTGACTCAAATGACATCACCTGAGGCAATTCAATGGCTCTTTCTAGAGTCATAAACAGCTCTATACAACTTCTATTTCTTCTTCTCATATGCAGAGGCGCTCATCAACACCTCTCCCAGCTGATACCTGTAGACTGACATCATGAACATGCATTTTTTTTTTTTTTCACATGTCAAGTCAAGCGTTTGATTCTCTGTCCATTCTCCCCTGAACACACTGACAGAGAAACACCACAGGGCCAACAAGTTTCACATCCCTTTCACTGACGCAGCCATCTGTCATAGTCCGGCTCTGACTTCTGCTTCACAGGAAGAAAAAATTGCACCGACAGCCTGAAACCCCCACAGAGCGCTTCCCACTTTACACACTTAAACGTCAAAGGACTTTCAACACAGATTTTCTTATGGAACGATCAGTTTACCTTTTATTATTCAAACGAGACTACATACTTATGAACCCTACATTATCGCAGAATTTTCTATCTTTCTATTTCATTCACTCTCCGATAAGGTCACACACCGTGATAAGAGCACAGAGGACACTGACCTTTAAGATTTTAAGTTTTCCTCAGCTAAATGTCAGAGATGTAAATGAAGTGCAGCAAATTTGACCACTTAGTTGGATTTACTTGTGGGTAAATTCATGAGCCCTGCTTGTACAGATGGCACGGTGTTGCGACTTTCACCATCGCTGCTTGGTAACGGTCAGATTTTGTGACCAGCTGGTGTTGTTTGCCTCAAGTTGGAGAGAAGGCAATTTGATCAGCTGTAGTATCTCTGATTTTGATTGAATATAAATGGATAGGGACTGTGTTGATTATTAAAAAATTAAGAAACATGCCAAACTAAAGAAAGACTGAAAACTACATTGCTCTGCCCTCTCTAATGACATGTTTAAACCAATAATAGAGTCCCCCTCCCCCAGCCACATCCCCAGCTGCTCCCAATAAACCACTGACCGCTGGCCACCAGACAATGAATTATACATCTCAGTATGTGCTCTCAAGATTAAACATGCATTGCACATCAGCTGTCATACAATATTCACAGCTTGAGAATTCAGAGAGAGAAAAAAGAACCCTCAGTGTAGGACATCTGGATGCTTAGCATCCAAAACATCATGAAATAACAAAAGAACACCTTCTACAATCGGATTGAAAATAAAATACTAACCAGTTCAAAGGGAAAAATGATCCTAACAACAAAGATTTAGATTGATTTATACAGAAATTTACAGAAAGACAACACCAGCCATTGGGTATAAAGACTCTTTGTATTACAGGAAATTAAAAGCCAGATGGGTCAAAGAGACTCATGATTGCATTCAACTTAGAGTGATGGAACCATTTCAGTCTACTAAACATCTGCAGAGAGATCAGAAAGACAAGTGAAGACTTACACATGGAGGCTAATAAAAAATACATGTAAGACAAACTTACAAAACAGAAACCAAGTCCACAAATATAGATTATTTTTCTGATAGAATCCTAATTCATAATCAACTTTTTGTTGTTGTTGTTGTACTTTGTAGACATTACAAGCCATCTTTGAATACTGGACGTTTGATTGCATTTCTTAGACATCCGTAGTGCCTGATTTGTGAGTTTTATTCATTTTTTTTAACATGTTTGTTAGCATTTTTACGTGAAGTTTTTATGTGCTTAAATGTTTAGATTTTCAGTGTTAGATTAATACAATAGCAATCTACCATCTTTTAGTACCAGCTCCCACAGTATATTAGAAATCTAAAAACCTCATTGCAGCGCTGCAACTGACATTATTTACATTTTACAATAATTTGCTGAGTTTCTACCTCTACCTAGGGGGTTATGAATTTGTTTGTTTGCAGCCAGGATAAGGCAAATTACTGGCATAACATTTATGCATCTCAGTGGAAGTGTGAAGGATGAGCAAAAGAAAATCCAATTTAATTTTGGAGTGAATACTCATCTAAACAGTCTAAAACCCAAAATACATTCTGTTTGTTTAATATTAGACAAAAACAAATTAAAATCCTGACCTTAGGAAAAAAATGAAACCATGAAAATGTAAACTTTTTCTCTTGAAATGACTTAATCAAAAAACTATTCATGTATTTTCAAAACTTAAAAACTACTTAAAAAGAAACTTAAAGATACCGAGAGGGTTCAAGAGGGTAAATGAACTTCAACAATAGAAGAGAGGGAACATTAAGATTTGTAAGTTTGAAATCCAAAGAGGTGAGGTTAGAGGATTGTAGAATTGAAGGCGGTGCAGCTTAGTATCAGGAGGGAAGTACTATTTATACATTTCAGCAGATTAATTCCAGTTTGAGTTAAAAAAGCTGCAATCAGCTTTTCTACTTTTATTGAGTGTGTATGGAGGCAGTGAGCAGTAACGTGCTCTGCAGCTCAAGCAGAATAGAACAACTCACCAGCGTGTATTTGAACAAATAGTGACAAAAAATGTTCTCAGTTTGTATACTTTATGAGCTTTGTCATGCATTAGGTTAAACCATGGCCACTTCCCCAAAAGATACTAACATCTGTCCTGGGGCTTAATCCTCTCTACATACTAATGCATTTAGCTCTGAAAGCAGGAGTGTGCAAATATAAACCAGCTTGTAAAGTTTCATTAGTGAAAATGCCAAGACTTTGCACTGGATTTTTCTAAAATAGCAATAAGAATGGCTTGTACTTTATAAATACCTGCAGAGCTGACACTGATCCTTCCTATAATGCACTATAACATATGTCATGTATCTGCTTTTTAAATGAAGTAAAAGTAGAAAGCTGAATGATGACTTACATTGGTGACAGCATCAATATTGGCTCCTGTCAGGCAAAGATGACGGACAACCTCAAGGCTCCCGTTGTTTGCAGCCAGGTGGAGAGGAGTTCTGCCGTACTGAAAGGGGAGAGAAAATATAAAAGGTGGCAATGAAGATGGCACATAACACAGAATGGAACATAACTTGCTATGCGATACAGTGGAGTTGAAAGACTGCAGAATAGAAAAGAAAATGTCAACAGACTCTTGACCATGACAAGGTGCTGCTCTGATTCATGTGGATCTGGTCACCTCTCGTCTCACTTTAATAATGTGAATAATGAAAGCTAGTTAGGCAGCTCTTACTGTAAATTCCAATAGACTAAGTAGAAGAAATAAATAATTTTAAATCCTTAAAATAATTTCCAAATCAATATTTTGATTCAAATGTTGTAATTCCTGGATAAGTAGCTATGTAATAAGCAGGATAATGTATAGAAAGAAGCAGGTTATAGCAGAGGAACCAGGACAGGGTGAGGGATCTTGGTCTCACCCTGTTGGGTTTCCATTTCAAAACAACCTGCTCACTATACATTATTAAAGATGAAATGTGACAAATGAAACATTTTAGGATTCTGAAACCAACCAACAGAGATTCCTCTTCCAGACGATAAAAGAGAAACTGTAGAAATGATCAACAGCCACTGGAAATAAAGGATGTATGAAAGCAGTATTTCAATCAATTATTTTTTGTCACAACTTGAAAAAACTAGTAAGCAATCATCCGTTTCCTTTTCTGCTCTAAACAACACAACAGGAGACATTTCCAATTCCATGCTTGTCATTTTCTCCCCCAGTGTCTACAGCGGACAGTGAACACAAACCCTGACACAGACTCAGCAATGTGCAATATAACTTTATAGATTTACCTTTAAAAACACACACAGAGAAACAGAGTACAATGAATAAATCACAACATCTCAGGCAGTGCTGACTCCTCCTGATGCACATCACATCCCTGAACTATTCTTGGAAAAAACATGCTTCTGTATGTGAAGAAGCTGAGAGGAGCTACCAGCAGCTTCTCATCGCAGAATACATTAAACAGGAAGGCATCAGTTAGAAATCACTGAAGGGAGGAATATGTGGGAAGACGTGCCCGGCAGAGAGGCAGAGAAAGATATCTTCAGATTCAAAATCGCTAATCTTTAAGTTTTTATATCTGAAAAAAAAAAAAAGTAAGCCTTAATTCCTCTATAAAATGGCTCAGGAGTAACACTACACCTCTGCCTTCCCTGCATATGTTTATAGTCTATATAGACCCAACTCAAGCATTTCTCCTGCAGCATACTAGAATGACTCTGCAAAATGTAAAAAAAAAAAAAGAAAAAGAAAAAGAAAAAAAAAAAAATATATATATATATATATATATATATACACTGTATATACTTGCCTTGGGCTTCACTTTCACTCTGATGCCACTAAATATTAGACGTAGGCAACTTTCAAAGTGCAGATTCATAGCGATTAGAATCTTTTAAAAACTCATATTACTGATATTATTGTATTATATGAAAAACACCACATATACCAGTTAGAGTTACTTTTCCTAGAATAGGTTTTTACTAATTATACATAGTTATGACACTGATCTACAGCACATATTTTCACAAGCATTACAATGAATGGCAGACTTTTGAGTCCTATTGAGATTAGATTAGATCACACAGCAAAAATCCACAGGAAGCATGTATTTACACTTGCTCAAATCCCTTAATCCTTATAATATGTTTGCTTTCTGTGTGCATTCATCCCTCGGTTAGGCCTGTGATTATTCCTACTTTAGCCTGGATGGAACTGCTGCACTAAAGGGTCAATAGATTGTGGATATCTGAAAACACTGCAGTTATATTTGACAGTTGACACAACACTTAACATAATTTGAACATCACTATTTTAAATGAGCTAAGCTATTTACAAGATTTTAGAAGCCTGCTGCAGGGATTTTAATATCAACGTAACATTTGAAATTTTTCTTGACTGGACTGAAGTGGCTCAAAATGAACTATAGAAACCAGTGAGGTATGAACAGGGTTGCTTGTATACTCTTGGTTATGTGGTGTTGTATTCTTGCTGCTTACAGCCCCTTTAGAAAAATTCAGCATTTGTTAAACGTTGACTCATCAATGTGTCAAAATGCATCACTTAATGCTGCTAGTGTTTGTGGCACTGAAAACAAAAGCTAAAAGTTCAAGCAGAAACATTTTATTTTTAAGGTTACATTATATACCGTTAACTGAGCCTGAAAAGAATCAAGACCTTGGGGGCCATATTTTTCATAAGAACATAAGAACTGTGTTTACAGGCATCCTTACCTTGTTGGGCAGATCAAGGCTGGCTTTGGCACTACAGATCGCAGTGACAACTGGCAGATTTCCGTCCTTACAGGCTATGTGCAGTGGTGTGTTGCCATGACGATCCTGCTGATCCAGGTGGCAGTGGTGTCTGATGAGGCAGCGGACAACTTCAACCTGACACCTTCGTACGGCCAGGTGGAGGGCTGTGTGGCCGTCCTGTTCACACACAGGATGTAATGTTATTTAAACACAATCTAAACAATGTGACATTTGATTATATTGAGTGTTAATCTATTGTCTGTGTTTCTTGAGGTTCATGTGAAACTAACAGCAAGACAAAATCATGGCAAAAGTGAAGAGATTCAATCAGTCGGTGATTTCTTAAGAGGTGAATGATGCCCTAAGGTTTTCATAATGTGCTTTTTATAATGGGCTCTTTTAAGTAAAGTAATTTGCTTTATTCAGTGTATCAAATGAATTGATTGATTGATTTCTAAGTTATGGGTTAAATTAAGGGCTGTTTCAAGTTCACTCTCTGTGATGAATTGTTCATCGACAGTACATAATACAAATTAAAATAAATCTGTTAACCTTGTCAGTTGCCTCTAGATCAGACTTGTGCTCCACCAGACACTCAACGATGTCCACAAAGCCTCGAGCAGATGCTGTCAGCAGTGGACTTTCCCCCTCGCGATTCTTTGCGTCCACATGGCAGCCCGCCTGGCACAGTGCTCGGGCCACTGCTGAGTATCCGTGCCATGCAGCGCAATGCAGTGGCGTCTCCTGCTCCTGAAGATAAAAGTGTAGAAGGAAGAGGTTGAAGAAAGGTTCCCCAATAAATCACAAAATCATGTAGATGTGTAAATGTGTTGAATCACTTACCCTGTCAGCGAGGTCAGGGTTGGCCCGGATGCTGCATAAGTAGCGTATCACATCCACGTTGCCATAGCGAGCCGCCACATGAAGAGCTGTTTCTCCAGACTGGAGGACAGAAAGGTGTTTACTTGTCATTGCTTAAAAATGCATCACTAAAAAGTCTGGTACTTAGCAATAAACTGTATTCTAGACATAATCAATGAACCATTTGTTTTAACAGGCTTCCATCATTGCCACGATACTTTTTAAACTATCAGCATAATCAAACTACTGTATTGAATTTAATAATGATATTGATAAATAAAGAAAACATATTCTAAACTAATTTTCTCTATGTCAGCCTTCAATTGATGTAAATGAACAGGATGTCTTGAATTTCTACAGTCATAACCTTCATGTGGAAAAAATGTCAAAGCTGTGACATCTCTGGTGAGGCAAGTGAAATGCCCTTTCCTGTTAGTCATACCATATCCTCTGAGTCAGAAACTTCCATTTAAACAAATGCATTTACTGCCCTGTGTGTGCAGACTTCCGACTCTTTAGAAATCGATCCATCAGCTTTAACTTTATGGCTGCCAGTCAGAGCAGAAGCTTGTTAGAGTAGAAGCTTCTTACGTGAAATGGCACCCTAGACGCGGATAGCACCTAATGGATTAGTGCTAGAAAGAAAGCTTAGACAGCTCTATTTGATTAAAGAAATTACACAAAAATACAAACAAGAAAAACGATTAATCTTGTTAAAAAAGGTGTTAAAAGCTATTATAGTTGACTTCTGGGTCGTAGTGTAATAAAGAGAGGTTAAACTTTAATGATGCTTGGACATGAACATGGAGTCAGGAGTACAGATTAGCTCTGGTCTGTAGGAGTCTTTTGTGTCATGGTTTGCAGACCACACACACACACACACACACACACACACACACACACACACACACACACACACACACACACACCATCATTTTTAGCAATCCCTGTTTCCATAGCAACAACAAATAAGCTGATAAGGTGCCAGAGTAACTGGTTTTCTCCACAGGTGTGTGCAGCACTGGTTGTGAACTTGTGTACACGTGTGTCTGGGTGTTTTGCAGAATCAAAGTGAAGCATCCCAGGAGGTTTGATGGGTAGGAGTGTGTGAGTAAATGCTGAGAGATAACTGATTGTGGTGAGTAGTAGCAAGTGTGTATGGCTCTGTACATGTGTGTGTGTGTGTAAGTTGCAGAGGGAGGAAAAGAAGAGGCACTTGATTTACCTTATCTTGGACATCTAGAGGACATTTCTTTTCATGGAGGAATTTCAGGGTCTCTACGTGGCCGTGTCTTGCTGCGTAGTAGATAGCGTTGGCTCCACTCTGCAGAGAGAAGAAATTCCCAGGATTTATCCCTGACCTTTACAATAAAAAATCATGCTCACTTTGAGTGTGTATGCTGCCAGATGATATAAACATATCCTTCATGACTACTGCACAGCACATGATAAAGAACTTGGAACTTATTCCAGGTTGTGCTACCATTGTGCCTATTGTCAAAGAGTATATGTGTATCTAAAAAGGCTTTCAGAAAATTCTAAATAATTTAAGTTGAAAACATGTTATTCTCTACAGTTATGTTTGCAGTACTTCTTAGTGAAATTAGTTCAAGGCTTCATTACCTTACAGCACAAATAGCCTCCGTCATAATCTAAATGACAGTCTGTTACATTCCTCTGCCCTCATTACTGCAGCTCTGAAGACTTAACTGCCTGTCTGTAAAAGTTCACAGCTGCCTGTCAGAACAACAGTGATTACACAACACTGATCAGTCTTTACCTTGTCATGGGCCTGGATCTCTGCACCTTTCCTCATCAGCACCTCAATGATCTGAACGTTGCCACAGCCGGCTGCAATCAGGAGGGGAGGAGTCCCATGCTGCAATAACATACATTGTAATTTTCAACTATTATGTTACTTGAATGTGTGTCAAAACGGCTGTTGTCAACATCAGCCTTAGACCACATACAGTAATAACACATACAACATCCAGTGATGAAGGCTTAACCTCCCACAGGTTATAATAAGAGTTCAGGCATGCTGGGAAATGTTTACACATAATACACATGCATCTTATTAGAGAGTCTACATCGTGTTGAAAAATAGAGTTAAAAAAGAGAAGGAAAGGGGAAAGAAGAAAATTACATGGTGAAATTTTTAAGCCACTTCCTGAAATACCTTCCCTAAATCCTGCCCCTCTCGACTCCATAAATATTCAGTCATGTACCTGTGATGAATCTTTTTCTGGCAGTTTAACATTCTTCAAACACAGCTATTCTCCTCCTCTCAAAATGGCTACATTCTCTTTCTCTTCTCTTCATTCTTATCCATCTCTTTTCCTCCACACTTGACTGAGTTTAATAACATCACATCCTCCCATCACACATCAACTGTCAACAATCAGCATCTTTTCTCATCTTAACAGCGAGCAGAGTGAAGATGAGGGATGTGTTCAAGTCTGGTATGTACTGTGCCATCAGGTGAAGGAATAAGGAATCTGTTCTCTGCACTCCAACAATGTTACTCATTTCATATCTGTGATAGCTTTGCTTTTCTCTCCATGTACAAAGTACAAAAATATACCTCAAATAAGTGGAAGTGCAACATATTAACTTCTTTAAATGTATCTTTAAAATATTAGTCCTTAAGAAGTCTAAATTCTACTGTTTTTGTAGCCTTTTCCAGCCGTCTCTACCTACTGACCAAAGTAATGAGACCCTCGATAAATCAGCTGCGTTTGTGATGAGACTTCATTAGTTTGTGGTAAAACTGAAACTGCATTTTACAGTCCTTTAAATAATAAGAAAGTCATCTAAAATATTTTATATTTCATCATTTTATGTTTTGAGGTTTCTTGGAGGCAGGGGTTTGAGCTACTTAGCAAATAAAATAGCAAAGTAATAGTCAAATAAAATGTACACATTTTACACATTTCAAATAATACAACATTGTAAATATGATGTATAACAGACTATACAATGTATGTACGGTACAGGTTCATCTTTGAACAGATGCCCCGTCCTTTTCAAAAGGTCAAAGGTCGAAACACAGAGACTTTAGTATAAATCATCCAAATTCACCAACTTATTCCGGTCATGTTTTAGCATTTTTCGTCTTTGTTAGTGCATAGAGAAAAGTGAAGGAGTTTCTAAAGCTTCTTCTAAACAAGAAGCAGGATAGACTAATTTAACTAGAGTAATAACTGTTACATTGTATGTGATTGAATTTTGTTTAAGAAATAATACTTATATAAAATAAGAGATTTCTATGCAAGACGTCTTGTGTATCCTAAAACAGAGTTTTAAGCCACAAGGCTCCAATAAAAACATCAGCATGTTTGTTAGACTTGGGCAAAATAAAAACTGGTGAAATTTAGATTCATACAGGATTTTCTCACATATTTGTGCCACTCTTTGCCTTTGATTATTTGATGCTTAAACATTTTTGGTACAGCATGTGGTTTTAGTCACCTTGTTTGGCTGGTTGACGTCGTAGCTGTTCAAGGAGCCGAGCAGATGCTGCAGGCCGGGCACGTTGTCGTCATTTATGGCATGGATGATGGCCTTCATCACAAAGGAGTCTTCCTCATCCTGGATGGGTGGGAAAGACAGTCACTGTTGTACTGTTCACAACATGATCTAATCCTGTGAACATTCATCTGTGAATTATTTCTATCACATGCCTCCTCTAAGTCTCCCTTTCATCTTTTCCCTCATGCATGAACACACACAGAAACAAACAGACTTTTCTTTAGCAAGTTCAGGTTCAGTTTTTTTTTTTTTTTGGGGGGGGGGGGGCTGTGACATGTGACCTTATGACCTTCAGTCAGAGTTAGACACTCAGCTGTGACACTCCACTGCACAAAGAGATGAGGAGGAGGAAGGCAGGGAGGTGAGGACGGGAGAGGGGGGAGGCTGATGTGGCGTTTGTTCTGCCAAGCGTTACACTGCAGCTACATTCCTCGATATAACCTCCCTGCTGGGCGAGCCATGACTAAAGCACCTCAGAGAGCAGCAAACACAACACACATATGAACAAGCAGCTCGACGCCTGCTGGGGATTTATGTCAACATAATTTTCAGGGATTCTAACCTTCAGGAAATTGTTATTCATAGCACAGGATGGAAAGCTTTTACCTATCTGCATTATTCCTCCTTTTTTTTCTATTTTCTCTGCAGACTACGACTCTGGTAACAGCCTGCTGGATAGTAAACACTCACCCACATCTTCAATTAAAGAAAAAAAATCAACAAATTGTGACGACTGTTTATCACTCTATTTGAAGGCCTTATGTCACAGTTTTGATCTTCTCTACAGACTATAACTATAAGTTCTGTATCAGAACATAAAGACGGTGTTGTATCGTTGACTTTCATTTAAATGCTAATTACCTTTGTTATCTAACTCGTCACCATAAAATATTATTTTGTAATGGCACCTTTACTAACATTCATACATTTCCCTGCAAGTTTCTGAATGCTTGAATGTTATTTTGACAGTCGAGGAAGCAAAAATACCAAATGTTAATTGCTCCAGCTTCTTTAATGTGAAACTTTTCAGCTGCTTTTTCTGCATTATGTTCTGTTAAAAGTATAAATGTATATTGACTGTACTCTTACAACTCAAGTAATATAAGGCTCAAGAGTCTTGTGATGAGCATATTTCAATGGAATTGGCAGCATTCATTTTGAAAGGTGTTTCTTTAAAATTGAACTTCAGTCAACAGTAAATACAACTTTTAAGATCTGATGGGCATTAACTTTCTGGGCAGAATTTCATCAGCACCCAACAAGCACCAAATAAAAAACAAAACAAGGTAGAGATAAGACATCCGTTTCACATCCTCAATTGACTGCATCTCCGTTGCAACAGCTGGGAGTATGACAGCATGCAGGGCCATAAAAACTGGCATAAAACTTATCTGGATCATTTACTTATTATATGTAAATCATCCAGATGACTCGTGTTTTTATATTGCAGGGTATTGAGATAAATCAGATAAAGAAACCACTCATTGTGATAAAAAACTGATCCCTGGAATCGACAGCTCTTCCTTCTTTTCAACTCTACTTCTTAATATATTCAACATTATGATAACTATATATCAATGATTTTCTCATTTTATACTTTCTCTGCTCTCACAGCCTAATACAGAAACTCCAACAACGAACACAAACTCCTTAGTTGAAATTACACAGAGGGGCCGTCACACTAAAACCCACCTCTGAGTCTTTAAGTAAAGCATGTGAGCTGCTCAGACAATAAATATGATCACCTTTTAGAAAAGTTGGACTGGCAGACACAAGCTGCAGTTCTCTTCATGGACTTCAGGAACACAACAACGTCTTTATTTCTACCTGTGACCTCACCTATGATGGGGTGGGGGTGTAAACTGTGTAAACAGTTGTGGCCTTGGCTTGCAGGTAACACTTGGTAAATGATTAAACATCTGTCTGAAGCTGCAGTGTTTACATCAAGCAGGCTTGTCTGAATCATCTTGTATGACCCCAGAATTTTGAAAGCTTTCTTTTCAATCAACATTTTGTGTATTGACTCATAACACTCTAAATTAGCTTTCTTCTCAGGAGGCTCATTCCTACAAAACCTCTGCCTGGTTTTAGACGCACTGAAATTCCAACAATCCCACAAACACCTGACCTGTGGCACTCAGGGGAAATGAGGAACAGATCAATTACATGCAGGAGCTCCAGATTCTGAAAGAGATTGTCGAGTTAGAAAATACCAGAGTTGTAACTGAGAGCTTGGGGTCCTAATAAGCGAACACACTTCAATAAAAGCAATCAGAAACTCATTACTCTAAAAGTCATATTAAAGATAGACTGCAGGGATTAAGGTAATAGTTCTCTTGTTGTTAATGCTTTACTCAAGTGTAATTAAAGCCTTGATGTGCTAACAGCTACAAACCTAATCAACTTGAAAGAGTATGGACCACGATCTTGACTGTCGTTTGTTATAACATATTTTTTCCTTGGTCTGTCTAGTCAGAGACTGATCTTTAGGTCTTACCAGCGTGTCATCACTGCGTGCCACACTTATGTTGCTTCTGGACAGGAAGGAGCGGGACAGGCGGTTGCATAAGGAGATAAGTCGGACGGATTGCTGGAAAAAAAGGAAGAAAAAAAAAGGTGATGAATTAGAAGAAAAAGAACAAGTTTATGCCAAGCTGCATGAATGTGACCATGAAACAGGCAGGTGTAGACATAGAGTAACATTCTGCTCTTTTAAAACTCACTTCAGTTATTGTTCTCACTGATTCATTCTTCTGTACCTTTTATCCTGTACTGTACTGCTAGGCCACTTCAATCTTTTTAGTACAATGTTCTGGAATATTGGACGATTAGGTTTGAAGTACAGAGCTGGATTGCAAAGACCTGATGTTCTCATAATTATTTTTGAGGACTTATTCTGTATTAATCTGCAAAAGGTTTTCCTTCAAAGCATGGCCAACAGTTTGCAACCATTGCTTGTCCTTTTGACAAACAGATGCAAAACAGCAGACACATTAAAAAAAATCAACAGACTGCCATAAAATGCTTGATGTCGTCAGGAAAGGAAAAAACAGGAACAGGAAAGAAGCTGGGTAAGAATGCAGAATCAGAGTCAGTGGTTCGTGCACCTCCATTACAGAGATTGAATTTGAGGAAGACCTTACATGCCATGACTCTAATTCAAAGCTAAATTGTATTTTCAAGGTAGAGGGATCTTCTACTCATTCATCAACTCCATGTTGGCCTTAGTACAGGAGTATATAAAATGCTACAAGCAAAATAAACACATATTTAAGATATTAATTCATATTTTCTAGTTTTTCTGGCATGTCTCAGATAAACTTCTCAATATTGTTAATAAGTCATATTTAAGATTGTAACATGCTATAGACTGTAAAGTTGGATTTGGTCCAACTTTGTATGGATTTTGTTGTTGGATCTCCCCTGTCTAACACTGAACAGTTACAACCATGAAATAAATTATTTCATTTTTATCAGTGTGTTTAAAAACATCACTTAATAATAAACTCAAAGACAGGGAAGGTAACTGCACAGCCAGAAGCTGCCAGACTCTTTGTGGCAGCCAGAGCAGAAGAAAGAGATGAAGAATGACAGTGTGGCCAAATCCCCACAGATAGACGATCCCAGTGTTTCTCACAGGCTGGGAGCAGTGCTGGGTCAGCTGTGATGAACCAAAACAGACAAGGAGACGACCGCTAAAGCAGCATGGCAGTACATTTCATGGTTAGGTCAGCCTTTAGCACTATGGTAAAAATCAAATCATCACATTTGAGAAGGTTTTTTTGGGACAAAGCTATCACAGTGCAGTCTGTGACAGTTTTGTATGTCATGAATAACTGTATAGAAAAGGTGAAACATGCAAAAAAAAATATTTTCTGAAGCTTCAGTTTGTAAGATTCGACACAGTATCAAAGAAATCCCTTACTTTCCATTTTCTTCGAGCTGCAAACTTCTTGAACTTCTCCATGTTGACAGCCGACTCCTTTCTGCTCAGTGCTTGTTGAGTATCTTTTGGCTGGTTACACACACACAAAACAAAAAACTTAAGCAATGGAAGAAATATTATGAGAATATAATTGTCCAGATAATTTTAGCACAGCTTCAACTTGGTTAGGTTTGGCAAAATTCAGACAACACTATTACCAAGATTCAATTGGAACATCATCTATGGCTACAAAATAAAAGGGAAATGTACATATTAGAGGTCGATAAAGCTATTAATCACAGATGACATCAAAAAGTCTGACCTTGATCCAGGGATGCTGGAGGCTGTCCTGAATCGTCATTCTCTTTCTGTAAAAAATAAAACAAACAAAGTGAGCACACAACAAAATAAATCGAAGGAACATAAGTGAGTTGTTTGAAAAAAAAAAGCTTAAAAACAACTGTTTTTTTATTGTCCCATCCAGCTCCATGATGAGGCCAAGTTTTAAATTAATACATTGACAAACACTTTTATTTTTTTAGCAAAATATTAAACATATGCTGGTTCCAGCTTCTTAGATGTAAAGACTGGCTGCTTTTTAATTAACTGGCATGTTAGTTAATAAAGAGTTTATGGTTTTGAACTGTTTGCTGGACAAAAGAGTCATTATCCCACCATTTTTACTCATCAAACCTCTCCTAAACCACACCTAAAATAAGGTATTGAGAAACATGTGAGAAGAATAATTTAAAAGACAATCAATAAGATTACTTCTTGTTTTGCCAAGCACTGTTAACGGGTGAGTAAAATGGTTGTTTCAAAACATTTACATACGCACAAATATTTCCTCTTCTGATATTTATTTGAAGCCACGCTAGTTTTCAGAAAAATAGTATCTCATTGTCAAATCCGTCTTAACAATCCCTTTAAACTGACATATTGTTTAAAAAAAATGTTGCTTCATTAAACGTAAGTCTGGTTACCAATAGGGAAACTGACGTGGTCTAGTACCAGACCAATTCTCCCATCTGTTAGTCTGTTAGCTATCACATCCCTGTTTATCTTCAGTGTTCACAAACAGACAGAATGAAGAACCTGAACCACAGATCTTAAATGAACCGACTGAGGCCACAAATAACTAAAGGACTGATGTTATTTTGCAGTGTGTCCACATTTTAGGTGAACAGTGGCTCTGCTGCTTCAGTCCAGTGTCATGGTCAACATTTGAAACAGTAATCTGTGTCTTCTTCACAGGAGCCTCAATTTATCTTTCAGCCAGGCGAGCGGGTCCTTGTCTGCTCACTTTGTAGATCAATTAAAAGTTGTTCCATTCTGATGCACACGGAGGAGGATTTCTAAAAGCCCCATTACTTAGAGTTTGTAAAGTCAGACTCCTCTCTCGCAACTGTCTTCCTGTTCAAAGAGGCTCTGCCTTTTCTCTCTCTATCCTGCCTGAAGATGATTAACTTCAAACAGATAATTATTCATGCTGCGCTTCATCTCCATTGTGTTGCAGGAACAGGAGAAAGAGAGATTTTTCTGTACTCGTTACTGGAGACATTCAGTTGTTGCTAAAGGAACTTGAATTTGAAATTGTGATAACCAAATCTGGATATTTGAAACTTCCATAGTTAAGTTTTCTAGTTGGTCGATTGTTAGAAGTAATCAGAGTAAAAAAAAAATGTTCAGTGCGTCAAATTGAGATATTGATTTACTTTGTGTTGAAAAGATCAGTCAGAAAATATATTGCATATTATTTCTACAAGTTATTGATCCACTGATCATAAAAGTCAATTGTCAAGCAAAATGTAAAACCACCTGAAAACAACAAAAGTACAACTCCCTATCCAAAAAATAGTTACAGTCCAAAAAAGAAACTTAAACCCAGATAATTGAAGAAAACAATTGAGGAAAAACAGCTGTTGATAACATCATATTTGTCTTAGCAGTTGTCAGTGATAATGCCAGACTTTCTCTGGACTCTTACCAGACAAATTCAACTCAGATTTGAAACTTTAACTTAGCCTGTGAGAAACTTTCTCTTCCATTGTTTATGAGACAGGCTTCATGTGGTCATTGAAAATAATCACCACAATAATAAACCACAGAAACACTCAACAGTTGCATCCTTAGCTCTCTCTTTTGGAAACACAGTTTCAGTCCTGTGTTACCAAACCTTAGTAAGTCACTGCCAGACATTGTTTTTCAATTAAAAAAATGAAGATGAGAAATGGGAGTCTTTCATACTTTGGATCTTTGACAAGAAGCCTTGCTATAAAGTCTTTGGCCAAGATGCTGGTGCTGCTGAAGAACTCCTCGTCAAACGTATAATCCACGGCCGACACGTTGGCCAGAGTCTCCTGCTTGTTGTCGCCCAGGAAGGGAGATGCACCGCTCAGACTGCAGGATGGGACAGAAGTTTACAGTGGGGTTAGAAGAGTAAACACTGGCTGATGGTGAGCAAGCAGAATAGAACCAGAACAACTTGGGAATTTTGAGA
Source organism: Labrus mixtus (assembly GCF_963584025.1). Lineage (NCBI taxonomy): Eukaryota > Metazoa > Chordata > Actinopteri > Labriformes > Labridae > Labrus > Labrus mixtus. The sequence continues at coordinate 17,856,562 of NC_083616.1, forward strand.
CAGATACCATTTGATTTAGTGATGGAAGTTCATTGTTCACTGATTTAGTTACGTCATAGTTATTGAATAAGCATGAAAATATACATTTTCAACAGGGATTGTGCAGCGTTTTTACAACAATATGACTGACAAATATGCTTAGAAGGCTGATATATATTAATTACATAATTTTTACTATCATCATACATTGTCACCCTATTATGTCATGACCATGCTCTGCTCAGCTATGTTCTCTGGTACATGTACTGCAGATAGCCCTGAGAGGAATGTAAGCGGTCAGGCGTGTTGATGAGATCTCTTTGAGTTCTGGCAGTTAAACCTCTCCTGCTCCTCAGCACCAACCACTAATTAACTTGCCAGATGGGACAGACATGGAGGTTTTGCAGGTCAAGCTCAAGTTGAGTAGAAATGCATGAATTTATTGACTGTATAAGGTGCAGCTGCTCACAACTAACACGTAGCTAAGGCGATTCTTCATGATGCCAGGCATTGAATCATCAGAAAATTATTAAATCAAGATTCTGTTGTAACATTTGTATTTATCATTTTTCAAGAGTGATCCCAAAATGAGACTTAACTATGCACTAAGCATTATTTTTATGCTGAATCTTAACTTCCACCAACCTTTATTGGGATTCAAGCAGAGCTGAAAACGACTGCAACACTCAATAATTCACCTCACTTATCAACATGGTTTGGACTACCGTATGTTTTCTAAGACACTGAAGTCCCCCATTTCTAAAAAATTGAAACAACTTGGAGATTTCTAATGGAGTTTTAGTTCAGATTCTTATCAAGTTGTAACAATTTTGCTCATCACTCATGCAGAATACTCCCATTAAGTTAACCATGGGTCAGCTACTACCCTCCAATTTATCGGCATTGAAAGAGTGAGACCAAACCTAGAGGGGGCAATTTGATTAACCAGAACCACCAAGTGAACCACAGGGATTCAATAAAGCACAGGATTAGAGTTAGTAAGGAAGGAGGACTCACTAGGGCCCTTCATACTCGCCCCTTCCCATTTAGTGTCATAGGGACAGTTGCATAATGAATTCAACTATTTATTGTATTCAGCATTTTCTATTCAGTTAGTCATATTGGAGAAGACATTGATCGCTATGTTTAAATGACACAAATAGGTGTTATTCTTTTCATTCTCATAACTCCATGTTATATCATATATGCTTTGTATTTAAAAACATGTATTATTTTATTATTTGATAAACTATATATAGTACTAATCACATCCTGTTGTTTTGAGACATGCTGTAGTTTTTGCTTGATGTTATGACACTAAATAATTTGAATTTATTTATTTAATAGGGACGATGCAATTTAACATAATTTCAATACAAAGCATGAAACTGATGTGCTGCATCAGTTATACTATACTATACTATGCAATCTATACTGGAATGATCGGTCATGTGACTTTAAGTATTTAACACACCTGTGTATGTTCATGTGATTATGCTGGGCGAACCCAGACGAGGTGACAGGCGAAACGCGTTGTTTGCTCACAATAAAAAGTCACAGTAAATCCATTTTTAGTGAGCAGCAGATCATTTATTTATTTATTCCCATTAGGGGTTTCGGAGGTGCTCCTAAGAAAACACTTTTATTGGAATGACAAGTTTTTTTCCTTCACATTGTTATTTTTTACAGGATGAGATGAGCTCGAAGTGCACCATACAGTTACTCTGCTGTGATGATAGGCAGTGAGCGATCTATTTTCTATCATGTCGGGAAGAGCTGTCACAGCTGTGTGGGTGGGCAGCATGAACAGAGATGGTGTAGTGTGTGCATGCATGTGAACAGTTTGTACGTGTGCATGGATGTATTTGTAAGAGTGAGTTCATGTGATAAAGAGACAAAGAGATGCATCTTTTAAAATCAACAACAGCTAACACCTCTGAATAAAGTGAGTAATGTTTGAATTTACATATTATGCAATTTTGGGATTAAATTGTTGCCAGATATTTACCTCTTTTTGATAATAATTCTCTCCATGTTTGTGTGGGCATAAGGCTAATGCACCTGATAAGTACTTTTGTGCACATATTTTTCATGTCTTTCTGGAGTGTAGAGGTGTGTGGGAGCTCAGAAAGCCTTGCAGCCAGGTATAAAGAGAAGAGAACGGAATCTTCAAGAGCAAACAGCAGTTGATCTGTGGGTTGCCGAGGGCATGAACTTCACTCTGGCTGTTGAATTAAACTGTGCTGACACGTCTGCAGAAGGCTGCTTGAGAGACTTTACTACAGCTGCAGAGGATGAGGTTGGCTGACTTAACTGAATTATATGTAATAAAGCCGCAAAGAAGAAGCATTTTGCTTTATCTATAATAACCTTCTTTTTTATACTTCCCTATAACTGCTAATAGGGTAGGAACGCCATTGCAGACTTGCAAGATCCAAACAGCTGGTTGGTCGACATCAAACCCAGATGCAGTTTTAAGATGCTTAACAGTTTCTGCAGGATTTTACATTACTCCAGCAACACTACAAACACGCCAGAGAGTTCAACATAGAAGAGGTCAAAGAGCAACCGTAATCTCTTTACGTCCTGACAAACATTCAGGCTGACTGTCAATTTCAGTGAGTGAGATGCCCTGGGGATGTGTTAGACAACGTAACAATAAAATACGAGGGGGGCTGTTGTTAAAGCCCTACACTGAGGCATGTTTTCAATGCATATAACGTTAACATTTCACAAAATTATCCTTCATCACTGGTTGCCATCAGGTACTTACAGAATGTAGGTGATCACACCAACACTCCTGATGAGAAACAGAGAGAGAGAGAGAGAGAGAGAGAGAGAGGAGAGAAGAGAGATTTTAAACATCAAACAAAGCTATTGAGCATTTTGACAGCAGCGCATTGTGCAAAAGCACGCACATTTGCTTAACAGCAGATGCTCCCCAGAAATAAGAACTAACACAAACAGCTTATCAACATAATGAGTTTTTGTTTACTCACCACATGTCTGCCTCCAGGCCCAAAGGTTCATAGTTGACTACTTCTGGAGCTGTAACGCAAACACACAAAACAGAAGATTCTTTATTTTCAGGTCAACACACAAGTGATACATCAAACTATATCTGTGTCTTCAGTTTGCTTTTAATAGGATTGGTATTTTCCCTGTCCAATCAATTTACCAGCTTAATTGATGCAATGTCTTCTTCATGTGTCTTTATCACTTTCTCTTAGGATCACAGACTCATTTGTGTCTTTGTAGTGTTTTATATATAATCACACCTGCTTTTAACTGTGATCAATTCTTTCCTCCCTTCCTCTCTCTGGTCAGGCATCAGAATGATTTATTAAATGAATAAGTAAAATCATTTCACATCTAATCAACAAACAGATACGGAGCTGTTTATTCCTGCTTGCAATGCAGCGGTGCACAGACAACCATCACAAGGCTGTTTGGGATAATGACAGTATAAGAGAGTGTAAGTATCACTGAATATTAAAGAGTATAAAATATATTTATTATGCCTATGTAATGACTAATAGAAGGAGAGCGACTCTGCTGCATATTGGTAGCACCACATGCAGCAAAGACAATTAAGACTCATTATTCCTATTCACAAATAATATGTCATGCATTTCTCCTAAACGATAACATAAAACACATGGCATGATTATAAGATTTTATGGGTTTAAATCAGAAAAGATACAATGCTTCCTAACGTTCTCTAAATATATTTTCCAGACCTTTTCTTTCTAATATGTTTTTATTGTGTTGTACAGTCAAGGCAGATTCTTTTGAATCTCTAAATGTGTTTGTTTTTAGTTTTTATTGTCTTCAAATGAATTTTTTGTATACCTTTCTGTCTTATTTAAACATATTTCAAAGACCCTTAAAGCAACTTTAGCTTTCCCTGTGCCTGGAAGATGCAACACACCAGTAAGTACACTACTGAAGCCTTGCATTGGCTGTTATATAATTTACAGTTTTTGTGCCTGATGAATTTCAGAGCGTTCTGTTTTTCAGTTCCAGCTTTTCCTCTCATCGTTTTGACTTTTTGCCACTTGATCTTTATTTAGACCATTTGCCTGTTGTCCTGCAGGAGCGGGAACAGACTCTGATTTTGGCTGGGGATGATGCTGGGAGAGAAAGAAAAGGAACTGGCAGCCTCCGGGGGTAAAGGGGAATTTGAAGGGAGTTTGGACAGAGCTACTGATGTGTCTATCAGTTTGTGTGTGACTATGTGTTTTGGCAAGAAAAGGGAGTTCTGATAGTCTCCAGTCTATTATCATCAGGTCTCTCACTTTGTCCCTATGGCTCAGTTGGCACCTGCTATAACATTACTCAACTCCTGGGATGGAGCCAGCAAAACAGGATGGTGCAGTTTAGTGTTTCTGTGTGTATTTGTGTATGTACAAAAGAGAAAGCATGGAGAGTATATTTGTGTAAACTAATCAGCTCTGAATATTCTACATGAAACACCAAACTATGAAATAGAAAAGGATAAAGAAGATATTCACAAAGAGATACCGACCTACGAATTCTGGAGTTCCAAAAATGTTTTTAAAATCGTTGCCAAAATCCATCTTGTGTGCTAGACCAAAATCAATGAGCTTGATGCGCGGGTGAGGCACTGAGCGGTTCAGCAGCATGATGTTCTCCGGCTAGACGGAAAGAGAAGAGGAACAGTTTAAAAAAATGATAGTTAAAGAAAGAGGAGACATGGAGGACACACAGGTGGAGTGATAGTTTGGATACCAAACTCTTTATGGACCCTTACTTATTAAGCTTTCATGTGTGATGTTGATTATAACAATAAGGTACAGGCATGAGGCTAACAGAGAAATTCAAGTACACATCTTGAATAATCTTCCCATAATTTTCAGTGTAGGACACTAACTAAGATAAAACAAGGCAGCAAGCTGAATAGTCAGACACAAAACCAGGAACAGGGCTGGCAGGAAGGAGGCTCATCAGCTATGGAAATCCCATGCAAAACACAAGTTAAAAAACCTCTCGAGGAAGTGGGAGAAAGGAAAGGACGGCAAAGAAGCGCTTCAACCAAAGCTAAACAAGAGAAGACGGACATTCCTGAGCCATCTTTGCTCCTAATGTCGTCCTTTCAGCTCAATATGAGCTGAGCTCGGGGGTTAGTCAGAGAAGGAACAAGAACAGATTGGCTGAGTGAAACAGAGAAAACAGGAGGCACTGTGGAAATACAATCCCTCTCCAGCTCAGCTCAGTGGTTTTGTTGTCTGCTCTGTGAACACTGACAGGCTGATGTTGAAGCAGGACTGACAGAGAATTGTATCTTGTGTCCGTTCCTTAGAATTACATCGACAGCTTTAGTTACTGTACAAAAACATTCATATAACAAACAAGAAATATACTTTTTTTTTTTTTTTTTTTTTTTTAAGATTTATTTTTTGGCTTTTTGTGCCTTTAATGAAAAGATAGGACACTGGCTAGAGGCGGAAATCAGGGAGAGAGAGAGAGAGAGTGGGGAATGATGTGGGAAAAGAGCCACAGGCTGGATTTGAACCTGGACCGCCCGCCCGGAGGACCACGGCCTCCATACATGGGGCGCATGGGATTCTTGAAAAAAGAAAAAGAAAATGTACAGCTTCTTCCAAATTGTAATTACGGTAAATGATTTTCAATTATTTGAAAAAGCTGACAGTCTCATGCAGTTCAATAATAAAGAAATATAGGAGAATGTAATTTGGGGGATGTTTACAAGTTGCCGCTTTTCAAGAGTTACTTGAAATCATCAGTTCAGAAGCAAGTTGTGCAAGACGTCTGGTGATCAGTCAGACATCATTAGTCTGCTCTCCCAAACATATCAAGCTCTTGAACATAATCAGACCATTGATCGGCTAAATGACTGTCTCTTAGGAATTGATTTGACAGCCTTAAATTATAAGAACTGCCTTATTCAGTTGGAGAGTCACATTTTAAAGCAGTTTAAAGGGTTCAAAACATCTGAGAATCTTTTTTTTCTAACATCTACTACTGCTGTCATGGTTAGAACTGCACACTGCTTAAAAACACATTAAATTGATCATTGAAAGGGCGCACTTTAAGTGATGAAAGCTTGAGAAAACAACAAGTGTGTACAGAATATGAGAAAACATATCGCATTTAAAGACGCTGAACTTACAACCTTTGAAATGCAATGTCTCACAGAAAGCCATTCAGCTAAACATTTGAAGTCCTAATAGGAGCCACTGGTGGACAATGAGTAACAGTAGATAAAATGAGAAGCGAAGGCTTTGTGGTTGTTAAAAGCTCTGGCATTGATCAGAAGCTGATGGCTGGGCACAGAGGTTACCCTTTTTGTGCAAACCTAGAGACCAAACGTCCTGAACTCTTATTTATGACTTTCATTATAGCTCTGTAAGTGGAGGAGTCAGTGTGTTTATTCTGAGGCGACCATATATGCAGCCACAACAGAATAACTGTTCAGTGATATTGATTGAGATTTGAGTAAAAAAAAAACATCTCAACAGTCCTCCAAACTGAAGTACTGTAATGTTCAAAGGCCTAACATATCGTATGGTCGTAAATAAGTTCACAATGACCTATAATTTTTTCCCCCTCAGGACTATTTTACTAAACTCACTGATTAAAAAGACAGGGGAGCAAACAATAGCCAAAACAACATCAGTCATCACCGTAACCTTTAGATACTCTGTCTCTAAAAACAGAAAAACTGGTATAAAAGACACAAACGTATAAAAGATACAAGTACAAAACAAACAGATAAAGAAGCCGCCCCAAAAAGCTACTACAAAAAAAGGATTTCATATCCCCATTGTGCTGATAATCTAGTTCTTTAGTGAGCTTTCATTTAGAGTAATGGATGTCAATGAGTGGTGAACAACATAAAACATTTTGCTGTGACCTTAGAGTTAAAGGGAAATATTTGTTGGTTATAGTTCTGTGTGTGTGTGTGGGAGTCATTTCAAGGAAAACATCGTGATGTGTTGTGTTTATGTAACATGACCCTTAACGAGTCGCTGTCATCATCTTTTGTGTCCATGAAATGAAAAATCATCAGCAGAGCACATCTCTTTTTTTGTTTTGGTTCTCATTTTAAGGACATTAATGAAGCTAATCAATTGAAAAGGCTCATTTGCATTTGCTGAACACAAAGGATCCATGAAGGACAAAGAGCAGAAGTGCTGTGTGCCAGATACAAATTAAATACTGGTTTACATAACATGAATTCTAATTGTCATGATGTGCAGTCTTTTTAGTGTACAATGTAATTAATTGTAATGTAATTGATTCTACGTACGTCACTGTGTGCTTGGAGAATGTTTTCAGTCTTACGTTGCTTCATACCTTAAGGTCAAAGTGAGCAATTTGTTTGGAATGCAGGTAGAAGACTCCGTCCAAGATCTGCTTGAGGAACTGAGTGGCTTCTTCCTCGCTCAGCGACTCCTTCTCTGCCAGGAAGTCAAAGAGTTCTCCGCCGGCCACACTGGATGAGGAGAGTGAAAGAGAGAGAGAGAGAGAGGGGGAGAATTAATACATGAGATCTCTCAGATCACAGCCAGCTACAAATCCCTTCTTAACAGAGCTGAGCTGATGTAATCTAATCATCCTGGTGCATTAGAGCGCAACTAATTTACACATCCAGAGTCTGCTTAATCCAGCGCCTTTTAAACAATGCAAACCCTCATTAAAAAAAACAAAGGGAAAAGGGAAACGCACTAAAAATGTAGCTTTGTTTTTCACTGGAATTGTTAATTATTATGTTTTTTAGTTTTTGCTAGATTATATACATAAAAATGGGCAAATGAATTTGCAGGCATGATAATCGGGATGAAGGTGAAATTCACAGTATACTAAAAAGTTCACAGCTCAACGCGAGAATACATGAGTTAAAGTATGACAGTTTCAAAAATAAATTGAACTTAAATTAAAACATTACTGCATTAAATAGTGATTTGGGCCTGAATACTATTTTCAGCCATGACACTTTATCAATAATACTGACTTGAAGAATTTCTGTCTAGATTTTTGAGAATTAGATTCAACACTTGTCATATAAAAGGCTGAAATTCTACTGTTTTTGTCTTAGATGTGGTGTCATGTTTATCCTGTCCCTGGTTAATTATATGTTCCCCCTCATGCCTGTTAATATCAGTGTCAGCTCTCAATAATCCCTGCCGAGACATTACCCTAGATTTTATCGAAGAAAAACTATAATTTATCAGAGAAAAGAAATGTAGAGGGCAGATTATTTCTCTTGGTCATAACTTGATCATGTGAGTGAAGGAACGCCTGCAGCAAGGGGAAGTGTAAGGGAGAAGCAGAAGAGAGAGGCGGAGTGCAGATAACTATAATCACAGCCATGGTTATTCAGTGGCTGAGCAATCATTCAGCCTTCGAACACGTGTTTGTCTCACAATATGTGTGAGGAAATAAACTGACTTCCATTTTTTTTTATTCCCCATATAAAGTTTTTTATAATTTACCAAATTCTTTTGCAGAAATTCAGACCTAAAAAAACACAATCACATACTGCTCCTCCCTTCAGGGAGGTCTCACAAGACCAGCTGCACAGCTGGGGCCCCTACCCACCAAACACCCACTCTACATCTCAAATGATTATTTCATCATCTGCTTCAGGGGTTAGCAGACCCATTAAACACACCTCACAGATAGGGAAAAAATGGTTTCTACCCCAACATGTCACTCCATTGCTGTGAATATAATAATGCAGAGCTGAACAGCAGGAGATGTGTGAGAATATAAAGGACAAAGAATGAAGTCAAACATTTTAGTATCCACATGTGACATGTTGTTTTAACTTCCCGGGGACCCTGAGCTGTCACTTCTAACCATGAAGTGGAAGTAATTTGTAATAATTATCAGTTCTCTGACTATATAAAAACAAATCATCTTCTCTAGTAGACCTGTCTGCTTATACATTATGTTCATTATGTGATGTCTGCATTTCTCATGCTTTGTGTAGACCCCAGGAAAAATATATTTTTAACTCTGGTGCAGTCAAACAGTGAACCACATTTAATAGAAAAAGTTTATAAAAAATTTGTAGTTACCCCCGAAATTGGCTTTTTGTAGGCTGCAGTATGTGACCTCATTCCAAGATCAATAGTAAAAAGGAAACAAGTCAATGGAGTGTTTAAACACACTATCAGCAACCGTGGAGCTTTATGGGTAAACGCTTAGCAACTAGTCATTGCCCACCAGCCAGTTTAACCAAAGAGAGGTTACATTCTAATAACATGATGTGCTTACTCTTATAAGTTTTTAATAAAGTCAATAATAAAGTGACATTTAGTACTGACTTCATGTTAACAGTGGTGGTTACAGGATATGTGACAAATGTCAGCCCGGTTATATATCCGTGGATACAGTCCCTACTTTTCAGTTAAGATAACAGGTTGTTTAGGAGAAAATATCTTTCTGCTTTACTTTAAAGGAGCAATATGAAACTCTACCAAGTAGCGTTTAAAGAGGATACTGCAGTCCAAATTCAAAACAGTGGAGGGAGCCCCCTCCTCCCTATTCGCACACAAGTTGCCATGTGGAGGACACGGAAGCTTCGGTGTTTAACCAGCTCTGCACTTTAGTCTTGAAAACTTGTGTTCTATTTCAAACCTTTTTCCTCTTTTTAAGATAATCTCCAATATTGTTCCTAGTTTTACCACGTTTTTGGTCGATGTCTGATTATAAAGTAAGGTCATTTAATGATTTAATTCAGTAGATATGTTACTTGTTCCTTTAACAATTCTACATTGGATCTAGAAATCAAAAAGCTTGGATCATGTTGCTTGTTACTTGTATTATTGTCATCATGGACTCAGAAGATAAATTACAGTTGCTGTGACAACTCAAATAGTTGTGCAATCAGACAATCAAATCCAGGAAGTACAGACAGACTTCGAGGTATTTTAACATATAAAAAAAATAAACACTTCCTGGTTAATCTTCAACTAGTTCCCCATAGCAACAGACTCACTGACATAACAGGGACAAACATTGTGCCCTGTGTTTATTCAAGGTTGGGAATCCAAAGAGGGTTTAGATGATTAGGTAAAAAAAAATGATTAGGTAAAATCCAATTACAGCCAAGTGCTGCAAGTGTGCTCGACAGACAGCATTCAAAAACCCCCATTAAGATATTTAGATAAGTCAAACGCTGAAGCTTCCTTAATCAGTACAGGGCCTACAGAACCATAGCACTTAACCATTCGTAGAATAGCCTTCAAATTTTACAGACTGTTCTAAACTTTAAAATCCAGCCAAAACATACAGTGAGCAGTTTGGTAACTGGAGTACAACCCACCTATAAGAGCATATTCCCCCCCCATGATACAAAATCTCAGGGAGTTTTACTAAAACAGAAACCTTAAAAAAATTGATCCCAACACAATTTAACAATTCAGCGTGGAAGTGAGCAATTTCACAAGTGAGAGTGCAGATTGAATGTGTGAGATACAGAGTGAGCTGTGAAGGTGTTAGATGGCAAACTGAGCTAAACAACAAGACAGATTCCCTCTTGAAGGAGAAGGAGTAAGAAGGAGAGCTAACCAGGGCTGGTCTTCTCCAGGCTGATCAGGTGAAACATCAAATGATGAACCTCCAAAAAAGCAAGACCACCTCCTAGAAGTGGCAGTGAGCTGTTAACCTTTATTGCTCCCATCTACAACTATTGTTACAAAGTCTTACTTTAAAGGAAAATCACAGTAATTAGACTTTTATAAGCCATTTCTTCCAGACTGACGTTTGTAGGGTATACATCATCCTCTAAAATAGGTAACATGTCCTTTAAGAGATCCTTGTAGAGAATGTATCAGTCCGTAAAGCAATTTTTTCAAGCCTCAAAAGATCACCCATTAACCTGTAGTACCAGTTTACTTCTGAACTGGAAATGAGCCATAGACCGATTATTCACACACGTGCTGCACTGTAGGCCTGAACAGTGTTTGTTATGTCTTCCTTGCAACTCTATCGAATATGATCACTGGAATGTTGTCCTTTAGCTCTTAACAATTACACTCATTACCGCTGGCTGTAGGTTGGTAAGACTAATGGAGGTGTACTGCATTCTGCTTTTGTTCTTATTGTTCAAATGAGCGTGTCAGCTGGATTCTTGTGGGGTAAACATGACTGCTTCTACAGACGATGGAGTTCCATGTAAACTGGTAAAACTGGTCTAACTGACGCTTCATGAAAAAAGAGGCCTTGAGCCACACAAAACTTTTAACGATTATAGTCACAGACACAGTTTGCATTCAATCCACCCAGAACACTGAATATTATGACAGTTAAAGAAATCACAATCTGAGTTTTTTTTTTTACTTTTAAAGTGCCAGTCCAGCTATTTCACATGGACACAAATGAGAGAGAAAGTCACATCCTGCATTCTTTTCAGAAGCAGATTTTCTACTGATTGAGAATCCTTGCCTTGGAAAAAAAGTTAAAAAGAGGCTGTTTCAGCAGCAAGCAGTTTTAAGCATTACAAATAACTAGATATATAACAGCTATATGCTAAGTGGTCACATTGGCTTCTGTATATATAGCCTCATATGGCGACATCATTATTAATTTCAGCGTGTTTCATAACCAGCTAAAATCCTTCACTGGACCTTTATGCAGAATGTCATCAAACATGCCTAATTATTTTTAAATGAGTTTATCATGGAATTCTCCCACCAATTTCTAAACCTTATACTGCCTTTTCATTTTTTTTTGGTTTTAATCTTAAATATTTTATAAGTACTTCCTGGTTGTAGATAGTGTTTACTTTGTTCTCAGTACGGAAAATAAAGAATGCACTCACAGCTCTAGGATCAGGATGACCTCAGCCTTGTTCTCAAAGACCTCCTGGAGGGTGATGATGTTGGGATGCTGGATCTCTTTCAGGATGTTCACCTCACGCTCGATATCCTCCCTCGTCACCCCCCGTCGACTTGACTTGCTGCGACGTTTCTTGATGAATTTGGCAGCGTACTCCGCACCTGTACTCCTCTGCCGACATCGTCTGACCACAGCAAACTGGCCGCTAGTGAAAAAAGAGGAGAAGAAGAAATTTTCATGAAGGTGCATCTAGCTACTTGCCGAAAACAAACTGCCGAAAACAGAAATAGAAATGTGTGCTTTACAAAATCACTATCCTGAGCCGAGTCAAGGACTAATCTTGTAAACAGGAGGAGGTGTTTCAGAGACTTACTCAAATGTACTAAAACCCAATTTGTCCACCATGTTGTGGTGCAGAGTTTAGAATACAAACATCTGTCTGTGCCCTCATCAGCAATTAACAGAATGTTAATTACAGCAGGGAAGCAAAGCATTTACTGTGACAACAATTGCAGCTCAGCAAAAAAATCAACACAGCTGACAAACACAATCAACTTTAGACTTGCATTTGACCATAGACTGTATAAAACATGGATGTAGTCTCTGTGATGTCATCCATTGGTTTCTTAAGACAACTTTTGAAGCGCATCAATGGCGGTTGCCATATTGGAAATTCTGTCTCAAACTAACTAACGGTCTACCTAGTATAAAAGGTAAATACCTGGAGCTGAGGTGGGCCTTAAGACTAACAGTGCACCCATCATCAGTCAGATCAGCTAAGGCCATGATTATGAATAACTCATAAGCCTTAATAACAAAATGGATGAGATAAAAAAAAAAATGGACCGCCATCAGTGTGTCGATGAAGTAACGACCTATTCAAACCAAATGTCTTTTTTGAACCAGGCCTTGAACACGTTTTATTTCTGCTGTAAAAACAGGCATTTAAGAATGGGTGTGTATGTGGTTTCCGAGGCTTTTGCAGCCAGCCTCATGTTGATGTATACTCGAGGAACCGCATTTTTTATTTATTTGTTAACACCGGAGGTTGCCATTTGTGTTTATTTTTGGCACATTTTACAATTCTTAGTTCAAACAACCCGTCATGTTTGAAGTAAGAAGCTTTAATTTCCACAATATTGAGCACTCACAGTCAAGATGTGTATACATTGTATTTACTGATGAAGTACTTGCATCTGGATCTATGGGCGCGGTCACACTTGCTATCTGTACCGTGCCCAAGCACGCTTCAACGTTAAAGTCCAGTTAATTTGGCCAGTGTGACCGCCCTGTGCCGTGCTCAGGCACGGTACACTTCCTTGGCTTTGGCACACTTCACGCACATGTGCGGCCGCGGACTCGCCCGCAGACTCAGCCGCACGTCTATTTTATTTTTTTATTTATTTATGGCTGTGTGATAAAATGGCTTAAATTAAATGGCGCAGCGGGAGGCCAATCATGCTTGAGTACGGCACAGTGGCCAGTGTGATCGCACCCTGAGAAAGTACTTTTTTTCCTAAATTTTAAATATTTATTTTGGAACATTTGTAAAATGAGTCAATTAGTTACATTAGTTACCATCAGCTCTCAGGTATGACCATACCTATTATACACACAAGAAATTCAAACTAGAGATGGGACTGATACGATCTTAGGTCTGTATCGGGTCTGATATTGATGTTATTTCTGTATTGGATATCGGATTGACGGCACCGATCCACGTCACTGATCAAGAAAGATGGTTGGGCACTTTAAATATTCTCAACTCGTACACTCTCACTTTGAAGACATTTAGACTGAACTGTAAGAAGTGTCCACAAATTGTCTCCATGACAACGTTCAGACAAGATGGAACAGCTCCTCCTTCAATCTTCTCACCCTCAACAAGCTGCAGCAGACACAATCTTAGTTAAGTGGAATAACAAATCTTGTCTGTTTTTTGTTGAGGAGCACACATAAGTACTTTAACCATCCAGACTCTTTGAATGTGGTGAGCATGTGTGACATTCAAGCGGGACAATTTACTCTCAAGTATGAACAACACAGGAGTTGTTATGGAAATGTCACCAACATGTTGCTGTGCAGGGATGTTGTTAAACGCTGTTATCTCCCTGGATAACTCTGACTCTACTGTCACTCTACCACAACATGCCAGAAAATCCACACGGGAAAGCAAGGACACTTGGCTGAGGGCTGCTAACACCCCCGCTTGTGCCTCCTCACAGCCCTGGCAATCATGAGGCACTTAGTGTACCAAACACCCACAGAGGAGGAAGAGAACAAGGGAGTAAGGGGTGAGAGAAATTGAGTGAGAGAAACCAGAGACAGAGAAGCACATTCCGGCACAATTTTTGATTTCCGTGGCCACATTTTCCAAGCTTCCTCTGCATTGACAAGAAAGAAAAATGGCCCAAAGAAAGAAAGAGTCCAGCACTGTCATTGCACACAGTTCTCCCAGGACTAGAGAAACACAGTCATCAGGAAGAAGTGTGGCAATTAAGTTCCACTTTAATCATCTATTTAATATAAAAATGTAGGACCCTAGCTACAACACTTGCAGTTGCAAAGGAGCTTTAAAGCTAAGAAAAATAAAATGTGTCAACAGCAAACTCCCTCTAGGGATGTAAGTAGCAAGAAACATCACCCTGATCTGACCCGTAGCTGTAGGGCATCCCTTGGGCTGATCTTTGGTGTCTGAAGCCATGTCCTCATTCATATATGGATGAATTGGATTTTTTTTTTTTTTTTTTAGGTTTTATTCAGCTCTGGCATCCAAAACGACACTACTATTATTTTTTGTGGAGGTTTGCTTTTTAGATTTTTACCGAAATTTATCTCGGAAAATTAAGAGCATTCGGGTTATTTTCAAGCAAAGATTTTGAATCCAAAATTGTAACAGTTTCTTAATTGTTTCCATGTCAGGGGTTCCTTTTTTTCTTTGGAGCCCCCCCCACTTACATCTAAGAAAAGCTGAGCCACTCACACTATATGACATTCAAATGGCACACCAAAATGCATATACAGTATGTACTCCTGTAAAAAGGTTAATGCTGGAAACTAAAGACATCTTGCTTTCTTGCTTGTTTTGTTTGCAATAAATCTAGAGATGAAAAAATAGTATTTTTCTCCAGTCCCTGTTTTTGCGATTGCTACTTTGTTTGAAACATTTTCTGTAACACCAACAAGACAATCTGCTTCTGGTTCCACAATTATGTGTACTAGTGTTTGTATTTGATTTTCAGTTGTATTGAATCAAGTTACATTATTTTCTAAAATACTGCAAAAACATTCAACTGGACAGAGATAGTTAGCCCTTTGTAAACATGGTTATTTTGTGCCCACGTTAATATATGAGAACAGTGTTTTAACTACTTTGTCAACACCAGATTAGTTCGGATTGCGGGACAAAAAGTATGAAAAAATATATTGGCAATTATTGGGTAAGTGTCACATGGACTTCACAAAATGAAAAATGCATCAAAAGCAGGAAGAAAAAAATCAAACATATCCATTTTAAACATTTCGAACTTGATGAAACATAATTTTACAAAACCACTAACTACATTCAAGTGACACATCTGAAGGGAAGTAATCCATTTCTGACCACTACAAATGTTTGCTGAGAACTGAAGTGCAGGCTAGTTAAAGGGAATAATGTGTCTTTAAGGAAGTGACATGTCCAGCGAGCCAGCCAGAGACATGAAGCAGACAATGGGAAGAGGAAGAGGGAGCTGAGGAAGAGAGCTTTCTCATGCTAATAACACTTCCACCCCCATTGAGTCTGGCTTAACTGTTTTGTCAGCACAGGCCTCCGTTGTGTAGACAGAAGGGACAGAAACATCAGGATTTGATGTTTTTCTTACAGGAAATCTGCCAGAAGAGTGCAAAGGGCTGTTGTTCGAACTGTGTACTATATGTCATATTGCACATTCACAAAAACCATAGGACTCTCCAATCTGTATACAAACAACTGAACACCTGTTACACTCGTGCCTGGATAGAAGAGCAATAATAAGTCAATGAGTGACGCTATCATCATACCTTTAATGATAATCACTTTGGCAACAAACAGGCACAAAAAGTCAAGTCTTAGAAGACTACAGTGATGAGGATCTGATTATGGGTTAGTGTTATAACCATGTTTTTTTTGTTTAAGTGTATAGTGCATACATTTTGCCAGCATATTATGTGCGTCTGTATTTATTAGCCCCTTTTTAGACAGACATTGACAGTAGGGGAACCACTTAACTGAAAGATCGCAGCTTAACATGTAACCTTATAGAATCACTGAAAACAGAAAATTAAGGGAAAACTTAATAATGGCAATCAGATTTCTGAGAACATCCTTCAGCTCATTCTTGGGCTGTCAAACTATCCACAGTCGAATGTTCATGCAGAGAGAAAAGTGTTAGCTGTGAAGACGTGGGACTTGGTGTGAAAACACTGTTGATGATGAGAAAGGAAAACACAACAGATTTCCTGTTCTTGATTATGCACCATCTGTGCTGTTTGAAATACATCCTGAGACACATGAGATCATACTGTTCATTTTCCAACATGTATTTGTCCTGTCAGTGCAGATCTATTGAATTTTTACAATAGATTCCCTCACTAGTCTAGTCATCAACATCGATAGAAAAAAAGGCAACTCGTGCGAGAAATGCAGGACTTTAACATTTAGAATGTTAAAGAGGCCTGAGCATGGAAACGACTGCAGACACTTGAAAATATTCTGAATTTGGAAGAGCTCTCATGCCACCTGACACTACACAGACAAGTGAAGCCTTCACTTCTCTCCTAAATTCCCTCTTACAATCCACTCTGATGTTCATTTCCAAGTGAAACTCTTTTCTACAATACACAAGAAGACAATAAAACACTTCAGTCTGTTCAGCTCTCACATCTAAACACACAGAAGTCACAAACTACACTAGGTATACTGCAGAGTCACTCGAAGACTGAAACATAGCTGCTGACCCTGTATGAGGAGTAATGCTGTATCAGGGGTGACAAAGGCTATTAGCCAGTTAGGCTAGCAGGATTCCTAGTCCAGGGGTTGCCAAAACCTAATCAAGACAGGAAAAGACTGACTGAAGAACGAATCGGTTAAATGAACAGTGTGCTGTGAAACATCCCAACATAGGAACAGTGCACACCATTTACTTTTTACAGCATCATTCGAGGATCCGAGAGCACAGCTCGGCAGGCTTGAATCTTAACATGCTCAGTCACAAAATGAGCACAAAACTCTATGTGATGGAAGCAGAAGGCCAGTGATAAAAAAAAAAAAACAGAGGGCACTATACTGGAAATTAGAGTAAAAACATTTGTGAAGCAGCGGCCATTACATACAAACTTCATACTACTGCTTTAAATAGCAATCTTAACTTCAACTATCAAAACTGTGTAGTGGCTATTTGAATAATAACCTACAAAATAAGACCTTGGATGACCTTATGTATGGACTATTATGTTAAAGCACCTGTTGGGTGTAGGGTTGACCGTGCTTTGTCAAAGACTGCAGCGAGGCATAGCTGTGACTCAAGAGGATTGCTTCATGATGGAGGCAGGCTGAATAGGAGTCACACCTCGAATGTTGGGAAACACACAGTCTACTCACATTCAGTCTATGTAATGCAACGACTTACAGTCCAAAGCCAGAGCTTGACAAGGGTAGCCAGAGTCTTAATCCAAGGCTGCAATAATTTGGGTGGGGTGAATGTAGTGGTTTTGAAATGAAAACAGTTGAAAACAGACAACAATAGCATGCCTATAAAATTAATGAGGAAAACAGCTTCATGTTATGAGGGATAGTATGCCGTCTAGGGGAATCAAATTCTTCCCTTCAGTTATTTCCGAAGCTCTCCCACTGTACAACAACAAAAGTAGGGGAAAGTGAGCCCACCCTCTGTTAACAACACCAGCTGCACACACATACAAACAAGGGGAAAATGGCAGCAGTTCAAATGAGCTCTCTCTCTCCCTTTGGTGAAGTAGCAGAGGGAAACCAAACCCCAAAGCTGCCTCTGTTTCAGCATCTCTCTCTATAAAAGCTAGGGTTGAGCTCCTAAAACTATCAGACTATAGGAGCTAGGATGACAGGAGTAAACTTGGTGGATGCCCTTGTATGTTTATTTACTAGCACAGGCTAGTAGGGAAATCCCTCTCTTCCTCCAGGGATGTTGAAGGAAAGCTCTGAAGAATGTGCGGAATAAGTGCAAGATAGGGGTGAAATAATGAGCAGCCAGAAGAGAAAACCTTCCTTGAAATCACTGACAAACAGCGGCAAGAGGGCTGCGTCTCCCTCTCAACCACTGCAGAGTAAAACCCTGCACAGAGTAGCCTGTGGGATCAAATAGCTCGGTTGTCTTTGTTGTGCTTAAGGCACAGATAAGGCTTTCCACTTGTGGCCTACTTGTGTCTCTAAAGCAGCTGGATGTGTATGCGTGTGCGCGTGTGTGTGTGTGTGTGTGTGTGTGTGTGTGGGGGGGGGGTTATCTATGGAAATATACTGTACTGCGGTGGTTAATAGATTTGTTGCGTCATGGTTCACTTAACCCTCAATACAGCGGGTGTGTTTGGCAGAGATGGTTCAGAACTCCCCACTCATCAACTTGTGCTTCAGGTTTACTGTATACAATCTGTTGAATGTAGACACATGGGAGCACAGTGGCATATACAAAGTACAAAGTAACTGACAGTGCTACCAGAAACAAACCTGCACTTAGTCAATTTACATGAAAACAGACACATAAAAGCCAGGCTAAGAGCAACAGCTCAGACACTGTTAACAAGGAAAATATCATTTCATGTATTTTATAGTGCTACTTCAAGGCTTGTGCTAGACAGGCCTTGAGTTTCTTCACACTGAAGATACAGAAATAAGAAACTCATCAAATGTTCTTTGGATAAAAGCAAGTTCTATATCAATGTAACCTAATGTAAGGTAGAGCTGGCATGACAGGTAGACAGAATATCTGCCTCTAGTTTGCTTTACGAGTTTAACAATGGAAAGCATTTTTTAAGCATTGATGCCTCAAATTAGTTGCTTTTTTTGGTTACATTAGGTTGTACAAAATCCTTTTCATGTGGTTGTATAGCAGTTTCCGTTATAATATAAAAAGACACATCATTGTTACATGATTACAAAATGCAAATCAAGAAAGGATATTCTGCCCTTGGGTTTTGGAAATTCTGAAGGACTTTGTTTTTACTGTTTTTTGATAATGTATAGACCAAACATTACATTGTTTAATGGGAAAAGGGATACCCAAAATGGTTGATAAGTTGACGTAGTGAATAATGTGTTGTATTGCAAAGATATAGGCCTACATCAGTCCAATTCTGACATTTCTTTGGTGGTGCAATAACCTTTTTTGTGAATTGTTGTTCCTAAAGCTATCAAATATAGGACAATAAGATAAACTACAAGTGGTTGGCTGAATTAAAATACTTCTGCCCTGATGTTATGTTAGCAATAAAGTTGATATAGGATTATATAGACGGTAGCTCTAACATGGCACAGTAGGTGCACATTCATTAAAAGCAATATATAGGAAAACTTGAAGGCAAACACAGAGATGTGATGGTACAGAGCGCCGTCTTCACTGAGATAGAAGAGTGACCACTGCAGTGTAGTGTGCTGTCAAATGAGCGCAGCCTTGCATGGATGACTGTTTGATGTTAGTTAGAGGTCTGGCCATGTCAGGACGAGGCAGTGCTGGAGGAACAATGTTCAGTCGTAATGAGCACTAGAAGGGCCGTGTAAACAAAAATCAGTGAAGAGAGAGTGGAGAGGGTGAGAAATACATCTGACACTAACAAGCACACAACAAGCATAATACGAAACAACAAAGTGGGTCCATAGTTTAAGAGTCTGGGCAGAACAAGCTGCAGATGTTTCCTGCGTTGATTCTTCTGTATTTAGATGGGAAATACTTACACATGGAGAGGGATGCTATGCAGCGGTAGCTCTTTACCAGTAAATAAGTACCACTTCAGGTTTAAAGATCACAAGAATTGGAACAGGAAAATAGCTGTCCAGATACATTTTTTTTGTATCTGCAGACTCTGTAGTTCTACTGGGGGACTTCAACGCTCACGTGGGCGACGACGAGGACACCTGGAGGGGAGTGATTGGGAGGAACGGCCTGCCCGATCTGAACCTGAGTGGTGTTTTGTTGTTGGACTTCTGTGCTAGTCATGGATTGGCCATAACAAACACCATGTTCAAGCATAGGGATGTCCATAAGTGTACCTGGTACCAGAGCACCCTTGGCCAAAGATCGATGATCGACTTTGTAGTTGTTTCGTCAGATCTGCGACCGTATGTTTTGGACACTCGGGTAAAGAGAGGAGCAGAGCTGTCAACTGATCACCACCTGGTGGTGAGCTGGGTCAGATGGCGGGGAAGGCTGCCGGACAGACCTGGCAAACCCAAACGTGTAGTGCGGGTGAACTGGGAATGTCTGGCAGAGGCCCCTGTCCGTGGGGTCTTCAACTCCCACCTCCGGAAGAACTTCTCCCTCATCCCGGGGGAATTTGGGGAAATGGAGTCTGAGTGGTCCATGGAGTCCGAGTGGTCCATGTTCAAAGCCTCCATTGTAGAAGCTGCGGCTAGGAGTTCTTCAGCCTGAAGAAGGAGGCCTTTCGGGCTTGGTTAGCACAGGGGTCTCTGGAAGCATCTGACAGGTATCGGGTGGCTCGGAGGGCTGTGGCTTCAGTGGTTGCGGAAGCAAAAACCCGGGTGTGAGAGGAGTTCGGGGAGGCTTTGGAGAAGGACTTTCGGTTGGCCTCAAGGAGGTTCTGGCAAACCGTCCGACGGCTCAGGAAGGGAAAGCAGGGCTTGCCCCAGGCTGTTATCAGCAGGGGTGGAGAACTGCTGACCCGAACTGGGGACATTGTTGGGCGGTGGAAGGAATACTTTGAGGAACTCCTGAACCCAGACAACACGTCCTCTGAAGAGGAGGCAGAGTCTTAAGATCCAGGGGAAGCCTTACCACTAACCTTGGCAGAGGTCACTGAGGCAGATAGAAAGCTCCTCAGTGGCAAGGCGCCAGGTGTGGATGAGATTCGACCTGAGATGCTAAAGGCTCTGGACATTGTTGGGCTGTCTTGGCTGACACGCCTTTTCAATGTCGCGTGGAAATCTGGGACAGTGCCTGTGGAGTGGCAGACCGGTGTGGTGGTTCCCATTTTCAAAAAGGGGGACCGGAGGGTGTGCTCCAATTATCGGGGTATCACACTTCTTAGCCTTTCGGGGAAAGCTTACTCTAGGGTGCTGGAAAGGAGGCTCCGGCTGATTGTCGAACTTCGGATACAGGAGGAACAATGTGGATACCGTTCCGGCCGTGGGACAGTGGACCAGCTCTTTACCCTCGCAGGGCTTCTTGGGGGAGCATGGAAATTTGCTCATCCAGTCTACATGTGTTTTGTGGATTTGGAAAAGGCTTTTGACCGTGTCCCTCAGGGATCATGTGGGGGGTACTGCGGGAATATGGGGCCCCGGTGCCGTTGGTACGAGCCATCCGGTCCCTGTATGACCAAAGTGGGAGCTGTGTCCACATCCTCGGCACAAAGTCAGACACGTTCCCAGTGCGTGTTGGCCTCCGCCAGGGTTGCCTCTTGTCACCGATCCTGTTTGTGATCTTCAGGAACAGGATCTCAAGGAGCAGCCGGGGGGAGGAGGGTTTCCAGTTTGGGGACCTCAAAATCTCGTCTCTGCTTTTTGCAGATGATGTGGTTTTGTTGGCTTCCTCAAGCTGGAACCTCCAGCAGGCATTGGGGTGGTTTGCAGCTGAGTGGGAAGCGGCTGGAATGAGGGTTAGCACCTCCAAGTCCGAGGCCATGGTTCTCTGCCGGAAATAGGTGGATTGCGCTCTCCGGGTGGGGAGTGAATCCTTGCCCCAAGTGGAGGAGTTCAAGTATCTCGGGGTCTTGTTCACGAGTGATGGTAGGATGGAGCGTGAGATTGACAGACGGATTGGCTCGGCTTCAGCAGTAATGCAGGCGTTGTGCCGGACCATTGTGGCGAAGAGGGAGCTGAGCCTGAAGGCAAAGCTCTCGATTTACCGGTCGATCTACGTTCCAACCCTCACCTATGGTCATCGAAAGAAAGAAATTAGCTTCCTCCGGAGGGTGGCTGGGCTCAGCCTTAGAGATAGGGTGAGGAGCTCGGACATTCAGGGGGAGCTCGGAGTAGAGCCGCTGCTCCTCCGCATCGAAAGGAGCCAGTTGAGGTGGTTTGGGCATCTGTTAAGGATGCCTCCTGGACGCCTCACTTTAGAGGTTTTCCAGGCACGACCAACTGGGCGGAGACACCGGGGCAGACCCAGAATGCGCTGGAGGGATTATATATCCCGTCTAGCCTGGGAACGCTTCAGAATCCCCCAGGAGGAGCTGGAAAACGTTGCTGGGGAGAGGAAGTCTGGGTTGACTTACTGCGCCTGCTACCACCGAGACCTGACCTCGGATAAGCGGAAGAAAATGGATGGATGGATGGATGGAGTATCTGCAGACATTAAGTCCAATGAAGATTGTATATCTCCCTTTTCTTTGAATAAGACCGTGTTTGAACATTTTATTAACAACTCTAGCTAACAAATCTAGCTAATTTGTCTGATCATTAACAATAGATCCTCCAAATACTATAGGGTTTAATTATGTAGAAATACGATCAATAACATTTAAAGTAGGAAAATGTGTCTATAGATGTGGGTAGTCCTGGACCGTAGAGATCAATTTTATTTTGGCACACATGAACTTTATTACTTAGCAATCGTCATCAGGCCAGTATCACTAAAATACTGATACCACTAAATCAAAATGCTTTTACGTAGAGCGGAGACAGGCCAAACTCCACTCCAAACATTTCCAATCATTACCTGACCTGGGCTGCACATGGACTGTGAGCACTTTACATTTTTCATAGACAATCTCCTAACATTATTTATATATTTATGTCACTCCTGAACTGTGATTCCACACTGTGATTTTAAATGTAGCTTGGGTTGTTTTTAACTTCTGTCTTTTGAGTGTGATGTGATTGGATTGGGATGCAAGGATTTCTGAGCTTGTAATGCAAGACAAATTTCTGTACAAATGTACATTAAAGTGTTATCTTATCTTCATGCAATAGCTACCCATCCATGGCAAAAACTTCAGGGATACAATTTGTTGTTGCCATCTTATTTGTAATGAGCACAAATATGAAAAAGATCAGCAACGACCAATTTTCTATCAAACAAGTAGGAGTATAATTTGGTTTTGTTGCATCGGCAGGTGTTCTCAGTGAGAACCAGGTGATAACGAGCTCAGTCTCAAGCTCAGGTCCTCAAAGCAGAGTGTCTGGCACAGCTTGGGCTGACAGCAGCTGAAGACGACACATACAGCCCCACACACACACACACACACACACACACCTGCCCAGAAAATCTGTATATCAGCATGTGCTCCAGCTGACTTTAGGGAGAAATCTCCTTGATAACGTTATTTGCACTGCTGATACTTACAGATCTGGACAAGTAGACTAGCAGGAAATAAACCTGCTGTTTTACCAATTTAATTATTTTCCTCAGCCAGACAGTGCGTGACCAAGCCCTCTCAGAGACAAAGCTAATGTGTGTCTGGACAGCATTAGATGTGAATCGTTCACTGCAAAAAAATCCAATATGTAAGTAACTATTATTGAGACAAGGCTGAAAGATGACTATATGATACAAGCAAGCTGATAATCTTTGGCCTCAATCCTGCCATAATCCATCTATACAAGACTCTTAAAGACAGCCTACATTGTGGGAGTATAATGCAATGTATATCATGACATTTTAAGAACAGAACTCCCACACACTCCAAAAACACATCCTTTGCAACACATGAGGATAAAATGAAAGCCCTTCTTGCAACAGATTGTCTGCACACCTTAAACACAGTACCATACACACAGTTACTTGAGATGACAGAGAAAAAAAACAGATACATAATTTTCTAGTATCTTAAAAAATATTACATCTGAGTAGCTTCCCCCTACAGTTTTAAAAGCTGCCACCTTCACATCAGTGATTATTCAAAGCAATTTGCAACCCTGCTGCCATCCACATCACAATGCAGCTGTCACTTCATTGATTAGAGGCGACTCATTGCTGGCTCTAAAGAAGGAAACACAGTGTAGTGCAACAACAAAGTAATGTAATTAGCATCCAACAGCCATTTCATCCCGAAACTTCTCTAAATCACTAACAGATCTACAACGGATTGATGTTCAGTTCAATCAATCTTTGCCAAACACAAGTCCAAGGCTTGCTTCACTACTGACTGATTTAAGATCAACTTCACAGTTCAATGAGCTTGTCCCAACAGTTAGGGTCGACAGTATATCAAGGAGGAAATTCAAAGCAGAGAGCTGGACAAAGATCAATCAGCACAAGCATTTACACGTTAATCAAATCACAGTTTTGTACAATACAAAACTGGCAAAAGAAAGTCACATTTTAGTTTAATTGACTCATCTAAACTGTGTGTCATTCACTCGTAATTTCTCAAGACAAAACAATGAATCCTTTACTGACAAATTGGTGGTTAAAAGCCCACCGCAACATCATAGGACCCAGTGTAACATCATTAAGTCTTTTGTAAAAAAAAAAAGAAAAAAAAAGAAAAAGGTTTCTGGTTAGCAATGTCACTTAACAGAGACAAAGCCTAAACCTGTTTTGTCACTAATAAGAAAAAAAACTAACAACCAGTGACTACTTGTTAAGACACACATATACACACTTACATACTGACAGACACAATGTAGATTAGAACAAAGTCTAAAAGAAAATGTCTTCATGACAAAATATAAAACGTATATAGCTGTCTTCCTGGTTTTATTAGAGAGTCCTTTAGAGCTGCTACGCTCAATGTCATGGACGGAAAAAAGTTAAACAACACAATAAAATCCCCACATTAAGCAGCACTTTTTAAAAGCTTTAGATTTTATCTAGCTTTCAAGGAAAAGCACAATGTCCTTGTGCTATAGTGCTGAAGTACTACACTGTGTATAATCATTCAGTACAGTGAGCCAGCTATTGATTGGCTGTGTGCATTACTGTGAAAGAGGAGAGTCTGCTGAAAAGCTAAAAAGTGTTAAATACAATAGTAGGCAGTCTTGCAGAGCTTCCTCCGGGAAGGCACACACCACACACATACACTTAACTTATCTGTCAAATATGATGCACATGAGGCCGTAGGTAAGTGCACAAATAGGAACACAATAAGTACAATCTCAGCTACAGTTGGTTCTCCTTTGATGTGAACCATAGAGGAAGTTTTCCTCTATGCCTTACAGGCAAAACAAACTGTAAGTCACATGATATATAAACTCAGATCACAAATATTAAATTGCACAAGTTGTCTATTTATGCATCAATTTGTTGCCCTGCTAAATTTTAATAAAGTTATAAGAATGTTTGTGTGCACCTGATGGATAAAAGGGTAATGTATTCACTCACTTCAGGGACTCATTTTCCATCTCAAGAAACTGCTGAGGGTCGTACCAGGCTCTTTGGGCGATTAAGAGTTCCTCTGTGTTCACTAGCTGGTCTATTTCTACGTCTGTTTGAAGCTGAGAAGGTAGTTAACCGTTGGTTTTAAGGGCTGTTCTTTTAAATACAGCAGACAGTTGGGGACTAGACAGATAAACTATGAGCTTTGATGAGCTATTGAGCTGAGTAAAGCCTAGGTTATCAATGTAGGGGTATTACTGACGATTTTTTATATCAACCATAAAATACCTAATCTATATGTCTGCAAAACATCTCCTCGACAAGCAAATGCAGCAGCTGTAAGATACAACTTTATTAATTGCTGCAACGTTACAGTAAAAAAAAACAGTAACACAGAAGAGCTTCAAATATTAGAGAAATACCAGAATGATGTGAAAGTTTATGCTCAATGTTTCCTGCTGCAGAATGTTGAGGAGCAGGTGTACAGTTTCATGGCCACAGTGTGACAAAGTTTCTGAAAGTGGTGTTTTGAAATGGATTTGGCATCATTAAATACACATCTATGATTCAGGCAATGCAGCCATCCGATTAAAGAGAGGTGCTGTAATCTGGAATGAGTTTCTGTCCTTATTCTGAGCTTTTATACAGCCAAATGATTGGCTCAGTCATCACCATGTCAACCTGGAAGAGAGCCTATCATCGTGTGTAGCCTTCTATTCACATGTCTAAAAAGACCAAATTATGACAAAGTAAAACCCTAATAAAAGTAGCATATTACAGTCATGTTTTACTTCTCATCTTGAACACAACAAAACCAGCTGTGGTTAAAATGTTACTCCTATTATAATAAATCCCCAATTTACATTAAAGCCCAGAATCCCCTGAGAGTGGAGTAATCAGGAAGATAGTGTTCAGTAATAACATCACTGTGTAACCTCTTTTTCACCTGCCTGCTCCTTTTTCTTTTTCAACTACACTTTCAGGCTGGAGTGCTTAGATAAGCTCACTAACACTAAGTTTGAAGCACTCCAACAACAGACAGTCTCAGCAAATCAATATGTGTGCTCAATAAAAAATTACCCTCACTGCTGCTTACTGGAAAAGACTGTTGAAGACAGTGACTTCAAATGTTATGATGAGATCAAGTGTTGTTTCAAAGTTTACACACCTGTAACACACAAATGTGAACATACACAGAAATCATCAAATGTACTAAAATCTCAACAGGAGGGGCTTACAGTTTATTTGTGTGAAATAATCTTTAACTCAACTTGACGTCCTTTAGAAAGAATTTTGAAACCTATGCCAGTAAGTTCATCAGTTGCCTGTTCAATTTTCAGGGACTGGCTTGAGTTTTTAAGTATTTCCATACATTTGGAGTAGAAGAAAATCAAACTCATCTTTCCAATTTAATGGAAAAAAACACGGCTCTAGTGATCAACCTGAGGTTAAAACAACATTGCTGAGTAAATTGGATGACAATCTAGCAGAGAAAAAGGGCACCCTGATAAATCTTGGACGTGCTGTGCAGTGGAATGCATTTTCCTTTTCATATCAGGATAAATATTTCATGGGGATAAAAAACTCATCTTTGCTGCCAAACTGTTTGGCACTTACGAGAGAAAAAACAAAGTGAGAAAGAAAGAAAAGAGAGCAGCATGACTGAGAAAGTGGATAATTGCTCAAACTCAAACTCAAACTAGTTCAGTTAAACACCCTCAAATCCATCTTCCCAACAAGTTACCCCATGCTTGGTTTTTTAACATCTTCATATGAAAAGAGAGAAACAAACTTTAGTCTTTGGGAGAGACACCATCACAATTACAGCTTTGCTTCTCTAGTTAATTAAATTGTCTTTGGCTCATGGGGGATGAATAAAGTCCCCGAGCACTCAACACACATCTTTTGTCAGTGTCCGAATTCATCACATCGGTCTACTCGTCCAGAACTGGAGAAAATACAGCTCTGAACACCGCCTCTACATTTTCCATGGCTGTTCCTGTGATAAAGGGAATAATATGTGTACATTCTTTCAGTAGAAGAAAACAGAACAGAAGCCACATAGTGCTGACCATTTAAAAACAGTAAACTGTGATTCAGTGCAGGCTAGTCATACTTTCCCCTGACTAAAAAAGTATCACATAAGACAAATACTATGAATGCTATTATTAATTTATTTAACATTTCTTTAAAGATTTATTTTTGGGCTTTTTGTGCCTTTATTGGAGAGATAAGACAGTGGATAGAGTTGGAAATCAGGGAGAGAGAGAGAGGGGAATGACATGCGGGAAAGGAGCCACAGGCTGGATTCGAACCCGGGCCGCCCGCCTGGAAGACTACAGCCTACCTACGTGGGGCACGCGCACTAACCACTGCGCCACCAGCGCCCCAATTTATTTAACCTTTCATCAAAAACTCATTCATTCATTAGTTCCAGCTTGAATCTGTGAGGATTTGCTGCTTTTCTCTGTCTGGGTAACTGCAGTGACCTTGAGCTTCTGTTTTCATATTTAGTACATTTTACAGGCCAAACAATTAAGATAAGACCAATATTATCCATACTACACAACGTTAAGAGCCGTTTAAGATTCTGCCTGAATGGTTCGGAGGTTGCATAACCACTATGTTCCTGTTTTGATTGCAGACCTTGTTTGTGACTCATGCAACTCTCTCTTCCCTCTGTCTTCATCGTCAACTGTCCAAAGAAGGAAGAATGAAACCCAAAAAGATAGATTCCCTGTAAAATAGTTAGGTTACCATTATGGCAGAAAGTTAAAATTTTGGGTCCTTATCAATAACTGCCTATTTTTAGATTCCCATAAATAACAAGAGGAATCTTTTGCAGGTTTAGTGATGAGTTTAAGTATTTCTTATTTTTGTCTAGCAGTCAAAAATCCAAAAATTGAGCCTGAGAAAGATCATCATTAGAGATGCACCGATTGGGAAAATCCGGGCCGTCGCTGATACAGATGTTTGAAATAACAATTTAGCCAATTGCAGAGTCTGATGTTTGTTTCATGACTTTTGATTTAGACTCTCACAATGCCACCATTTTATTGCAATTCTGACAATGAAACCAAGTCAGAGTTTGTTGTTCAACAGGTGACTTAAACCCTTTTCACACATACGGAAATCTTCTGAAAAACTCAGGAGATTTGGCTACCCGGAGGGTCTTTAGGCTATATGTGAACGCAAACAGCCGCATTTTTCGCGCTGACTTTACCCAGAGTTTCTCAGGCCAGACCCCTAGTATTTTTTTCCGCAGAAAGTCCGTGTGAGCTGATGTCTGAAGGCAGACGCATATTTCCGGAGATTTCAACACGAGCCAATGGGAAGAGAATCACGTTTCTATACGATCTATGCGCCACTCGCGGAGTCCAATGCAGTTCAACCACTGTTACAAAGTCAAAAAGGACATTCCCTTTGCAGCAGGGCAGCAACCAGAAGCTCTGAGACTCTCTGCTGTCCGATATGATTCAGTGTGAAAATCTCCCTGGTGAGGCCAAGCTTTTCATTAGCACGGAGCAAAGTGTGGGAGGGTGGCTCAGAGTGATGCCTGCCCACTCAGCTGTGGTGTGGGCCACAAACTGCACCGGCAGAAAAACATTATGCAACCACCATGCCATTGTGTACAGCGGAAGTGTTACCACAGCAACAGGATTCAGAGGCTGAGCAGAGGAAACAGCACTGGTTGGAGGAAGGAAAAGTATGGTAGATAATCCTGGGTGGCTATGAAGAGTGTGTGTCAGAGTGTGTTTTATACAGTAGTATATTTTCATTTCATTTCATTTCGAACCTTTACTTATTCTCGAAAAGACACTGAGGTTTCCCTCATTTCCAATGCCGTCGAGATTACAAGCACAGTAAAACAAGCAAAAAAACATCAAACACGCAGAATCTGTGACAAAAACCACTGAGATCATTTAAAACAGTTACAATTTGAAACAAAGTTGTTCGAAATCAAATTCCTAAACTCTGGAAGTCCGATAAACTCCGATATAAATTCTACCAGGCCCTGAAGGATGGAAAACAACAACTAATTTCATTTTTAACAACAACTAAAACAATAAAGCAATGACCACAGACGGTACTACTTGTTTACATACCAACAAGGAGACATCAGTTCCTGTTTACCCGCCTTTCTAAACCCAATCCTAAATACAGGGCTCAGTTATGATAAACTTTCAAAAAATATAGTTTTCAATATACATATTGAGAAGATTTTATAGGGAACAAAACCAGCACATAACATAACAGAAGAGCTACACATTTAACTAGTAGTAGACCTAGCTATACAAAAAGTCAGATGGAAAATTCCTTTGGAGAAAAGGTTGAAACTAACCCTAAGCCCCAAACCAAATGTAAAAGTAAAAATGACATAAAAAGACTGCCAATTTCTATCAGAGAACAGAAAAATAAACAAACCAAAAATATAATATTGCTAGATCCTGGCTAAAGATGATTCTAAGGGTAACAAAGTAAGAATCTTGCAAACGACATCTTTATTCACCCTTCATGTTACATTACCTGTTAGCTATCTAATTAATCGAATGTACAAGTTATGATCAAACTCTGGCTGCTAAAAACGCTTACATTCAAACAGCAGATTCATCAATATGATAAAAAAACAGCCATGAAGGTGGGTTTGACTCTAAAGAGAGATCTCTCTACAGGTGTTCAGTCCAAGTGACCAAACTGACAGACAGATCACTGACAGAAAGCCAAATGCGAGGCAGGCAGTGTTTGCCCTTGTCTAGTAGCCACAGTGAAAAGGCATTCAAAGTGTCAGAAGAATGCCATTCACCTCCCCCAGCTCCATGGTTTTAAGGTGGTGCAAACAATGGATACATTGTGCTTTGAGGTAGAGAGAGGTGAAAGGTTTCCTTTACCATCTTCAGACCTGTTAGGCACCATGGTTTCCCAAACATTTTCACTGTAAAGATCTCCTGGACAGATTCTTCAAGACCAACAACAGTGTTACCATAACGGCACAGATTACAGAAACACAGCTGTGGATTCAAACAGACATGCCCAGAATATGGATGTAAAGATGACCAACCTCACATTTTCTCAGTGCTATTTAGGACAGACTGATCTGGAGAATAGTAATGAGCTATGGTCATAATTGTGCTGCCTCCTCGAACAGAATCAATTATCTGAATTCTCTAATCACACAGAGATAATTGGCCGAGTCTGAATTGTAAAGCTCCTAATTATCTTCCATGCTGATTCCAAGGTTTCAGAACAAAAAATTATGCAAATTTTCAGTAAAACTGACTGTTTTGATATCAAAAAGGATTTCTTCATGAATGACCAGATAGTGGCAATTATGTTTTTTTCTATATTCTGTGTTAGCTGAACGCTGCAGTCAACACAATCATGGTCCATATGAAATTCTTTAGGATTGATCAGAATCTTTTTAGACAGAACGAGGCACACATCACAGAAGATTTCACACACTGCTAACAATGAGGTCACTGGGTAAAATCACGTGCACACTCTTATTTATATGAACAATAATGATCAGCTGATGTTTATATGATTTTTACCTCTATGGGTGTTGCATGGCGTTCTCTTACATTACCAATATGATGTCATCTTTGTTTAGGGCTGCACAAGTAATCGCAATTTCATCATCATTGTGATATAAGCTTTCACAATCGCATCGCAAACATCTTTTCACAATGAGTAAGATTTCTAACAAGCAATGTCTCAACATGCTTTTAACTCAACATGCCAAGATTTAACCCAATGCACAGACTCATTTAAGAGAAAGGACTCAAAAACAAGACATGCAGACACAACATTGATATCTGGTTTTGCATACAAATTGAGAGAAGAGCGAGCTTTAGTTGTGACACCTGAGGACACATTTAGAAGGAGGTGTGGAGAGAGCTGGTGTTGCTTCAGCTGGTCAATCTATCATCTCCTGTTTTATTTTGTCCTTGCTCTTTGAAACAGGGCCCCTATATGTCTGCTGAAACTGACATTCAGCAGGTTTCGAGGTGGTTAACTCTGTCGTGACTCAGTGAAAGTTGCACAGACCGGTTTTGTAAGTTTTTTCAAACAAGTTCTGTGCTGCTTTGACCCCATAAAGAACAAATCTATTTAATGATAGAAGAAGATGACATTCGAGTGCTAAAAGATGACCACACTTTATGATTCGTGGTAACTACAGCGAGATATGCAGAGTTGCATTTCCTTGCCTCAAGCCTGACCTTGTCAGCAACAATTAAAACTGAGCAGAGTTTTGAAAGCCCATGCCTTCTCTTTTGGTTATCTCCTATCAGAAATACATCACCAACACCACAAAGCCAATCTTTGGAAATAACCTTCAAGAAAAACAAACACATTTAGGGGGATTAAATAATGCTGAGTCAACAATGTTACACATAAGCCACAGAAAATGTTTGGCGGGCACTCAACTGTGTTAGGATCAAATTGACAAGATAAAATAGTTTCAATTTTCAAGAATTTCAGATATTTGTTTACATAAGGCTTCATAGTATATTTCATGAAATTGACTTTCAGCAGTACTGAAAGGAGCAGCCTAATGAGACCAAGAGTGAGAGATAAGAGCATGAGAGAAGAAAAAAACTTTAACAGCTGATACAACTAGCCAGTTACACACGTACGTGACACTGACACAGTTACATTTTGACACAGCTGAATAAGGTTTGTGCCCTGCCATGCTCCAGAACAGAACACCACACAGATACTCTAAGATCATTCTTTATTGTAATGCCTAAAGTATATGAATGTAGTGCCAGCCAAACTTGCAGTTTAAGCATTGCAGAGATGAATGAAACAAGGGACAGCCATCCACTGGAAACCGTGACTGACCAACACCATAAAGCTGTTGTTGAACTTGTCTATATGAAATATGACACCTCGCAAATTCTTCAATTCAGACAGGAATGCTGTCATTTTGGCTTTCAAATATGCATGGGCCAGTTTCAAGTCTTAAGCTGTATCTGTGGGCTTTACCCTTCTACCTTGTTGAAAAAAAGAGGTAAAGCACTTCCTCTAATTTAGTGCTGACAAAACCAATGATGACACTGAGGCGACTAAAACACTTGCATGACAATAAATGTATAAAATCTTTATTAATATAGATAATGAAATGACTTCAAAAGCATTTAAGCGTGGGGGTTGTTAAAAAAAAAAAAAAGAGGCAGGACAAATGCTGAGCCTGACATATAACAGATGGTGATGTATGATATAATGTCCACAAAGCTGGAAATCTGTGCAAAACACCAACAAGGGAAATCCACAAATTGAGTTTATCAGCTTAAAATGCAGTAAGGCTCAGAGGGGGACGTCTCAGCAACCAACAGTAACATTACTATGAGAAAAAGACACAAACACTATGAAAAAACTAAACATTAGGATAAGGATTACAATTTTTAAAGTTCAGTGTGACCCTTATGAGCAGTGTAGAGGCTGCCCTTTAAATTAGCTGAAGATAAGAATCTTTCCCTCAGTCTTTTTTAATTATGATGGCTTAGATGGTGTAGAATATTATTTTATATCAAAACTATACTTACATTGGACTACTCAAGAAAATAGAAAGTGTTTCAGTAACACTTCAGAACTGTGTCTGCTGCCTGTGCAACAACCTTTTAAGTCTTGTATCTAGCCAAAAGGTTTCCCAACCAGACAGCAAGTCATACCAGTCATTCAGTCTGTGGTGAGTTAATCAGGCAAGCTGCAGGCAGACAGATATTTTAGGTAATATGTTAATGCATAATTTTAAAGTTCTGTGGGGACTGGTAATGTTTTGCTCAAAGTGCTTCAAAGACTTAAGGAGCAAAAGAATTGTGAAAATGTTGTAGTTATCGTCACTTGCTGTGTTCCTATATTTTTGCAAATAATCAAAAGAGGACATGGCAGGCATGAAATGAAATAAAGCAAAATCATGTGTTATGTTCAGCTTCTAGTATAAAAGCTGCATGTCTTATCTTTATGTTTAAAATAGAGCTCAGATTTTTGGCTCTCTGTCAGCTCAGATGTTGTGATTATCACTGCTAATGCAAACAACACAACAGTAGGAATTAGGGCTAAAAGATATTGGAAAAAAAACAGACATTGCAATATTCTTATCACACCAGATAAATGCAGTGTCTTTTTATGTACATCTATTAAAATTTCAATCAAACAATTGTACTTTTTATTAGTATGGTCCTTAAGTTATTTTCTGACGTCTTTACATGCAGGGGACACAAAGACTCTGGAGGAACAGGGGAAGCATGACAAGATTGAGATCACTTTCATTGCACATCCTGTGATGTGACTAATGCGCAAGCATACGTCGCAATTGCATTGGTAAAACAATATATCGTTCAGGCCAACTAGGAATGCACAAACATATAGACACTTCATCGCTATTTGACGATACACTAACAAAATATGATATTGGGTGAAGCCATGATAGAACATTTCTGTCGATAAGATGATATTTCACAATGCTCACAAAACCTAAGCAAAAGCCTAAAAATCTTTGTATTATTTGTTCTGTCGCTCAAAATAAGAGTGGGCATAATAAGACTGCATGTTACTTCCACTGCTGAAGACTTGATGGTCTTTTTTACTTTGTGAGAGGAAATTGCATTTATTTATATCCGCAAACTGTAAATGTATTTGAATATTATTGGAGTTCTGCCTACAAATTAATGTGTAATAAATCGCTAATTACTTTAAGCTATGAAATCAAGGTTAGAATAATTCACTTTACAGGAAGACATAGTCCCACGTCTAGTGCTGCTTCTTCTCTGGGAAATGTCTTCGACTTAAGTGGGCGAGCAAGTGTGATAAAATTATAGATTAAAAAAAATACGCCAGGACTGTTACATAACAACTTTACATCTTGTCAATGTATATTAAATTCCTGACTGTTAATCAACAAAGACCTCCATGCAACTGTACAGAAGGTAGAGTTGATCAGTTTAGTTATGTTATCAGATTTAAAAATGTTAATTGCAGGTCAAACAATCTTGCCACAAAGTAATTTGCAAGAGTGCCAAAGTAAAAGAAGGATGAAGAACTTAATGTTGTCTTTTCTTCGATTATATCCCCTCAGTTTACACGCTTGACTGACAGCAGATCACTTCTAAATGACCACAAATGGTTGTTGCTCCTCCTCAACACGCTCATCACACACAGACACAGACACAGACACACACACACACACACACACACACACACACACACACACACACACACACACACACACACACACACACACACACACACACACACACACACACACACACACACACACACACACACACACACACACACACACACACACACACACACACACACACACACACACACACACACACACACACAGAGAACATGACACCCCTGCCTTTCACCCGCTAACACAGTTGGCAGGGATCCAGTTATCCTCCATTGACTGCAAGGATTAATTGAAAATAACTCATTATGCTTCTTGAGGACATTCCAAATGAGTCAGATTTCAATTTGACTTGTAAGCTGACCGCAATTTGAAGAGGCTGACTGGAGCGATCACATGGCTTAAGTCACCCGGACAGACTGGCCCTGCAGACAAAAGGAAGAAAATCTGACTTCAAATCTGAACCCTGCAGGAGTAATGTCTGCCAGAAAACCTGCACCATGATCTACTTCTGCACTCATTTCTGTTCTTAGCGCTTGTCTTATTTTTGTTTTTTTTCTGGCACTTCTCTCTTACAGGATGATCTCAAAGTCACAGTGAATATCATCATGCCTCTCTGACACATACATTCCTTACTACTTTTACTACTACTAGATGCTGTGGGCAGTGTAGACTGAAGCTTAGTGTTCTGCACTCAGTGAACCCAATGTTGTCTGCTAAATGACTGAAATGTGGAAAAAATGCAGAAGCAAGACAGTGGAGCCCAAATGATCTTGTATTAGCATTTAAACATGGAGCTAATATGTTTTCCACATGATGAACCATGTGATTGCTGTAAGCTAGTTTCTGCACTTTTATTCCAGAGATGTTTTATCAATCAACTTTGTTATTGCTAAGTAAAATCCCCACCAGAGGCTTCAATTTAAAAAAGAGCAACTAATTCAAAGCTAATCAGCGCCTGTGTAATACAGGATTCTGCCTAGTGTCACTTAATATACTTGTCATAAAATAAGCTTTCAGAAAAGCGTTCTGGTTGTAGCACAGTTATGTTATATCCAGTTCTATTAGCTCTATTTTAAATCAAAATGATTGATTTTAAACCTTTAATACTGTAAATATTGTTCAAAATAGGAACTACAAAGATAAGCCATTCTGTGTAACCTATGCATTTCCTCTTCAGTCATTTTTTATTTAAAAAATCCTAAAGTCAAAGGTAAAATTATGAATTATTATAAGGCTTTAGATATTATAAATATTATAATATTTAAGTAATGTATTCAGAAAATCCTTGTCTCAAAAAGAGGCAACACTGCATCAATGTGACTGTGCTGCAGCCCCCTGGGGTTGAGGGGGGGGGGGGGGGGGGGGCGGGGGGTGAGTGGCAGGCCTCATCAAGGCCACTCCTGCGATCCCAGACTGCTCCTCCGCCCAATAATTCAACCCAGGGTAGGGGGGTAAATCTAGGTCAGTGGCTGGGGCACAGTCTACATGGAGTGAATGCCTGGCATTAGCTGGTGGTTGTGTTGTTTGAAAAAAAAAAAAAAAAGGATGTAACAATTCTTTTAATCAGCAGAAATATTTTCAATGATCTGCATATAAACTAGCTGTTCCAGGGGAAATAAACTTGTAATCATATCTCTATTTAAAAAAGGAGCCCAAAGTGGACCTCATGCATATATATAATCCTATTTTGTATTCATAGAAAAAGTCTTTGGGGTGATTTTTGCTGAGGAATGCCCTAAATTCAGTTCCAGTTTAATGCTTTATGTTGATTTGCACTGCAGAATCCCTTTTGAAATACATAAACCACTCTCCTTCGGATGGCAACAACACACACATGGAATGAGGGCCAATTGAAAGAGAGCCACACAGCAGTCACATTAATGCAGGCAAATGACAGAGACAGAGCACTGCAAAAATATGCTAAATGTAAGACTGAGGACTCGATTAAAGGCAAGGTCTCAAAATGTGTTCCACAGTCAGCTTGTGTTTTAGTTATGTTGCTCTCAAAGTCAGTCAGAAAGTGCCTGAGTCAGAGTGTGCCTTAAAAAAAAAAGTCAACATGGAAACTGAAGGGGAAAAAAAAACAGAGCTCACATGACACCATCAGTAAATCTGCTCCCGGTTTGTTTTCATAAAGACTTGGAAGCTGCTGTGTTTTGCTAAAGAAGAGCCAGGCTGAGGTAATCCTAAAAGATTGCCTGCTTTTGCCAGTCAGACCAACAGAAGGGTTTACTGATAATCTAAACTGATACTTTCAATCATATTAATCAGATAAATATACAATGACAATAAAACACAATACAACAACAACACTAACAGTATTGTATGTATCCAGTAGCCAACCTCTTATCACTGCATTCTGTGCTGCTTTGTGTGTTTGCTTTTGTGCAGTCTGAGTAAATAAATAAAAGAATGCCTACATTAGCAAAAAAAGATTGACATAAACTTTTGTCTAAAAAAACAATGTTTTTTTAGAATTGATAAAGTATCACAAAAACATAAAAACTCAAGTATATAAATATATCCATACACCCTGAGAAATCCTTTAGCTTAAGAGCAACTCACAACAGGTTTGGAAGCTCAGGGAAAAACATACACACCCTTCAGTGTGCGACTATACTTCTCAAACGTAGACTTAAGAGGCCCTAAGCCCTGACCGAGTGTTTTATCTTGGCAGGTTGACAGATGTTACCAAACACCAACACTATCAAAACCCTTAGACTCTTCAATGATGCTTCTTCCATCTCTTCATATTGAGGAGGTATCAAATGGGAGATCCTTTGAGATGCTAGAGGCTGTAATAACTTCGGCAATTCCCCTATGATATCCAATCTGAAGTGAACATTTTCTGCCAATCTGTGAGGCAAGAAGAGATTGACTGGGCACAGATTTGGCCAGTGCTTTGCTTATTAGAGGGAAGTGTTTGGAGGACACCAGCAGCAGAGGCCATTTCTATAAGGAGCCCTTTAAACACAGGTGAACTGGCCTTCTTTAGACCCTGTTTGAAAAAGGAGCATTTGACCACTGATTCACTAACAAGATATTTTCACACTCTCCAACGCAGCTCTGTAGCTAACAACTTGACTCCTCTCCTGAGGACCAACAGCTACTCCCACCATAGCTCCAGCAATGACAGTTCACTTTGCACATCTAAATCCAGTTTTCTGATTTGCCTCTGGTGCAGAGGCATTACTATCCTTGGGATGGTAAAAACTCTTACTGGTTATCCTACATTTACACACACACCACACTGACAAGCCAGAGAAAGACTGGTCAAGGTCATAAGGCGGTTAACTAGAGGTCTGATGAATAAATCATGCTGGGTAGGGACGACTTGAGAGGCTTTAGCAGGTCATTCCAGTGGCTTAAAGACAGGATCAGGCTGTACACCTCACCCTTAAACATCCCCTCTGGCTGTTTTTACTGAATCCTTGCAGGTGCATTATTTCTGCCACACTCTCCTCCTCATTAAGCTGCTTGCAAGCTCACTGTGGTTTGATAATAATGCGCTTTGGATGCTTGACTTCAGCAGCTTTTGGTTCTGCCATGCAAGCTAACCACAGCAGTGTAAGGATAACAGTTCTGCTTGGGTGATTTTCCATTTTCCCATTTACCCAACCAAATGGGACTCATTCCAATTCAAGCCTGGAGTACAGTCAGAGTAACAGCCTCCCTGTCTTTTGGTATGCAAGGCATTACAGAACAGTACGGTGCAGGTAATGCTTCTTTAATCTGACTAATGAAAAGAGATACTCACATCTGACATTGTTCATGCTAAAATGGACTGTTTTCTTAACCGAAACCACTCATTTTCTTCAAGGCTTCCATGTCTAGTGATCAAAATCATCCAAGCCAGATACATCAAACGATGTTGACTTCACAAAATTCAAAGAATGCATTTTTAAAAGAAATAATAAACATGTTCATGAGCAGATGTCCTGTTGTTAGTTTTGATAATCAGCAGTGTGTTCCAATACATTAACGGGTAATTTAAATGATTTGTAAGCCCACTGAAAGATGAGCCTAAAGTCCTGCTGTCAACCATGGGCCAATCAATACAGTCACATTATTAAGTGTCAGCAGCAGTATAATGACAGATGTCACAATTACAATTGACAGATGTTACAATTGTGATCATGATTCATGTTAAGTGACAATGATGTTTTTGCATCACTGTTTTCAATTCCACTAAAAACTATTGATGCTGTATAATGATAAGGGTCGGCAAAAAAATAATCTAAGAAAATGAAATAAGAGGAATTGGCTTCTAAGATATGTTGGTTAAAAAAAACAATTTACACACTTACTAATAAATGGCCAGAGTTCACTTCTACCTGTAGAATAAGAACATTTGCCCATGCAAAAATGTCAACCTCAAACAGATGATGATCTCTGTTTACAGGTCGATATTTAGTTTTACATATAGGCTGAATATCATATGAATATTAAATGAACTATGGAGTTTTAAAAATAGGACAAAGTATCAAAAAGTAAATGAGATGTCTCCAAAATTATACATAATATTTTTCTTGTTGTCAGGGCATGACATCCTTCCAAAAATAGACTTTGCGAAACACTCTACTTTGGTAGCACTGGATGTTTTTCTTACACAATAGAGACTTAAAATGTTGACCACATTTCTACATCACAAATGTTAAACATTTCATGACTGTCACTCCATGATGGCAGACAAGCCAAGAGAATGGACCTTGTTTTTTTTTTGTTTTTTTTTTAAGATAACAACCAAGCAAGACTCTGTCACACTCATATCTCTTTACCTCCAGACAGAAATTCAATCCCATTACACAAAGCTCGCCAAACGTCTCTATTACCAAAGTAGCACAGTGAAGCAGCTACAGCCACTTCAGCTCACCCACACAGTGCCTGAATGTGAGTGCTAAAAGAAGAAGTAGTGTTGCCAGACAGGCAAAACCACTGGTTGATTATTACCAAGATGGAGAACATGTGTGCCTTTGATGAAATATGCAGAGATCCAATCCCATATTTCTGACAGTCATTTGAGAAGACTCTGTCATTCCCTTCGGGAATAAAGTCATCCTTTCTTGTGTAATTCTACATTTGCTGTTATGTCATACAGTTTAAATCCTGGCAACATTTAAGTGTCTCTTTTTTTTTTTACACACTGGTTTCATATGTAACAGGAAAGCACATTCAATCAAGGACATCACTGTATCTTTAAGCTTAATGTGGCCACTGGGCTTAGAAGTTTAAGCGACTTTCCACACATTTATTGCCATAGTCAAGCTGTCACCTTTCACAGCACAGACTGAATGAAATGACGGCAGGCTGCGCCACACGATGCAAATCCTCTTCCTATAAAAGACATACAATGATCCAGTCTGCCTCGTCCTGCAATAAATCTCCAGGAGGAGGCAGCTACAGCTACAGTAACAGACGCTAACCTCTTCATCACTGACAACACTGCATTATGGACTGCATTAATCAGAGCCTATCAAGATGCACTCAGTGAGGGGGGAGGCATGTCCTGGGGAATACTCCCAGTCAGAGGCACATTGTGCGTGCATTCATGCTGGCTTGGGGGAGACATGCATCAGTTACCGTTTATATGGACTAAACCCATGCAGAGTTGTGGGTGTAGAATGACATGAAAAAACAAATTCAGGACTATTTTAAACCCACTTTGTATAGATGCAGTACCTACATCTAAATATTACCTTAGAGGTGTAAAATAGCACTAGTCACACCATGAAAAGGAGAAGTTTATATGCATTAGGAAAAAAGATAAAGCTCAGTGTAACTTACCTCCCCAATTCGTCTCCAATCTCGTAAAAATCCTCAACATTTTCCGGGCTGAAAACAGTCATGTTGTCTGGGCACTTCCTCCCTTTACTCCCCACAACAGGCATTGTCGTCCCCCGTTCCACTCTGAAACGGCACACTGGTTCTTCACAGTGGCACCATCCCTACCAGCAGCAGCCTCCGGTGTAGGCAGGGTTACAGCCAAACAATCCACCAAGTCATGTTAGATCTTCTACAAGCAAGTGGGGAAAAAAAAGGGAATAAAAGGAGGACAGAAAACAATTAGACCTCAGCCATGAAACCTGACTGCAGCAAATGTTTGAGGATAAAAAGGTGTGTGTTCAGTTAACTAGTGATGTGAATTTCAGCTCTTTTCTGTGAGCCGGATCATTTTGCTCAACTCAGAAAGCCAGCTCAGGGGCCCCGGCTCTTTCAGCTCTCAAAAAGCTCTAACCAATAAACCAGCTCAGGGTTTTTTTTAACTACATCAAATTGGAGTATTTGCTCTTGTATCACTTCCTTTTTTAACTTAACAAATAAGGATCCTACACAGCCCCTGAAGTCTCAAGAAGTAAAAAAGGGTTAGTTTGATGATTGATATCTTGTAGGCACAACATAATAAATTGTGAACACAAGATATTGGTTTTTTTTTATTTTTTGGGACTTCGGGGGCTAGGATCCTAACTTAGTGTCCAGAAAGACAAAAAAAATGACAAAACGGCTTAATTAAGTGCTTACTGGTTTATTTTATGGGCGTGTTTGTTTTGGAGAGGAAGAGACCTCTGACTCATCCTGTTACAACAACCCTTGTGAATTATAAACACAATCCTACAAATAAATTCACAGCAAATAAGTTGAAATCCCACAAACAACCAGCAACCTCAGTCATAAATAATGATAAAAAAAAATTGATATTGAGCAATTTAGAAAAGTATTTTGATAATAATTTTTCTGCTCATATTGCATACAGTATTTTATTGCTCTGTTAAAAAATCCTTTATGTTTCACATTTTTCCACATTTATAATTGCGAGGCATTTATAAATCTTTGTAAATAGGACAACCGATTTATTGAGCCTTGAATTAGTTAATAACATAAATAAATAAATTAATAATAATAATAATAATAATTGACTCCTGTAGGAGGAACCGGCTCCCCTCGTTCAGTTAAAGGAGCCGGTTCGTTGAGCCGACTTGTTTAGGACCTGCACATCACTATGGTCAACAAAAGGAAACCTGACTGAAAGATGAACCTGCACCTCCAGGGCGACGTCACGACTCCTGTCCTCACCATCTCTGTTGTTTTCCCAGCACAAGTTCTAGTTATTATTTCATAACAGCAGCGAATTTTAAAGATAAAAGTAGTATAATCATCACTACGTCCCCCCGGCTAGTTAGAAATGCAAACAGCCCTTGAGAAAGCTTGGTGTAGCCATGGGAAACACGCTAGGTTTTAGCCTACTCCTCCTCCTTTTAGTCTGACTGTTGAATGGTCATATCGTTAGCCTATCTTCATAAAATGACCCCAGTGGACCCGGACAGGTGTATAGCCCCGTTAACCGAAACACGTAAAAGAAGTCACACCTGGAAAAAAACACAATTTAAAAGCCAAACCGCGTATCTTCCTCCTAATTATCAGCACGACTCGCCTCCTGTATATTCCTCTGCATAATGAAATATTCAGAAACCTGTTTTCCAAGCGTTCCTGGCTCCTTCTTAATCCCAAAACTAAGACGAATATAATGAATACAATGCAAAGTACCTTGTAGTTTTTTCAGTGTGTGCCCTGCTGCCAAATGAAGACGAGGTTTCAAGCTTTTTGTGGGTGTCTGTGACCCCGGTTTGGCTCACGGAAGACAAATGCTCCTGGCTTGAACGGGAGAAATCAGCGTTAACAATGTAAGGCAAGTGGTGTGTTCAGGTAAATGGGTAATTTGTGAATCTGCGTTTGAGCGACTCGAGTTCGGTACTGACCGCGAGTTAAATGCACGCACCAGACAATAATAGAAGAAAGATTCAAAGAGTATTTATGCTTGACAAGGCTAATTTATTCCCATGTGTTTGCCTAGAGATATTTTGAAGCAAAGCTGCGTTTAAAAAAAAAAGAAGCCGTAAAATTCGTGTTACCACGTGCCTTAAATGCAGCATCGTTGTCTGTCAGTTGGAGCCGCTGTTTTCGCTCGCAGGAGGGCAGCAAAGCTTTCACTTTTTAATTTTATTACAGCTAAGCTGATCATTTAGGTTTAATTAATCGTTATTATTTTTCTTGTATTAATTTGGATGAGATGATTGCTGTGAGCGGGCGAAATGCAAGACCATTTTCACATTTAAAATGATTAAGAGGGTAAAATGTAAAAGTTTAATTCTATTATATTTTTAGAACATCATTCAGATTCTATGTTGCATTTTACAGTTGTATTTGGTTGTAGTTGTGTTTATGTATACAGTCTTGAACAATGTTGGGGAGTTATTTATCTTTATTCTGAGTCATAGTGCCCACTGGCATTTTTGTGCTATAGGCCAGTATTAATTTTAATGATTTTATTTTTGGTTTATTTTATTTTTGAAAAGATGTTCAGCACAAAGCAAAACTTTTCATACCAGAATGTTCATATTCTCTTTTAAAATGAAACAAAACATTACAGAAATACTTAATCATCAATCAATACATAATCATCCTTAAAATCTCAGGGTGTAAATGATTCACTAGGAAACCATCCGTCCATTTATCTATCAGGCCTTTGTCTTCCTAAGGCTGCGGGGGGCCAGAGCCTCTCCCAGCATGCTCTGAGAAAGAGGCAGATTTTGCCCCCATTGACTTACTTTGAGACAAACTTTACAAATTAGAACAGGAGGGCCCCTCTCTGAGACTCATTATGACTTTGCTATGTATTGTGCATGCCCAGTCAAGGAGAAGTGTGAAATGAAGTTACCATCATATCTGATTTGCTCTGCTTTTCTTCAGATGGCACACTGACTGTAAAGATACTGTGTGAGATTTTTGACAGCAGCTGATTTAACAGTGAGAGAGAATCTGAAAATGATTGACAACAAAAATATATTACAATTGTAAAGACAGTGCATGTTGAAGCTTCTTTCATTGAAATGAAAAACTGTTGTAACTTCAATTCTGTTGCCAGTGTAGAGGATTAAATGTACTCAGAGGTTTCAGAGTAATTTGACCACCAACTTAGGGAAGCAGCTGAACCAAATCATTTTGCATTTTGAAAAAAATAAAATGGCATATCGGACACGAACCAGCTGCAGTGAAAGCAGTTGAAATTTGAAGTTTTTGAGAATTTCCCCAAAAAATCAACATTAATCAATAAATGATGAACCAAAGATGTGATTTTTGCATGTTTTTGACACCTGTTTGTCAATTAAAAACTGTGCAACTGTATTCACAAAGCCCTGTATGGTGTGGATGTTTTACAGAACAAAACATTTTCATAGGGTTTCTCATTAGAGACAGCAATAGTTGGATTGCTGTGGGTTGTGTCTGCTTTAGGCTGGGACACAAATATAAGATAAATCAACAAAAAATATTTATTTTAGTTCATCAGCACTTAGAGGCTGTGATTTTTGCATCTCAAACATATTTATATAACTAAAATTGCATTAAGTATTAGAAAATCCACAATATATTTTTTGCACACATTACAAAAAATCAACGATATAATGCAAAACTACAAGACAAATCTTCAAAAAGAGTAAACAGCAAAGATAAAACATGTTGATCTTTAAGATCTTTTTATTGCAGTAAAAAGTAGAAAATATAGTAAAAACTGTTATCAGGAGGAGCAGTGTCAAACATCAACAATGCATCGTGTAACAGTTTCAGTCTTCAGGGCTGTAGATAAAAGAGTAACCTATCCATTATAAACACAACTGTGGCTACAATTCACTTGAGAAAGTACCACAGAACAAGTGGGGAAATATTTACAACACATAAGTGGACTGTGTGGTGGCTGCCTTTTTATGTTCTATTTGAATGTTTCTGTTTCCCTTTGTTGTTATGCTTTTAATGTCTTGTGTGAAGCACTCTGAGTTACCATGGTGATGAAATTTGCCATATTAATAAACTTTCCTTGCCCTCTGATGATTAATATGTTTTCCACTTGTGGCGAAGGCAAAGTTGAGATTAATTTTGATTTAAAGGCTCCATTCTATATATCTGAAAATCACCTTCTGCGTTTCGTGTGTGTATTTGTTGCTGACAAATTGCTTTTGTAAATCAGTCATGAGAATGCTAAAACTGGGATAGAAAACATTAAACAGAGCTTGATTTGAACATTAACAACAATCAAAACAAAACACTTGGATGAAGACTCAATTTAGA
Source organism: Labrus mixtus (assembly GCF_963584025.1). NCBI lineage: Eukaryota > Metazoa > Chordata > Actinopteri > Labriformes > Labridae > Labrus > Labrus mixtus. The sequence continues at coordinate 17,901,118 of NC_083616.1, forward strand.
AGATTCTCACAGTGGGCATTTTCCTTTGACATGTTACTCAGGGTGTGAGGGCCAAATGCTGTTATCAAAAAGGATAATGATTTAAATATGACATGGTCAAATAATATCTACTAACGGTGAAGTTGGCAAAGAACTGTTCTAATACAGAAGCCCTGAGCGGACATACATCCATCCATATTGCTCCGTTTTCCGATAATGATTGATTTCTGATTGTTTTTTTCATGATCTTGACCTATTTACGTCCTTTTGATGACTAATATTAACTTGTTTGCACAGGATACCCGAGTTGTTATCCTGACTTAAAAAAAGTAATGAGGCAAGCTCTTTAGAAAACAACCCAAATGTACTCCTTATCATGGGAAAAAGTTTTAAAATTAAATGTAGGCATGCATGTCCAAAGGGGCTTCCATACATTGAATGCTAATGTTAGCTGGTGTCTAATTTCAGCTAATGGTTAATCAAATCAAATTAAATGGTTATAATCACCCTGACGTACGGCCTATTGTCCCTCCAAATTCCCACTATCCATTATCTTTTCTGCCACTGATCAATCAAGAAGCATGTGATATTATAAAAAGTTTCCAGGTTTCCTATGTTTATACATAGGAAGTGCAACCCTGAACACAGCAGTAAATCATTATAACACCATCTTAGCTTCTCTGCCTGACTGTGACATCAGAGGAAAATGTCCACTGTGTGGATTAAAAGAACGAGTACAATAGTTTTAAAGACACACAGTAAATGTTTCTTTTCATATTCAAACCTAAGATATCTTCCTAAAGAAGACTTTATATGTTTCCGACTTTGTTGATAGTAATGCACTTAGTAAAACCAGTGTCACCACACTGTCATCCAGCATGAGTTTTTGTTTTCTGAGCAAAAATTGTACTTCAGAGAAAACACAAAAGGGCTTCAAATAATCGTTGGTTCCCCGCTGTAAGATGAGAAATACATTCAACTCTTGGAAAAAATGTGTTTGTTCAGATCCAAACAAAACAGATGCTTCGACGCATTTTTCTATTAGCCGTCTTGATGGTTTTAAATTCAACTGTAGTGGAAAAACTGTTCAGTGTAAACAGCAAATCCAGCATTGCATAGAAACATTGTCACTGGTAAACCATGAAGCATTTAGAAGAAAACTAATCGAGGCAATAACCAAATAAGAAACGTTCCGATTCTACACTTTAAAAAACTAATCCCTTTTAGACTTTTTTTTTTTTCAAACATTCACATACTTCATAATAAATTAAAGGGACCCCAAAGACCCACAGGAGCACCTCTGCAGCTGTCCACTGACAAATAAAAATCATTGACATGGTTGCATAAAATCTTTTTTAAACACCCTATTCTTCCTTCAGGAATTCTTGTCGTCGTTGACTCTGCTTTGCATAATTATGAAATGTCATTTCCTTTCAAATACTAAAGCAGCTCTTGTTTTGTCGTTTACATTATATCTTACTGTCAGTGAGCAGATACAACACTGGAGGAAGGAGATGTTGGAAATAAGACACATACAGTAACAGCCAAGGACCAGTCATTCAGTCTGATTTTTAGATATTTAAAAGCAAACTTTTGCTGAAGCAATAACACAAATGAAGATGTGTCACTATACATTATTATAGTTATTCAACCTGTTAATGAACCTAAATGTGCCTCTTAATGAGCTAAAAGATCACACTGTCAGATTTGTAGTGTGTTTTCAGTATGATCAACCTCCCTATAATACAGGTAGATGTGGTTGATTTCCCTACAGCAAACAACTGGTCTGAAAAAATGGATAAACAAAAGGTTTAGCATAGTCACATCCCCTCGGGCAAGTGCGTTCAAATACAGATACCCTGTAAATGGTGAAGATTACGCTTCCTGAAGACATTTCACCACGAAGTTAGGAGGCTTTTTTGTAGGTATTGGCATTGTTAACATGCAAAATAATGAATGTGCATGTAAGTTAAATTGTAGTGAGGGGCTGAATTTTAGAAATTTTCAAGGGGGCGCCACTGAGCCACTTTTCCTCGCACTTGTGAGTGACAAAAATTGTGAGTTTTCATGCACGTTAAAATCCCCAAATTAGTGATTCATTTGTGCAAAGGAAAATAAGAATAACTCCTACAGATACAATAGGGTCCTCGTCCGAGGTCGTTGCTCGGACTGCCCCCGCCCCTTCAATTGCAACCATGGGGATGCTTACAGTACTTTGGCTTGAAGATGTAACTCAAGGTGCATTTATGAAACACTGTGGTGCAAAAAAAAAAGGAAGTCACTCTAAAGGAGATTTAGATATCATCAGGCAAAAATCCAAATCTGGGTCTGTAAAGAAAACCTTACAGTCTTAGTTCCAAGTTGTCTTTTGTGCTTATAGCATGGAGATCTTGCAAATGTTTTTTAAGAGCGTATTTCCCTTATCTGTAAAGAAATACATTTTATATTTTTTTAACCAATATGAAATCGACCATAAACCCGTGTATAAAAAAGGAAAAAAAGAAAAAATCATTGCATCATGGTACTAATATTCCTCTGTAGAATGTAAATTGAAAAAAGCACACGTTCCCTCATATATACTAATTTCAATTAAAGTTGCATGAAATACTAAGATAGTAAAAAAAAACAAATGAAGATGTCCAACTGTTAAAAATGCTTAATCCTGCTTCAAAAATCAAGGTTAAGTTTTACACATTCATAATCTTACAAACATTCAGTTTTCTCCCAAAGTGCTTACTACAGATTTTAGGATAGGTGAACATATTGCTTTAAAAAGATACTCAAAGTATAATATAAATATATTCCCATATAAAATGGTTTTGCTGATTATTTCCTTTGTACAAAGTCCTGCTGTGAATCTGGACTGTAATGAAGTCCTGGTAGTTTGTAAACATGATGACACTTTGTCTCACTGTGGTAGCTCCTTTAAAAAAAAAGAAAAAAGAAACACCCTGTTACTGTTTTTGTTAGCGTAAGAAACCTCTTATGTGTTGGCTCTGCATGCACGCCCACATGAACACTTCCTGTGTAGTTCCCTTTGGTAAAATATCTAAAAAAATAAAATGCCTGGAGCAAAAAAATGTCCTGTCTTTTTCAAACCTTGTCTTTGGAGACTTTGCAGATGAGAGACAGACCATCCAAAATGTTTGACATGGCTTCTCCAGAGAAGCAGGTTGAGTTTTTTTTAAGGAACAAATGGAAATGTTAAGAAAAAGTTCACTTTCTTGTCTTAATCCTTCTTCTAGATCATCTCCAACCAGAATGTTACTATCAGAGAGCTGGATCTCTGAATGTCCTGTACATCTGCAGCGATGTCACCTCCACATCTGGCGCCTTGGTGTTCTGTGGCCGTCCAGTCGGGCTGTACCCCGCCGATCGTCCCATGGGACTGAAGCCAGTGGTTGTGCGACCAATGTTGGTGAAACCTGAAGATCGCGACACCGCAGGACGCCTCAGGAATCGCCCTGATGTCACCAGGTCCCCGTAGCCCTGTGCGTGCGAGAAGGCGTAGCCAGAGCGCCGTGAGCTGGTACGGCGGATGCGGGTACGTCGAGGTGGAGGGGGAGGCGTGGCTTTGGCCTGTCTCACCTTGAACATCACCTGAAAGTTTGGGCAGAAAGTGACAAAGTGAAAATGTTTGATGGAGGTATACTTTCTGAACTACTCTTGGAGATGTATTTGGTAATTTTATTCAAGTCTACAAAGCCAGATGACATGATTGACAACAAGTCTATCTTTGGTCTACTTTACTGCAGTCTTGATATGAAACATTCAAAATAGAGAAAAAAAATGTATAAAAGGTGAATCACCAAAAATATCCCCCTTCATATTACACTTGTGTGAATGGATAGAAATTAAACATCTTTAATATAGTTGAACATAAAAAAAGTTACTTTGTCATCTTTTAACTTCTTTTTGAGGATATTCCTTAGGTTCTCATAATCTTCAGGGGTGTAAATGGGATTGCCATTTAGTTATTAAGTAAGCTGCAGGCTACAAATTGAGCATAGTGTTTTTTAGTCAATAATTTTTGCATTTAACCAAAGTGGCCCATGTAAAAGAATGCCAAACAAGCTCCCAACTAATATAGATATGCCTTGAATGTCAATCTGACAGATAGGATTGATAACAATAAAAACAAAACTCTATTTCAACTAATTAGCCTCAAAACAGTTTCTTGAAAATCAAATCAAAGGAAAGGTTTGAGTTTTAATATCAATTCATTAATAACAAGTGCAGCTGAATCTTAGCATGCAAGTGCAATTAAGTGTTGAGCATAGAATAGTTCTGTTCCAGCCTGTACCTTTTCATTGATAGTGGGGCAGAGCTGAATGAACAGGAAGCGGTAGGTAACCACAGGAAGAACACACAGAATGGAGGTGAGGAGGATCGTCAGCCAAACATTTGGCTGGCTCAGAGAGTTTTGGGCGGTTCCTGCACAGACATACACAAGTATTATACAGAATTACTATACAGGACTATGCAAAATGATGTTGGCTTAGTGGCTAAGATACTAAACTTAATTCAGATTCCATATTTGGTATCGTAATTCTTGTCATATGAACTATGCTGCCACCTGTACTCTGGAAGGGTTTTGTAACTTAAAAACCTAAGTAGCAGACATGTATGTCAACACTGAAAAAAAAAAAAAAAAGGGAAACAGAATCTCCTGTCAACTGTTGCATTCACTACTCACCTATAAAGGGGAAGGCTGGCGGCAGCATGAGAAACATGCCGTTACTGTACATGGTGAACGTGACTGCAAAGTACATGCCCAGACTGCCCAACACAAAGAAAGTGTTCACAGCTGTCCAGTAAGACATCTCCAACCCCAACTACAAACACAGAGGAGAAAAATGTAGTTTCAAAAAATATATATATAAGCAAAACGCAAAATTACAAGATAATCCATCATACCTGGATGGTGACAGCAAACAGCAGACATGTTTGTGTTAGGAGAGCGAAGGACTGATAGTCAGCGATGTCCTTCCCATCACCCCTCATCGTGTCATGCATGGCTGCGTAGGGGATGAAGAACAGCACCAAGGAGCTGTAGCAGCTGTGGAGGACACACTTGAAGAAGGTCTTCTTGCTGAAGTACAGGTTGAGTTGACCAGGAACATAGAGCTGAGGATGCTGGAAACTCCACATGTCGTTCACATCCTGACCAGAAGAGGGAGACAAAGACTTGAGGCTTGTATAACTGAGCTCCTAGACTGAAGTAAGAAGATGCAGCTATTGTGTTTAGAAAATTGTAGCCATAGGGAGCACATTCTTCCTAATGGCCAGCAGGGGACAACTGTTTTTATTTGTATGCAAGGCAGTCAAATGAAGTTCATTAACAGTTCTCATTCCTCGGCACAATACATAAAAACATACATGCATCACAGAACAGTTACCTGATCAAACAGACTCATTCCCAGAACAGGTAGCGCTGTGTACATCAGATTGTAGAGTGTTATGAACCACTCGTCATACACGGTCTGAAAAAAAGTCAGAAGCAGAACATCTTTTTAAACTTTTACATTTTTTATTCTTGAAAACAAATAAAGACATTCAATAGTTTCCTGGGACTTTGTGGTGCACAGTTACAGATTGTATGTATTATGTCTAATTCATCTCTATCATTAATTAATCAGGTATTAAGCAACAAAAATAAAAGCTAGTGTCTCTCAGTCTCACCTGTGCAGAGAAGCCGCAGAAGAAGGCGTACCAGAAGTGAACAAAGGTGAAGGTGAAGTTTTTGTAGAAGAAGTAGCGCAAGAATTTGCACATGCGCAGGTAGGACCAGCGGCCGTGCACCAGCAGTAGGCGCTGCAGGAATCGGAACTGAGCAAACGAGTAGTCGCTGGACAGCACTGCCTGCATGCCCTCCTGACCTGAGATCCCCACACCTATATGAGCCGCTGCATGGACAAAGGCAGGGAGAATGAATGAAAGAATGAAAAGTGTTTGGAGACTTTTTTTGTAGTCAAGAGGTTCAAATCAAATGTTGAACACTAGGGGGCGTCAAAAACAACCTTATCATCAGCATAATAAATAATCAACCCTTGCATCTAAAAAGGAGGCCCAGAGACAAAATTTAATTCATTAAGAACACATTTGTGTTCAGCTGACGTATATTGGTCCAACAGTCTCTCACCATATAGCTCTTTTTTTGGTCCAATGAAAAACAAGAAGAATATCTGGGTCCAGTGTTTTTACCAGTTGCTCAAACATTCTCTGTCTCCAACTTCGTGCTTGAAATGAAGTCAGTTTTAAGTATGCACGGTTTTTTAATCACTGATTTAACCCGAGGGTTATCTTGTTGATGAGTTAATTGAATGAAAAAAGCCAATTATCTTACACTGGGGGTGTGGGGTTGCAGTTTTCATTTGAAAATAGAAAATGCTTCTATATATGTACAGTATATATCATCTTAATGAAAGCACTTGACCTCCCCTAGTGATGAGTTTCCTCATAGGAAAAAAAACAATCCAGCATTAAGTCCTTAAATCTGTCATGCTGAAGATACCTTTGATCATGCTGACATCGTTGGCTCCGTCTCCTATTGCCAGTGTGACCACCTTCTTGTACTTCTTGACGAGCTCCACCACCTGAGCTTTCTGCAGAGGAGTGACTCTGCAGCAGATCACTGCCTTACACATGCACGCCGTCTTAAGAAACTCCTGCTCCAGGCTGTGCTCCAGGGCATACGCCTGAGGGAAAGGAAACATAGGGGGAATATAAAAGAGATGAAACATAGGAATTGTATAACTGCCTAAAATGTAACATCTAAACTGTACAATGGCAACAATAGCAGCAGCAACAGTAGCTATTCTGTCTTTCTTAAAGGTTTTTGTCTGTGTAATAAAGATAGCACCTTTTCCCAGGTCAATCTGAGTAAAAAGAAAGCCAAATAATAAAAGACACAGACTTACCAGACTGTGTCCGTTGATAACCAGGCCGTACTCTCCGTTCACCAACTCATCTGAGATCACTTTAGGACCATTACCCAGAGTCCCTTGTGGCAGAAACACTGAATCCTCTTCCACAACTGATTTCATGGTGGTTTGTGCATTTCTGCCAAGAAAATAAACATGGAGAATTGCACAGGAAGTTACACAATAAGCTGGTAAAAAAGACAAGTTTCTTTTTTTTTTTACAAAACATATTGTAGTTTATTTACATGATTTAACTTCTTCGGCTTTATGTATTTGAACTTATTTGTAATTGTCACGTTATTCTTATGATTTACTTAGAACTTAATGGTCAATGACCTCTTCACTGAAATTATTGTGCATCTGACAAAAAATGATTCAAACTACTTTTGTTCTGTTGTGGTAAAAAAGTGTTTTTGAGAACTTTCTCTGACCTCAGTTCCTCTTTAACGTCTTCAGGTGAGTTACCCGAGACAGTGAAGACCTCATTCATCTCTTCACGCAGTAAGTTGCACGAGTACCCGATGTTTTCTGCAGTTTCTGCAACACAAACAATCCACGTCAGTAAGAACACTATAACCAACACCAGTGTAGAAAAACAATAAATTCAATGTTTACTATCAAACAATGATTCTGCATTACCTTTCTGTCAGTATCTGAATAAATGCAATAGTTCTTCTGACAAAAACAAACTTACAGACCTGAATAAAGACTATTAAAAAAACCTCATGCATCATCAAAGTGTGCCATTAAAAAGATCATAATGAAAACATCAGAAAATCCAAAGGTCCCAAGGTTTAATCCAAAAGGTAACTGGACTTAGCTTAAAGTTTTGGTTACCTCTTTTTTGTGCTCTTTTTTGCTGCCTTTACTTTGTGTTTTATAAGATGTGTTTATTGTTGAGTCTTGTCAAAGGTAAATTTGCCACTGGTGGAACAAACACTAAAATCTATCTGTCCGTCCGTCTCCTCCGAGGGTTTCTTTAGTTCTAAAAAAGTCGGATGAATGAGCTTGACATTTTTATTAATTCTATTACGAGATGTATTTGTTATTTCATTTCTAGCTCTCTTTTTTTTTTTACCTCTTACTACCAGTCAGTTTAGAACTGAGGAAGCCGTCAAGAGGGATGTAAAATATCTTCAAGAACTTGAATCATGTCCAGATGCTTTTGGATCAAGCCTTGAATTACCATGACCTGGGTGACTGAGAACCTTCACAGATATCTAGCCTCCAAACTGTCTGACGCATTTACACAAGCTTCTTCTACATATAAAGTATCTTGGTCATTGTGCCGACATCTGCACAAGTTGTAAAATAGTCTAGGGTTGGCAATCACTTAAAAAAGTTAAACAATGAGTCAAGTAAGGCAGTGGAACAAGTAGACATGACAAAGCATTTTCACACCTGTTTCTGTGAAAAGAACAGCCTCAAATGTTTAATATATGTGAACAAAAACATAATTTCTTGTGTTAAATACCTTGTTTGTCACCTGTCAAAACCCAGATTTTGATGTCAGCTTTGGATAGCTGCTCAATAGTCTGAGGAACTCCGTCTTGTAACTTGTCTTCTATGGCTGTCGCTCCGAGCAGCTACACAATGACAGAAGCACAAAAATCAACATGTTCTGAATATGATGAAAGTTTTACTTTTTTTTATGTACTGTAGCAGTATGAGGCTTCTTCTCCTACCAGCAGATCCTTCTCGATTTCCTCATACAGCTCGTCTAGTTTTTCCTCTCGGTCGTCCAGAGCTGTGCTGACCTCATGGTGGCGCTGTTTCCACTGGTTGAAATACTCCTCATCCAGATCTTTGTAGGCCAGCGCCAGAGTCCTCAGGCCATCCCCTGCAAACTCCTGCAGACCAGCATGCAAATACTTATATGGATTGACCCTTCACAGGTAGGTGTAAACACAAACAGAAGTTAAATCATGTGTCCAGCTGTGTACATTTTAGAAAGAGGTTAATACACTGCATGACAGGGGAAGACAAACAGACAGCCAGGAGATAATCAGTGTTTTTCTCATAAACATAAACTGAACTAGGAAAAACTGTAATAAAGAGAAGGGAAGCAACAAGTAGACAAATTCAGAGGAGACGGAGAATGGAGGTAGAACACAAACATAAACAGAACAGAACATTTGAGTCTTTTAACATGCCGTTGAAGTTTACTCCTGTATTTGATCGAGATCTATTGAGGTAAGCATTTAAACCCCTAAATTAGCAGGGTCAGTCCAATACATACAATTGTCCTGCCACACACACACACACACACACACACACACACACACACACACACACACACACACACACACACACACACACACACACACACACACACACACACATCTGATGTATGAACAATGAATACATCTTGTTCAGGACAATTTTGGTGCTAAACAAAATGCTAAATATTCCCCAGTTAAAGTTACATTAAGAAAAAACTACAGCACCTCACTCTCTCTAAGGAGCCCCTTTAAAGACAATGTTATGATTTATACTGGTTATGAAACAGTTTTAATTTAATGTTCTTGTCTCCTCCTGTGAAAGCAAACCCAACCACAGGTTTTCTTTATGTTTTTTTTTTTTTTTTTTTTTAAATCCTCTGACTGTTTTCTCCCGGTCCAATTCTGAGGAGTCAATTGTAGACACACCAGTGAGCCTTTGTACAATTTCCAGAGAAACAGTTAGTTGTCAGCCAGTCAGAAGGACACAGGAGGAGAACACTGGAGAATACAACATTTGGATTTATAGGGCAGCAAATTTAAAAATCAACCATATGTGTCACTTTGGTTACACACACTACTCACATTAAGATGCTCTGTGGTGACCTCCATCAGCTTGCTGCAGGACTGATCCAGCCGCTCATAGATGATCGTGTCTGCACCTTTACAGTAGAGAGACAGCTTCCCCTCTGGACTCCGAACTAAATACACAAACACACACAAGTATTAACACAGAAACATGAGAGCAAAAATATGACGATCAAGACTAGGAAAAGAAGGGATCAAAAAGCAAAAATATGCACCCAGTTTGTCTGGCTAGAGACAGCAGTCTGTACTCAAGACCACAACTTTTAGGAAACTTTATTCCCAACATTTAGTTTTCATACCTATGACGGACATCCTCTTGCGGACGTTGTTGAAATCCAGGATAGCGAGGAGTTCATAGCTGCACTGCTGTCCCATTTCCACTATGGAAACACTGTCTGGTGTACGTGAGCGGAAGACGAATCCAAAGTTTCTGGCTGCAGTGACCAAAGCTCCCTCATCCGGAGACTGGGCCTGGTAGTAAATCTCACCTGTTGGAGAAAAAAATAATGCCTCTGTCACTGGAGGAAGCACAGTACTGTTAGCTTGGATTTGGAGAAATGCTAATGTTAGCTGTTGCTACAAAGCTTTTTTTATAGATAAAGATTAACCAAATGTGTTAATTACGACAAAATGAAGGCCCCAATTTTCCTCCAGATTTTAACTACCACTTGTCTTTGAGTTGCTGAACATTTTTGAAGCAGTGAATTTAAGACAATTTTTAGATTACAAACCTACAACAAAGCAGTACAAAGATATAGAAGCGTGTGACAACATAAATGTATGAATTAATGAAATTTCACGATTGAGCGAATAAACTGTAGCGACCAAAAGGGATTTTTAATTGGCTGAAAACATGTTTATTGTTTCTGTTCAGTCAAGCTGTATTAGGCTCTATATGAGTATTAACTCTCATTTGGGTCAGATCCTTGTAGGCCAGGTCAGCTTCCAGTGGTCATTTGAGGAGCTGCAGTTTTTGTCACTACCATGTTGGCTTCAGGTTGTAGTCCTTGAAGCAGTATCTTGTAGACGAGCTGAAGCATTGGAATTTGTACTTTTACTGGAATGAGACCGAAATCATGCCACTTGTTGATGCTTTATTTCTTATTACAGACAAATCCATCCTTCACAAGCTAACGTACAAACACTCCCCCCTCACCTTCTCGCTTCTCCTCAGCCATCACGGTGTGACACAGGGCCAGCAGCCTGAAGAAAGCGTGGACCTCAGGGTTCTCAAGCTTCACTGCCTCCACCAGGGCGTGGTCATGGAACATGAAGCGAGGGTCAGCCAACGGGTTGAAGGAGAAGTCCACCCTCTCTGTACCCTTTTACAAGAGAGTGAGAGAACATTTTTAACAAGATAGAAGTTGGTAACAAGAGTTCAGAAATGTTAGAGTTATAAGTGAAAGACTTTAGAATGGATTTAGTCCGGTGGTTTTTAGACAATAAAGTGATACTGTTGTAAACAGACAGGGATGTTGCAGAAATGTAAATTCACACAGCAAGATAAAACTAATTTGCCAAGCAGGTGCGACGACTTGCTTAATCACCAACTCACCTCTGTAATTTCTAGTCTTTGACCAGTGTAGTCATACACATCCCCTGAGAAAGAGAAACAATAGCTGAACTGCATGTCTGCTGTCATATTAAGCACAAATCAAACGGTTACATGATGGATTCAAAAACTGTAAGAGCCAAATGACCCCTTCAAAAGACTAATGAACAAATCAATGCTTTTTTGAATTATCAGGGTATTTTTCTCTTGAAAGAAAGTATTTATCCACACATTTCTTAGTGCATGTTTTTTTTGAATTCTCAGTTCTAAGTGGTCTCTTCTTTCTGAAGAATCCTGCAACCAAAGTAGATTTGAATGACTAAGTGTAATCAAATCAATCTACAGCATGAGGTCTGGTACATTTAGCATCAACCTTTCTACACTCTCGCAAAAATAAAAAATACAAAACAAGCATAAAAAAAGCAGATATGGGTTGGGATGCAAAAAGCTGTTAAACTTATAAATGGACAAAATGAATAAAGACAGTTGTTTTAATTAAGTAAAAAATAAATATTACACGGTTTGAGTTATGGAAGTTGATGGAAAAACAAAAAAAAAGTTAGTCTTTGAGAGTTTTGGGGACTGTAGTCATTGATGAGGTCCTGTTCACTTTGTCTCACTTCATTACCAAATGAGGCGGTTAATTAAGAGTAAATTATAAGAACTTAAAACCATGTTTTAATGGACACAGTTCCACCCTAAGAGCTTTTAGGTCATGTCTCCAAGTTTACCGTAAGTTTTGCCGTTGATGGAGCACTTGTTGAACACCATGATATTCTGGGTGAGCGTTCCCGTTTTGTCGCTGAAGATGTACTTGATTTGACCGAGCTCTTCATTCAACGTGGTGGTGCGAGCCTCAGCGGGGGTGTCTTTGCGTCCGTAGTACATCTTCCTGTCCCAGTCAATGTAGAAGCTGTTCCCTAATCGAATGATCTCTACGCTGAAGAGAGATGTAGAGAAACAAAATGAGAACGATCATTTTGTCTGCCACACTCTCTCTACATGTCATTTCAGCTGCTTTAAAAAAACCTACAGTCACACCTAACATGTTTGTACTGTACATTGTTACCTAACATAGAGAGAGATGGGCACCACAGTGTTGAGGATGATGACGTAGGACCAGAACGTGAGGAAGGCAGAGAAGGCAGCGTTGTTGTCATTTTGTCTGGGGAGAAAGACTGTGAACTGTGAGCCCTCGTTCATCTCCCAGAATAAGTTTCCTATCGCCAGGATCGTGCACATGAAGGCCAGGAAACCAAAAATCTGCATCAAAAGTAAGGCAGCAAATGAATGCACTGATTTTTACTCCATTCTTTTCTTAATCATTTTGGTTGGAATGACTGAAATGTAACATGTGCTTGTACAAGTTCTAGGAATAAAAAGCATTTGAAAAATCTCCGAGAAACTACTATTCTCTACTTTCCACCTGACACAGTTGACATTTTCTCACCCAGTGCTCATGTTGTGTAAATAGCAAAGAAGCTTGGTCCCACTTAAGCACCCAGGGCTGTGATTTTGCGTTCCTATCTTAACGATGCTAAAGACTTAAGTCCAAAGTCTGTTGTGAAATGTTGCTCCTGCCATTTAGAGGGCGTATTAGAGAGATGGGTGCATAAAAATGAGTTCATAACAGACTTCCACTCCATGCCCCGACACACAGGGAAGCACATTAGCACTCCCATTGCACTCACTGGGAGTGCTAACACTCATATAGAATAGCACAGAAGCCATGGAGACAGCAAGGCCGACACCAAGCACTCCACCATCTGTGCTTGCTCTGTCTTATATACACAGAAGCACAAACTTACACTCCCTCATGTAAAAGATAGATGGATTTATTCATAAGCAGACTCCCCAATATCCAAACGCACGCATTAGAGAATACAGCCAAGGATTCCAGCAGAGAAAAAAAAGTAAATAAATGTTTACAGCCAACCTTTATTTTAAGTTTAGCAATCATAACATTAGTTAATATAGATTATGTCTGATCCTGTCGGCTTGTCTGGAGATTTTAATAACTAATGAGGATTAATTTTTTTTACCTAATGTGGAAATGTTTACCACTTCTCTTTTAATATGGAAAGGAACTGATCGTTTCTGATGTTGTGGGACTGCGTCAGCGGGAAATATCTCAAATCTGCTAACATGTTTCATATAGTGTCCTGTGTGAGTTCTGTGTGTTCAAAGGCCTTGGATGGTGAGAAGTTAAAGGAGCTGGCCAGATTTCAGTCTATTTAAGAATAAAGACTGAAATCTGCACTTGGAATTACAACATGCCAGCTAGCAGGAGCACCTGGTTCTTAAAGGGAATCAGAGCTGACACTCACAGTTATTGGTTTAATTCCTTTCATGTCAAAAACACACCCATGTGTAATCTTGAACTGGGACTTACTACGACCACTTTGTGCCATGCGCTAACTTTGGTAACCCAAATTGTGAACCGCATAACTAGCACAATGTAGAAGAACACACCCAAAATCACAACACACCTGTCCTGGACAACACACTTTAGAACGTCATAATGAGCTTAAACACCAGTAAACGCATTGGCAAACCATTTATACTGCATTGTTCAAATGATTAAACTGGATGTCATTTTACAGATGAATGAAATCCCACTCAGTTGAAGAATTAAAAGTGGACTTCTTAATTCCTCTAATAACAAAATAATGACATTTTTGACCATCCTGAGATGAGATGAAAGGAAGCAATTTAAAGACTCACACAAAGGACGAGGATGTTCATCAGGCGGTCGACGCTGGTCCTCTTGAACGTGCTCTTCCCACAGTTCTGCATCAACTTGGTCTCAGGACCTGCAGAAGATAAACAGAATTAAGCAAAATCTCGAAAGCTGCAGGAGGAGAGAGTGTGGCCGATGATACAGTCAAAACAGCACCGAGATCAGGAGTTGAAACTGCAACCAGTGCGACGATTACTGTACACACCCTCTACATGGGGCGCCTGCTCTAAAGCTAAACCAGTGCCCCAAAACAATTTTTAATATCTTCACAAGTTGACAATTTCCACTACTTTTTTTTTTATCTATGAGTCTGAGATAAGTCTGCCCCACCTCCAAATAGCACAAGTCCAAAGCACCAGTCGGTGTTCCTCAGGGTGCAGCCTCGCAGCAGGATCTTCTCGTTGTCCAGCGGGTATTTCTGACCAGCGAAGGTTAGTGTTCCAGTAAAGCGGTCGAGGCGGTTGTTGGGTGGTTCACAACGCACCTCACCTTGAGGAGAACAGAGGGGAAACAGATCTTTAACTATTAATGCTCACAGCAGCTGCAGAAAAAGTTAGAACACTCCAGGAGCATACATATTAATATTAACATTTTAGAAAATAGTTTTGCATTTGCCTCTTTAAATGGAACTTAAATATGCCCAGGTGATGTCTATGATAGTGTTGTAAGTCCCATAATCCCAAAAGGAAGTAGGGGGACTTTCCCTCTCTTAGTCTTGCATGCTGATGAATTCAGAAACCAGCAGTTAGTTGTCCTGTAATACAATAGTCTTACCGTTAAAGTCGGCCAGTTTTTCAATATCCTCTCCCAGGTCTCCTGTCACAGGGAGGGCCTGTCTGACCTTCAGGTTGGTCTCTCTGAGGAAGCGAAGGACCAAAATAAGAGAAAAAGGAAGAAAATGTGTTAGAGATGAGGAAGAGGAGAACAGGAATAAAATACATGTTGCATGATTAACTGTACTGGTATGTTATCTCGAATCTTCATATTGGATAATAAAACAGTCTTACCCATCCAGTTCTGCTGTCTCAATGTAGACCAGGTTGAGTGGCTCACTGCTTGAGAGCAACAAGAGGTCAGCCTGAAATGACAGCATCAAATAAGCATGCATTACTATGAATCTTAAATTTCTTCTCTGGGGACCAATAAAGGATTCTCTTATCTTACTAGTTGTTTTAACAACTGCCAAAAGGTTTGCATTACAGTAGCTTGTAGCTTTACTTTCTTTTTTTCAATCACTGATTACAGGAATGTCTCCCAAAAATGATGAGGAACATGTTCTACCTGTATTTACTCCCTTTGCACACACATTAGAAACATGTAGAAAAAAAAGGATTGATAAAAAAGAAGGAAATAAAAAAAAATAATAATAATCACAAATAAAAGTGTAGCACAAACACACAATGAAAACACTGTGACGATACTATAAATAGGGGTGAAGTCTAACTGGACATGGGGAACAGAATAGAATGTGAAGAAGCGTTTCTTTTCTTCAGCTGACTCACTGTGACAAACTGGTTGTTTTCCAGCTTGATGATGTCTCCCACCTGGACATCCATCCATTTCTCACTGCGCAGTCTAATAACAGGAAACAGATTAGAAAGTTGATGTTTGGACTGTGTGTGTGTGTGTGTGTGTGTGTGTGTGTGTGTGTGTGTGTGTGTGTGTGTGTGTGTCTGTGTGTGTGTGTGTGTGTGTGTGTGTGTGTGTCTGTGTGTGTGTGTGTGTGTGTGTGTGTGTGTGTGTGTGTGTGTGTGTGTGTGTGTGTGTGTGTGTGTGTGTGTACTGAAGAGCTCAGAGAAAGGTTTTCTTTTCCCCTGCTGTTATTTGAGGATTGTCAGGAAATAAACAAGCAGAAATAATAACTGACCACAGAGGGCATCCTATTATTAGTCCCCTTCCTTCACTGCGTGTTCCTGTATCATCTGTCTGCCAATAACAGACAAGAGATTTGTTCAATTTGGCTGGAATAAGATTATTTTCCCACGAAATGCTTATGAATGTATGTATAATGTGATAAATTATGAATACTGAATGTGATATATGTGATTAATCATGAATGTGATCGGGGCCGCTGTGGCTCAGTGGTATAGTCTGTCGTCTATCAATCTAAGGTTGGGGGTTTCGAAGTCCCAGCTCCTGCAGTCTGATGTGTCCTTGGGCAGGACACACAATAACAATGGTGGGTGAGTGGTTGAGTGTTGGTGAGGGACAACTTGGCCAGAATTGATTATTAATTTACAAAATGTGAGTGACCTCATTTATTTAATCACATTATTCATCATTTCATTTTAGCCTCCTGTATTTGACCCATCAGTGTTCTCCTTGCATGCTTTATAACCCAAAGCTCTCTCAAGTCCATCCACAGGAAGCTGCTGCAGGAAGGTCGGGAGCACTTGTTATGTATCCTGTTGATCCTCTGTCTGCAAGTCTAAGGGAATGCTTGATTCATAAATAGTTTATTTCACCCTTAGAGCTGAAACCATGAAATAAGATTACTTTGATGGTACTTTTCAGGGCTTCTTGGAACAAGGTTTAACAGAACTGATCAGATTCCCTGAGGAACACCTACCTATAAAGGATGGTGCCTTTACAAAAACACAAAGCATGGAGAAAGCTACATAAAACCTTGTGTAAATGGGCACAGGTGTACTTCCCGTGATTCATACCATACTACCAAACTTACTTTCTATCAATAAGGACTTCAGCTTTTCTGTTGTTGACTTGATTGTCGCTCCTGTGGCGATTCTGGAAAAAAGACACAGAAAGAAACAACACTGGGTTTAAAAAAGGTTTTGTGAAACTCAATTCAATCATTGAATCAAAAATTCCTTTTAACAAAGGTGTCACAAACACAAACTAACACACTGTTAGAAGTGTTTCATAGAAACACTGTGGTGAAAATGTGCGAAAAAGGTAGTTTTTGTTATCAAAGAGGAAGTCCAACATGATTAAATCTCTACTTTTCATTTATTTATTTCCATGGTGTAGACACAGAGTCACTGCCTCCACTGTCCCCACTGTCTGTCTCACTCTGTGAGACAGACAGTGGGGACATGTGGTTTCCATTTCCATCAAAAGTAAAAAACTTTCAAGTCTGTGTAGCATCCAATTACTGTTTCTGTTTTGTAATTGTGATCTGATGAGTCATCCTGTGTCATATCAATATCACAGAGTGGGTTTATGTTACATCCCTCGTGTTGACTTTGATTAAATTACGTTTATTTAGCCAGAAGTATTGAATGTGCTGTATGTACATTATCAAAAGCCAGGGATAAAAATATGTCATCATCTTTGGCCTTTTGATTTTTAGGATGTACAATGCTTTGTGTTGCTCCAAATGTACTGGCCTGTATTTATTAAATACGGAACAAATGAAATATCTTCTTGATTGAGAATTGTTATGTTGTTTGAATCACAACGGTTAAAAAAAGAGAGCAACATTATTAAAATGACGCAAAACCATTGAACTTCATCGATACTGTTTTATAAAAAACAGCCTATGAATAAGTCTTAAAGAATACCTTAAAATGGGAACAGAAACATTCTGTCTGATAAAAGGTTGAAAAAAATGTTCTTCTCATCATATCATTGAATATAAAATAAGTGATCCAAAATATAACCAACACAGAAACGTCCTGCTTAATTCAGCAGGTGTTAGCTTGTTAGCAGCTTTTTTAACCCTAGAGTCAGATATTTCAGCGCTTGTTTTGCAAGGTCATCCACCTTGCCATACATGGTCAGTGTTGAGTTTCTGTGTGTGAGCTGAGATCAAAATCAAACCTGAACCCACCCAGTGACCTCACTCAGGGAGCACATGGGTAACGACAGAAGAGGAACGTTCAGGATGGCCAACCCTACCACACAAAAGGACTTCTGTTCTCCTCCACCAGCTAATGTTTAACCCATGGCAGCACTCATTTCCTTGTGGTAGTTTGGTGCCACCCACACACACACACACACACACACACACACACACACACACACACACACACACACACACACACACACACACACACACACACACACACACACACACACACACACACACACACACACACGCGACCTTGACAACTTAATCTACAAGAAAAGTAATTTCCTTTTCATTGTTTTTAAGGTACATTTCATCTGTTTCAGTTCCCAGTAAGCAAAAAACCTTGTGAACAAGCAGTTGAGGTCGCCTGTGTGTTGTAGTTGTGAGTCTGGACTGAGGGGAATTTTTGTTATTTCTTAACAAGTTTCAATTCCACCTTGACATCATTCTTCTCATATTCTCACCATGTTTTTTTTAAGAATGATGAAATAGTCTCTTGAGCAACAATAAAGCAGGAAAGAGACAAATCACTTAACTTAAAGCTCATGTGAGAAACAGAAGGACGCTAATATTCAAATATTAAAGCATCTCTATGATCTTCAAATGCAAACGCAGCCATCAACATGAAGATTGATCATTTCTACAGTGTATGGTAAGTTTTAATGACTGTAAACACTGCGACCAGGTCAGTGTCAGACGTGGTGACTAACACATTTGTTTCAATGTTTAAAGACTTTGGGAAGAGATTATTCATGAAAAAAAAAAGTGATTTACACACGTACAAGACAGGATGAGCAAAGAGAGACGACGTACAACTTTGTTGAGTGCCAAGATCAACACAAACCACAAGTTCCTCACAGTAGCTGAATGCAAGTTGAATGTGAAGGACAGGTTGTATGTTGATATTCAAATTTGATCTATTAGCCAAGTCTGAAATAAACCGAGCTTAAAACGGACTGAATTCTGTTATTTTGCGCTTAATCTGACACTGAGAAGACTGAAAACAGCTTCTGCTAACAAAATAATATGTGTTTTAGTTTGACGGTGGAAATGAGATAACATGGGGCTAAGTGCAGTGTGAAGTGTTTTGAACAGGAGACGGCTGATGTTTTTCCCACCGAGCATGAGATAACACAAATGAACACAAAGTGCTGAGTCTGCTTTTCTTTTTTTTCAAGAGTTTGAACAAAATATTGTTTTTACACCATTACAATTAGTACACTTAAGATATAATAAGAGTGACTACCTCTTTAGCTCATATATATATTTTATCTTACTTGTTTCTGTAATACTGATTAGAGGAGTGATCTTATTCATAGATATTTTCGGATGAAGGTTGTTAAACTTAGACCAATAATTAAATTAATGAATAAAATGTTTTTGGGGAAAAACACAGAATCTGTGAATGTCTGTAAAATAATTTATATTGACTTCATGGGATAGTTTGATAATGTATCTAATCTGCCTGTCTACTAGTGTTTACATGAACTAAAGAGGAAAAATGTTGAGTATGTAAACGGACTTGAGAATGTAAAGCTATAAACTGCTACTAAAAATATACAACCTTTACCAAACAACCAAAATTAACCCTTTTCCAGGTAAAAGGCTTCTCTTCTCTTTGCATTTCATTTGTTATTCATTTTTTGTCAGGGTCACCGCGCATACCGTCATTGACAGCACGCTTAGCAGTCATGTTTAATGATAGGCATTGCATGTTTTTTAGGTCATTCAAGCCACTACATATACTTTTTGGTTTACTTAGATTTGCAATAAAACTATCAGCAACTTTAGGCATCAACTCTCACTGGATTTATTTTGGATCAAGTCTGCACGTTTGATGAAATGTTCCCGTTTCTTCCAAGTGGTAAAAAAACAAGAAGATATTGGAGAGGGTACAGGACAAACCTGATTTTTTAAAATAATTTTTGCCATTTAATGATTAATTTTTATTAATGTTCTACTATAAGTGACCCAAAAGGGAACGTTGAAATTTAACTCAAGTACAATGCAATGTGTGTATGATTAACGTTTTGTAACAGGCCTATATCCAGATTCACATCATAGAACTCTAAATATTTTCTAAAAGCCGAAGACGCCTTTGCGTATATGTATATATGTATTGTCTTTGAATTTATTTTGGGATCAATACAGATAATTATTCGCCAGACGAGTTCTGGAAATGTGCTTACGATATCGTCAGTGGCATCCTTGGCAGCAGTGACTGTCAGCACGAGGACCAGAGGAACAACAGTGGTAAACCAGGACAGAGAGGAGATCTGAGGAATCACCTGAGGAAAAAAAACACACACATACATTAAGTTTAAGTTATTGTTATATTTTCATAGGAAGCCATAGAAAATGAAATAGGAAAAAAACTGCAGCGCAGTAGAAAAATAAACACACGTTTGTCCCTTTGCCATTCAATGCAGAACATTTTATGTAATTTGGAATGTTAAAAAGGGAAACAAGAATTTTAAAATGTCTAAATCTTCAGTACCAGTAATCTAAAATGTATAAAAGTTACGGTGAATACAAGTAATTTAAAATTTAGATTAATTGTGTTCATAACTATAACACGTTTTAATTGATTAATAGCATAGGCATACATGAACTTGTTGAATAAAATTCATTTAAAAACATTAAAGTTCCTTCAGGCCTGTCAGCAGAGAGACCACTGCAGACGACCTCTGTGGTGCAATAAGACTGTTTTCTGATGCAATTTCCTGTGTTAGATGTCACTTCCTTAATCTCATTGCACTTGATTGATTCACGTCCTGTTTTGAAGGCGCACACTGTGAGAGAATGCAGACACTCAATGTGGTGTGTTGGTTTGCATGTTTAGAAAGGTGTGAAAACACTGTGGTTACTTTTCAGTGCTTTTCACGGACAACAGTCACAAAGTGCTTTACAAAGACATAAAAGACATGGAAGAACATATTAAAAATCACATTTAAGATCACAGTTGCCACATACAATAACAGTTACAAAAAACAGTGCAATGGAGGATGTTGAATGAATAACCAAATGTCAAATGCAAAAGCAATAGGTGAGGCTGAGTATTAAGTTATACAGTTAATACATTTGTTATAGTCATTGACAACAAAACAAGGTGGATAGCCGGACAGCCTAGCTGGTGATGCCCATGCACAGAGGCTGCAGTCCCCTTTGCGGCACTTTGCCCTCTTCAATTACAATTTTGACTCGATCATATAAACAAGATAATGGAGAATGATTCCTGTGCTACATGCAGTGTTGTCCATTGGTTTTGTCTCGTGTGGTAAATGTAAGTGTTTGTTGTTAAAAGTGTTCAGAGTGTTTGAGTTTGATAAAGGCACGTGATGCAGACGTTGTCAAATCAATGAGTAAACGTGTTAAATCACTGTGAGCTTAAAATCAATCAAATAATAATTGTGATGATTTTTTTTGCCATGACCGAGCAGCTCTGATACCAAACACTTCCCAAATGTTCCCCTCAGAGTCAAAATCATTTTCAAGGTTGATATTCTTTAATAATCTTTTGTTGCCAATGTGTACATCATTCACAAATGAATTCATCTAATTTGTTGTTTTTTCTTTTTAGAATTGTATTAAATATTTCACAACTTCTGTTTGACAGTCTGAAGGTAGCCTTGCCTGCCTGTGCCTGCATGTGTGTGTGTGTGTGTGTGTGTGTGTGTGTGTGTGTGTGTGTGTGTGTGTGTGTGTGTGTGTGTACGTTTTTCTCCCTCACCTGGAGCACCAGCAAAAACAGGAAGTAGGCATTAGCAATCCTTTGGAACTGCTCAAACAGGTTAAGAGGTAGGAAGGTGAAGAAGTTGTACTTGTTGGTCTTGATTGCGTTTGTCTGAAAAGGTGTAAGGGGGCAGACAGAAAAACAGTGTTAAACCAATAAAGGATCAATACCGAAATGTAGAATTTGTCCCCCCAAAAAACAGAGGTTGAAAGTACTTACTGATGTCTATGGTTAAAACTAAAGACACATAATTGATACAGTATCATAACTTTTTTCAGGGCAGGGGCAGCAAATCTGTACAAAGTACATATTACAATGTTACAATTCACTTTATCCAAAGCGACGTACATCATAGAGTAAGTACAACACTAATCCATTCATACACCGCCACCGAAGCAACAGGAGCAATGCGGGGTTAAGTGTCTTGCCCATTGTGTAATTAAAACAATGCATTGTAGAGTATTGTTACATGAATATTGTATAACTTGTATTCTTATTATAATACAGATGTGCAGGCATGATGGTTTCCCTCTTACTTACAAATCCTCTGCCATCATCTGCACTGACTTAAAAGGGCTGACAGGGCATCTTCTCTGGTATGATAACATTTGCGTTACTTATTGCGTTACAACTGGCTTAAGCGATTATCAGAGAGTTTGCTGATTTTAAGCAGAAAATAAAAATAAGATAATTTATACCTACAATAAGCATTCCTAACATTTTCTAACTGGGCTAACAGCTAGCTGCCAAATTATGAGTAATGACACAATCTACACTGGGTCAACTGGATAGTTTAAGAAAGATTTAGCAAAAACAGATTTAGAAGCAGATCAGTGTTCAATTAAGTAATTATAATATATTATATATTATATTATATTAATTATGTTACTAATGAATTTGGCTTTTCATTATCCCACATATTAAATACCCTCACACAAGATAGCCTATATGCCATCAGTTTACAGATTAATTTGTGTAGGCTGTTTCACTATTTAGGTGTCACAGAAACATCAGTATCATTCAAAATAATGTTATGAATAAAATGTTATGAGTAAAAATGTATGACTCGAAAGCACCATATATCTTTTACAACTTTCACAAAAACAATTTTTCATAGCATGAAAAAACAAACAAACCAGTGATACATTAACATCGATGTTGCTGGATGTGAACTGGATGCAAAACAGACACAACCTGAAGGAAAACAGTCGGGTAGTTGGGCATGTTGTGGTAAATATGTGCAGCTCGTGTCATTCTGTGGACTGGGTTAATATAATTAATGCGTCGTGTAATGTTTTATGGAAATCTGGCTTTGTGCATCAGACATGATGGGACTGATGATGGGATAACATTCATGGCTTGAACAGATATAGCCTTATGTTTGATGTCCTTTGAATATCCAAAGGCATACATTCAATTTCAGAAGGTGAGCGTTAACATGCAGATAGATGGAAGATTATGGTGGAAGAGGAGAGGAGACAGAGGCTTTAATTACAGGACACTCTGTCAGCGGGCAGAACAAACAGCCTACTTTAGCACAGAGGCCTTAGAGTTCAAAACGCATTACCTACCCCTGATTTCTCAATGTTTTCTTCTCTGTGGCTGAACATTTTTCACCTTCAAATTTGATCCTGCCACATTTTTCGGCCAACACCTGCCTTGAAGCTTCAATTCCTTTGGCAGACATGACCAAAATAAACTGCTATTCCAATTGAACTCCAGCTAAAATGCACTGACTACTTGTTTAAAACACCTGGTTGCTCAAAATGATTCATATATGGTAAGTATATGTCCTTAATGAAACTTTTCCCCACATGTTGGATGTTTTTTTATTTGTATATCTCTGTTACTCTGTACCAAACACTTCATTGGGTTGTGCAGAATTCCTGAGGCAGATGTTAGTCTTCATGCCTGTAAGATCTAGTGGGCGGCGTGTAGTCCTGACCAAGTGTCAGTACGCTGAAATCTCTGACTCTGATTCACTGACTTTATCTCTCTGCATCTATTTACTAACAAACCGCCCACAGACTGGATGTGTTGTTCTGGATGTACAAAATCAGAAAAAGTTAGAGTTTACATTCATTTTGTTATTTTACACTTGGTGGGATGATCATGACCTAAAAAAAAGTTCAGTCCTTTCATTTGTCATTGATATTTTAAACTAAATACTTTCTGTTTAAGGGTTTTACAGTTTCACATTCGGTGTTTGAATTCTTGAAAAGTTATAATAGTAATTTGTTTCTACAGCACAGTATGTGTTTGAGGTTACATATCTGTATGTGTAACCTGAAAGACTTTCTGGTTAAGATATATTTTGGTAAGGATGAACCAAGAGAGTAAGCAATCTTTCTTTTACTCTCATAAAACTGAAAAACATTTTTTTTCCCAAGGATTTTATTTCAAATAATTAGTGTCTTATCACAGTTTTTACAATATCATTTTGTCATTTGAGTGTCTAATTTCCTTCTCTACTTCTGTGATGATTATGATGATTATTAAGTGTTAGAGCAAAACAGTTCTCTATTTCTAATTGTCTCCTCTTTCCATTTCCCTTTCTAATTAAATGATCTTTGACTTTGGCTCACATCTTGTTTCCAGAAAACATCCAACACAGTCCAGCAGCCAGACACAGCCCATAGAAGAAATGATCTAGTCGACATCTGCAATGACCGCATAACGTAGTAAACTGTTTGTGGTGAAGTGCGTGCTGGCCTCATCAGCTGTACATCCTGTGTTTCTCTTAGAAGACAGGTCTGTAGAAGAGAGCAGTACTTACTGCATATTGAAAGGAGAGGTTGTACTCGCGGTCGTTTGCGCGCAGCTTCCTCTCCAGCTCTGATGTGCAAACACACAGAAATAATAATCATTATCGTACATCTCTTCAAAAGTACATCTAACATATAACAGAAACCAAACCCATAACTAACACACTTAATCAGGGCTTAATCTGCCCACTGGGAAGTCTTACCATTTGTAACACACTTACCATTTGTAACACACTTTTTTCAGGTATTAATTAAAGGTTATGATTTCATTGCACAATATTCACCTTATATAGACCTCTGATTGTCAGAAAGAAATGTATGCATTTGTGTTTATAATGGTTAGCAATCAACCTTTGAAAAGTAGGATAAATAAAGCAATACATCTGGTGAGTCATGTAAACATTACATCTGCTTAACATAAACAATAACATATGTTGTTGTGATAAATTCAGACTTTGATGTGCTTATTGCGAATCCTCATACCGGGATAACAATGAAGTTATAGGATTAATTGCACAGCCCTCGCTGAGATGTAAATGTAAAATTCTTTCACCATACTCAAAACATTATATAAATGTAATAACTAAAATCTTCATCCAACAGCTTTAGTATTATGATAACTGCAATGACATCTGGACAACTAAACCTTCTAAGAGGTTCATGATACCTGATAGAAAGCTCTACAATTGTTACGAGTTCAAATATTTCTGTTTACAGCTGTTTATTAAGGTCAAGAATAAAACTATTGATTTTTATATTTCATGTTCTGAACATCCATCAAATGACGTCCTACCTCTCTCTTTTTTCCTCACACAGTCCACGCCGAAGAACGACATCTTCCCCTCCTCTTCTTCTCTATCTATCCATCATAAACATCTGTGGAAGAAGACAAAACAAATGTTAAGTGAAAGGATAAATCTGACTCAAATCATTTTCTACTTTCCTATCCAGAAAGTAAGCACACACTCGTACACTGAACATCCACTTTCTCTTAGAAACTGGGAATTTAAACCTCTCTGCTGTAAAAGTGTGAATGACTGAGTACCCGCCAGCTGACATCAGGACATTTTCCATAATGTGCTCTATGAGGTAATCATTCTCCAGCCATGCCCAGGCTTTTTAAGGTTTAAGCGGGTTGTAGCGGCACTGAACAGCTGTTTTTTTAAACAACAAACATTTAATGTGAGACTGGAATGAAGAGAAAGTAAACTCTCTGAAACTGAAAATCAGAGCAATCTTTAGGAATTCCTTTAAAAACACAATCTTGAAAAGGCTTTCTCATCTAATGTTGCTTTTCAATTTGGGATCACTGAATTGATATTGCAATTCCTATCTTTCATATATCATTTACTTACTTGTACAAAAAAGGCTAAATGCTTGTATAGTTTTCTCTGTTCTTATTTTTTTGTCTCTTTGATTTGGGGTTTTACTTTTTAAGAAGCACTTAAACTTGAAAACGAAGTTATCATACAAGCTATCTAAAGCATACAAATGTGTGATGTCAAAGGCTCATCATGGAAACCACCACGTTATGAAAACTGCTAATAAAAGAAGAGGAGAAGTTGCTCTGTTTTAAGCTTTGTATCTCTATACTTTTGCTCGACTACATGAGTATTTCTTTCTATTTAATAGTTGTGCTTTCACTGCCCCTTTTCTCTTTGCTTCAGGTTTGCATCAGCCACTTAATGTTTTTCCCATGTAGGGCAGAGTGAGTCAGAGGGAGGCTCCCCCCTCTCATTCAGCTATCTGCTCCTTCTGACAGTAAAGAGTTTCAAATCAAGAGCCCTGCACAGCCCCCTGTGGTCTGTCTCAGCTGTGTGATGATGGGTCTGAGAAGTGGCTGTTGGTATGCAGCGGTTACTCTAGTCTCCACTAGAGCCATGAACCACAAAGCCAATTAATCATCAGGAGTCATCTGTAACTCCTGAAGCATGTCCTGCACCATCCGTCTTTAAACAGTGGACCCAATCTGACCGCTGTACTCACATAAGATCATGCAAGCGGATATATACACTGCATGTAACACCTTGAATGTGGCTGACAGGGATCAAGACCAAACAGAAACCTGTGGGACTGAGACATGAATACAATGTGTTAGTGCAAAAACTGCAGTTCCTAAAGTGTCCACTTGATGCTGGCTCTAAACGTGAGTCAATCCCCATAAGGCCAAATATGAAAATATTGAATTTTATAGCAGAAAAAAACTTGATACAGCCTGCTGTAAAAAACAAAAAACAAAAAAACAACAACATAAAACTGCTTTGATCTAAACAGCTACTTTCTCTATTTACTGTAAGACAATTCATTCATGGTATTCATTGTTATGGAACTCAGGATGTATCTGGACTTAATGATACTCTCAACTCATGACACAATATGTTTCATAACATACATTCACAATACGATATGTTATCGTGTTTTTTTGTTTCCCGATTTTCTTATTTCAATAAAACGAGATTGAAGTCAGTTTATGAATAATTAGGATTATTGTGTTTAAATTCTCATTGAAATGTCTTAATATTGTTTTGTGAACATTGATTGGCAAATTGATAAGGTATCAGTGTATGTGCTCAGATTTAGCCACATATGGGGGCGAGGTAAAGAGGCTCAATCCCCATGTTTTTACATTTTTGGATATAAAGCTATAAAAAAAGAGCAATCAAAAGTCCACCAATAAACCCAAAAATGTAAATTAACCATAAGATACATTTTCTTTGTAACATCCATGTAATTTTCCACAACTTAAAACTCATGAGCACATCAACGTAGAAGAGGGACCATCCGAGGACCAAATCTATTTTAAGTTATTTTCTTAATGTTTTCTATTTGTAAGAATTGAAGGAGGGAAAAGTATTTCTTTGCGTGTGTTTGTGCTCTCAGTCCATGTTGAGGATTCCCGTACAGGCAGACGACACACCCCTCGGCATTGGTTGCCAAGGTGACCTCAGCGCTGTAGCTATAAATACCTTCCAGATGTGTTTGTCAAAAA
Source organism: Labrus mixtus (assembly GCF_963584025.1). NCBI lineage: Eukaryota > Metazoa > Chordata > Actinopteri > Labriformes > Labridae > Labrus > Labrus mixtus. The sequence goes on from NC_083616.1 coordinate 17,928,417, forward strand.
AAGTGTTTAAACAAGGATGCCTAGGCTCTGAAAACACACCATGTTTTGTCTGCATCATTGTTTTAATGTATCTGTGTCTATATGCTCCTCATGATATAATACAAACATAGTTATATTAATATGACTAAAGATAGAGTAAACACAATTGTAACTGCCTGCTGTAGGACAGAGTTTCACTATAATAAAATACCTAAAACAAACAGTTCCCCTTTTAATGCACTGTAAGCACTCAAGTTAATTTACTAAACGGTTTCTTCTACAGCCAAACACTTGGAAAAAAATGACATTTAACTCACTACAATGATGATTAATAAAGCTTCAATGATGAATGTTAAATTGTGTGGGCTGTTAAATGTTTGGGGGGTGTTTTGGACCGACACTGAACTTTCCAGATTTCATTTAAATGCTGACACACAACAGATAAAAACATTCTCTAGTGAGACCTAAAGAGCGCTTGATTTAACCAACAAGGTTTCTAGAAGTTCTTGTTATCTACAGATAATATTCCTCCTGTGTTATAAGACATTTTTGTTTGACTTTTTACTTCAAAATGAAAGGTCATTGTGTTGACAGTTTATAGTCTCTTTGTCTATTTGTATGTTTATTTTTCAGCAGATTATAGAATAAACACCAGCCAAATCTTCATGGAAGTTAGGGGAAGAGGAGAAGTATGAGCCCAGGAAGAGAGCGCTACATTTTCGACCAGATCCTTTTTTAACAAATGAGAAGTTTAGGGTCGAATGAGGATCAAATATTTTCATTTAGATCCTGTTTATACAAGTAATCACTTCTCCCTTGTGTGAATACGTTTTGTGACAACACTTTGTGATAACGCTCTGTCAATTTCATAATGTTGTTTCAGTCACATTTTACATTTAGTAATGAATGTCCACAGCAGAGACGATGTGTAAACATCCATATTTTGACATACTCCTGGCCCTTTTAGTTTCAGTTCAAATGACCCAAGCTTCTGTTAAATAATACGCATATTTAGAACTTTTCTTTGTAGAATAACGCTGTCACACAAACACCATAAAAACCGAAGTGGCACGCTGTCACATTAGAAGTATTCCTTCACTACAAGGACCACTATGACACCGAAGTTTATTCCTCTCAGCACATTAAACCGCAAATAATACAAAACAGATACCTGACAGTTGATATACAGTAGATTCTGTGTTTAAGGACAAAATGTGTGATTGCATTTTTCACTTTGGGTTCTTAGAAACTGTGATAAGGGTTTATTCACAACCGACACTTCATACATCTTAAAATGAAAAGTCATATAAATAACCAGTAGATAAACGGTAATGATGAAAGATTAGTTGTTCAGTTGCAGCCCTATGAAGTCAGGTTTTAGTCACACACAAAGACACACACACCTAACAGTGGAATTAAAGCTATTTCAGGCAAACAAAGATGTGTAACAGTAGCCGAGTGTCACAGTCACCTGTGACTGGATTAAAAGGTCAAAGGTCACACACATGAATGAGTGTCTTGTCCGATTAGTGATCTCTGGTTTCTCAGACGAACAGAGCTCTATTCTCTGAACTGACCGCTCGTTTGCAGCTAAAGAAAGAAGCTTTTCCTCTGAGTGAGTGTGTGCATCCGTAATGTGTTGGTGTCAAAATGCTCCCTTTATTGTTTCATTAGTTTAAAGAAAGGTATCCTACCATATCTCAGGCTACTCCAAAAAACTGCTTTGACTAGAGTTTTCTTCATCTGAAGATCACATGAACTAATACTATTCACTGTATTTGTCTGGAAGCTTTATGGAGATTTATAACCAATAATTATATTGCGGTAAAACTTACCAAATAAATCATTTTACTTCTTCACTTGAAAAACAAATTCTTTGAAATCCACTCACAGGGTGACTCATGATATGATACGATAAGATACAATATGACAAGATACACAATACGTAGGGATGTAACGATTCACTCACCTCACGATACCATTCACGATAAGATTCCTTTAGGGGCTTTACAACCCACTTGTCAGTGTGGTTTGGCCTTTTAATGGTTTTTTAAAGGGAAGGTGATTGGAGCTTCTCATTGTGGTGTCGATTAAATGGTGCATCATGTTGGTTGTTCTATTTTTGTAGTTCCCTGTCTTCTTGCAATATTTGCATTTTGCACATAGTTTTTGTCTTTTCCGTTATCTTCTCACCTCTTTCATTTTTTTGTCTTGGAGAAGCCAAGATTCATTTTATAGAGTACCGATGTGAATCTTGACACCTTGGAATCGATTTATCACCATTTTAAAATGAATCTTCACATCCCTATTACGTGGCCCTTAAAACAACATTATCATAGCAATTCCACGATAATCAATACTTTGCAAGATAATCATATTATGTACAGTGTGAGACATCAATTCTAACAAGTAGCAGTAGTAGTCTTATCGCATCCATCACTACTCGTCTGGTGCTAAGGATGTGTGCATTTAGTCGACTGAATGATTAATAATTTGGTCAAATATTATGTCCAAGCTCTAAAGCAGCATAAAAAATGCATTTGTATTAAATCATACAGAATATTTCAGGTGAAAAAATATGCGGCCTTAAGTAACATGTGTCTTTAGGTTTTAATTTTAAAATGATATGGCTTCAATAGAGCGGAAACAAGGGCTTAGAGAATATATTAAAGTGAGGGATGATGAAGTATTCAAAGACTAGAAAACAAAGAAAGCAAAGAAGGGAACACTGTGTTTTAAGGGTCTAGCATATTCAGTGCTTGAATTGAATTAATAGATTTGTTTTATCTCTCTTGAAACACACATTACCCAGTTTGTAACCAGACTGACCTGTGTCCAAACTGCTCGAATCAAAATGAACACCAGAGAAAAGTGACCCTCCCTGCAGAAAGAAACAGAAAACAGTTCTGCACCCACGATGATGTACTGACTGTTGTAAACACTTCAAACAGCCAAGCACAGATACGAGCTGTTGCATGAAAGTATCCGTTCAGTATGGTTAGAACATGCAATCACATCATGATCTGCAGTAAGTGATAAGCCAATGGGGTCAGTCGCTCTGTTTTCAGCATGTTGGTGTGTGTTTAGTGTAATAGCAAACAGAGCCTCATTAAGGAGGTCTGTTTACAACCAGGAGATTAGTCCGAGGCCATTAACTTTCTTAATGTTTCTCCAGCGCCAGCAGAGAAGCTCTTAAGAATAAACAGAACAAACTTTGAGGAATGTACCTATCAGGCTATAAAAACTAGGGACATTAGGATTTAAGGGAACGAGAATGGGGTACACACAACCTTCCACAAGCAAGAAAACCAGGAGACACAAGGAGCAGCAGTTTGGTGTCCATTGTCCATAGAAATTTTGGCAGATTCTGCCCCCTTTTTCATTGTCTGGTTAATTTGAGCCATTGTAGTTGTTCTAGCTATTGTACTTGTTCTAAGAGTCTTTGTTTTGTATGAAATCTCTTTGTATGTCTTAACCCCTCTTTGTGTCAATCCATGCATCCTTATGAGACTCCTTTTAGTTTTTGAGTCTCTCCTTGTTGTAGCTATGTCTGTCTTTTGCTTTGTTTATCTCAAGTCTCTTTCAGGCTGTTCTCCCTTCTTGGTAGTAATATTGAGTCTCTGTTGTCAATTCATTGCTTTCAGTCAGGTGACTGGCGTGGAGGCTCAGTGCATCTGAGGAAAGTTGCAGTCATCACTGAATACTCTATGGAGGAGGTGCAGCATGGGCTTGACAACGCATGTTTACATCACCTGACAGCCGCAGGAAAACAGAGATATTAAGATGAACTGCACATTTCCTTCAGTGGTGTTTACATATATTTAGTGGAGAATCTTTCCCCCCCACAGCCGACATGGGGGGGGGGGGAATTAGATGAGATCTAATGTTAATGTCAGGATCATTGATTCGGCCAATGGGAGCCGATATATCATCATTAGAGTCAGTGTATTGTGTTCTGCTCGCTTTTGGTTTCCATAATAACAATACAGTTTTAAACAGAAATATTTCTGATGTGTTCAGGTTTTTTTTCTCTTAGAATCTTAAATTAAACCCTAAGAGTTCGGATATGGTTTCAGGGGAGCTCAGTGTTCCAAAATACACCTGTCAACATTTTCTGTTGCATCTCTATCATCAGGTACTTCTCTTATCAGGCTGCAAGCTAATAATAGAAAAATAACAGAACACACACTGCGCTGTACTTTTTACAACCCATCAAGCCTTAGCAATAGATCAACCTGTAGATCAACCTAACTTATTAATGTTAGACCTATGTCTAATATTGAGCATAACAATGAGCATGTTCTTTTCTTTTTTGGTCCTATATCAAAGCAAACTGGTTGGTCGAAACAAGAAATTTGAGGATGATGTGATTTTGACCTCCAAAAATGGACTGTCACGTGCACTGTACACTGAACGAATGGTCAGTTAATTAATCAAGAAAACACAATGCAGATTAATCAATAATCACAATAGATGTTAGTGGCAGCCACAGAGGGAAGGAAGGCTCAATTCTTTTGAGGTTAGCTTCTTTCTCTATCATTACTGAAAGCCTCAGATCATCAGCCAATGTTACAACCGGTAATACCCCCATACAGAGGAAGGGAGGGGAGGAAATATTGCAGGGTAGCACAGATTAAAAACCCAAATTGCAACTTGATCAAAGATTTCACAGTCCATAGTTCATCGTTTAGATTTGGTCTCCAAAGGCAGGAGAGGGAAAACCGCTTGTATGAGAAATGCAAATTTGACTTGTTTTGGTTTTGCAAATATTGTTAGTTGTGTAAAATTGTGTTTCTGTGCTGTTTTATCACATTTGCCTTCCCATTTTAGCACAAAAATCAGTTACAATGACTCAACAATAGCAGGAAATCAGCAGCAGCCACTTCTTGCTAATTGCTCGTAAGGGCTGCTTCGCCTTGTATGGGACTAAAAAGGGAAGCAGTGAGCCAACACAGAAACCGTGCTGACATAGAACTACTTAAAAACAATGCTGTATAAAATAAAAACAGCCATTAAGCCATTGATGCCATTAAATATGTACTGAAAGAATGTGCTATACAGATGTGTTAACACGTTAAAAAATGTGATATCTGTAAGCAGAAGTGTCTGCAATCTACTATTAATTCTGAAAGAAAACTTAATGACACAAAACAAATCTAAATCGCAAAACAGAAAGAGGAATTCAAAATGTCAAAGACAGCAGCAAGAGAGCTGATACAAGTAAAACAGGGTACATTAGGAGTTTTCAGAAGAAAGGTGAAGCCAATTTTAAGAGCAGCGAGGCTCAGTGCAAAGTTTGGAAAGTCTCAGGAAAAAAAATGTGTCTGAAAAAATAAAAACTGTAGGCGCCAAACCAGATTTTGGTATCGGAAGCGTGTTGGTTTTCATTGTAGCCTAAGTAGTATCGTCAACTGGCATAGTAGCCACATTAGCAGGTTTTGACTGTGACATTTAAGCTTTAAATGATGTCTTTATCTGCATTTAAGATGCAGTTAACAATTTGCTCTCAGTCTTTCAGAGTTTCTAGTCTGAATGTAAACAAAGAAACTGCACGGGAAAATAAATCTTGGCTTAATACCCTTCATTGCCAAACACTGGCCCGAACAGTTAACCACTCTCAGAGGCCATATCATCATCAGACATTAGCTAATACGTTCTGAGAAGGCTGCAATACAAGAGAATTTGAGAAAAAAAAACATTTTGGAACATGATGAGAAGGGTTTCGTAAGAACAAAAAAAAATGCAGATTTGTTCTCTTTGATGACAATAGGTAAAGATTTACATTGCTTGTAGGAAGTGTCTCGTTGAGCCAGTATGCATGGTACCACCTCAGTCTGACCCAGTACTAACCGTGCATCTGGTGCCCATACGTGTCAGAAAAAAACAATCCCACTCCAGACATTTGAGGTAAAAACTAGAGATGGTACGGTTACTTTAGTACTTTAGTCGTTGTTGACTTCTCACTACTCGGGCACCTTTATACAAGTTGTTCTAGGCTACAACTGAGTTAGCGTAACATGCACCATGTCCAATACATAAAGACGATAAGTTGTAGGGCCTGACATGTGACATTTAACTTGCGTAGAAGACAAGGAGAAACCAGTGGAGGCAGGCAACACATTATTTGCTGGCCCTGTTAGCACATGTCATGGTGGTGAAACCAGAGCAGAGAAGATTAACCTGCTATCAACGAGATGGTGACTGGAGACCATTTTTGTGGAAGGCTTCAGCGGGATGATGGCATTTATCGAGCTTCAGTACAAGCAACCACCATGGCAGACAACAGCTACAAGAGTGGAAAAGTTTATGAGGAAAGCGCAACAGAATTGAGAGCTGATTTGCAAGATGTTGACAAAGTGGATGCTACTACCAAGAGGCAACTTCCGGTTTCTACAGACTCGTGGACGGCTCTCACCACAGTCATATCACTTTTCATTTCTCATTTCAGAAGTGGATTTGAAGATTAAGATTACTTTGTTGATCACCGCAAGGGGAAATTCTGTTTTTACACTCTGTTAATCTTGCTACACACACACAGGCTGAAACATGCACAAACAGGATCCTATGGACACGCACTAATGGAGAGATGTCAGAGTGACGGAGCTGCCCAAAGTTGGCTATCCAGGAGATCTGTGTAACGTCTTTGTTTTAGTAAAAAAAAAGTATTTTTGTAAGTAATTGATTACTCTTTAATAGAGTATAATATTGAAATTATTGGTGGGAAAAGTCACCTTGTTTTTTTAATCTTTGGCATGCTAAGGATGCTCTGTGCTTGAGGACTGTTTAAGACACAACAGCATGCTGCAGAGATTAAAGAGAAATCAAATCCTGCGTTTTTGATTGTAAAGAAAATTTTGAATCTAGGTCAGGTACTAGCCCAGAAATGTGTCAGCCTCTGCAGAGGTGTATGGTTTTCCCCTGCCCACATTCAACCACAGCTCATCTCATTCCCGGATCTCACAGTTTTTCTGCGGCGGTCTTTACAGTTTGAGTTGCACAGACAGACTGTACGGTTTCAATGGAAAAACTTTTTTTTTGTGTACCAGAACACATTGGCCAAAAGGTTTCCTGTGTAGAAATATGTTCATACATGATTCAAAATAGCTCTGCATGTTATTGGAAACGACTGACATTGCGATAACTTTTCTTTCTACGATATTGCGATACGGAAATACAGAAAATCAAACCAGATAAATGCTGTGTTTTTATGTACATACAGTATAATGTCTGCATGATATTTAAAAAATGTACGATGTGTGATTAGTTTGTTCGATATTTCATAATGAAGTGCTGTAATTAAACATTAAAGAGTGCACGGTAGCTATATCTCAGTTTTTAAATCTATCCCCGAAGTAGCTCAGTCCGTAGGGACTTGGGATGGGAACAGGTTCTAGTCCCGCTGCGGACCCAAGTATGGCAATTTGTCTGGTAGCTGGACAGCCACTTGCTGAGCACTGCCGATGTGCCCTTGAGCACGGCACCAAAAACCCCCCACCGGCACAAGAGCGCTCCCTGTGGGCAGCCGCTTCACTCTGACATCTCTCATTAGTGCATGTCCATAGACTCCTTTGTGCATGTGTGTGTTCCAGCCTATGTGTGTGTGTAGCACGTCTCAAAAACAGAGTGTAAAATTTAATTTCCCCTCGCGGGATAAATACAGTTTACCTTCTTCATCATCTGCTGTTTAAATGTTTACTCATCTATTTGCAACATGTCCCTCCTGAAACCTAAAAAGCTGGGGGGGTTTTAAACACTACACTGGCACCAATTAATCCATCAAACAGGTGAAGTGTTCCCATACTGAGTGAGAAATGATCTCTTCTTTAAACATTGTATTTCTGCACTTTGTTAACTTCCATGATACATTTTTAATAAATATCTAACTTTAAACTTATAAAAGTATAAAGTATGTTTTTATTGATGCCATTGTTGGTTTTATTGATCTAAAAGTATTTCTTACTTCAACCACTCTACTGTTTGTTCATTTTCTGTGTTAAATGATATCACTCATAACACTTTTAACTGACCACAGACGCAGTTTCGATGTGAGAGGAAAACTAGGTTAAATAAACCAAACGAAGGCATCCGACTGATGTGTTTTCCAAAATGTTGGTTACTGATTAATGACAGTTAGGCAGTAGAAATGACTGAGTGAATGAGGAAATAGTCTGTTTGAGCTCGCGTTTTTTTCCTCATTCATCTCAGTAAAAGAGAAAATAAGACTCAAAAGAATATAAAACAATCATAGGAGTAAAATAAAAACGTACATTTTTCATCGAGTTATCCAATTTAGAAGACGTAAAAACTGAACTGATTTTGATGCTTGTATAAATAGAGATGCCTGTTGAGACCTTTTTCTCACAGATGACTAACATTAACAAAGCAGCAATGGGAAAGTGAGCTGCAGTTATGACACAAGGACACAATACAGCAATGGCCCTTTGGGCGCCGCACCAAAAGACCCGAACAATCATCCTCTGAATAATTCACCTGACCTCTCAGGCCACAGAGCCGCTCCTCCTCTCGTCTTACCCGATAAAATGCTGACATTTTGATTGACCTTTTAGCCTAATAATGTCCTCCCTGTTTCATAAAGAATCCTGCATGGGTCTCATCAGTCCATCAAACACTCCAACTTTGATTTTTGACCCAGATTAAATAAATTGTTTGCACTTCAGGTTAAGTATAGCGAACTTACATGACCTTTCAGATCTCCTGCTTGGGTTAAGTTAGGTCCTTGCCAAGAGCACGGCTCAGATGATGACCATGTTGGTTGTTTGTTGGTCCCATTTACTGAATTAATTAAAAGGATGTAGCCACTGTAATGTCACTCTTTGGTTGTAAAACCCTCTTTTGAACACTTTAACACTTTGGTACTCATCATCTCTGTTTTTTGAAGACTAAAGGGACTATGGTTGTCAAAATGTTGCATTGATACTTTTGGATACCACAGGTTTTAAAACTATTCCTTCTCCATTATTTTGATGATTAGTATCCAAACATACAGAATCAGTCATATTTATAACAAAATGTGGGTGTGAGGTAAAGAGAGAGAGAGCACTGTCTATGTTGCACAAACATGTTGGCAACATTTGTGTTGCTGTGGAATCGATACAGGTATCAATATCGTTTGATTATTATTTTTTTTAACCAGAATTGTATCTATGTCTAAAAATCTTCTATTATGGCAACCCGAGAAGTGACCATATTTGACCCCCAGAACAACTTGACAGGTTGCCTTGATAGAAAAATTGTTAGCCACACCCTGAAGCACGTCCTGCTTCATTGTTGATTTCTAACTACACTGACCGGATATTTAAAATTTCAGAATAATAACACTGGTTTGATGCATTGCATTAATGACTTACGCATTTAAGCGACACTGATGGTAAAAAAAAGGAGCTAAGAATAATAATTATAATTTCAATTATAAAGCACTGTTCAAAAACAAGTTACAAAGTGCTTTAACAATAGACTATCTACATAATCACAACTAGGCTACTTCACATATTCCTGGATATTCTATTAAATTGCATCTACAAAGAAGACCTAACTATTTTCAGGCGATTTTAATGTAGTCAACAGCAGGGCCTATGTTTTCAAATGTGGTGGAATAAGTCTTATAGGCCTACTTCATTATTAGAAATTGCTAAATAAAGTAAATAACCTCAACAATACAAGATGAAATACAATACTATCCGATTATCTCTGAATAGGAAACACTGCAGGATATGTTTGAATGTGAGTACTTCACTGTCTACCGGAAAACGAAATTACTCATCATTCATCACTGATAAACTAACAGCCTATAGGCCTATGTACAATTATCTAGGCTACCTGTCATGAGCATCCTCCTTCTCTTCTCTCTTACTATGAATACAGATGTCGTCATCTTTTACCTTCAGCAAACTACAGCCAGGACTGCAACCTTCAGCTGCGAGCGAAAATATGAACTAAAATCACGCTTAGAGAACAAAACAACCCCCGTGCCCTTCAAACACACTCATGTAAAAACTACAAAACACATTTTTGGCGGTATAATTCCAGTATCACGGGTGAAAATAATATTTGAGGGAAGTTTTGGAGAAGTTCGCGTAACTAAAAAGCCACGCTAAAACAACAGGGAACTAAAGTTACTCGTGTTGTTGTGAAAGCACACAATGAGTTTTAATTCGTTACTAGAAATAATAAAAAAGAAAGTTTAGCAGGGGTGTTTCCTGGACTTTCCAACATTCTTCAGCCCCTTTAACTCAGCCTGTCATTCTTTCCGTTACTTTTCTGGTTTTAGAAGTCCCTGGAGGGCAGCAGAGACAAGAGACAAGAGAGAGAGAGAGAGAGGAGACACCGCTCACTTCAGCTTCCTGTTCACCCGCCTGCCTCTCTCAAGACCTCTTCCATCTCTGCCCTTTCTTCACCAAAATCCATCCCACCATGTCAACCAATCTGCTCCCCCTTCAACCCCTTCACCTTGACCTCTAAGTAGTCGGCAAAACAGCGAGAGTGAGTGCGTCCTTTTACCTTACGTCCTGTCCGCACGTCCCGGGTGACTGTCCAGGGAACTCAGCAAGAAAAATCTCAAAAGTCCGAGAAGAAAACGAGGGCTAATGTTTTCCTCCTGGTCTCCCCACCACCCGCCTCTCCTCTTCCCCTCCCTCATGCTCTCCCCTCCTCTATTTCTCTCTACTCCTCCCTTTGTTTGAGAGCGAAGCGTATCATTGCACCACATCAGATAAAAGTGAGTTTTCTTGCGTCAATAAGCGGAAACGTGGGAAAACAGCACGAGTAGAGGCGACACAACAAATGGACACTTAATGTACAACGATTAATAAGGAGTTGTGGTCTGTAGGAGCTCAAATTAATAAACTTTAAAATCAAGTTAAGCACAATCAGGAAAACATAGCCGACTGCAGCCCTCTTAAAGTTAAACTGCTAAATTATTTTAGGTTCATTATTAACCTATTGAGACATTTGCAGGCCCAGGCTCCTACTAGTGATCATTTTGTGTTTTTCTTCTATAGAGCCTATATTTCTTGTTTGAAAATAATTTATATTTTTCAGATTTAATGCTTCTTTTCATATAAACAAAAAAAAAGTATTAGCATATAATAATTACAATCTAAAATTGGTCACTTGTTGATTTGATAAGCTGGAGCTTTAAAATGATTTCTTTAAAGTTATTTAAAAAAAACAACAAAGAAATTGCAAAGCCATGAATTTACTTTTGGTATTCATAATTAACAATTTAACTAAACCTGCGTATTTGTATATTTGTTTTTAAACCCCTTTCATGCTTCTTTGTCAATACGATGGACAGCTGTATTGGTTTTGATTAAATGGTTTCACTTCAGCCACTTTGAGAACATTTGGCTCACCCCTTACACTGCCACCAACTGGGGAGTCATAGTAACTGTATCTAAAATGTCTTCACAAGCTAGAGGACAGACGGGTCAGAAATTCCATGCGACTCAGGTATATCTTGCAAATGCTGCTATTGAAGACCCTCACATGTGGGGGAAATCTTGCAATCGTCTTCATGATGAAAGAAGGGATGCAGGAGGAGATGTTGTAGGTGTGTGTCTGCAGCTTATGCTTTGTTGGATTCACCACAACTAACAGCTGGATGTTCACTATGAAGGTCAGCTTGTTTTTGTTGATGAGCTCAATCTTGCTGGATGTGGAAACTTAAAACAATAAATTCATTTCCAAACCTTCCCGAGACACTTACCACTTTTCTTCTCAAAGTTTTTTCTCCCAGAGGATTTCTAGTACGCCACAGTCAACTTGAGGACTGGGGAAGAGGAGGCAGAACTTTTTTGTTGCTGATCTCAGGGAGGGAAGGGATCCATCGACAGACATTTATCATCTAAACAGACAAACCCAGGTGTGGATACAGACCATATTTGATAGTGTGAGCTCAAGGAGGTCTCCACGATTTTTGGTGTTTGCAGGCAAATTTTTTCAGGGAGAGAACAGTTTCAGAAGACGTTAGTTGGAGAACTACAGAGGCTTTATAGGCTGACTAACAGATATCAATAAAAACAATAAGACTGCTGCATCTTTGGTAACAGACGCAAAGGATGAAGAGTGAGTGGAGCACAAGAGGAGTCAAACAGTTTCAGTAAATTCAAATGTTTGGATAAACAGAGGCCAGGCTTTTTTGCACGCTGATCTTGCAGGCCGACGACAACAGAATGTGAACAGGTCAGTGACAGGGGACAAGAAGGACTACGGCTTATGTGACAGAAAAGCTGGGCTGTTAGAGGAGTGTGAGGTCACATTAGAGTTCTAATAATGCTGAAACCAGGAGCAGATATAGTGAAGTGGAGGTGAGTGCGTTTGGTCTTAAAGGCATCGTTTGTTGTCTTTGATGGCTGATTGAACGCTTTCAGGCAGCAGCTTTGTGGACCAAGGGGCAGGATGATGTTGGGAGAGGAAGAGATCTTTTGAACCACACATCAGAAAGGCAGGAGGAAGGTGGGCAGCTTCTGTTGTTTGAGCTATAACTGTGTTTATTTGTAATGAGCACAACGAGCACCCAAACCTGTTTGAGGAGACCATCAACAGTGGATCACAGGGTTTTGTCAGGCTATTCTTAGAGGAGGAGCATGGACATTCAGGGCAGATTAATATCAGTAATGGAGGGTACTTTTTAGGCACTAACATGTGTTTTGAAAGTGTTTGTTGCCACTTGTAAAATCTGTCAACCGCACAGGTAGCCAAGACCTAAAGCACTCCTTGCTTTTTGGCGTTTCACACCAAATGGGACCATAATTTACAAAATGAACATCCTGCTGTATTCAAGAAGACTGGAAACTGACAAGTGAGATCATGTACTGTTTGGAAAATGTTCACTGAGGATATAAATAAACTGAGAAGTGGGGTCATTTTCCCCATCTGATTTGAACTGTTTTTAAGACAGTAGTCTCCCTCTGCTGGCTATTAGACATTATGCAGGTTAAAAACGTTCACAAACCAGAAGCTTTATCCGCCTCATGTTCATTTGATCTGTAATCAAAAGTGCATCAAGAAATTTTTATCAAAAGTTAAAAACTGGGAAATGGCAGGTCTCACACATACAACAAAAAATAATTTAGATTAAAGTACATTTTTGAATAAAATTAAAACAGTCACAAAGCAGTTTTTAATTAAAATGTTAAACAACCAACGACTAATACATCTACAACTGCCTTAGTAAATACAAAAATAAATATTTATTACGTAAATATAACCTCTTTTGGGGGATAGTTATTTAAAAACGATTACGGCTGAATGTCAGTTCTTCAATGAAATCATTGCTTTTCATGATTACTTCAAGATACAGTCACATTTTTCATAAAAAAAAAAAAAAAGATTATGTCATAGTGAGAAAAGTTCAGAAAATTAAAAGAAACAAAACAACACACACACACACACACACACACACACACTTAATCACTTCCAGTCACAAACAAACCCTTCCTTCGTGGTTCTTTTTAAATCAAAAATCCTTTATTCATTGAGCCTTTCATTTGTAAACTTTAATTTGTACATGATAACAGGAATTTAGAGTCAGTTATTGTGATTAACAGTTTTGTGTTGTTTCTGTCACATTTTAGAATTATTTGTTCTATTTGTTTTATTTGTGGCATATGGGCTAATTTGAAATAAACACAAGATACTTCTGCCGTAAAGGATATTCTCAAAGGAACGTCACAGGTTTCGCAAACAATCAGTGTATCCTAATCACCACCAGAAGGCGGAAGAGGAGCATAAATACAACAAGTGATGCTTTTTACTTAGTTTAATAACTTTATCAGAACAACAATGAACTATGTAAAGGATATAGCCTACTTAGTTCAACATAGCAAACAGGCGTGTTTAAAATTGTATAAAAATATTTCTTTCTTTTTCTAGATTAAATTCAGAGACCCTTAGTAACCAAGTAGCCTTTACCTTTCTGATCTCTTTTATGCATACAAAAGTTTGTAATTATGCATTAAGAAAATATTTTGTTTACTACAAGTCAATTTTAGTTGCTTTTGAATAAAAAAAAACATTAAATCCAAATGTTTAAGTACTTCTTTATAAATTCAAATCTAAATTCTTTATCTGCAATTATGAATAAAGTATGAAACATTCAAAATAACTTAATTGAATACTCTCTATAACCGTGTTATCAAAATGGATCATCGAGACTTACTACATACTTTAACTGTGGGGAAAAAAATGAGAGTGAAAAAGTAATGAGCGAATTACAGCAAAAACGGACACAGTCCACCTTAAATGAAAATATACCAGTCTAGCTTAAAACTTATATTTCAGGGGGGCTCGGTCAAGCTCTTTAAGTGACGTTTCCTCTTGTGATTGGCTGCAACTTCGAGGTTTGCTGGGTATGCAAATGAGAGGGGTGGGCGCGTGGAAACTAGTAGGTGACGTCAGTTCCCCCGTTCACAGAGAGCGAAACAAACATGGCGATAGACTCGAGTGGACGGAGGTTTACGCTTACTTTTCTCGTGTTTTCTTGTGTTTTTGCGGGCAGGGAAGCCGAGGCGGCCTTTTCGGAGACAAGAACCCCCCCTCGGATACTGGGCTACAGGCTGGAGGAGAGCGACACGCCGGCAGAGACCTCCGAGAAAGGGGTTATTCAGGTGACCGAGGGTAGTAAAATCACCCTCCTCAGGTTCTATGGGCTCCACTTGTCCCCGGAATGCTCGAAGATTGTCGGCTTCACGGAACTTTACTCCAGTGATAAAGAGGATGACGACTTCGGCGCTATCAGCCTGCCATTTAACAGGACTTGTCCCGAAATCACGAAGGATGTAGTAGTGAAGGGGTCCATGGATGTACGAAACCAGAACACCTCCGGGCTGGTCAGCTTCCACATCAAGCAGCTCCGCAAGAGCGAGATGGTGAAGGTGTTCGGCTTGTGCATCCAGGACCCCCAGGACAAGGAGTGGTACCTGCTGGACGACAAAGACGGCAGACTGAGGGTGGTGGAGGAGAAAAAGTCCCTGCTCCCCGTGTGGCTACAGGTGATCCTCATCTCCTTCCTGCTGGTGCTGTCCGGTATGTTCAGCGGGCTCAACCTGGGGCTGATGGCGTTGGACCCGATGGAGCTGCGCATCGTGCAGAGCTGCGGCACCGAGAAGGAGAAGAAGTACGCGCGGAAGATCGAGCCCATCCGCAGGAAAGGGAACTATCTCCTGTGCTCGCTGCTCCTCGGTAACGTCCTGGTCAACACCACCCTCACCATCCTCCTGGACGACCTGATCGGCTCGGGGCTGGGCGCCGTGGTCGCCTCCACGGTGGGCATCGTTATTTTCGGGGAGATCGTCCCGCAGGCGCTGTGCTCCCGACACGGCCTCGCGGTCGGAGCGAACACCATCATGGTTACCAAGTTGTTCATGTTGTTGACTTTCCCTCTGTCGTGGCCTATCAGTAAGCTCCTGGACTTCGTGCTGGGTCAAGAGATCGGCACCGTGTACAACCGGGAGAAGCTGGTGGAGATGCTGAAAGTCACCGAGCCTTACAACGACCTGGTGAAGGAGGAGCTCAACATGATCCAAGGCGCGCTGGAGCTCAGGACCAAAACAGTGGAGGGTGTCATGACAGCGATCGGCGACTGCTTCATGATACACAGCGACGCCGTTCTGGACTTCAATACCATGTCCGAGATCATGGAGAGCGGATACACCAGGATACCTGTGTACGAGACCGAGAGGTCCAACATCGTGGACATCCTCTACGTCAAGGACCTGGCCTTCGTGGACCCGGACGACTGCACCACCCTGAAGACCATAACCAAGTTCTACAACCATCCGGTCCACTTTGTGTTTCACGACACCAAGCTGGACTCCATGCTGGAGGAGTTCAAGAAAGGTTTGTGTGGAAATGTGTGACACTCGAGTCCTCAAATGACGTCTGTTGTTGTCAGTGACAGGCGAAAGGAATTTGAGGCGCTGAGAGTCAGCTGCAACAATTTCCCAAAAGGGTACAAACATCTCACCTAGGAAAAAGCGAAAGTTATAGTTGAATAGGATTAGAGACCCTCATGCCGTACTTGAGACTTGAGATTGGGTTAGAGTTTGCTGAACTAAAAGTAACAATTTTAAGAAGCATTTCATATCAAATTAGTTTGTTAAATATGAATCATTTACTAATAACTGGTTGCTCTCGTACAGGTATAATGGCCATAATGTTCTTGATTTACACAAATAACAACACAAGTGCCGGATTCTTTCCCTTCGTTATAAAAGCCAATTTTGATACGCAGAACACTTGGCTATCGATGTTTATTCAGCCTGATTTAGTGAGCGGTCAGGCTGTGTTTATAAGGTTATAGTAGAGCAAGACCTTTGAGCTCTTTGAGGTGTCAGCAACAAATAACCAGTTATGATTGAATTTATTCTGACTGTAACACAAAGCATCAAAAGCACCCCAAAGTATTAAGTGTTGTTTTGTTTACATTGGCAAACACAGTTTGTGTATCCCATCCGTCTTTTATTAGTTCCTTTTTTTGCTAAAATTATTAAATAGACTTTCAAAGCATATTCTTAGTGTACAGACTGTCTTCTAACAGATTATATACATTTGGATAAGTGCAAAATACATGCTCGAAAGCTGCATTTAAACATGACTGAACAGCATGACAACTAAATATCGTAGAGCTGCAGAGAAACCATAACAACATTCTCAACATGTTGGCCCCATAATGTGCAGACCCGCTATCTCAGAATCAGAATCAGAATCGGGTTTTTATTGTCGAGTACATTTCCACTTACAAGGAATTTGACACTTGGTGTATTGGTGCTAAACAATTAACAAGGAAATAACGCAGAACTAGCAACAACTTAAGTAATACAGTATAATAAGCTATTACAATATATAAAATAGAATTTAAAAATGTAAGATATAAAAAACACAATGTACAAAAAGTGCAATGTAGGAGCTGTGCAGTGGACTGTGAGAAAAATCTTACAGTGTATGTAAACTACTCACAGAGTGCATGTAAGGAACATACATTTAAAGTCCAGTGGGCTTTAATGTAACGCATAAAGAACAGTCTCACAACAACGCAACAATCTCACAGTGAAACAGACATTACACAGCTTTGTTTGCATCATGTCTTTTATTAGGAGGCTGCGTCTGTCTGCCAGACTAACTTGTGTTCGGAGCGTTTGATATCAAAGATGTATTAGTTTTAGATTTCAAGCTGGGGTTAGGCTGGAAGCCTTTTCTCTTAGAGCAGGAGAGATACTGAATCGAGTTTCCATCTAGTGAGCCTGGAGACATTTTTGGTTAAAAAGAAAACAAAGAAACACAAGATTTGTTTTATTACAGTTGGAAGTATAAACAGCACTAAACCACATTAGGGAAACAGTGTTGTTAAAGATGTTTTTTCTGATAACCCCAGACAGGTTTGTGATATCAAAAACCCTTCCCACTTTCGCATCTGTTGTACACCCTGCTGCCTTTCCTCTTTCAACACACTCGCACATGCACAACAAAAACACACACACACACATGCAAAGTCCCTTTCTCAGGAGGACGCACACACACTGACGCCATCCCCCGCAGGGATTTATTTTTCCTCTCTCAGGGATCTTGTCTCAAGGTCACAGACAGTAGAGAGACACCGCCCCCCCCCCCCCTCCCCAAACACACATTCACACTTTCTGTTTATCAGAGCACAGTGAGTAAGGAGTGATCTCCTCTCTGTCTTTGTTGCAGTATCTGTATCCTACTGTAAGTTGTAGTAATGAAGGATTACTTTGACTTAACTTAGTTGGCAGTCTCTGCACCATGTTTTTGTAAGATGTTGCCTCACAGAGTATCTTGATTCCAGTCGTGTACTGTCACTCTGCACAGGTCTCAGATCAGCTTCTGTTGCCTGTGTTTGGAGGTGTTGTGGTGATGGTGCTGGTGTTGGTGTGGTGTGACATTTGGCTAAGAAATGGCACTGCAGCTCATCCAAGTAGGCTTGGCTGGTGGGAGGGTTGGCAACAAGCTTCAGCACCTGGGCACACACACACACACACACACACGCACACACACATGTACACCCTCTACATTGGCTCACAGCTTGGCAGAGAGATTAGAGAATGCACTCAGTTAAAGATGAGGAGAGGAGTTTGAGGTTTACCGCAGTGGAGAAAAGCCTTAACGATTTTTCTCAACAATTTACATTTTTGAAGACCATAGCAATATAATAAACATTTGACAAGAATTGTTTAATTGAAGAATATGGCGTTGCTTTACAGAATCATGTGGAATAGGTGCACTTTTTTTTTTTAAACTTTCGAAATGTGCTCAGTGAAATTTAGACTGCAGGTCCTCAGGTTTTGTTTCATTATTGGAAGGCATCACAGATTCATTATCTCCTCGATGGGAGTCGAAGTGTTTTTTTTTACATCAGAAATTAAACTGCAGTATTTATTCAGGATGCAATGTCTTTCTAATCTAGTCTTGAACATATCAACAATCCCTGTCTCTACATTCACTGACTCACAGATTTTAAGGCAGGTTCTGAATTGTGTGTGTGTGTGTGTGTGTGTGTGCGTGTGTTGATTGCTGCTCCACTGTCAGATAATCAAGTGTGAAAGGGAACTGTTGGTGACTGATGACACGGTTTTAAAGGTAACATTGTCATAACTACTGTGGCATTATTTTGGAAGGTTAACAAATTGTAAGGAGCAACCTGTAAAGTAACATGTATTCCTTCAGGATGAAATATACAGAGGATATAAGAGACAGTGAGGGGGGGGGGTGACCTGTGTTTACATTATGTAAATATTCTTATGGTAAACCTCAAAGGAAATTAAGTGAGGAGAGGATAATCTTAATATTAGTTTCCACTTTGAACCCATGAAAATTCATATATCTATGTTTGTGCGGCACTTATTGTGCAGAGGAGGGCCTGATGATGTGGAACTGTGATTAGTAATGTAACCTTAAAGTCTAACGTAGCTGCATGTGAGAGCAGACTATATCTACTTCCTGTCGTTCCTCTCACATGTGCTCATCTACAGATGAGTTGATTTCTTCTTGAGCTCCTCTGACACACAAGGGGAGAGATTTTTTATTCTCTCTAATTAAAGTGAAAAAAGCCCAGTGTAACCATATAAGTAAAAACAGACAATAAACAAGAGATCGATTCCTAAAGAAAAAGCAAGAGCTCACTGATGCCCACAGAAGCAAGCTTTCTTTCAGTGTAAAAACATTTTAACTACGTCAGCTTCCACGCTGTGACCGTGATGATGTGGTAACCTGCAGGTTAACTTCGCCACCAACCCCCTGCCTCCTCTATGAGCCAACTCCCCACATACAGCTCAAGTTCTTTTCTTCTGCAGCTTAGCATCCGCTTCCACAGTGATGGCATCCAACTGTGTGTGTGTGCGTGCGTGTGTGTGTGTGTGCGGTAACTTTAGGACATACGCAACATTATTAGATCTACTCTGTCAGCCCAAGATTGTAGCTGTTTACCCTTAAGAGTCCCACTGTATACTCTGACATTTTATCCCTCCCGCTGTGTGTTTGTGTGTGTGACCTTCAAGATGGACTAAGCTTATAAGTGACCTTATTAGACTACATGAAAATTTAATGACACGCTGATTGGCAGGAAATAGTAACAGCAGACATCAAATAAAACGAGAATTCATGCAAGACGGGTAACTTTTAGTTATATAAGTATTCATTTAGGATAGATGATTAAAATTATTTGTACAACTTGTAGACCAAGGATATGAGTTAAGTATACTGTGATAACCAGGAAGGAGGTTTGACTCATGAATCACTTGTTATATAGAAAACACACAAACACAAGTGCAGCATGAACTGGAGGCACAAAGTGCTCTGTGAACATAAACGTATTGTATTGTATTTTAGCTGGCTGAAAAAATACCATCAAAAACAAAACACATTGAAGTGAATACATTTCCTTTGTAATATTATTGTTTGACCATTTTACCTCTTTATTGATAGTCATAATAAAGAAGGTGCAGATTCACATTGGTGTTGTATAGACAAGAGACAAACTGTTTTTCTTTAGTGTTTAATATCCAGTAAGGTCAGCATATTTTAGTCATAATGATTATTAAATATCTGAGTTCCCCAAAAAAAAGTAACAGGTTTCAGCCTCATAAATACATTTTATACTCATGTTTTCTGTTTTTTTCTGTCCTCCTTTGATATATTTTAAACACCTTGTTGGGCAAATAAAATCATTTGAATATTTTCACAAAGACTTTTAGTACAGCTGAGCTGCTGCTCCTAAGGATTGAGCAAATCAAAATCATCAGTTTGGAAGATCCAGAGTCGTCCTTTTTGACAGTTAATTTTAATTTTTTTTTTTTTTACCCATATAGAGGTTTTTACCTGGGCCAAGTTATCAACAGAGGTGTCCCCCTTCTCATAAACAAAAACACATCCTGTGATCACAACTGATAAAAAAAAAAAAAGAATTAAGCATTTGTATGTTAAAAATCAGCATATACTCTTTTAAAAATGTTTTTGTGATTTTAAACACCAGGGTAAAACTCTGATGGAAATTCCACCACTTATCATATAATAATTTGTGGAATAATTTAAGGGTACAATTTGCACAAAGAAAAGGGAAAAACTATTGACTGAAAAATTCTGAGAAGATTTTTCTCTCTATTTGGAGAATGATCCACAGATTTATTGACAATGAAAGTTGCATGTTGTGTACCATCAGTTAAAGGCATTATACTGTATCTATTACAATATTTAAAATTACATTGGACTAGCTGTGAGTTCGTGGGCAGGTGTAGTTCTTTCAGACTAATCACTTGTTGAACTTTGAGCCTTTCAGGAAATGAACCAGCTTGTGTTTAGTTTGTGGTTGTCTGGAGTGTCGGCATTGTTTGCTGTTAATCACTTATCTGTTCAGCCCAGCCGGCCTTCAGGACCACGTTCTGTGTGCTAGCGTTCCATGACCGTTAGTTAGCTTTATCAAACTAGAGTTTATCTCTATGCATTATCATACCGTAACACAGTCTATGCAAGTTATCTTCATGAAATATTCGAGCTGTAGAAACATATTATTAGACTACTCTCTAAAAATCTCTCTCTTTCTTAAATTACATTGGTTTACTATTTTTGATGTTAACATATCTATGAACTTATCTTTAAAATCATACAAAAAACATAGAATTACGTGTTTGTTGTAGATAGTATATTTTAATAATCCACAATCATGATCTAACTCGACAGGCTAAAAATCAGCATCTTCCTGTGTAGAAAACATCCCATGGTCAGCTATCCAACAAAGACAAGGAAGTCAATTTGGAGCATTAGTGAACACTTTATTGTTGGTTATTACATGGTACATGGTACCACTTATTCTGTATTCTTGTTAGACTGGTAGGTTCACCCAGTTACAGTTATACAGACCCCGCCTACCAGGCAGGACCTGATGGGAGACACAGAACACCAGCAGCAGCCTGAAGCAGGTCTCAAGCCTATTGAGGCTGAGCCAGTCACAACTCAGTCATGTGTTCTTGTGAAAGATTGACCTCAGTGACCTTTGAACTCTGCACACACACGCACACACGTGTGAAATGAGCACACTTCTGCTCACAGTCTTCATAACGTTTAACTTGTGACACTCTCTCCTCGAAAAGACTCAGAACTTAATCCTGAATAAAACCGGATCTTAACCTTTGGCCCAACTGGGACTGAAAAGACTCTCTAAGAAGCATGTAAAGTTTTGTTTTTGTCTCTCTAAGCATGAAATAACATAGTTTTACAACTTTGAGTGGAAGATTATTCAGTCCGAGCCTGATAAGTGCTGCCAAAGGGTAGACCTGAATAACCACACAATAATGGGTGTGTCCCCCTCTCGTGCACTCTGCCCTCCACGTCTACCTCCAGTTATCCTGTTGCTTCCTGCAGTCTGTCTTTCCCCTGTCTTTGTTTTTGTGCTGTCTGTCTAGGTAAGAGGAGTTTCAGTCACTCTTCAGGTGGAACAATACCAGTTCTCATTATTAGTGAATTTAAAAATCTAACTTGCGTAGAAAGCTGTTATTATGTAAGAACAGAGCATGTTCGTGTTAGGGCTGGGGGTGCTCCAGTAAAGTTAAAACCAGGGAGGACCAACAAAATAAGAATCTTCCGGATGAATCGAGAATTATTAAACACAAGCCCACATGAATCATAATAATTCAATTAAATCACAGTAATTGTTTTTTTTGGTGTTTTCTGGACTCTTATTGTAGAGTTTTCATGTGAGAAATAAGGAAAGAACAGTTGTTGGTATTGGTTTCACATTAAGGCCCTGACACACCAAGGAGATCGTCGGCCGTTGGACCGTTGGTGAGCGGTCGTCGCCTTAGTTTTTTGTACCTTCTCTGCCCCTGTCGGCCTTTTTTCAGCTGATTCAACATGGGTTCCTGAAAGCCCCTTGAACATAGCATGCCATCATAGTGTCCGTGCTTTCACCGATTTAGTGCGCAATCTCCTTATTTGTCGCCTCTTCCTTTTTCCACTAAAAGATCAAGGGCTGACAACGCCACTGCCATTTTCAACTTTTAATCAAGGATTATTCTCGATTAGGAGTACCTATATTACGAGTGTTGACCGACAGCGGTGTGAAAATGGTCTTCTCTTATCATAACGACGGACTACCGCCGCCTGCTTGCATGGGGAGTTATTTCCTCGTCAGAACATAGGTGGTGGTTGGCTGTAGTCTTTGCGGTGTGTTCAAGTGCAACTTTTTGGCCAAGACAAAAGGCGACGTGACGCGACGCCACAGTTGGTCTTCATCGCCACTAGTCCTTTGCCGTCTGCTTCCTGTGTCAAGGCCTTTAGTCTCCAAATACACAGACGGTTTTATCCCGTCCAATATCTATCTATTCCATTCCTACAGTATTTTATTTCAGATCGTAGCATTGGTTTCAGTCATCCTTTAGTGGTGGGTTTGTCTTCAACCACATCAAAAATCTAAGTAAAGGTATTAATTAATCATTGGTTGTGAGTTTGTGTGGGATTTTGCTCATTTTTGTGTAATGTGTAGCCACATACCTGTTCAAAGGGTGAGCAGTATGGAGGCAGCTTTTAATCTGACTTTAATCTGACTTCCTGCAGGTAGCTCTGTTTGTGTAAGTCAAAGAATATTTGACTTTCAATTTTAAAAGGACAAACCCTCAAGTGTTCTACTCACTCACTCACTCACTCACTCACACTCGTCAACTGACTTCCCTGTTTTTTGTGCTCTGATTCCATTTGTTGAAGACAAAACCTGCTGATGATTGATTCAGGTCTAAAACCAGCCTTTTCCATTCAATGTTCTGTATCCCTGATTCAAAAGCCCTTTCACTAGTTGACTACGAAGTCGGATGATTATTTTATCTCCTTAAATGGGTTCAGTGCCAGCTGAGAAAAAAAACAGCTCAACAGTTGTCTGTTGCTATTTTTAGGCTGTAAAGCATGTTTCTCACAACAAGTACATTTATTTTTGGGGTTTTGCGAGAGTTTTAAATATTTGAAGACAAATCCTTGACCGAAAAAGATCGTTGGGTAATGAAAATAGTCATTGAGATTGATGGATTGTCACCGTCTTTCCTACTAAAACAGGAAATATAAATCTAAACTAAACAATACTAAAACATATTATTTGTCATTATATGGATACAATTCATGGGATTGTCTCAGTTTATACCAAGTGCCAGTGTTCTATTAAAGACCTTCTTCACTTTGTGTGTTGGACATCATGCATTATGTGTAAGGAAACATCAAGTTTGAAGTAAACATTGCTTTTATAACATTTTGCAGCTATTGTAAACAGCCATCAAACTGATTGGCATATCATGTGTGAACTTGCTCCTAACATACGACATTTTAACATAGAATTGAATGCTAGATTGGCACTGCAATATCTCCTTTGTCACAGATTTATTCTCTGAGAGATCGTGTGGGACAAAATATCATTACAGTCGGCGATATATTGTCATCCTGACTAATATGATACCAGTATCTAATGGCAAACAAAGATATATTATATAAAAAAAAAAGTATTCTTCCGTCAATCAGATATCGTGTCACCTCTTTAAATGATTTTCTTGCAATCTATCACTTATTGCAGAATCATGGTATCATGAAATTAAAGTTAACGTGGGCCTTGTGTCACCTACAGTATCACATTGTGAGTTACCCTGCGATTCCTGCTCCCTACAATAACCATCATTTTACAGCCTTTGAGGTACTTTTGTTGTCTAGTAATCCCATGACAGTCAATCCTTTTTTTTGAATGACATACCTATAAAAGACAATCATTCATTCATTCATGTATCTGTGCTGGACTGGCTCCAAACATGCAAGCATGTCTACGAAGTCACTCATGCAGTCTCATGCAATCAGCAGATGGAAATTAAAAGCTTTCTTATCAGCCTCCCTCTTTACTCTCTTTTCCTGTCCCTCTGTTGCTGGTCCAAGTGCTGATGGTGCAGCTGCAGTCCTCTCAACTTCTACTAAGTGTGTATGTTTGGTCTGTTTGTCACATCAACACTTCCACACGGTGTGTCATAATGATGTCAGTCAGCAAAAGAAAGACCAGCTCAGCAAAAGAGACTTGATGTCTCAAACACGAGAACACGGCACACTGAGCTGCTTCGTCTTTTAGTATGAGATTCTTCTAAACATGAATTTTAAACAATACCTGGGCACACAGTTTAGTTGGGGGGGAAAAAGCAATTTGAGCACTTTTGTCTCTTTACAGACCAAAACCCAAAGACAAAATATTTAAGATGTTGACACCAGCAAATTGTTAATCTAGCATCAAAAAAGTTGTCAGTATGTTTTCTTTTATTTATCTCCAGCTCTCGACACAGGTTCGGGAAAGCCCCTTGAGCCTGACACTGTACTTTGCTGCTCTCACCCATTAGTGCGGTTTCTCCTTATTTGTCGCATCCGCATCTACTTTTCTTTTGACACAAAAAACCAAGGGCTGACAACGCCAGTGCCATTTTCAACTTTTTTCAACCCGACACGCTGACACGCAGACACAAACAGTTGAAGGAATCTTGGCGTTCATGCGTTACTTTTAAAGGAAAGGTATCCTTAAATGACTTCTTTCCCTGATTTCCGACTATCCACTATCCTATCCTGTGCGATTTTTTTTCCATCCAGCAGATGTCGCACCAGCATGAAACCAAAACAACTTGCGGTGCATTGTTGTGTTAGCATGCTAATGTTAGCGATCTTTATTTTGCTCGTATCTTCACTGCATGTAAATTTACCCGAAATAAGCGTGATCTAGAAACGCAGTTAAGCAGTGAGTACAGTATGTTATTCTTCTTTTCTCTAGTCCCTCAATTAAACAACTTTTATTCGTGAGGGGAGGAGTCAGCCGCCGTCCCGGCGATGTAAACAAAGTGAAGATAGGACTCAGGGAAACATCACAGACAGTGGGACTCGGGTGTTACACACATTGTAGACAGTCATGACTCACAGAGTTATTTTCAGAGGATATACTTGATTTCTATTATATTTAAGTGTGAAAAATCGCATATAAAGCCTTTAAGGGGTTGACCTGTCCCACACAACATGCCTGTTTTTGTTATTACTCAGTTCAAGCAAGTGTCAGTGTGTACGAGTGCAGTGTGCATGTTTGCGCCTGTGCATTGTTGTTTCATCCCCACTCAGTGGTCATGTTTTGCAGTCAGTGGTTGTGGTCAGTGCTGCTGATATGTGTCGGTCCGACTGTGCGTGGGTGGTATGCGTGTGGCATTCCTTTCCCATACAGACACATCACGCTCCCCCTCGTCCTTTTGTCGCCGATGTTTCATGTCAACAAACAGGCCGGCTCGCACGGCTGGTGCGGGAGAGCAAAAGGGCAGGGAAACGGGGAAGGTCACCCGACTTGCTGGGAATATCTGTGTTTGTGTGCGTGTGTGTTTGTGTCCGATGAGGAGCACTAACTCACCGTTTAAATTCAATTCATGATCAAACATGACTAACGAAAGAGGAATATCTTCACATGTTTAAACTAAAAGGATCGGACACACGAACACAATCTTGTGTAATTAAACCTCCTATAAAGCTCTGAAATCTCATGAGTAGAAAAGTGTGATTCATTTGCTGGTTGGGATTGTGTATTGTTCCTTAAAAAGAGAGGCCGCGGCCTGAAGCTCAGCAGCGTTGAGTGTTTGTGATAAAGGTTAACGTGTTTCTCGGTTCCTGTTTTGATAAGTTGTACTTCTCTCTCAGCGCTCTGTAAGTTTGTTGGGGCTTTGTGTGGAGACGAAAAAGAATCTGCTGTTGAACCATTTGTTAAGCACAGAATGCCGGCTATGATCATAAAAAAACATATAAACAATAATTAATCCTTCATAAGAGTTATCAGACAGTTCTTTAAACAATAATCATGAGACACATACTGTATGAGCTAATGCATTGAGGGCCTTTGTGTGTGTGTACTCATTTGTGGGTGTGTTTATGGATCTGCACACACATTTGGTGATCTAGTTACGCATTAACAAGCAGTTTTGATCCAATAACATCTCAATAGGATACACTTTGAATCTGATTATATACAAGCCAAGGCAGTAAAGTCATATTCCTGTATGACAAGCACTGTGGTTGCATAGTTTGAAACAGAAATGATTGTACTTTAATATATACAGTATGCAGTAAACATTCCTCTTTATAGTTAAACTACCTATATTCAGTTTGAAATAATAGTTTGATCTCCTATTACCTACATGTCGTTTCTCCAGGAATACACCACTTCCTTTTATGTGTGTGAAAAGACACAATTAAAGGATAAATAAAAAGTGATGTGAAAATAAAGGTATCTGTAGTTTTTAAGTTTTTCCTTCTAATAGTTCTCTTTTTCTCGGGGCGGCAGTAGCTCAGTCTGTAGGGACTTGGGTTGGGAACTATGAGGGTCGCTGGTTCAACTAAGATACTAAGATCCCAATTAAAGAGTACTAAATTGCGTGTTTGTTCTCAACAATTTGCACGTTTGGTTGGTGGGCGTTTTGCTGGTGATCTACTAAGAAAATTTGCGTGAATGACACCAGGTGCAAACCTTGTGGAGGCGGTAGTACTTAAGTTAGGTTTTTGCGTGTTCTACTGGTTTAAGTCACGGAGAGTTTGGACAGAAAGCAGGATGACTGCAAGCGCAACATAGGTATCAGTGGAAGAGCCATTAAACGTACAGTATTTTCGAGTTATAGCAGATAAAACTGAATATTACAAAAATAGAATTTGGCTTTTAAGAAAACCTCGGCATTAAACAGGGCCTCTCTTTTCTTCCCTCCATCTTTTGAAGATGAATTGTCATACATTGCGCAGAAGGTGCGAGCTGTCTCCTCTGTGGCGCACAGGCGCGACACTCCCCCCATCCAAGCGTAGCAGCAGCGGGCTGTAGAGGGAGGAGACGCGCGCACTACGGAGAGGAGCGCACCAGATCTGTATGCCTTCTTGGATCGTGCTTATGTCTCCTCCTAACTTCAATAACAGCAGCCTGTTGTGCGTAACGCTGGTCTCCTGGGTTAGCACGTTCTTTTCAGAGGTGTTAAATACAGACGCCGTCACAATCACAGCAAATTTTGCCAGGCTTGGTAAATCGCAATGCGTGTACTAACTTTCATTCATTAAGGCAAACGTACTAAATGGACAATGCGTGTTGTTTTGCTCATATGAAAGACGCAATCCTCACTGCGCGCCATTAGTAGATCAGGTTAGCACTTTTTTTAGCTGGTGGTATCAAGTTTTCACATGTTTTAAGACACGCAAACCTTTCGTAAATCAGGCCCAGAGTGTAAACCAGAATTTCCCTCAGGGCTTAATAAAGTATTTCAAAATCGAATAAAAAATCTAAATTAAATGAAAGTTCTTGTCAAATAGAAAGCTTGAAACCAGACATATATTCTAAAAAGCATAGCCAGGAGTAGTTGGTAAAATGTAAGTTCTCTTGATGAACTTAGGAGGGAACAGTGTCAGCCTTTTTAGAGACCCATCCCTGTCACTTCAGCTTCCACTCTGGAGAAAAGATGAGTGATGGAGGGATGGATTTTACAGAAGGAATACTCTCGTGTCACATCAGATGCTCAGATTGATGTTTGACAGCTGTTCGCATTTGTGTGTGTGTGTGTGTGTGAGCTCGAGGTGAGTGTGCTGCATCAGGACAAACAAACAAACGCGTCTCGCATGGAAATCCGCAGCTGCAGATGCACAGGAGCAGGCTGACTTTGTGGGTTTTCTAATTGTAGACTCAGCTGATAGAGGTCAGACACTGAATGCATGACGAGGCCTGTGTATGGCTGGACTTCCTCGTACAGTTTGTGTGTGTTTATGTGTGTTTGCCCTTGTGTGTCCAATGGAGTCAATATAGACACTCAAGTGACTCCTCAGTAACTGGGGGTAAGTATGTCCCCTGGGGTCCTACTTCCTCTGAAATATTGACTCAGCACCGCAGGGAGAGGTCACACACACACACACACACACACACACACACACACACACACACACACACAGAGTTTCTTTTCCATGACACGATGTCTCTATTTCTGTTTCTACAGTGGTCTTGTGTGGAATCAACAATGTTAAGCTAATGAGTAATGTTCTCAAAGGGTTCTTATGGTGGGACACTGTTGACTCATGCTTTTGTCTGGAAGAAATAATGAAATCATATCCTTCTTAGTTATGTGATGTCATTCCAAGGAAACCACATTTTTGGGTAGGAGATGAAACAAGTTCCCGTTGCCAAAATCTGTTGAAAAATTAAGCAGAACTTAGTTTTGGCTGGGGTTCCTGGTTGAAATGCTATGTTCCTGTAAAAGTGTCCTTGTTCGAAGGAAAAAATCCTGCAATATGCCAAATGTGTCTTTAAATAAACCACTTCTTTTTGATCAAATGAAATGCACTTGCCATATTGTCAGACATTTTCTAGACTAAATGAATGGATTATCTGAAAAATAAGTTTATACAAAAAAAACCCCATCAAACCTCATGCAGTTATAAGAATAGTTTGGACCTTGTTTTGCTGGTCATTGTGCCAAAAATGTATGTCCAGGCTTACTCAACACTCATTTCCAGACCTAAACGTCTCCAGACTAAATATACAGTCCATCACCCGCCTGCCTCTACCGAGGTATCTCAGGACATCACAGGCTGTCACTGTGAAGCCAGCCTCGTTGGAAATAAATTCCTCTGCTCTATATATGTAGATAAACTAGGCAAGGTCGAAACTAAGAGCGGTTGAGTGTGTTTGTGTTGTAATGGGCAGGCATCAAGGACACACGCTCACACAAAGGCAGCCACTTAAAGCCTCTGGTCTTCTTTTTAATCGTTTGTCATATGAGCTCTTTGTAAGTCCCATTGATCTCTTGCTCTCATTTTGGAAACAAACAGTTGATGAATCCTCTACCATCTCTTTTTCTCTCGTTTTGTTCCTTATCATGATCTAGTACCTTGTGGTTATACCAAATGAATGAATGAATGAATATTTATGTATTTTCATTTACATGACCCATCCCACATTATTATTCTGACACATTGCCCGAGAGTCAATCAAATTTTTCAGCATGTCATTTAGCCAACATCACAACAGCACCATTAAAATGAACCATCCTCCAAATGATAACAATAATGTGATATCCTTCACAGATGCTGTTTTTTTTAAACCAAAATGAAAGACAACTAAATTACATTACCCTCAACAATCTTGCAGATTGAAACAAATCTCTTGATATTGGCATGTCTGTCAGAGAGAGTCTATTTTAGACCAGTTGTTGTATGTGAACCCTCATACAGGAGTTGTCTGGATTGATGAGGAGAAAATGTAATGTGACACTCTTGGCCAAAGTCCAGACCCAATCCCAACAGTAACAACCCATACACATTAACAGGCTGTATGTGGTGCAAGCACAAAGAGTGGGCTGATGGGTGAATGTTAGAAAAGACCGCTATCAGATAGATATCCATCACGATATGATTGTTTGTCATAATGAGGGACTTGGCAAAGGTTTGTGTAGGGTAGAGCATACAAAGAAAAGCTGAGGTGTGTTGACAATATGAAGTGACAACTGTGTAGTTTTATTTTGAAGGAACATGCAGAATACAGCTACAACAGCTCCAAAAGAAATGTATTACCAGCAGGAGCAAGGCTAAGTAATTTACTTTTCATTTTCAGTGTATTTGTAGTTCTGGACTGATCCTTCTGGGTGCCGTTTATAGAGAAAAATGTTTCCAATAGTTGAGATTACAATCTTTTGCTTCTCTGGATCGTCATAAAAAATCAACAGATCAGGAAATGTTAGCATAACCCGCGTAAACCTTTCTCCTTCCACCCTGCTTTTGCCAGACTTGATTCAAAGGCGTTATGGAGTAGATGTATTGGGGAGCCGAACACGCCACTCACGTTCCTGATCCTCTTTCCTCCACTTTAGGAAAATCTCACCTGGCCATCGTCCAGAAGGTGAACAACGAGGGGGAGGGAGATCCTTTCTACGAGGTGGTGGGGCTGGTCACCCTAGAAGACGTGATCGAGGAGATTATCAAATCGGAGATTCTGGATGAATCAGATCTTTACAGTGAGTTACCAACAAAGCTTTTTCTTTAATCAGCAGGGATGAATATTTTGATCTAATGTGTGTGTCTCTTCTCAGCTGATAACCGTAACAGGAAAAAGGTTGCACCCAATAAGAATAAGAGAGACTTCTCTGCCTTCAAACACGAGAGCGAATCAAAAGTGAAGGTCTCGCCTCAGCTGCTGCTCGCTGCTCATCGCTTCCTTGCTACAGGTAGGGAATGGACAGATGCACACAGACGTACACACAGAGTCATTCATCACAATAATACTTCATGCTGCCAGTAGATTATTTATCATTTATAAACTGACTGTGCATTTGATCATTTATCTGGGATTTGAAGACACAACAGATCCTTGTTATTATGTCAGGATGGATTCTGACAAGCTCAGCAGGTTAAAACATGCTAGAGCCTCAAGGGAAGAAGTTTGTACAGTCCTGTTTTACCTGCTCAGCTGTATTAAAGAGTGCTGTGCAAATATAAATATTATTATTATTATTATTATTGTTGTAGGCAGGGACGAAGTTCAAATGTGTTTCTTTACTTGGAAGGCCATATTTAAAATCAGAGAAGTACCGGTAAGGCTGCCTGTGCAGGCTTACCACAAAAGACTCTGGATGCAGGCCAGCTGGATGTGATGCCTCCACACTGCTACACATCACCTGAGAACATGTTGCACTATGTCCAGTTAGGGAGCGTTAGCTGATATGCTCTGCCAGAATTAGCTAGCCAATGCTAGCATGACGTAGCACTTTCTAGTCTCACAGACACTTAATACAGGTGGAAGTCAGACTCTAATCTGCTGCAGTATCTGCAGGTTTTCTTTTGGTTTTCTTTCTAAGATTGATGCTTTTCTTTTTCTTTCTATTTACATTACACAGGACTTTTTTTCCCCCTCCTAGCCGTTCTGTTTTCAGCCCAGGACCTTTCTGTTCCCTGCTTTTCTTCTTGCTCTATCAACGATCATCACCCAGCTCTTTTTACATTTAGTTTGATTTTGGCGTTTTTATACCTGGAGTGTCACTGATCTTTAAGAGATATGATCAAGACACAGGTCAGGGAGCTTTTTTTAAGTGGCTCATGGCAGCATAGTGTAAAGCTTTATGATATAACTTAAAGGACATCAGTGTTCTGCAGCAGCAGTGATTTGTAAGTGTGATGTCTTTTCGTACTAAGAAAAAATTAACAAACCGTGAAGATGATAAAATGTATAGGCGGTGAAAATGTTTTGCATAAGTGAGCCACAGCAGTGACTAACAGTTTTTGTCTTGATTAAATAAACCAGACGAACTTGTTCATATAATACATTAACCAGAGTGAAAGGAGTTTGTTTGCCTTCTTGATGATGAATGTCGACATCGGTCGTATACGCCTCACCTCTCACTGCTTTGCAGAGGGTTTTGTTTGCAGGGTGGACTGTTGTTTTGTTCTCAGCTTGGGTGGGGTTGAAGGCACTTCGGGTTGAGCCTTTATTGCAACAGCCTCCTCTACGGAGATTTGAGATTCCACCAGTTCTTTCTTTTAACAGGAAAGAAAATCAACAATTATGTTAACTTGCTTTATTAACAAGAAGGCAGATAATAACTAATTCACCAGGCTTATTTTAGGAAAATATTTTTTTTAAGCCTCCCTTAATCTACTTCCTAATTCTTGTCTAAAGACTTATTGAATAAGTGTCTGTGTGGTGTCAAAAATAGTATAAGAAATGCTCAACACAAGTATGGCCCTGGCTTGACATTTTCTTTTGGCATTTAGATTATTAGTGTAAAAGTGTGAAAATAGATTAACCATCTTCAAGACATCACAGGTTACAAAAATGATTACATAAAGAAAGAAATAAAAAAGGGAACCGTAACTGCAAATAAAAATTCCCTGATATAAAACAATTCAGTACACAAAATATTAAAGACCCTGTGTAATAATTTCCCACAGGCAATGGTACTTAAAAGTCTTATTTTGTCCATCAGAGAGTCAAAGTTAAGATATACATTCAGTTAAAATTTTTAATATATTTATGATAATTCAGTAATGGGAAATAGTTGATGAACAATTCAACTATAGACTAATTGACACATTTTTGCAGCTCAGGACTTAATTCATGTAAAATCCATTTAGGTCAATGAAAGCATTAGATTAGTTTAATGTGCTTTCTAATTCGTCTTGATCACTTCATCCTTTAATCCTTTTCTTCATTAACTTTGTCACGGTGAAGTTTATGTGTTACACTCTTTTGTTCAGGCTACATTAAGCTGTGTGTAACAGATGTACTTGGCACACACCTTGTTACATAATAACATGTTGTACTACAGACAAAAGCATGAATGACTCATCCTGAACCTGAATCTGATGTCAGCAGGTAAGGAAGTTGCCGCTACACAGTTGTGTAGGTGCATCACATAAAGATGTGTGTATTGAACTATACTGATATCCAAAAACTTAGGGTGATATTTGTGTTGTGTGTCATTAAAAATAGACTTATATAGTATAGCTTAACATAATTTCCTCGTCTCCTCCTGCAGAGGTGAGCTTGTTCAGCCAATCACAGGTGTCAGACAAAGTGCTGCTGAGAATCCTGCGCCATCCAGACGTGATCCAGGAGATCAAGTTCAACGACAACGACAAGCGCTCATCCCATCACTACGTCTACCAGAGGGGCAAGCCCGTGGACTACTTCGTCCTCATCCTGCAGGTATGTTTTGTTAACGATGAATAGGGTGAGGCATCAGTTCAAACTGTGACTGCTGGTTGCTTCAGCGTGGGTGAAATAGCAGGCCTGACCTTCGAAAAGCTGATTAAAAGGAGATCAGGCTCTTGTAAAACCTCTTCCCATAGCTCTCCTTGTTTCAGAGATCATTCTTGACTTCTGACATCGCTGTTGACAAAGCAGTCTGAACACCCTGTCCATTAAGTAGTTGATCTGGGGCCAGTTGCACCAACTGGTCTTCACTGAAAGATCAATGGTTAGATGCACAGCAAACAGGTGCTCTTTGGGGAGCCTGGAATGTAACCATGAAAAAGTCTTCTGAAGAGTTTAGTAGGAAAACACAAAAAATATATCCAAGGCCCTCTGTTGTGTTACAAATATTCAAAAGACTTTATCAGGGTGCAAAGATCATGGAAGTATGTCATTATATAGCGACATAAATCAACCAAAAAATTATATAAGCAATAGTGTACAACACAAGTACAGAATATTTGATGTTATCCCTTTTAATCAGGAGAAAAAAAATTATAGTAAAGAAAAAATAAGTGCCCAATAGAAGAAAGGAAGCAGTTACAAGTTCATAAATTGTTGAAGAAGATGATATACAGGTAACAAGGTATATTTTTTGTAACATATGATTGCTTGCTGTCCATTGGTAAGCTAACATTTGAGACCCAAGTCAAAACACCAAATGTGTTCTTAGGTCAAACAAACAAAACCTGATTCACATTCAGTACTCTGATTGGTGTCCACCTTGTCTTTGAAAGCTGTCCTTGGTCATCAAATTTACGAGGTGCTATTACTAGTGTAGATAAATGTGTTCCTGACCTCTGTTCTTTAATTGCCATTTTAGCAACTGCAGCAGCAACACGCTACTGACAATAAAAGGGCTAAAATCGGAAGAACAATATTAATATTTGTGATGAACAAATCCCGCCCCCCAAATGTCAAATTCAAAAAGATTCAGCTGGGACCCTGATCTCAGTCTCCATCTCGTCCTCCTCTACCCGTCCACTCATCATTTGAAACTTAGCGGCACTCAGTGCTCTGTCTTGTTGTTAAACTCAGCTCTGAGTTTTAGCTTGTGACAGATGGAGGTGGGCGTCACACTCAGCAAAAAACCCTCTAGGGTCCAGAGAATGTTGATAAAGTGTGTCTGTGTTTGCTAAAGTTTCTGTTTGCATGTTTATAGCTTTCAACAACAAGTTGAGTCATTACGCAAGTGAGTTCTAGTTATTTTGATGTAGAGTTAAAAAAAATAAATTCAAATAAACATTCAAAACATTCACAGCTCCTCTAATCAGTAAATCAATGTTGAAGCCTCACTGGGATTTGTTCTATAAAAAAGACCCAAGTGGCCTTAATGACAAAAAAAGGAGTTTGGTTTGTGTGTTATTTAGCTTTATCTCTTAACTGCACTTCCCTGCTGTACAACATTATCCGCTCTTTTCTTCCTCTTCTTTTCGTCTGCTGTCAACTTCTTCTTTGTCCAATAAACGCAGGTTTACGTTACCCTCTTTCATGTTGTAAGTGCCACCGTGAGGTAGTCATGAAGTAGTGATGCAGAGAGTCAAATTGGCTGGGAAATCTTTTTAGAGCGCTGTTGTTCCTTTTAAAGAAAAAAAAGAAATCAATCAATATTTGGCATTAACGATTCAATCAGAATATCAAACGAGTCAAGTCGACAATATATTGTGTTATCAATAATTTGACTTGTGCCTTATCCCTCAGACCCCTCTCTGTCAGAGAAGAGCAGCTTTAAAGGTAGTAACTGTATATTAAGATAATTTAGTAAATATTCAAGTCTGTATACAAGTAGACGTTTAGTTGATTTATGATTGAATCCAGACTCAAACTTTCAGCCACTTTTGTCATCAAGCTTTCAATTTAAGTAGATGTTGATTATCAATATACAGACTTCTGTTCCCACCAATCACATTAAAGAAGACGCAAAGCAATCATTTCATGAATGCAGAGTATATTCTCCAAACTCTGAGTACTTGTGTTGTCATACTAACAACAACCACAAACGATCCAAAGTCAGTCAACTCTACGAGGAGATTATCCGGCTTCTTAAAGATGCTTAATAGTAGGGTTTGGTGGAGTGCCAGGCTGCAGGAGGTTAAAGCCAACCTTCTGAACGTTGTAGCGGCCTTACTATGTTTGAGGTTCTGTCCTGTTGGTGAATCATGTAAAAGCAGATTTCAGTTTTATTGAGCCAGTTTTGAGTCATTGAGATTATAAATTTCTTAGCTGGATGTAGCCAAGAGTAGCATCAACACACAGTTTTAACATTCTAACATGCACATTCAACCACTGGATAGTACCCAAAGAAAACTAATGTCTCCCACTGTATGTACTTAAATATACCTCTGTTGGAGCACTAATGTTATAATCAACCATGAGCTATTTAAGTCTTCCAAAATGTCATCATTTTAACACAGAAGCAGAAAGAAATAAAGAAAGGAGTTAGGAAAGTGGGTGTTACCAGTCCTAAAGGACATGCTCTTAATTAAAGCTCCTCATTATATAGGATGTGAGTTGAGCGAGGAGAACATCTTACTCAAATGAATACACCTACTGTACCTTCCTCTGCATGCTCACACACTCTAAACACACAAACATTACCCAAACTGCATTTGATCGTCTGCTGTATCCACACACTGTGTACATGTACACGTGTGCTATTATCCCACTATGTGGGAAAATGATGCTTCATAGTCTTGAATTTGCAGTTCACCACACATTTATTTCTCACTTGTCTGATATGCCTCTGTGCATAAACAGCAATTAGTTCAGTAAAGCAGGGATCGCTTCAACTTTCTCCCTGCTGATCTTCTCTGTGAGACCCCCACACACACACACACACACACACACACACACACACACACACACACACACACACACACACACACACACACACACACACACACACACACACACACACACACACACACACACAGTGTGAGGCTGGATACGGAGGATGTTGTGAAGAGACCCCACATGTTGAATAGTAATCCTCTGAGACCTTTTTGGAGAGAGTGGCATTTAGTGTCAGTGTGCCAGGAAGGAGACTTTCACAAGAGGAAAGATCCTGCTGGAGCCGGTATTTGGGAAAAGTTGTGTGTGTGACTGCAGTATACCGGTAAATCCTGTGGGCTTCAGGCAGATTTCAAATGCAGCAGCTAAAGAGGTGAAGTGTCTCAACTCAAAATGCTGTTTTGCTTTGCTTGTTGTCTGACTCAGGTAATATCTAATCAAAGTAAAAAAGGAGATGTTTTTTTACATAGATTAAATGTGCAAAATGTATCTATATAGTTCTCTCCCAAAATAAAAGAGACTACTTTCATTAGATCGAGTGCAGATTAAAATGTATTCCAGGAGTTACAGATTCAATGCAGACTACACCATTACATTTTAGGTTCTTGTTCCTATGAGGAGTCAGTGACTAAGCCTGTGTTTGTGTGCTGCTCATATTTGTCCTGTAAACACGTTTATGCTCTCACATTCCAGGAGTGCTTATTTGGAAACGGAGGAAGGGCAGAGAGGAGGAGGCAGAGAGGAGGGGTAGTGGAAATGAAAAAGAAGTGAAAGACACAAAAGGATCATTTTAAATTGACACTGGTTATTTTTAGATATATGACATTAGCATGTTGGTTCCAGAAAATCAAAAAGTGATGTTATGTTGAAGCAAGTGTTGAATGTAGGGGAATGCTTGGGCGTTTTTACATGTTTGAGAACTGAAATGAAAGTCCAATGTAGAAACCTAATGAGGAACCCGATATATATCTTACATCTGATCTGGGTAATACATCTTACATCTCATGCAGAATTATGAGGTGAATCAAAGTAAAGTTAAAGTTCAGCCAGAGTGATAAATAGCTTCTCCACTGTCATTTACAGTACATGGCTCTTTAGTTTTCTGATTTGAAATCCAAAAGTACAATCCTCTTTTGTAGTGTTTTGTAAAATTCTATTCCTCTTTGTTTCTTTAAGTCCAGCTCTCTTTGAAGAATCATCACATTAACAATGATGCAAATCATCCATGACAGCCATCAGGGGTGTTTGGAAGAGGACAGCAACACTCTTTAGTCAATGCAAACTACATTAAGCAACTCTTTGTCACACAATTTTTGGGCAACAAGCATGCTACCTTTCACTAAAGGTCTGCCTTTTAAAAGACTTGTTGTGTGTGAGAGCCTGGACACAGTGCACCTAGTGAAACCATGCAATAATGTCCATGGGCTTATTACAAGCAAGCGACAAATACAGATGCCTTGTTTTTCTCCTAATTCAAAGAGTTGAATTAGTTGATCATGAGGATTTCAAAAGATACAACTTTGTTACTCAATGAATAGTCTACGCTATCTTAAATGTAGCAAAGTTATAGTTTTTTTTCAGTTATTTAATTGACTTTTCAAACAAAGAAAAACATTCAAACTATAACGTTTATGAAAATTAACTGACAAAGTGAAGAGAAATAAAAGTAAAGAAATGATAATCTGAGGGACAAAGTTAATAAGAACACATTGAAATAAGATATTACATTTATAACAGGAACATCAGTCAATCAACATAAACCAGTGATGTCACTTTCTTCAGTGTCAGTTGGGGCTAAAAAGTTTGCAGTTCAAATGAAACCTGAGCCTGTGCTTAGCAGCAGTCTTAGAGGCAGCTTGAAGGTGCACTATGGAGTTTTGGTAGAGAAATTTGAAAGTTGAAGAAATGTACAGATCCTGTGGTAAATGTTCAGAACTCTACACACAAACTGTCCTCAGAGGAAAATTTGGTCCCTGTGACACAGTTTCAAGATAAAATGCTACGCTAGAAGTTATGGTGGGATGCCCACCGAACCGTTACTCTTCTCGTAGCTTTTTAACTCCAAACAGTGTTCATGGGACCCATTTCTTCCTTTGAATAAAGTTTGTGAGTCAAGAAAATATGGCATAAAATTGTTTCACTTTCCCAACCTTCACATTTCACTACCAAATCTACTTTTCAGGTTCAATGACCTGCTATTAGCAGAACACACTGGAATCCCAGAGTCCCTCTCACTGGATGAGTTACATTATGGGTAAAGTTGGTTTCAGGTTGTGTCAATGAGGAACATTATGTCATATAACTGTATATTATCTAATGCATTGATTTGGAGCTGTGTTTTTTTAAACTCTTTTTTTAAGTTAAAAGAATGAAATATTTGTGGTCAAAGCTTGTGGATCAACTGAGGTGATTAAGTTGGGAAGAATGTGGAGTGTGCGTGCGTGCGTGCGTGCGTGCGTGCGTGTGTGTGTGTGTGTGTGTGTGTGTGTGTGTGTGTGTGAACCGTATGCATGTTTCTTTTTTATCATTGGTGTGTATGTCCAATGTGTGGGAGTGTGGTAGACTCATGAGAACTAAAAACCCTCAGATACTAATTATTCATTGACCTTGTTCCATCTCTTTTAAAGTGTGTATATCTGCGTGTGTGTGTGTGTGTGTGTGTGTGTGTGTGTGTGTGTGTGTGTGTTTTCCCAGTTGTGATCTTCGCTGTCAGCAGACAGGCTGTTTGTTTATGACCAGTGTGATTCATGCATCTATAAAGATGCTCAGTGTTTCTCATAGAACAAGGTCAGACTGCACAAAGGCAAAGTTAGATCATTGGTGTGTTCTCAGGCTTTCTCCAGTGTCTGGAAAAGTAAATGATGTTCAGACCATATACTACATATCCTGTGTTTTAGTTCTTTGGTAATAAACAGGAAATATTTGGGGAAAGCCGGCTTGTTTTTTTTTTTTTTTTTACAAATGAGACTTACCTCTAACAAGCGTTCTCCCTAAAGTTGTGTTGTTTTAAGTTTTCTGGTTGACACTTTGCTCATCCAGTCTACATGCGTTTTGTGGACTTGGAGAAGGCTTTTGACCGTGTCCCTCAGGGGATCATGTGTAGGGTACTGCAGGAATATGGCGATCCAAGACTGTTACTACAAGCCGTCTAGTCTCTCTATGACCAAAGTGGGAGCTGTGCATTCTCAGCACAAAGTCAGACACGTTCCTGGTGCGTGTTGGCCTTTGCCAGCGTTGCCACTTGTCATCGGTTCTGTTTGTGATTTTCATGGACAGGATGTCAAGGGTTCCCAGTTTGGGGGCCTCAAAATCTAATCTCTGCTTTTTGCAGATGATGTGGTTTTGTTGGCTTCCTCATGCTGGGACCTTCAGCAGGCATTGGGGCTGTTTGCTGCCGAGTAAGAAGCGGCTGGGATGAGTGTCGGCACCTCCAAGTCCGAGGCCATTGTTCTCTGACAAAAAACAGTGGATTGCTCTCTCTGGGTGAGGAGTGAGTCCTTGCCCCAAGTGAAGGAGTTTAATTATCTTGAGGTGTTGTACATGAGCTAGGGGATGAGCCGTGAGATTGACGGACGGATTGTCTCAGAGTCGACAGTAATGCAGGCGTTGTGCCCGGACTGTCATGGTGAAGAGGGAGCTGAGCCTGAAGGCAAAGCTTTCGATTTACCTAAAATCTTCAATATTTTCCTTATTGAGAACTTGAGAGCGACAAATTACACCGAACATGCTGTGTTGACTAAGGGCGCGGTCACACTGGCCATCTGTACCGTGCCGTACTCGAGCACGATTGGACCCCCGCTGCGCCAGTCCCACGCTAGCCTGCACGGCCCGCGGTCACACTGGCCAGGACTAACCGTGCCTAAAAGCACGATTACCTCTTGTACATAACATTGTTATACAATGCATGCATGCTTTATGTTATTATGAAGCGTGCTCAGTTTACAAACAGGCGGACCGCGTCTGCACATCAGAGAACAACACAGAGAACATGACAGCTACTTTGTGGCTTATATTGAGTCATTTTAGTCAGATACAGACATGAAACTCTGGATTTCTCCACAATGAAGGCTGTCAGCGTTGTGTACCCGCGTGCTTGTGCATGTGCATGAAGTGTACAGTTTCCTTTATTAGCTTGTGCAAAGCGCGCGCGCGTGCGTGTGTGTGTGACTCAGTTGCTTTGCACAAGCTAATAAAGGAAACTGTTCAGTCTTACATCAACCATTAACCAAAGTCAGTTTTGAGGTCATCTGATTGCAGTTTATTTTATGACAAACACACGGTAACAGACTTAACCAGTGGTTCTCAAACAGTGGGGCAGGTGGCCGGGGGCAGCAGCGTGGTCTGGGCCCTCCTTGACTGGACACCCTAGGTGCCACTCCAATTCTAGAAATAGCTATTCATTGTGTTTGCCTGCACATGTCATTGTGAAATTCATGTTCACAATCTTGCTGGGGGGGGGGTTGAGAACCACTGCACTAATCACTGAGGCTAGATAGATAGACAAACACAACCACAAACACACACACACTAACACACAATCACACAGTCAGAAGTGTTTGTGTGGTTTAGGTCATGGCCTCCTACTGGTTTCTCAAACCTGCTGGTTATTAACAAACCAGTGACTCCAGTCCTCCACAGGGTGTCTTCGCACACGCACCCAAACGCATGCACACACTCACTCACACACACACACACACACACACACACACACACACACACACACACACACACACACACACACACACACACACACAAACTGTACACTCATTTTATATTGATATTTTCACCTTTTTGAGGTCATATGATTGCTGTTTTCAGAACTTATATTTAGGCCCAGTTCCAATAATCTTTCCATCTCTGTATATCTGTATATGTATCTATAAAGCCAATTCCAACTCTTACATTGTCAATGCTTCCTTTATCTTCGAAAGGATGGCTCTCTTTCAGTACCTGTTCTTGATCCCAAGTTATTGGTACCATTTTAGCCTCATATGTTGTGGGGCCCATATTAATATCAGCCCCCCCCCCCCCCCCCCCCCGTCTCATATATTGTTTTTGATATTTTATTTTATTATCTTGTTCAATCATACTGTTAGATATTCCTGTACAAAGGCACTGTGATATTTTAGTTGGTACATTTGTGGGTCAAATCGAAGAAGTATCACACAGGCACAGTGTGGGGCAGCACAGGGGTCTTTGATGCCATGCGTAGCTCAGTCGACCCAGATGTCCGAGAGTGTGCAGCCACGCTGAGTTGATGTGTTTGTGTCTCTGTGTTTCAGACTGAAGTAAAAGAATAATCATAAAACCCATGCACACTTGGTCTACAAGTGTGCAACAATGTACTGGAATCTCTAGGCTAATGTCTTGCTCAAGCAGCAACCTGCATGGTTTAAAATAAAATGCGGAAGTGTTAAAAATGGCAAAAGCCAATCCTCAGCCAGTTCCCATATTAAAATCTCATTTTCTTTCAGCAGAAATAAACATGTTTACAGCCTGGGCCTTCTGTGAAAACAAAATTGGTATCAATAGCTGATCTTCTTTATTGTTTAATTTAAACATTGCTATTTTCTGTTCATTTCCAAGCAAATTAGTTCCTAAGCAAAACCAACTTAACTACCCGTTTATTGTTGTTACTATGACAACTAAGGTCCCATGACTTTTGTAATAATTACCAGAACAGTCACTTTATTTCATCCCTTCTCGCGCATCCACGTCCAGAAATCAATGAGCTGTAGAAAAGCAAAAGAAGTAATCGTTGACTGACCTTGATGTGTCTCTTCACTGAAATAGAAAAACTCTTCACAAGCACGGCTAAGTAATAAATAACCACTGAGCAGTCACAAAGAGGGTTGTTTTTAGAAAGCTGTTGTGCATAACATACGTCATGCAGGGCCTTTACTGTATGTCTCATTTGTTATAGAGAGAGACCGAAGATGGGACACAAAGTTCTCACTCACGTTGTTTATGAGTCACATCACAGCAACTTGAACTTTGGCCAAGACCCACCTATAGCTCAGTTCCTCCTGCTCATTTCTCAGCAAAAACACGTCATAAACACACATTCCTGTTTAAACTTTAAGCTGAAAGACACAGCTCTCAGTTATAAATGAGAATGGGACGTTGTTCTGCTCTTACTCGGTCAAAGTATCAAGTTTTCTAAGGTGTGTAACTATTCTTATTGTCACTTTCCATTTGACTTTTCTGGGTTTATGCATTCTGGTTCTTTTTTTTCCCCCTATTTACAGTTTTGGTCATAAACCAGTAATGTGGGGTTACAGCCATAAATGACCACTTTGTCAGGCTGATATACAAATGTGTGTTTTGTGGACATTTTTGATAGAAAATAACGAATAAACTGTTGCTTGATAACATGGATTTTCATTCTAATGCCAAGACATAAGACAATAAATAAAGGAGTATAAGAAAAGTATCTGTGTGTAGTATCTAAATCACACTATCGCTTCCTTCTGCACTTTTGACAATTCTTGTAACTTTTTAGCACTTTTAATCCCACAATTCCATCAAATCTTGACTCAAATATAGCTAAGCTCTTACTGACTCTTAGAGGTATGTGACTTCACCTTCAGCCAGCAAATCCTGATCAACTTTAAACAAGTAAGAAGGACAACAACATTTGGAACGTGAGAAATTTAAATTGAAGCAATCAAGGCTGTTTTAAATGTGGTAGATCATGTGTTTATGTTGGCAGTGCTTGTAATGGGATGCTCTTGTTTTCAGAAAACAAGAGCCACAAAGATGGCCATATTGCACTGCTATATTTCTACAGAAGTGAAACGTCAGGCTAACCATAAGACTGAATACTAGAGACGGCCTTTTACACAGTTTTTGTTATTTTTCTGTTGACCTCGTGTCCTCCTGCTTGTTTGGAGAGAAAGGCTGAGTGGAGGAGTTTTCTATTGGTTTGCAATCTCATCTGACTTAATCTTACACACTGCTCAAATTTGAACAACAGTTTTTAAAGGGCTTCATTTATCCCAAAATTGATCATATGCATCACATTTGGCACTAGTGCTTTTCACAATAGACATATAGAATAAAATCCATGTGGTATCAAGTGTTTCTTAATTTGCTTTCATCTGCAGCCACCTGCCAGCATGTGACTTTCAAATAGACAGCGGTTCTGTCTGAACTTTGTCTTATGGAAGTGCTTCTTAGATCCATGTTCGAGCAGGTTTTTGAGTTGTTGTCCCAGACTATCTCTGCAGAGGCTGCACAATACACAGTTGTTTGTCATACCAGACAGAAATAAGAATGATACCAGCCTTTGACAAGGGGATACTTCTGTAATAAAGTATCTGGACCGTATTAGCCCTCTCAGAGCCCTACTTTTTAATACAAAATGTTGCTGCAGTATATTGTATAAGTGTTGGCAGGCTGTACCGTCAGTGCAGATCAGGGAAAACTGGTCTGACCAGAGCCCTATCAGGTTTTACACCTCTCACTCTTGTCCTCCGCCTCCCTCTGTTTCTATTCTTTCTCTCGTCCCTCCCCCGTGCCTCCCTTTTTAAATTAAACTGCAGCCATGCGGCAGCAGCTTGGATAACTGCAAATCACCTCAGAGTCTGCATGCTTGCGCTGTTTTCTTTTTGTGTGTGCATGTGTTACAGGTTAAGTATTTGACCCTAGCTCAAGCTCTCACACGCAGAGTCAGCCATACATTGAGGGGTGATGTTTACAAATCTGCTCATATACCTTAAGGTGGGGACAAAGCCAAGGAGGTTTAACCTAGAGTGTGAAATGAAGAAGTCGCCTTAGACGAAGGTAGGATTATGAAAGAAACATTAAGAGCTCATATTGATGGAAAAACGTTGTTTTGTTTTCTTATTATTAGCAGAGAAGAGCCTGAGGAGGCTTGCAGCGAATCTCTGCTTCTATTTCAGCAGCGAGTTGTCCTTGAGCAAGGCATTTGACCTCTGCTTACTCAGTGGCCAAAGGTAGAAGTCTGTAGTTGTTTTGAGCAGGTGTGAATGTGTGAAGCTGTGAATTTGGACCTGGGGTGGCACGGAGGCATCCATCCTCTCTCAAAGAATTAACCTTTCAGAATAAAGATAGAAAATAAGTATCTCCACATGCAGAGAGCTCCACGGGCAGAGCTGACAGATGGAAGTGTTGTCCTCATTAAGACGATATGTTTTCACTTTCTGTACGAAGACTGCCTGAGACTCAGATCTATTTGTGAACATCAAAGCATGACTATGAAGCACAAAGAAAACCAGGAAGCAAAAAGCCTGAAAAAATAAAAATGAGAGAGATGTGTTTTACAGGCTGGACTGCAGGGGATAATATGTAGGCTATGTTAAAGCCTGAAGTTTATTATTATTTCTCACATGGACACACTTGATTGGATGCTTCTAACGTCAATTCGCATTGAACCAAAACAA
This sequence comes from Labrus mixtus, assembly GCF_963584025.1. NCBI lineage: Eukaryota > Metazoa > Chordata > Actinopteri > Labriformes > Labridae > Labrus > Labrus mixtus. Next base: position 17,972,856 of record NC_083616.1, read on the forward strand.
GTCTTGGTTGTGCTCTGTCGTCTTAAGGATCAATGATCATGACTTATTATTTTTCAGGACAACTTTCACTCTTTAGTTTGCTCGACTTGCCACATCAAAATTAGTTACAGTGTGAAAGAAATAGCAAGACCTGAAGGATTAGAGGATTCATTGCATCCTTCATTTTCTATCATCTTTAATCATTTACACTTGAAAATGAATTGGCTTTGAGTTGCTTCTCACAAAGATGAGTCATGAGGTGCTTTACAGGGACACAACATGTGAACTATAAAATGTTGTAAAATCCTCATGGCCATTATACTCAGGCGTCCAATTTATAGGCAAAATGTACACATGCTGGGTGAGAAATCATTGCTCGTTTTCTTTGGAAGAATTGTTCTTATTGAATGTGAAAAGTTAAGACTTGTGCGATGTGCCTCTTGCTAAAGCTCATGCAACAGTATACATTAAAATTGTGATCAGATGTGCTGGTCTAATTTTAAAGCCATTCTACTGAGCAAACACTTAATAGATATGTTTAAAATATAATTACAGATAAACCAGAACTATACGACAAACATTAAGGTACAACCCTGAAGATAGAAAGTTCGATATCATGACAGCATGAACAATCTGTGTTTTTGCATAGACGGAAAAGTCTGCAGGGTCAGAGTTCATGTACAGTTTAGATGTGATCAGTGTTGACATCCATTGAGATGTTCCCAGTTGAGTTTCAGGAAGATGCTGTGAGATAATTCAACCCAGTGTTTGTTATTTGAGAGGTCTACTTTAACTTCAGTGACAGACGCCCCAGCCCCCTACCCACCAATCACACTCTCCTGTAATTTCCATGTCAGGTTTCTAAAATTGGCTTGCAGCCTTAAATTGCAGCAAGGGTGGCTATATCCGACTGTTATGACTGTAAACATTCACTCTCTCTGCTGTGGTAGTCAAAGTCTGGAGATCTTGAAGAGAAACTTACATAAAAAGGTAAAAGTAAAGACAGTAAGTCTGAGTAAGTCTAATTTGATTGCCTTATTAATGTAAATGCATTAATTTTAGGACACATTCCATTAAGGCTGAGATCTTATTTTAGTCATTATTATTGCATTTCTCTTTTTATTATATCACCTGGAAGATTTTGGACTGGTTGAGTCTTTGAAGAACATCATGACGTCTTAAGCCCAACTTTATAATCCACAAAACTGCAGAGGTCATTTAACTAGACGAATGAAGTTGTACCAAAGAAATAGTGATCTGAAAGTGACTTTAATCATTTTCAGGTACAGCTAGCTCAATGTCCTTTCTTTTTGTCTCCCTATAATTTTACCACCTGTTCTGCTTTCATCAGCGTGCGTGCGTGCGTGCGTGTAGGGGACATGTGGGAGGATGGAGGGAGGACAGTGTGGATTAACTGTGCTGTGTTGTTGCTGCAGTTCACACATTCCAGTGGGCCGATTCAGGCCAACTCACTGTACCAACACAGAGGCCTGTCCTCTCACCCCCCTCTGACTTTAATATCTTCTTCCCCCTGCTGAGCCACCTTGATTATTACTTTGACAGAGAATTCAATATTCCCTCTGAAGCCACTTCTCTTTTTTCAAATGATAAAGGGGTCGGATTCATAGTCTCTTTAATTAAGGCCAAAGTACCAAAGTAAACATGTGTCCTCCAACAAATGATGCTGAGCCCCTCTGGAGGAATCATTTAAATATTTACTACTATACTGTAAGTCACCCTGTTTTAGCCTTTAACTATACTGCCCTCTACAGACCAGAAATTGTAAGTTCAGAAAAACTAGATTTTTCCAGTCTGTCTATAAAAAGTAGACTTGTGTTGTCCTGCTCTGTTTAGGCCTGAGACGGTTACTGGACCTGTTTTTTTGTTTGCTTGTTTTTGGGTGGAGGGCGGGGGCAATGTTTTAGCCATTTTTGAGCTATTATGAACCATTTCCTGGTTCCTGATTCTGAAATGTAAGGATTTGATGCATTTCTTTTCTGTTTACAACGTTAAGCTGAAAAACTATCTCATGGTCTTAAAGTTAGTTCATTTACTTTAGATCCTTAAACAGCTGATAAGCTTCCAAAAAAGCTATTCACATGACCTTAAGTAGATTTTTTAGGTGCCACACCATCTATCTGCCAACTTTCATCTGTGAATGAATGCAGCTTCTAAAAAAAAAACAAAAAAAAAAACATTCAAAATAAAATAAACTTCATCCTCACTCATTTCTTTCTTGGAATAATGTCCAGTTGGTAAATAATACAAACAGTTTAATACAGGAAATAGATCAAGAAAGGGATTAAGGGACTCTCTCTTGGCCTGCATGTGAGGAAAGTCTGTGTGTGTGCTTTGTTAACATCATGTGATATTGCAAATAACTTCTTGGTCCTTTGATAAATCACAAGTTTTTAAGTCAGAAAAATGTGCTACTCTGCACAGGTAAAGTGTCTAACCCCATTATAAACAACTTTGACTTTCTATAGACTACATATACACTAAGTCCAACATGCATCTTTTTATGGTGTCAGGTTTTTGATACTGACACAGCTGTAAACTCACATTAAACATCTTTTTTTGTCTCATGTTTTTTCCCCAGGGACGTGTGGAGGTGGAGGCCGGCAACGAGAACATGAAGTTTGAGACCGGACCTTTCTCCTTCTACGGCGTCATGGCGCTCAATGCTCCCACGCTGGGTTAGTGTAAAACTCCTCTCCTCTCCTCTCCTCTCCTCTCCTCTCCTCTAATGCACTGTTAATTAATTTCTAGGGTTAAATGAGAATTTGCCTCTACCGTCACCTACTGACAAGATGAGTTCAAAAGCCTCTTCAACACCTAAATACTTTGAATTATATGTATAAGGCTTACAGTGACTTGCAAAAGTATTCATACCCCTTGAACTTTTCCACATTTTATCACGTTACAACCACAAACGTAAATGTATTTCATTGGGATTTTATGTCATAGACCAACACAAAGTGGCACATAATTGTGAAGTGGAAGGAAAATGATACATGGTTTTCAATTTTTTTTACAAATAAAAAACTGATAAGTGTGGTGTGCAAAAGTATTCAGCCCCCCATACTCTGATACCCCTAAATAAAATCCAGTGCAACCAATTGCCTTCAGAAGTCAACTAATAAGTAAATTGAGTCCCCCTGTGTGTAATCTAATCTCAGTTTAAATACAGCTGTTCTGTGAAGACCTCAGAGGTTTGTTAGAGAACATTAGTGAACAAACAGCATCATGATGCCCAAGAAACACACCAGACAGATCAGTGGTAATGTTGTGGAGAAGTTTAAAGCAGGATTAGGTTATAGAAAAATATCCCAAGCTTGGAACATCTCACTGAGCGCTGTTCAATCCATCATCGGAAAATGGAAAGGGTGTGGCACAACTGCAAACCTACCAAGACATGGCCGTCCACCTAATCTGACAGGACGGGCAAGGAGAGCATTGATCAGAGAAGCAGCCAAGAGGTCCATGGTAACTCTGGAGGAGCTGCTGAGATCCACAGCTCAGGTGGGAGAATCCGTCGACAGGACAACTATTAGTCGTGCACTCCACGAATCGGGCCTTTATGGAAGAGTGGCCATTGTTGAAGTCCTGTTTGCAGTTTGCCACAAGCCATGTGGGAAACACAGCAAACATGTGGAGGAAGGTGCTCTGGTCGGATGAGACCAAAATGGAAGTTTTTGTCCTAAATGCAAAACGCTATGTGTGGCGGAAAACTAACACTGCACATCACCTTGAACACACCATCCCCACTGTGAAACATGGTGGTGGCAGCATCATGCTGTGGGGATGCTTTTCTTCAGCAGGGACAGGTAAACTGGTCAGAGTTGATGGGGAGATGGATGCAGCCAAATACAGGGCAATCTTAGAAGAAAACCAGTTAAGAGTCTGCAAAAGACTTGAGACAGGGGAGAAGGTTCATTTTCCAGCAGACCAACGACCCTAAAAATACAGTCAGAACTACAATGGAATGGTTTAGATCAAAGCATATTCATGTGTTAGAATCGCCCAGTCATAGTCCAGCCCTAAATCCAACAGAGAATCTCTGGCAAGACTTTAAAATTGCTGTTCACAGATGCTCTCCATCCAATCTGACTGTGCTTGAGCTATTTTGCAAAGAAGAATGGGCAAAAATGTCAGTCTCTAGATGTGCAAAGCTGGTAGAGAACTACCCCAAAATACTTGCAGCTGTAATTGCAGCGAAAGGTGGTTCTACAAAGTATTGACTCAGGGGGGCTGAATACTTTTGCACGCCACACTTTTCAGTTTTTTATTTGTTAAAAAAAATCGAAAATCACGTATCATTTTCCTTCCACTTCACAATTATGCACCACTTTGTGTTGCTCTATCACATAAAATCCCAATGAAATACATTTATGTTTGTGGTTGTAACGTGACAAAATGTGGAAAAGTTCAAGGGGTATGAATACTTTTGCAAGCCACTGTATATAGTAACCCCATTCTCAAGTTTGTGAAACGTCAACATCTATAATTCTGTTCGTTTTTAAGATTTAAAAACAATGAACACATCAAATCAAACCCAGAAAAAACAAGAACCAAAGAGACAAACTGTGTTCTGGTGGCATGTCTTCCAACAGCAATCACTGATATTGCTTATATGGTAGTTAATTAATACAGTACATACAATATACAGCCTGAACGGTATCATCTCTCTGCAGGACATTTTATTATTATTATCATGGGTCTTTATGAAGTGGCATTTACAAAAAAAAAGCATTTAGAAGAAATGCCTTATGCCAGGTTTGTGTTCTGTGGGCAAATACACACAAACAATTACACTGACAGCTAAACAACCACTAGTAAAGTCATAATAATCTGCACACACTGTGTGTACTAAAATAAAAGTCTTAGCAAGTTTTCAGCTTAGCTTGAAGCATGTTGTTTTGGTGGCTGGAAATGAGAAAAGCTGATGGATTCATGGCAACACGATGTGAAGATCTGAGTTTGGAGCAGATTGTGATGGACAAATAAACTCCATCTGGTGTTTGGTGTGAATCAGTCAGTCAATTGTCACACTGTGTCATCTTGCGTGAAATGGTGTGTGAGAATTCACCTGCTATCTGCAGACAAGTGTTGCTGGTATATTAATGAGTTGGAATAAAATCTCCATAAAGTGTTGATATTCTCTTCTTAACATTCAGCTGATGGACTATTTGTCTGCTGTGCATTTGTGTTAATTTCATCTTTCCATTCCTGTATTTTTCTATGTTTCAAACCCTGTTTAGGAATAAGAGTAAGGCAGGAGGATGTAAAATATATATAGGCTATATTATCGCGGCCTATTGCTCCATTACTCTACATTATGGAGGATGTAAGTAAGATTCATAATGTGTTAGGAGGCTATTTGTCACACTCTTGAATCTAACTGATTTTAAGGTGGAAACTCAGATGAATAATCTTCATTTTGGGTAACTTAACTTTTTCTTGACCTATAGAAGGACTTGGACTTCATTGCGCAATTCTTTAGCCGTCATTTCCTCTCACCGGTGTCATAAACATTCATCCATGTCATCAAACTTCTGATGGATCAAATCTTCAGAAGCAGCTCAACAACATCCGCCATGACTAAATAATCTCAACTGTAACATCTCATGTGTGATGTTCCCTGGAGGAGGATTTCACCCGTATTTTGCATGTACTCTTCCCCTTTTTGGACTCAGATCTGTCTATCTGCTTCCCTCCGTGTCACTCACTATACCTTACCCCCTTCAACCCCCCCCCCCCCCCCCCCCCCTCCCTCTGTTCCATGGATCTCCTCCTCCCTTGTCTCCTCTCAGTGGCTGCTCCTCGTCCTTGCCTTCTCTCCTTTAAGAGGTTTTCTCTGTTCTCTCGGTTGCCAGGTAAACTCCGGCATGTCTGGGTCCTCTAACACCAAGGAGGGGTAGAGCTCAAGGGTGGGTGGTTCTTGGGTGGGTGGGCGGGGCCTGGCTTTGATTCGCCAGGTATGTCTTTGAGGTTTTCTTACTTCAAAAACAAATTAAAATTAACATCTGATCACTGAGAGCAGAAAATGTCTGATGCTCTGCTCTTTATGGGTTAAAACAATTAGTTTTGGTTTTTCAGTTCTTCAATATATTACCATACATGAAATTCTGGCCCACAGACTGCAGTGTAGCACTTGTTGTTGTCACTGTGTGATTGTAGTAAACATTTATCCCGAAGGACGGCGAACAGCTACAAGATTACGGCTTCTTTTTGGCGAATGAGCTCTTTGATCAACCAAAACAACCAAACTTGCACCTGATTTTACTGAGTCAACAATCTATTTGGCAGGATTTTGCAGAGCAGATGAGTAGGAGGTGGTGAATCCATCTCATATCAGCAAACATGTGGAGGTGTAGGTCAGTGTTTTTGTAACTGTACAGGACGAATTTAAACCTTATTTTTCACAAATACACTTTTCTGTTCAGGCTTTACTGAAGGTAGCGTGACGAGTGTCTGCTTTTTGGACTCTATTTGGAAAAGCCATTTTCCTTGATTTATGATTGATTGATTTATCCAGGTGTGTCCAGAAGAGAAGGGATAATGGAATATAAAGGTCACTGTTTAATACTTAGGTGTTCTTTTTCAGGAATAAAAATGGTCACATGAAGGTCAGACAGCTCAAACGAAGGACAATGAGCAGACCATTGTACTGTATCTTTATAGTAAGTATCAGGAATTAATGGACATCCTGCAGCCACTCAGAATCAAGTATTCAACAAGACCATGGGGTATAATTGCTAACTAACTACAACTCCAATATAGAGAAGCAGTAGGTATGTTGGAAGCTTTTTACAAAGAGTGTGAGTCCATTGCACACTTTGTCCAACAGGGAGCGCTGTCAGGTTTGTTTATCAACTTAAAAATGTTGCACTGAGTAAAAGATACAGGAGAGGGGAAGAGGGACCGTTCATTTAAGTCACTCTTTTAAACAAGAAAATACCTAAAAAGGAAATATTGCTTTTTTTGGTTGTCATGGTAATTAACTTTGTTATGAACTTTTAAAAGAAACAAAAGAAAATCAAGAAGTTCTTAAGAAATTACACTCTTTCTAAGAAAAACTATCAGGAATTACACTTGAGAACATTCTTAAGAACTTCCTTACTTTTTTTATTAAGAGTCTTCCTAAATTCTATCTTTAGAAAATGTTTGTGAATCCGACCCAAGGTTCTTAGTACTTGTGATGACCGTTTCACTACCGTCTGACACTTCACAGACCAAACTTTTATAGAAATATAATCTGCAGAAAAAGATATTGAAATAATCATCAGTTAGAGTTTGTGTAGCTGGAGTATTTTTACATGTCATATGTTAGTGTAAAAATTGTACAGTGTATTTTTAAGGGTTTTATAAAACTCTCAAATACCCGCATACAAGTCTGACATTGAAAGCCAGTTTCAAAAATAGTTCTCATACATCTTCTACCCCTTTAATGTGTAAACCTTTTAATGCTTTAAGTGCTGGGAATTTAACCATTTGAATACCAGGGTTTGCCTCCTACGTACAAATGTTTTGTCGAACAAATCCCCTCCTTTATATCTTTTGGCAAGTGAACTTTCGCTGCATCATCCGCTTAGCCCAAGATGGTTCTGATTTGAGTATTTTTTCCCCTTCAAGTGGATTTCTTACGGGCTAACCTGGACCTTACAGAAGACTTCAGTGTAAGCAGAGGCATGGAACATAACAGAAGATGAAAATAGGGGACTCATTGTTGAAATGGGCATGGACGGGGCAATTTGTTGGCAAAAAGTTGATCAATGAGCTCATCTGCCTGAATGTGAGCACAGACCTTCAACGTGCAGGTTACTTAGAAAGTGATCACATGTTGTCTCTAATATAAAACAAGGATAGGACAACATCATGATGCACAAGATGTGACTTAAAGCCCCTCGAGCTGTTCGATCTTTGCAGCATCTTCAGTTTGGATGAGTGATAGCCTCTGATGTTTTTCTCCTTCTGTTTCTTGTATAGAATTTTTAGATGAAATATCACTGTTACTATTTCATCAATAAGACAAGTAAAGGGGATACTGCAGAGTGTTGTCCTATCCCTCACTTTATAGTTAGGTTCAAATCATAGTTTTCTAGATAAAAGGCATTTCTTTTCACCACAAAATCACAGACGCCCAGTTCCAAATGTTCCATCTTGTTTTTAATAAATGAAAATGTTTTTTTTTATTGTTTTTTTTTAAGGTGTTCTTAAACTGAAGGAAGTTTGGAACTGGGTCCATCACTTTTTTTTTTTCTTTTTGTTCTTTTCTTAATTTCTTTTCTTACATTTCACAAACACTAACACATGTCACAAGTTTGTTAGCATTACTGATTTATTTTTACTTGAAGATCCAGCAGGTCACTTTTATGTCAATGCAGGGCTGAACAAAATAGAAATACATTTATTTTAATTATTATTTATTTAATTAAAGTGTGATTCACAATAAGTTGGAATTATCATTTTTGGATCCCAGGTTTCATTTTCACTTAAAATATCGAATCAAAGTCTTGCTGATGTGACATTTGGGCTGTTTGCCAAACAAATGTTTTATTTATCACACGAACAAAGTTAGTAGCCTCTCTGTAGAAGCAAGGTGCTTCATTTCAATGCTATTTCTTCAAAAATATTACCTTTTCCCAAAACTTCAACTTCTACACTTTGGACATTTGTATTGTATTCTAATTTGAATGATGTTTCAAATTATTATCAGCCCTTTTTGATGCCCAACAAGGACCTTCAAATCTTTACAATATACTGTATTTGTAAACCTAGATTTGTAGTATAGAGCTCTGTGAGATCATTCATTAGTTAGTTCTCTTAAACCTTATTGTCTATCACCATTTCAGAATGAAAATAAATGTAATTTGGTAAATAAATCATTCAAGCCCGCAGCTGTTGCCATCTTAATGCAGAAATTCTTCTGTTGGGTCATAGTGACATGTAGCCAAACATCTGCTAGAGTTCAACTTTTGCCAGCATCGGGTTCATGTAAGGCACTATGACAGATGCTAAATAAATGTAAAATCAAGACATTGTACGGCTGGCACAAAAAAAGCCTCTGACATATGTGCAATAAGAGTCATTTTAAGTGCAAATTACAAGATGAATCAAAGAAATATTTAGACGGCTCAGAATCTAAATATGTGAGAGCTATGGTTTTAAAAGTTGAAGATGAATTTTAGGTTAACAGGATCTTGTTCAATAAAAGTGACCTGCTGGATCTTAAAAGTCAATGTTTTATGATCAAAATAATACATATTGTCTCATGACTAAGTGAAATCTAACCACTAACTAGAAAACTTAGCCGTAGATTTCCAACATTAACTAGCTAGCTTAATTCAATGAATGCTAACGCAGTTGACGTGTCCAGGTAAAACAGTTTCCTATGACTCACTGAGGCCCCCTGCAGGACGACTCGCACTCACTGGTAATAATACACAGCTGGTAATGAGCATGAGTTTTGATGTGAGTGAATGTGTGTGTGTGTGTGAGTGTGTGTGTGTGTGTGTGTGTGTGTGTGTGAAACATTTTGAGAGTCTGGTTTCATTTGGATGGCATGCAACAATAAGAACTGAACAAAGCTGTCAGCTGGATGACACCCTTGAGTTGTTAGTCATTGTGGTTTAAGGAGCAGATGTGGAAAATAACCAGAGTAACAGCTGACTACCTGCAGCCTTCACAGCCTAACTCACTGCTGCAGGCTGAAGAAATCTACTGGAGACCTTTTTATACTTCCTGGGATTGGAGTGAGCTGTAGGCCAATTATTTAGTGATACTGTTATCAAGAAACTGTCAACAACGTAAACTAAGATGACTACTGCTGAATATTTTCGACTGTACCTACAACAAATAAAGCAGCGGTTTTACTTCAGATCCATAGGGCAGTGCGCAGACAATAAACTGGCAAGAATTTAGATTTTTGACTGAACATTTGGGACACTTTTCATTCAAAGTTACAAAAACAATTGCCACTCCTGGCTTCTTAAATGTGTGCTTTTTCTGCTTTTGTCCGTTTCAAATCACTGAAAAATTGTATCTATTTGTAAAGTTTATTCTTTGGCCCTGCGATATTATTAATGACCGACTATAAACCAAATATTTTCAATTAGAGATAGATAATTGATAAAGACAATAAAGTCATTCTGCCCTGCCTTGTACTTGGGTATTTATTTAACAAAAACCAGGAGACAAAAACAGACGGAAGTCTTTTGGGATAAAGATATTTTATTTTCATACTTCATTAACAGTAGTAACTGTCTGGGGATTTCTACATAAAACTGCTTTGTGATACGAATGCATCTCTTATTAACAAGTCAACTTATCTGCACTTTCTATTATTAACATGTTATGTGAAACTAGGTTCATGGAAACATTTAATTATACAATGTTGTATTTAAATTGAATTCACTTTTTAAGAGTTGTTATACAGTTTTAAATGTGTCTAATGTTAATGAGGCACTAGTCTGTTTGCATCTTGCACCGGCCGACAGATGATATAATAATAATACTTAGTAAGGATGAGAGTTGGCTTGAGGTAATGAGCACAAATTGAGTCACTGATTGTTAAGCTGTTGGAAAATTTTGAGTTTCATCATCTTTGGGTACGAGGGATGCACCACGATGCTGCTGTGATAGTGAAACAAAGATAACGTACAGTAGACAGACACAGTCATGAGACTGTATCAAATGACTAAGACTTAGTCTGTGTAAGACAGATATGACTTTTATTTGTTTGTTTCTTTGTGCATTCATTTGTGACAACTTGTTCATTCATATCATTATTATTAACCTGCATTGGAACCTACACTGCATCTTGTCTAAGTCTATCATTGATCTGTATTTGTATTATAGAGCCACCAATGGCTTTGAATATTCACCCAAACTGCGTCTCTCTGTAGTGATAAATATTATATTCTATCACATAATTATGTCTCAAGCTGCAAACAGGTGTTGTTGTTAACCTTTTCTGTATTTGTGTACGTGTTTACAGAGTTTCGTTCGCCGTCCAACGTCAGCGGGTTGAACCGCACGGCCTCTCTGAGTGGAGCCGACAGGACGGAGTCGCTCTCCGTCAGTGGCAGCAGCAGCCAGCTGAATAACAGCATCCCGTCGCAGCAGTACACACCAGACTTCTACGTCCGAGCACTCACAGACCTGCAGTTTGTCAAGGTTGGTTACAATTCAAAGCATGATGGAATTAGATGACTGAAAGGTACCCGCACAATTTCCTTTTAGAAAAACACTGCAAACACACACCATATTATAGTGTTTATAAGATCATTTATGACATAGGCAGTGAAAAAAGCTTCAAAGTTAATCAACGGTTCTTTTTCAGTTCACAAAGGATCTCTAAACTAAAAGATGAGTTACATTAACTGCCTAGAAACTTTAATATTTCAGTATTTTGCAGAGGAATACTTAAATGGATTGAAACAAAAACAATTTGGGAGTGTTTCAATTAGAGCTTTAACAACAGTTGTTGTTTTGGAACTCTTTAGTTTTTTGGTAGAATTGCACGGTGGTGGGTTGGTCAGCATGGTCACCTCACAGCAGTGAGGTTCTTGGTTCAAACCAAGAAAAACGAAAGAATTCCCGAAATGTCAGTCTGCTCCCTTTGAGATTCCTTTGGTGGAATTAAGAACCAGGAGCAGTATTCAGATTTATTGCAAAGCTCCTCTCCTTTATCAGAAATAGCCTAGTTGCTTTGTGTTTTCTGTTATTTTAAGGCACAAAAACAAACGAGCAAGAAATGCAGAAGTCAAAAACCAAGGATATACATTAGGAAAAAATAGGAATAATAGAAATGTTGCTAAAGAAACAGTTAACACATTACTCTTATCCTATGTCTCTCTCAGATCACACGGTCCCAGTACCAGAATGGCCTGATGGCGTCTCGTCTGGACAGCACGCCACAGTCCCCAGAGAGCGGCCACAACATTGCCCGCATGGATCAGACCACTCCCCCTGCCACCACTGTCAACATCCCCATCACGGACCTGGGAACAGACTCCACCCCCATGGAGAACGGGCCGGACGAGACGACGCTCCTCCTCCTCAATGAGCAGAACTCTCCGCACACAGCCAACCACCACAGCCAGCTGGAGAACAGCATCTGACCCCCTGTCATACGTCTTTCTGCTACGTTTGCACGCATGCACTACTACGCCAGAATGTATGCTGAGGAAGGGAGAAGCATGCGTGCGTCTGTGTGTCAGGGCGGATGCAGATACATGCTTTTGCACAGCTGGCAATACATACAGAGACAAGCCATGTGCATGCATATTGTGTAAATATGCAAGGATTTAACACAACGCTAGCAGACAGACATGCCAAAGTGTATGTTTTCCATCACGAACAGACTTAAAACACAACACTCATTTATGGTAGAGAGGAGTACCTGTATGTGTGTGTCTGTATGTTTCCACATGCTCCTTATTGTATTATCAAACATCTTAAGGACCTGCTTGACTGGACCAGAAAGCTCCTTCTCCTCTCTCTCGCCCATCAACATTTTCTGTGTGCGTGTTGCTTCCAATTTCTTGTTCCTATTCAGAGACTCAGGGAGACCCCTTACCCAACCACCCTGCGTGTCGCATGTGTAGCAGCCTGCAACCCCCTCCCCAACACCCATACAGCTAGAAGACAAAGACGACCCAAGCATGTCAGCAGAGTTCACACAAATTAATATATGTTCCTTAAAAACCTATAGTGAGATATTTATTGAAAATTCTGTGAGAGATGAACACACGAGAGACTTTTAGTGACTACTTTTCAGGCGGGGATGGGTGGGAGGGGTTTGGGGTGGATTTATAAAAATATATAAATATATTTTCCTTCTTGTTTCCTGGATAGAATCAGTGATTAGCCGAGAGCCTTTATCCCAGAGCTGTTAATAAATTCATCAGCAATTGACAGCCTGTCTGTACCGTGATTAAGACAATCGATCATTATGAATGTGGTAAATTAAGTGTGTAGGGTATATTAACTGTTGCAGACCCTCTTCTCTTGGTGAGATCTTTTATATTTGACCTGTGAAAAATGTCATGATGAGCAGTTTCCGTCTCAAAAAGGTTGTAGGTGTTTACTGATAAGAGAGGGTGATTTGTATGTGCATACGTATGTGTGTTTGTTTATGACCAAAATGGCCGTCACAACACTTGGCGGCAACAGAAACCAAAAGAGGAAAGCTTGATCACATTCTGATTAGAAAATACTAGAAGATCTGAGACTTTTATTTATTGAGGTGTGTGTGCGTGCATATATCCTTTTGTTGTATGAGGGAGAAATGTGATTTTTATTTTTGCCTCGTGAAATTTTACATGTTTAATGATCATTTGATTTGGTTGCGTTTGGGTTCCTTTTTTATTATCTGTTCTGTGAGGGGGTCACTCTTGTCATACTGAACAGCTGACACATTTTTTGTTTCGTGTGTTTCTGCAGACACACCGTTCAACCCTGGCCTCAGCCAATTTCATGGGAAACAATTTTGTATATTTACTGATTTTCACAAGGTCTTTTTTCACAGAAATGCACACACTCCAGTTTTATTTTACTGTAACTTCTGGTGAGATTTAAAAGGAAAATCAATCCTTAAAACTCAAGTTCTGTGTCTTGACTGAATTTTCTTTGCCTGATTTTAAGCAGAGCCACAGTGCTGTTTCTTTTTTTTTTTGTGTGTTTTTGAAGTACATCAAGAAAAGTGATTAATACGTTGGATTCTGTTCTGAAAGCCAAAGAGAGACAGCTGGGACACACACTAACTACATGTACCAGAATGCAATGCAGCCACATGAAAAGTTGTGTTTTTAGTAAGTTTCACCCCTGGATTTACTCACGTCTTTTCTGCTTCGCTTTGAGTATCTCTGCAAGTACATTTTTCATGTTTTTCACATAAATCACAGGTGAATCACAGGAGTTGCCCTCTGCTCTTCTCTCTAAATGTTGTGCAGAAAGGGATTTGGGGAAATGATAGGACATCAGGAGAAGAAGACGACACATGAGCTGTAGGGAAGTGGCTTCACCACAAGAACCAACCATAATTTTAACACTTTTATTGAAGTTTCTGATCTTCTAAGATAAAATCCCTACTTTTGACCACACATTTTGTAATCACTAAAGTCCATCTCTGTCAACAAACAAACTGTGTGAAAGTAAAGCTAAGGAAGCCCTATTTTGGTTTTGGTTGACCTCTTTTCTACCTGTCAGAGGAATGATGAAGCACTTTTTTTCTGTTATCACAACTAATCTGAAACTGAAGCTTGGTATCATTTCTGTTTTCGTGTGAATTTGGAATTACTTAATATCTCGAGGAAGCTTAAACGTCACAAGCCCTCTGAAAACAAAAGCACAAAAAAAACTGAAACATTTTCAGGACTCTTTGCTGATTATGAAAATGAAAAAGCAATTTAACAAATGAAAAAGCAATATAAGCACTCACCCAGCATCCTGAAGTCCTGCATTTGAGTATGGGAATATGAAAAGTAACTAACAAAAATTGACAAGTTGTTTAATGCATTTTGTCTTTCAAACAGTATGCCAGTGATTTATCTTCAGGTTGCAAATATTTGAGCTGAATTTGATGATTTGTCTTTTAAATATTTCAGTTATTTTACATCCAGTTTATTAACATCCAAGTCATTTAAATAGAATTAATTTTGAGGCTTTTTTACACAGTGCTGTAATGAAGTTTGACTCGATGTGCTGAAAGCAGTACAATTTGAGTCCAATTGAACTTTTCCTTGAAAATAATGCTGTACTGACAATTGTATTTTAACTTGAAATGTTCAGTCACACAATTCATATTTCACAACAACTGAATAAAAAAGGCAGACTAGACTTTTAAATAATATCATATCATTGAGTTAAATTTCAGTGAAGCCAAGATTGCACACTTCAATTTCAGGAAAAGTTAATAATTAAAGTATGAGTAAGTAGGATGGAATACATCTGAACTCATTAATATTGGCTCCTCATGATTTGGGGGATTCATGAAAGTTAAGTTTAATATTTTGTGACCAATACGGTTGTTGAATGACAAAACAACAGTAACCCAGTACTAGATACAAAATATCTAGCTATTTATTTTATCACAACCAGCTGATGACATTTTTGTCTGTTGTAGTCACTGAAACTGGTTAGGACTCCTGTTAACATATTTGCATACGGTAAGTTTCTAAAGATAGCTTGTATTTGCAAAACATCTGCTAAACTAGCTGGCTTGAGAACACCTTGAGCAAAATTTTGTTCAGTTTATCTTGAAGGTGTTTTCTTAAATTCTGAAAAGCAGCAGCACTTTTCTGGGATTTAGTGCCCATAACAACATAACTGAAAGATATCTGGGTTTCAGCTGTAGGCTACTTGATGGTAGAGTTGAGCTCTTGCACAGTAGCTATAGTTTGATTTGTTAGCATTTGAAAACCACAACATTTAACAACAAGCATTATGTATAAGGGTATAGGGGGAGTCAACGCCTTTTTTGATAAGTTAAATTAACTGCACAAACCAAAACAAAGCTAAAGGCAGCTGCTGCTCGCAGACATAGCAATCTGTGTAAATATTGGACTCAAACACTGGTTTCTTCATTGAAACATTGTATTGCCTCGGTCTGACTGTTGACACCTGTGATCTTGTGAATTTACCTTTAAACATACCGCTTGCTGCTTTTTTGTTCATTGTGGGGTATTTTTGCTCTAAGAGACGTGTATGGAGTACCAATGTCACAAAAAGGGTATGTTGTTGGCAGTTTAGTTGTGGATTGTGTTTTAAACTGTTTGAGCAATATGTCTAAACCTTTTGATAAAATCCCAGGGAGTAAAAGTTCATAATATTTGATAAAAATAGCTTTATTTCGAGAGGAACTTATGCACTACCCATAGCCTATTATAACATATCAATATCTATATTTTACTCAACTAATGTGGTTCCTTTTTTGTATAGCCATTCATCTTCTGTAAAATGTTTTATTTTATAGATATTTTAAACATGAACTTCTGCTTTTGTAAGTGAAGAAAATACAGTATATACAGCCCATTGGAAATGAAAGCACTTCAGCATAGACAGCAGTATTTTCCCCCAAAAGTTGCAGGCAAAGTCGCTCTGTGTTAATACAGTTACTGACCAGGATTTCATAATCACCTTGTTTGCAGACTCCTTAACACGAAACAGCTTTTCATAAATAACTCTGTCTTGTCTCAAAAACAAGAAGCTAAAGGAACTTGCTGACCGTTCTGTTGCCTTCACTGTCTTCAAACAACTGTACTGGATCATTTTTGTGCTCATTCCTGAGTTATTTTTCACAAACCCACACAAACTCTCAATCCACTTTTTGTTGCTTTTGGATGATTTTTATGACTGAGATTGTTGTTGATTTTGTGCTTACTAATGTTCATGTTGGAGCACGCCAATCCCCCCCTCCCCCTCCCTTACTCCTGTTCAATTGTTCTGGGTTCTGGGTTTTGGGTCATTGTGTGTGTGTGTGCGTGCCTGTGTGCCTGTGATTCACAGCTGTTTTCTTGTTTTTGTACCATAACACTGTCAGTAATTGTGGGAAACAAAAATCTTTTTTTTTATTTGTGGAATTGGGTTTGGGGTCGAAGAGCAACCAGTGTTGTGTTAGGGGGAATAAATGAATTGTCCTTCATTCTCTCTGGCATGCTTTAACTTAAAACAACAACAAAGAAACAAGGTGTAAATACTGTTTTATAATCCCTGTCTTAATGAGCTTTGAAGATGAAGAAACTTATTAATAAACATGAGATATATTTCTCTATGGATCGTTGTGATTGGACTTCTTTTTAGGTTTCCCTTTTTTCAAAGATTTTCTCTTTAAAAGGTAGATGCACAATGTTACACAAAGAGAACACAAAGTAAAGGGAAAATAATGAGTTACTACAAGAGCAAACAAACATATTCAGGTACATATTTAGCCAAATTAGCCAATATACCTTTATAATCACTATTCTTAAAAACTTTAATTTAGATTTTTTAAGAAATTGGAGGGATTGTAGCAAAGAGGAAAAGACAAAATACAAAGATTATATTTGTAAAAATCTTCATAATGTACAATAATGGTGAAGTTGGAAAATAAGAGTTAGTGAAAGACTCATAATACAGTCTTAACTGATGCTTAAAAAAACAAGGAAAAACTGGCATTTTCTCTCACTGTCCATTTTAATTTTAGGAGGTGTATTGTTTATGATGTATTTAGATACATAAGTCACTCATCCTATAACCTGTTTCTGCATTTTTTTGTTGCTGTAAATCATGTGTCATTTGTAATATTAACACCACTTCATCTTAGGTTTTCTCATGTAAACATTTTACTTGCTCTTTCCTGGTTGGGAAAATTCTTGGAAGCAGAATTGCTCAACATGAGGATTATAGATAGATAGGTAGGTCCTGCTTTATGCTTTGTTTTGTTGGTTGCCAGTCAGGCAGGTTCATGCGCACACACAAGCGGGTCGGGTGTGGAGGAGGAAGAGTGTTCGATAGTTATGGAAAGAGAGGAATATAGAGCTTGAGACATCCGGAAGCTGCTGCTCCCCTCTTTTTACATCACTGGGAATTTTTGTTGTCAATCTAGTTTTGTAGGAAGTAAACAGGGTGTAAACACAAGGTTTCTATTACTCCGGGGCAGATGAAACTTTTGTCTAAGTAGGGCGAGTACGATGTAGAAACCTGCCCTTATAGGAGACAGAAAGAACAGCGCTCTTATTACAAGGTGTAATTTTTAGGTATGTCTCATCACATTATTCTTATTGTAGGAAATGATGTCCAAAACAAAACCCCCAGAGGGCTCAGCAGAGAAATTAACCACCACCTCAACTCTGTGCTAGCTCAAACACACACTGGCAAGAGGGTTCCAAAAGTTTGATGGTTCCCTGAATCAAACATGTCCATGTGTCAAAGCTGACAGAATAGAGGCTAGAAGAGAAATGTAAGAAATGATCAATATCTCAGTGTTAAAATGATTGAGTGATTCTTGCGATGGCCACCAGAGGGTTTCGTTCAGGGGCTAAAACGTATGTGCTGAAAATATGTACGACGTGTCTCCACCTCCTCCCATTGCAAAAAAGTCAATTTATCATCTTGGAGTCATAGTCTTCACTTTAGAGATCGGTTTGTGGTGCTACCCCTAACCCTAACCCTATCCAACTCACACATTTAACCTACAGATACAATGTCCAAGATCCCTCAGGTCATTACAGTATAACATATTTGTATGTCTTGTGTTTGGAGCAGACACTTAAGGGCACAAAATTGTGTTAGTGTTTGTTAAGTTTCTTTTGCTGTTCATCCTCTACTCAGGCACAGCGCTGCAGGAGTTACATTTGTCAACAGAGCTGTCAATCACGATGTTGTACCCCTTTTAGAAGTATCTAATAACTCATTAAAACTAAACTTTATTAGTCAAATAAACACATTGTTAGATGATGATCAACCTGGTTAACTATTAAGCGAGAAACCATATTTGAGAAGGATTTATTTGAGGTATATTTCAGTTATATAGTTTGACCCATGTCCCATTTGGTAACATGGTGGAGGCGGGTCTTATGACCTATGCTGCAGACTTCAGTTTTAGGGATCTCTCATGTCCTCCATATTTGAATGCTATGAGGATAACTAACTGTAATATTTATCATACTACGCTGTCAGACAAATGATCTATCGGTCATATTTTGGTGCAAGTGGTCTCACTCTGCTCTTTTATATCAATGTGCTTATGTTTTTTTTAAGCTATGAATAAAAATAGAAAAACCATGATGACTTGAAGTGAAACATGTTCTTAGGCATTGGTGGAGACCAAAAATCGAGCTACAATTGTAGAAAATACTGGGCTCATGTTGTTGCCTGAACGTTCAGTCCAAATAAACGCTAGTGTTGTTCTTTGTCTTAATGACATGTTAACAGAAATAGTTAATTTATACATGTTTTTCCCATAGATTATTATTTTTATCCATTATTGTAACTTATTTCATATTGTTGCAATTTACCTTGAGAAGTGACCGCCGGGAATTAAGTATGAATGTAGTTCAAGTTAAGTTCCCTCTCAAAATCTGACCAAGTGAAAACATATTAACTATAGATAATATATAATTAAATATATAAAATATAATAATAATCACCTTTATTTACAGAGCACTTTTCAAAATCACGTCACAAAGGGCTTTACAAGGCAGCAGTAATGAAACAAATGTTAAAACAGGCAGGTCAAAGGCAAAGATTAATAAATAAACACTTTACGACAGAAAATGCATTTAAAAGAACTGAAAAGACATAAAGACTTAAAGAGAAAGTCAAATTCACATCAAAATAAAATTAAACTAAAATCTAAAATCAGGAAAGGCTTGTCGGTAAAAGTATGTCTTAAGAAGGGATTTAAAAGAGATTACTGACTCAGTTGACCTGATCTCCTTTGGGATACACAGTATTAGGACACTTCACAGCAAACGCTCTATCCCCTTTTGTTTTTAGTTTGGAATTTGGAAAGACCGTGAAGACCTCTATGTCAAAGGATCTCAATGTATTGTGTCGGCCTGTACGGAACGCTAATTAAAGGTTGTATGTAGCTGGGAGAGCTTTAAAAGTAATCAGTAAAATCTTAAAATCAATTCTAAAACATGCAGTGTATGCAGTGTAAAGATGCTAAAACGTGAGTGATGTGGTCATGCTTTCTGATTCTTTTCAGTTCTGTACCATCTGGAGTCGATTTATAGATTTTTTTGCTCAGGGGGGTAAGAAGGCTGATGCAATAATTGAGGTGTGATTAGATGAAAGTACGTAAAATCTTCACTGGGTTTGAGAGTGAGAGGAACTTCCATTCACATCAGACAGCTGCAATTCAAGAGGAGTGACTCACATGAAAGCAGAGTAATGAAATGTTAATTTGCAGTTTCTACACACTTTGATTGTTGTATTACACACACACACACACACACACACACACACACACACACACACACACACACACACACACACACACAAACACACAATTAAATAGAAAAACACGTTATTTTTCTTGCTATCACAAATTTCCATTTCTGATTATTACAATTTTCTTATAACATGTAAGTTATATAAATGTGTCTTGTATTTATTGTTTAGTCACCCCCAACCATGACCAAATGAAATATAAATCCAGCAGCAGGAGCAGCGTGGGTGAACAGCAGGAGCAACAGGGAAGTGAAGAAATGTCAGATTCAGCCGTGGTTATGCAACTGTAAACAACATGCGCATCTGCTGCCGCTAGTGGAAATTTTTTCCACAGTTAAAGAACAGACAAAATTCCCAAAAGGCCTGTCTGAAGACGTGAAAGAATTTGGAAACACATGTAAAGAAAATGTATCATTTCATATAATGAGCTTTAACTTTCTTACAGAAGACAAGGTGTAAATGGACTTTAAGGCAGCTGATTTTTAACTAAATGTATTCAAAGGTATTTGAAGGGATGTTTTCAGCTGTTATTGTTTTGTGATTTGGCCCCTTTAAAAGTTTAAAAGGTGTTTCAATGGAAGTGTACAAGTTGCTTACCTTATACTACATGATATCTATGGCAAGCATCTACCCTGCATTAAGATTGCAGACATGTTTTCCTTTAAACATTTTTGAATCTGATTCGGCCAGACAGCAGCTTTTGATTTATGACTTATGTGTCTATATTAACTTTGGAGTGACTCCATCCTCCTGGCTTCATATATAAATAGACTTAGTCTTTAATAATTCAGCTGTTGACTCTTCAAAATAAAATGATTGAATTCCTCACAATTTTTAACCTTTTTATTGAAATCTTTTACTGAATATTACAAAAGTTTATATTGTAAAAACATACAATACATACATATAATATACATATAATCTAAATAAAGTCATGATACTATATGGGAAGTGGAAATGTATTTAACTTCCAGTGTTTACATTTGAACTGTGATGAAAGGAAATTGCGCCATAATGATATAAATTAGCCTTACAGTTGTCCATCAGTAGATAGCTAGAAGATATCTGTAAAAAAGCTACAGAGAGGAAGAAAGTGTTTGGTTTGCATGTTTTTAAAGGAAGCATAACAACACTTGTTTTTTTTTAAGCATTGTGGCTCCAGAGTGACTTTAATATTTTAGACTGGATCATTTTTCACGGTATAGATTTTTTGGGCAGGTCTCTTTTCATCTGAAGAATTGTATTTTGGTTTTAATCACAATTTGGGATGTTTGATGTTAATTGATTGGTGTAAACTAAGGAGCTGTTTTTTCAAAAACATGTTTTAGTGATAAATATTATGTTTACAACAAGAGGCAGATTATTATCATATACAGATTCTTCTTCTTGTTTTCTTGTTGTTGGTTTTACACACAGGCAGGTGACTGTAGAATGATTCACGACTTTTTGTTTCTTTCAGTTTCCAATGTTAAAATATTCTTTAAAAGACAATTTCTTTAAAATGACCACATAGAAAATTGTACAACTAATACCATATAATCCCTACTTCCTACAGTTTGCGTCATACTGCTCTTTACGCCTGCATCAAAGTGTGTCTACATATGTGAGTGTGTCACAATCAGACACTTTATCTGAGCGGTAATGTGTAGTACAGTATTTCTTCATCATAGCGTGTCACACAGTAAAAAGTCCGTCCCACTTCCTGTGTGCTTGGGAAAAATTCCTGTGTATAAAGTATAAAAAGGCTGCAGGTTAGCACAGGTAGGCAGAACAACACTGACAGGACAACTGCTGGGATCTTACACACAATAACACAACTTCCAACCAATTAGCTTTATCAGGTAACTGACTCTTATTTTTAACTTCATTTGACTCTGACAATCTCTAACTCAAACAGATTTTGAGAAAAGGGATCTTTGTTTCTCTTGGTGGCTCTTTCACTTGAATATGGATTTAACTACATCTTTTTGTGACTTTTAATTGCTGGAATAATAAGGCTAATTGTCTGCTTTCATGTCTTCATCTTTATCTTTTTCAATATGGTTAGTTTTAAAGCCTTACTGTCAAGTTATTATATAGCAGAGTCATAACTGATTCAGCTAACAGAGATGCACTTAATTCTTTAAAATGAAGAGTAAATTATTATATTTAATGCTAAAAATGGTAAAAAAGGTAAAGATAACAAAAAGAAGAAGTAAACCTAAAACCCAGCTTTATTTCCATGTATGTGTTGTGATGCAGTGTTACTAAGAATTGCTTTCTGTCTTCCTGCAGAACTTTCTTGATTCGAAAAACAAAGATGGATTCCAAGATGCAATGCAACATGAGCAAGCAGTGGACCCCCAAGATGCCCAAGGGGATGGACTTGGAGTATTCCCATCATCCTCTGACTATGAGGCGCGTTGTGAACCTCATCATTGCCATAGAGAAGCTGAAGAGCGGTGCGTCAGAGTCGCTGCTGAGCACCGAGTTTAGGGATGAAAACCTGCTGAACATGATGATGGAGAGCATTGTGGAAGGTAATCACGCCCAAGACTACATTGCAACACTGCAGCATTACAAGCAGGGAGTTTTGTCCCAGTTAGCATGTGAAATTAGCTTCATCGTTTGTAAAGTCTGTGTTGAAAAATATATATGTAAACCTTCCCCCAAAGCTAATTGAATATATACAGCTAAAATCTCCAAAATGGGTCATTTACCATTAGGATCACTGTCACGTCACTTACCAGTACCGAAAGGGAATAAAAAGTTTACATACTTTTGTTCAGTGTTCAAAACTTTTTGTAGCTGGATACTGACCCACTAACACTCGTTCACACTTTTACTCTTATTTGGCCTTCTCAGAGTTTGATACTCTCCCCATTCTGTTCAATTTTATATCTTGTTTATAATGGAGTTGGCAACTCGTTTACTGCTCCATAAACTAACTAACTAACTAATCAAGTGAACTCATGTTTCTGGCTCTCAAGCCCAATTTGATTGTGCATGAAGAGAAAAAGTCTATAGCTGTTTTCTTTTTTCAATTCTTGCTATTTCCCATCTAATCAGTTGTTCTTCTTTCTGCCCCTCAGAGCAAGTCGTGTTCGAGCGTGGTTCAGCTCCACCAAATCAGTTTAGCAGGACGGGCATGCACCAATACAGCGTGACTGACACCGAGAAAAGGAGCTTAGTTCTGGTCCAAAACAGCATGGAGCTCCATGCAGTGATGCTGCAGGGAGGTGCAGACAACCGCAAAGGTAATGCCCCTTTTATATTGGATGGTTAGATTGGATGGAAAATCATTCTGTAAGTTATTGTGGATTTAACTTATATCCCCTGTTGTCTCCTCAGTTCAACTGAACATGTCGACCTATGTTAACCCTGCACCCAGCACCGAGGCCAGAACTGTAGCTCTGGGCATCAAGGACACAAATCTCTACCTGACCTGCCACAAGGACGGTGATGAGGCAACCTTGCATCTAGAGGTAAAACTCTTGCATAAGTCTCATTTTAAATTGGTTAAAGAATACACTTATTACCATATTTCTCTTTTTTAAAGCTGGAGATGAGACAAAAAATTTGTATTATCTTTTCATCCTAGAGAGCTACTATGCTACGATTCAAAGATTAATTTAAATTTTGTTGTCATTCAAGGACATGCTTGTTTTCAGAAAACTTGGTACTTAAATTAAAATTAATTAAAAATGCAACAATAATGAAAACTGTAGACACAGTGTAGAAAAATCTTAATCTCTGCGTAAAAACAGATTATAAGCAGTACATAAAGCTAGACCTCCATAAATATGTGCAAGTACTAAGTAATAATATGGGTGAGAGAACATTAAGTCAAGGGACATCAATCGCACATCCAGATATATACAATAGCATCATTACAAAGGGATAGTAGCATAAAAACAGAGAGCATGATTAATCATTTGATTACACTCTAACATCAATTTTTCGCCCCTCAGGAGGTGGCGGACAAGGACAGTCTCCTAAGCATCAGCTCCGACAGCGACATGGTTCGGTTTCTCTTCTACAAACAGGACACCGGACTGAACATCAGCACCCTGGTGTCTGTCCCTTACAGCGACTGGTACATCAGCACAGAAATAGACAACAATAAGCCAGTCGAAATGTGCCTGGAGAGTGCCCATCGCCACAGAACCTTCAAAATCCAGCGTCAGAGTTAAAACCTGCCAAAGATACCCAACATGATGAATGATTCTCATGTTGGTGAAGGTTGATCCTCTCACAAACTGAGCTCAGGTGTGAAAAGGGTCTTAAAATGTACTATACCACTGCTCTATTTATTACAGAAATTAATAGTCTGCTTTTAAAAAGGCAAATGTCTCATGAGAATATCGTTTTACTGTTTGTACCAAGTACAGACAGTAAAATGCTCAGTGTATTGACCTAGTCAAGTTTCACCACAAAGTGGCATTGTTGTGCTTTCTTGTGAGCACCCTTCGTATTTATTGAGCTGTATTACAATAACACAGTGTAAGTGCTGTTATCTATCAATCTATTTATCCAGCACAACCTTTAAACATTAATATTTATTTGGATGTCTGCTTATTTTAACTATTTAAATGATGTGTAATTGATCTTAAATAAACTCTTAATATTCATTTGGATTTGTGTTTTATGTGCTTAAACAGGATCTGGTATTTAACTTTATTCAAATTAGTAAATTAGTCAATTAAATTAGTAAAGTAATCAAGGATTAACCCCTCCACAAATAGACATTGGTTGTAGCCCATTTCTATATACTTCATTTTCTAAGGACATTTAGTATTCTCCTCAAACTCTCAGTCATTTCTTCTGTACACAGAAAATCACTAATGGCAACCAAAGAGTATTCCTAAATTTGTATCATTCTAATTTGCCCCAGGTTGGTGCGGAAGGTGAACTTTGAGATGTATTATCTATTTTTGATGATTAGTTTGTCTGTATAGGCTATACTAGTTTATGTTAATATGAAGTAGCCTATCCTACTTAAACTTTCCCTGAGCATATTTCCATTCTTCACATCTTTATACTTCTTTCCACCACATGTGGAGGGAAGGAATTATTTAATTCATGACTCCACGTCATGAATTTGACGGCTGAATTTACTTGGCAGAATGAGGTTTTCCAAATACTATTTTTAATAATAGAACCAATAATAATGGGGCAGCTGTGGTTCAGTTGGTAGAGTCAGTCGTCTCTCAACCGGAAGGTTGGAAGTTTGATCCCCAGCTCCTGCAACCACATGTCCGATGTGTCCTTGGGCAAGACACTTTACCCAGAATTGCCCCTGCTGCTTCGTCAGCTGCATATGCATGTGTATGAATGGGATTAAGTACTTCTGATGGTTATGTGTGACATGTGGTATAAAAGCGCTTTGAGTTGTCAGAAGACTAGAAAAGTGCTTATCAAGCTCAGGTCCATTTGCCATTTACCATGGCTTATCATAGGTTGAAATATTCCAATCAAATTATCTGCAATAATGTTACAATCTGAGAGTAGCAATGTGTGGGTATTTTTCTTCAATACTCATCGATCTTAATAGTTTATCCCGCAGGGGGGAAATGAAGATAGGCTACCGAAATGTTATTGTGCCTCCATATTATATATTACTGTAAAAACATGTCGTGGTGTTTTATTCATATAATAAATGGGCTTAATCAATCAATCAATCAATCAATCAATCAATCAATCAATCAATCAAACTTTGTTGTTGTTTCTTTGGTTCTTTATGTGGGGTGCTTGTTTGTTATTTTATTTTTCTCTATTACAAAAAACCATTTAGCAAACGACGCTATTATTATTATTACCATTTTTTCTCTCTATTGTATTATATTAATTTATTTTAAAACATGATATTTGACAAAAACAATAACAATGTAAGAAATGAATTATGTTTAGATTGCCCAATAAATACAAAAAAATCAATCAACCTTTATTTAGCACCTTTCAGACAAATTGAATTGCAGTTCAAAGTGCTTTACGAGAGTGCAGAAAGTGTGATTGATGAAAAAGTAGTTTGTACAATCATTATAATCATTGTAGGCAGCCTACAAGTTTTATAAAATAAACTCGAGGATTTTTTTTTCCTGATGATTTCTCTCGATGATTTGTGTTTTTTCTTGTTTACAGTCTACGATGTGTTTACATTCTCTACTCCAATCAAGGCAGGAGTTTCGCGCATGCGTGTTCTTTATCGAAATTTCAAATTGTCCAATCAGAGAGGAGGATAAGTTCTACCGGGTAATTTCAAAAAGCGGATGCGCGAGCTCCGGTGTCGTGCAGAGCCTCAACATATTGCAAACTGTCGTTACCCTAACAACACATTTTTATATTAAATCTAACGTAGACTTTTATTTGTGACCGATATGGAAGAAGGAGAGACTGTAACGATACCGTCCCGAAAAGGTTAGTGAGCCTTTGATTGGCTATTATAGTTAGCATTGGTTACTTTTTGTTAGCATATCTAACGCTACATAACAAAGCCAACAGAGAAGGCTTTACTCTGCTGGCTGAATAACTTTACGTTATGGTGCAATTTTAGTTTCGTTAATTTGTGCCAGGTAGTCAGAAAGGATTAGGAATTATATATAATTATAAAATAGAATTCCCGTTCAGTTCATACTAAATTTAAGTTCGAGTTAGCAGTATGGGCTCGTTTACAGGTTTTACTATATCAATACAGCTATAACAATACAGCTATATCAATACAGCTATAACAATACAGCTATATCAATACAGCTATATCAATACAGCTATAACAATACAGCTATATCAATACAGCTATAACAATACAGCTATATCAATACAGCTATAACAATACAGCTATAACAATACAGCTATATCAATACAGCTATAACAATACAGCTATAACAATACAGCTATATCAATACAGCGATAACAATACAGATATAACAATACAGCTATATCAATACAGCGATAACAATACAGATATAACAATACAGCTATATCAATACAGCGATAACAATACAGATATAACAATACAGCTATATCAATACAGCTATAACAATACAGCTATATCAATACAGCTATAACAATACAGCTATATCAATACAGCTATAACAATACAGCTATAACAATACAGCTATATCAATACAGCTATATCAATACAGCTATAACAATACAGCTATATCAATACAGATATATCAATACAGCGATAACAATACAGCTATATCAATACAGCGATAACAATACAGATATAACAATACAGCTATATCAATACAGCTATATCAATACAGCTATAACAATACAGCTATATCAATACAGCTATAACAATACAGCTATATCAATACAGCGATAACAATACAGATATAACAATACAGATATAACAATACAGCTATATCAATACAGCTATATCAATACAGCTATAACAATACAGCTATATCAATACAGCTATATCAATACAGCTATAACAATACAGCTATATCAATACAGCTATAACAATACAGCTATAACAATACAGCTATATCAATACAGCTATAACAATACAGATATAACAATACAGCTATATCAATACAGCTATATCAATACAGCTATAACAATACAGCTATATCAATACAGATATATCAATACAGCTATATCAATACAGCTATAACAATACAGATATAACAATACAGCTATAACAATACTATTCATGTTACTTGTAGTGCAAACGAAAATGATTCCCACAACTGTTGCCATCACCTGCACAGGGACAACAGATGGAAATTAGCTAGCTAGCTAAATCTGGTACAAAGCATCTCTTCTCTTCTGAGACTAATGGTTTTTTTTGTACACTGTCCCTGATTCAAATAAACGGTTAATTAACAACCTCCTCGTCCCATTCAGTGACTTATCTCTGATATTTTTACAAGGTGTAAGTGCAAGTTTATTGATGGAAATGGGGCTCAGTTATGCCTAAAAGTTTTTTTGGACAAAGTTAAAGGAAAGTTCTGTATTGCACCGAATCTATTTTAGCTGAGTTTTAAAGAGGTACATAAAATGACTGACAAATAAAGCTCTAAAGCCTGATTTAATTCAGGACAGATACAAATTTTGAGTCTGTGATATCAGTTTACAGTTTTGTGTATCAGAAAGTCACTCATGGGACCGTGTTGAACTCTGTTATTTTCTACTACAGAGCTGCGTAAACAGAAGTTGATGGAATACTTGGAAGCAAAGGGGAAGCTGAAACAGCCCAACCCTAAGTATGAACATAAAAAGTCATGATTAACAACTTGTGATGTGCAATGGTGGTTTTAAATTATTGTTTTGGTAAACAAATTCCATTGTCATCTCTCATCTCAACTTCTCAGGCCATACCTCCGTGATGTCTTTCAAGATAAGACATCTGCAGCTCAGGTAGGTGTGGACTATTGCTTACACGTGAAATAGAGGTTAGGTTAAGGTTACTGTCTTAACATGTGTTTTTGTTTTCACAGATGGTTAAGGAGAAAGAGAACACGGCTCCAGCTGACAAATTAATAAATGAACACACAAAAATCCAAACTATGACTGCGCAAGCCACAAAAAGACCCACCAGCAGAACATTTGGTGTTACAAACAAAGTGAATGTAATAGGAAGTGTGCTGACAGGACAGGGAAATGCCTGTCGTTCATCTGCAACAAGCGTCCCAGTACAGCCCAGAAAACCTACACAAAACTCTTTGCTTACAGGAACATACACTGTTTTGTCCTCCAAATCCAACACAAATTCAGCCAGCCATTTCAAAAAGAAGCCTAACAAAGAAATACAATCTTCAGATAAAACCTCTTCTAAGATAGCTCGCACATCTGCAAAAAATCAGAACAGCAGATTCAACAGTGAGTCGAATGCTGCTTTGTTACGTCCAGTGAAGACAGCCAGTGTCAGGATGAGTCTTGGCCCAATTGTCAAAACTAAAACAGGACTCCTCCCTGCACTGACCCATCCAAGGACAGTGACCCAGCCAAGGAACAGTCAAAGTTTGACACATCCCCCTGCCTCAGCATCTGCTACCAGAACTACTTCTGTTGCCAACATGGTGCGATCCAGCACATTGTCGTCCGCGTTCATTTTCCAGAAAAAAACATTGCCTAACGCATCTCTAAGCATTCCTGTGAAAGAGAGAAGTCTTTCTTCAACTGCAAGTTCCGGTACTGTAATAAAACTTCAAGAACAGAATAGGGCTAACTCTAAGTCCCTTTTTGGTAAACATTGTAATCCAAGTGGACTGAAAACAAAGTCCATCTGCTCCAATTGCACAGCAGGCCCAAATAAGCCAGACGGGAGAGTAGGGACGCTAAAACCTAATAAATTAACCAGTCAGCCTATGGACATGTCTTCAAAGCAGAAATCTGATGGAGAGCGGAAGAAGAATGGACAACCATGCAAAGTTGTCTCAAGAACATCATCTGGGCCAGCAAGCAGATGCAGCTCCAGACCTGTGAGTGGGGATATGCGAGCTGTTCTGACTGAGGTGGAAAAGAGAAGCAAGACATATGCAGAGACAGGTGGCAAGAAGGGACACAGTTCAGATAATGCCCCTAAAACGCAAACAGGTATCAAAGGAACTGGCCCTCGAGTTATATCTCAGACAGCGCCACAGCCTGTCAGGACCATCAGCCTCACAGGCCAGGCCAGGAAGTCATCAAAGTTTCCAGTGATCGATATTCCACAGACGGAGAGAAAGAAATTGACTGCTGTCCAGGAGGAAAGAATGTAAGTGGAAAAGTACAAGTCCTTGCAAATGTATTAGTAGGAAAGTATGATATGACACCATTGAACCATTAAACTAAGCAACTAAACTTTATGTTGGCTTAGGTTATGTTGGCTTGTGTTCTCGGCACATGATTGCTGCAGACGTGCAGTACCTCATCTTTCTGTATGTAATTAAAAAAATATTCTTGACTACATAATTACAGTGGAGGGTTATTGCTCTGGAAGTCTGGGTGTGTGTACAGTCTGTGTAGGTGTACTGAGACTGGTTTCACCCACACCCATTCATGTTTCAACTGATGGCCTAATCATTCAAAAAGAATGTGAAACAGTCTATTCAATATATTTTATTATTAGTTGAGGAGGAGATTCAGTTTGTGTCAGCTTCAGTTGGGAAAACAAGGGCGGTGGACCCAAGTGCAGAAACCAAAAATCAAAAACAGGGAGCCACAGAGGAGCACGAGCAAAACTGACATTCATACAACATACAATGAACTGACACAGAAGGGAAGAAACACAGAGACTAAATAGACACAGGGGTAATCAGACACAGGTGAGGACAATCAGGGCAATCACACTGGGAAACACACAGAGGCAGGAATACAAGAAACACTGAGGACAACTACAAACTAAATCATGAAACACTAAAGACACACAGAACCCAAGAATGAAACAAAACACACTAGAACATAAAGAAACACTAGGATATGAAGTTACAAAAATAACATATGAAACACTAACCTAGAAAACACACAAGGGAAACAACACCATCAGACAAGAATGAGAACTAAAAACAACAAGAAAACTCTGAAAAATAAGAAACCAAATCATGACAGTTTGGCTAGATTCTAATCAGTCACTCCCTGCTAAGAATCGAATCGTGAGACACACAAAGATTCCCAGCCCTAAAAGAGACTCTTCTGGTGCAATAAAAAAGGGGAAAAATAGTGGATATACTGATTTCTTGCATTTCACTTTCAGCTAACAACATGCCAGTTGATTATTATTTTTTTCCCTGTAGCTAATATATCGTCGTATCAGTCTATTGCATTGACTGGCATACTTGCCGATACTGAATTATGAGTTTCAGGGAAAAAACACCAACACTAAATTCCATTCATTTAAATGTTGACCTTAACTTGCTCCCTCTTCTCCGTTATTTGATCTCAAGGAAAAAACTACAAGAATGGAGAGAATCCAGGGGCATTTCCTATAAGCGTCCTCCAATGCCAGTGAGAATTCAGGTCAGGCGCACTATGGCTGTGCCACAACCTTTCTGGGCCACCATGACAGAGGAAGACGAGGCCCACTCCCTCATCTCAGCTGTGGACAGATCCCTAGCTGATTGCATCATATTACTGGGCGAGGTATTCGGAAGGGGAATGAGAATTATTATTATTATTATTTATTTATTTTTCAATATCTGATTTATTACATCTCTATCCAGCACACAGTGCCAATCATTGTGGGAGATGGTTTGAATTTTAGGATAGTTAATTTTACGAATATATGATACGATTACTGGATAATTGTCAGGTGGATGTGGCAGGAGGGCTTTTAAGATGCACTTTTATTTTACCAAAAGCATTTTTGTTGAAATAGATCAATGCTCTCCTTTCAACTTTCAACAAAGTAGACTATATTTTCGCCTTCTTTGCACCAACAGGGTTGCCCTTCAGTCCAGGTGAAGGAGGTTCTCTCGAGGCTACCGGTGGTGTCCCACAAGTTTGCCAAATACTGGATCTGTCAGGCCCGTCTGATGGAGCAGGAGGGCAACCTTGATGTCCTGCCAATATTTGAAGAAGCTGTGCGTGTTGTGCTAGAGGTAAGAAATCCAAAGATGTATTTTGCATAACTGTCAGTAGTTTTGTGTACTTCCAATAATACTCCGCATCCTATGTGTATCTTTAAGGACTACAAAGTCCAGACCCCATTTCAGTCACATATGCATTTAAATTTCCAACAGTGCAATGAAACACTTTCGTTCATTGCCTGTCTAATTCACTTTGAGTCTCCAAGAACAAACATGAGATGGGTTATTTCATTACGATTTTCATTTGCTCTTCACGGAAAATGTAATGTATTCTGTAGGATTAGACATGTAGAATGAAGGATATTTCTCTACTAATAATCTGAGCTGATATATCAGCCAATTCATCTTAATTGTTTAGTGAGTCACAGGCAGCTCAAGGCAGTGAGTTTCTTTGTTTAATTGGATGTATGTAACCTAAACATAACTTTGAATATTGTTAAAAATGGTTGATGACTTAGGTGTAACACAATTGCAGGCCACAAGTTTAGTTTATTTTTAAAGTTTAGGAGGAAACGTCACCCCACTGGTACTCTTTCTCCCTGTGTGTTAGTCTCTGTCAGAGTGCTGGACCCTCAAACAATATGGCAATGCCAGCTTTTTCCAATATCATTCAGCCCTTGTAAATATTTTGATAAGACATCACACAATTAATGTAAAAGGTTGGATCAATCCAATGCCAATCTCGAGTGACTGAAGGAAATTGTTACATCATTTAAAGAGATTGTTTTGGTTGGTTCTATCGGCTACATTTAAAAGTTTCATATGATAATTTTCTGAATCAGCTGGTCATAGACTCATGTAGACTTTTGATATAGACATGTTTGGTTTTTAACAAAAAAAACAACAACAATGAAATGAACCCCTCTGTAGTTAATGAGCAGGTTGAGAAGAGAAAACGTTTTGCTATTCATTGATCAAAGACCCAGCTCACAGGTAAACGAGGCTCTTACAACTGGAAACATTAGTAGAGAATCATACATCAGATATTTGTGAAAGTTGATTATGTGTCAGCTCAGATAACAAGCTCATCTGAGATTCTTAGCATGGTGTATGTCATTTTGGAGATGGGGAGTTCTTAACTAATCTCAAGTGACATTTAGAAGTAAGTTCTTTTCCTGTCACTAAATTTATTATAAGAGCTGTTTATATTCCTGTTTAACTTCTAACATGTTATCAGAATAAGTGTTGTACCGTGAATGAAATTCCCCTCAAAAGTCACAGTATATTCTTATGTTTCTGCCCTTCTTTTCTTTTTAGCCAGTTGACGAACTTCGAACTGTGGTGTTTGAGATTCTGAAGAAAAAGGAGGAGACCAAAGGTAGTTTCCCTTTTTTGTACTAATGAAATGAATCATTAACATTTCTCAGCAGGGACTAACTGTGTTGCGTTGCTAACATTGCAGAGATTACAATCTATATTTAACATTCTCTTATTATGGTATATAACTTGCAGTTATTCCTTTTGTTATACTGATTATCAAGAACCTGCACCGGCCACAAATTGCGCTACATTTATATATCAGTTAATTCTAGTTAAAGTAATCAGCTAGATATGTAAATAAGCCACTGTTTCCTATTCGATATACTCAAACCACTAAAAGAGATGATAATACGCTGGCTGCAAAGCAACAGCTCCCTGAAACGAGTGCATGAATCCAACAATGAAATCCTAATGATTTTTTTATCCATGGAATTGAAATAACGTTAACTCTGATTTTCATGTTTTCGTTAGCATCTGAAGAAGATGAGAAAGAGGACCAGGTTTCTTCGGTTGAAAGCTCTCCTGAGAGGGACAACAACCCAATGATGACTCCTAAACCTGTCAGAGCCCTCATCTGTGGGGAGAAAGGAGACTCATCTGTCGTCAAGTACAAGATCACAGCGACTCCTGGGTATGTTTGAGTCATTATGACAACTGTTTGTTATGCTAGCTAAAAGCTGCTAAAATGGTCTGGAGATAAAATAACCTGAGTGATTCTGAAGTCAATACTGTAGCAGATTGTTATAGTTACACACCAGCTATATTTATGACCGCCCAAGAATATTTCCCAACCTTTTTTCATTTAATATTGAAATCACTGCACAAACGTGATAGAGAAAGACACATGCCAGAGAGAGAAAATATGTCAGCTGACGTAAGCCCCTCCTTTACGTCTTATTTGAAAACTTTAGCTTCTTTTGCCGTTGTTTTAATATTTTGCTGCAGTGGTCGCTATGATGTGTGGCATACGTGCGGATCCCCTGATGTGATAACAGAGTATCGAGAGAAAGATTTAAAAAAAAAAAAACGTGTGTACTATGTACTTGAGCGTCTCTAACATACTGTTAGGGAATATTGTCAAAATCACACAACTAACAAAGCTACAGAATAAGTCAAGTAGAAACGGGCAGCTGTGTGTAGGGAGGGGAGAGAAGAGGAGGAGCAGCTATGTTTTGTGCAGATAAGAGAATAGAAAGGGAACGGATTTAAGATGAGCAGAGTAAGTTGTTTGTAAACTAAAACATGTTAGATGATAACACACAATAACTATAAATACAAACCTAATGTTAAAACTCCCCCAGGTCAGTCTCTTATAATGTGAGTAAAAAACCCTCATAAATATCGAATGATGTCGGCTTTATAATCCCCCCGTATGTCGAAGGGAAAATATTTGCACTGTTGAGTACAGGACAGACTGAATGGATTGGGCGACTGTGTCTGGATTACCTGTGCTCCAGCTCGCTGTCTCTCCCTCTCCTGTCCAAGACCCCTGAGGGATGCTGACACCCCCTGGGTCGGTTATCACATATGCACTCCTGAAAATGTCTAGATCATTTCAGAGGGACTGGGCTGCAGTCACCTCACAGCAAAATGGTTCCTGGTTTTGAAACCTTTCTGTGTTGAGTTTGCATGTACTCCCCATGGGTTCTCTCCGGGTACTCCGGCTTCATCCCACAGTCCAAAGTATATGTCAGCCCTGTGATTGACAGTTCTGTCCAAACCACATCCATCTTAAAGCTGCTCAACTTCCAACTCTATATTTAAGACAATCAGTCCGCCCTGTTTCATTACAGTTGATGAAGTAAATATTGTGTTTTCACACTTGTAGAAAACTCCTGATATTTGCAGGAGGAGCTGTATGTGTGAAGGCAAACGGCCAAATTCGGCTTTTCAATCGGCTTCACCCAGAGCTTCTCCTGCCAGCCCCCTAGAATTTTTACCGCATTAACTCTGAGTGAGCTTCTTCTCGGCTCTTTTGTTGATATTGTGATTCCGTCAAACTAATTGGAGCATTGATGGAAAGGAAAATATTTTCATTATAACGTCGCATTGCAGACGTTGCTTTGTCCACTGCTTCTGTGCCGTTCTTTTTTTTTTTTTAAGTCATGCCCTGCCCGACGGTAGACGCAGAAAATTCAACTACTTTTTTGAAATGGATGTTTTGCCTATGCAGAAGTGAATCCTCTGTGAACTCAGTTCAGAAATAATCTTTGAAAGTTGTTTCATTTTTGCCATCACAATCACTCTTTTCATTTCCTTACTTTTGATGTCTATTACATAAGACCTAAACAGCTGGTTTGAATAGTTTCCTGCATATATGCTATAATAAGTAAATAAATATAATAAAAAAATGAAATGAATAATTAATACATTTATATTAAAAAAATAAAAATCACAGGGAGAGGGTTGTCTGACTGCACAAATTAAATTATTCAGAATACCTGAACTGACTATGTAA
The DNA here is from genome assembly GCF_963584025.1 of Labrus mixtus. Lineage (NCBI taxonomy): Eukaryota > Metazoa > Chordata > Actinopteri > Labriformes > Labridae > Labrus > Labrus mixtus. The sequence continues at coordinate 18,007,992 of NC_083616.1, forward strand.
TGTCAGGTTGGTCCTTTTTTAAGTGGACCTTTTTTTGTTTTTCCCTGACCGAGGTGTTGTTAAGGATGAAAAATGTTTAAATCTGAGTTTTGTCTTCATTTTCCCTCAGCGGCCCTCCAAGCCAAAAGAGAGAACCGACACGAGTCAATGGCCAGGAGGTTCGCTTCTTTACCCCTGTTAGACGCTCTGTGCGAATTGAGAGAGCCTCTCTTCATTACCCCGCGTCCCTCCAAGACCATGATCTGTGTGTGGCCTCCTACAATGACCTGATCTACGAGGAGGATAATAAGAGAAGTGAAGAGCAGGAGAGTGGGGAAACCAGCCCGTCTCCCATGTACGTCTACAGGCAGAACGAAGCGCTCAAAGACAAGGTGGTCGTCCAACTAGTTTGCGATGAAGGTGTTTAGCTTCAGGAGCTTAATTTATCTCCTGTTAGCAGTTGAGGCTTCTTTCAGATTCATCATATGTCTCTGGTCAGATGGTAGAAAAAAGTCTAATATTATGTTTCTATAAACAATGTGTTGTATATACTAATGTAAAATAAATGGTTTTTTTTTTTAACCTACATGTGGTTTATACATCTTACTTTTTTGATCCTTATACCTACTCCAAAATGTTGCTCTTTTTTAAAAATAATTGTTAAATTCATATACAAATATGAATAAAAAATCAGAAGTCCGTGGCACACTGGAAATAACTTCACTATATTTTTATCGTGCGCGAACAATGCGTTTCACCTGTAGCTTTCTCAGGTATGCCCAGCACAACAATAATAATAATAATAATTATAACTTTATTTACTGTATATAGCACCTTTAAAAACACAGGTTTACAAAGTGCTTCGACAAACAGCAAAGGCAAAAACAAGAACAAAGCAAACTAAACCAAACACAGAAGAACATAAACAACAGCAAGAACAAACAAATGCAAAATACTAAAAATAATTAAATATAATTCAACAGAAAAGAACCCATATTGCAAGATACCCAACAGACATATATATAACCCGACCATCACAAGAACCATCATAAGAACCCAGGAAAAACAAGAACCCAACAACACGAGCTGAGACCAAGAGGACCAAAGATTTAAAAATATGTAAGAAACTAAAAGAGCTAAAAGCAAATAAAAAGAAGGTAAGAGCAGTAAAAGAAATAGAAACAAGTGAAGAAATTATCAAAAAAACAATAATAATAAAAAGTATATATACATATAAAACATAAATAGACAAAGTAAATAAAAGGACAGTAAGAAGCAAAAGAAGATAAAAATAGTAAAACCAATAAGAAAAGACATTAAGAAGACGACATCACATAAAAGCAAGTCTGTAAAAGTAAGTTTTAAGAAGGGATTTAAAAGAATTGAGGGAATCTGCAAGACTTATCTCCTCAGGGAGGTCGTTCCGAAGTCGAGGGGCCCTGACGGAAAAGGTCACCTTTAGTTTTAAGTCTCGACTTTGGAACGACCAGGAGGCCCCCACCTGAGGATCTAAGACTGCGGGCTGGCTCATATGGTGTCAGTAGCTCTATTATATAGCTTGGAGCCAGCCCCGTCCGTGCTTTAAAAGTAATGAGTAAAATCTTAAAATCAATTCTAAAACTTACAGGAAGCCAATGTATTGAAGCTAAAATTGGAGTGATGTGATGTCGTCTGTTACAACCAGTAAGAAGCCTAGCTGCTGCATTTTGGACAAGCTTGAGGCGAGACAGTGACTTATTTGTGATTCCGGAAAAGAGGGAGTTACAGTAGTCAAGTCGGGAGAAAATGAAGGCGTGGATGATCTTTTCAAGATCTGTTTGGGTTAGTATTGTTTTAATTTTGGAGATGGTGCGTAGATGGAAGAAGCATGATCGGACAACTGTTTTAATATGGGATTCAAAGGTGAGATTGCAATCAAATGTTATTCCTAGATTTCATTGGACATTGGTGAATAAGGGACCGAGGCTGCTCTTTGAAATATGAGTGGAGTTTGGCGGGTTGAATACTATGATTTCAGATTTAGAATTGTTCAGTTGGAAAAGGTTTTGTGCCATCCAGCAGTTGATATCGTTTAGACAGTTTCTGACAGCAGCTAGGCTCCTAGCGTCCTCAGGTCTCAAAGGAAGGTATATCTGTGTATCGTCTGCGTAGCAGTGAAAGGAGACTTTGTGGCGTTCAATTATTTGGCCAAGGGGTAGCATATAAATGGAGAATAAAAGGGGACCTAAAACCGAACCTTGCGGTACATCACAGGTAATGTTAGAGGTAGAGGAGGAGTATTTACCGATGGTGACCGCAAAGGTTCTTTCTTTTATTTTTTTATTAGGTGATGCAGAACAATACAAGACAAGTGAGGGACATGACAAGAGCAAATGTATGTGGGAGACAGGGGAGACACGACGATACAATGCACAGCATAGACAAAGACAAAACAGGCAAGCAGGGAGTAATAATAACGTTTTGCAATTTTGTATGTTGAGGGTGTTGAAGGGCCCTGATTGTGTATGTGTGTGTGTATAATTCGAGTGTATGCTTGTATTTTATTTTATTTTTTCCAAAGGTTCTTTCTAAACATAAGAGTAAAACCAGCTAAGTGCAATATCCTTTAAACCAACCCATTTTTCAAGACGATCAACTAAAATTGTGTTATCAACAGTTTCAAAAGCTACGCTAATGTTAGGGTTTGTATCTTTGGACATGGCAGCAAAATTGAAGGGTTTGAGGTTTTATTGCAGGGTTTGGGAAAGGTGGATGACTGACTGGCTGGCTGGTAGTGGCGGCGTGGAGGAGACTTATGGAGTTAGCTGGTTCAGTAGGCAGGCAGGTGATTGGTTGAGTTGTCTGAGAGGAGAGCAGACTGGAGGAGATGACACCGGTGAGAATCTGGACAACAGGAGAGAAAATCTGTTAGGATTCACTTGAAAAACGCTAGGAACAAACTCTAACAAATGTTAAGAGCAGCCGATCATAGCTACCACTTCAGTAGACTCAATAATCTGGCAATGAGTCAAGTTGGACCCAGGGTTTTAGCTTGAGGCAGATGAGCAGATGAGTTGCAGGTGTGAGTAGTCACCAGGTGTTGATTGAAGCTAAGCCCTCCAGAGACATACACGCACACACAGACAGAGGGGGAGGGGACACAAAGTATACACAGAAACAGGATCACAGCCAGAGCCCTGACAGCTAAGATTTAAAAGAATAAAAATTGGGCCCTCCCCTCTATCTGCTGCTAAAAGAAGGTCATTGGTTACCTTGAGGAGGGCCGTCTCTGTGCTGTGACAAGCTCTAAAACCGGATTAGAATTTCTCAAAGAAGTTATTTTCAGTCATAAAAGATAAAAGTTGTGTTGAAACCACCTTTTCTAAAACTTTTGATAAAAATTGAATTTTTGAGATTGGTCTAAAATTGTTAAAATCAGTGGGATAAAGGTTGGGTTTCTTTAAAAGTGGTTGGACCACAGTATATTTAAAAGCAGAGGGGACTACACCTTCCGCAAGGAACTATTAATAATGAACTGAACCAACTAGACCTAATTTGAAAGATCCCTCGAAATCAACATTGATTGATCTAATTTTTACCAATAGAAGGGACAAAATTACAGCCTCTGGGGTCTTCTCCCTAGACATCAGTGACCATTGTCCTCTGGCATGTATAAGGAGTGCTAGACTAGCAAAATCTAAGCCCAGGATTGTACTCGAGAAATTTCAGAAATTTTAATGAACAAGTGTTTTTTAATGACATTGTGAACAGTAATATATGTCAAACATCTGAAATACCTGATGTGGATCATGCACTTGAATATTTTACAAATACATTTCTTAAAATTATTGACGAGCATGCACCTTTTAAAAAGTTAAGGGTTAAAGATAGATCAAGCCCATGGTTCTCCACTGAATTATCATTACTCTTAAAGGAAAGGGACAAAGCCTGGGCATTAGCAAGAAAGACAGGCACAGCAGCCCATTGGCTTTTATTCAGACAACTCAGAAATAAATGCACATATTCACTGAGAAAAGCTAAAACCTCTTATCACCAGGAGTTGATTTCTAGTTGCTCTTCAAACCCATCAAAATTCTGGAAAGCAGTGAATATAAACAAAAATAAATCCTCCCCATCTCTCCCTTCTTATGTTATTTTAAATGAAGGCCAAACAAATAAAACTTCAGATATTTGCCGTGCTTTTAACCTCCATTTTGCTGCTTCTGGGAGTCAGTTTGAAACATTGTACTCTGGAAACACTGTTAATATCCGGCCACTGGCTCATATTCCTACTTCCCACAACCATTCCCCTAAATTTACTATACAGGCCTTCACTTCCTCTGCTGTAATGGAGGCTCTGCACTCTATAGATATTAGGAAAGCAAGGGGAGAAGATAATCTAGAGCCATACTTTTTAAAACTCTGTGCCCCTCTAATCAAGGAACAAATTTCCTATATTTTTAATCTTTCAATCACCACTGGAGTTGTCCCTCAGGTTTGGAAGTCAGCACACATCGTCCCTCTGCATAAGGGCGGCGACAAAAACAAACTCAACAACTACCGGCCGATCTCCAAACTGTCCAGCCTCTCTAAAATCCTGGAGACATTAGTCAACAATCAACTAAAATCATATCTTTCAAGAAATTCTGTATTAAGTCTGGTTTCAGAAAAAAACACAGCACCACATCAGCAATTACCTTTGTCATAAATAATATTGTATCTGCTGTTGATCAAGGGAAATACTGTGCTGCCCTCTTTGTTGATTTAACTAAAACGTTTGACACTGTTGATCACACCATACTCCTGCAGAGGCTACATGATGTTGGTTTTGACAATTCCTCATTTAAATGGTTCCAGAATTATCTGTCTAATAGATTGCAATGTGTGACTGTACAATCTGATCGCTCTGAATACTTACCACTATCAAAAGGGGTTCCACAAGGTTCTGTATTCTGCTGATCACGATCTATATTAATAATATTGCTTCTGTATTTACAAATTGTAAGGCCCATATTGTTTTGCTGAGACTGCACATTTAGCAATGGAAACTTTACAAGAAGCACTTCACAAATTACAAAATGCACTCCTTGATTTAAAATTATTACTGAATGCAGACAAAACTAAATACATGCTCTTTACACGAGCCAGAAATACCACAGACAATGACTTAAATATAACAACTCTGGAAGGTCACAATATTGAAAGAGTACCCCATTATAAATATCTTGGCATCTGGTTGGATCAATCCCTTTCATTTAAATTTCACATTGATACATTATCCACTAAACTACGACAGAAAATTGGATACTGGATACAGAAACAAAGTGAACTTCCCCTTAGTGAGTAGAAAGCGAATAATTGAAGCCATCTTCCTATCTGTTCTGGACTACGGGGATGTCATTTATAGACATGCTTCTGCCTCCACCCTAAAATCATTAGACACAATTTATCACTCCGCCCTCAGATTTATCACTGGTGACAAATATTCCACTCATCATTAAAGTTGGTTGGCCTTCACTAACAGTTACACGTGAACGGCATTGGCTGCTATTTATTTATAAATCACTTGCGGGTAATCTACCAGCATACATCACTTCTTTATTAATCTGGGCTGATAATCAGTATCAGACTTGATCAAGTGACTGGCTAATGTTAACGGTTCCACATGTAAAAACGAACTTTGGGAAAACATCCTTCACTTATTGTGCTGCACACACCTGGAACACAATACAAAACACATTAAAACTGTTCTGGCAAGCCGTCAACCAACGATCTCGATGAGCCTAAGAGAGCTCAAGAGCTCCCAGGAAAGTAGGTGGTTAGTGACTGAGATTTACAGATAGATACATGCAGTAATATGATGTACTGTATATGCACAGAGAGAGAGAGAGAGAGGAGCTCAAGGTGCCAGTTCCCCCGGTAGTTTAAGCCTATAGCAGCATAACTAAGAGCTGGTCTACACCAGCACCAGCCCTAACTATAAGATTTATCAAAAAGGAAAGTTTTAAGTCTATTCTTAAAAATACAGACTGTGTCTGCCTCCCGGACCCCGGCTGGAAGGCGGTTCCAGAGGAGAGGAGCCCGATAACTGAAGGCTTTACCCCCCATAGTACACTTAGAGACTGTAGGTACCACTACTAGGCCTGCATTCTGGGACCGTAATGTTCTCGAGGGACAGTACGGCACTAGTAGCTCCTTAACATAAGATGGTGCCTGGCCATTTAGAGCTTTGTAAGTGAGACTGTATAGGGAGCCAGTGCAGAGAAGCCAGGACAGGAGTAATGTGGTCCCTCTTCCTAGTTCTGGTCAGTACACGAGCTGCAGCGTTCTGGACTAGTTGAAGAGTCTTTAGAGACTTGCCAGAGCACCCTGACAAAAGAGTTACAATAATCCAATCTGGAGGTAACAAATGCATGAACTAGTTTTTCTGCATCATTTTGCGACAGGATATTCCTGATCTTGGATATATTACGAAGGTGAAAATAGGCTGTTCTTGAAATTTGCCTGATGTGAGAGCTAAAGGACATATCTTGATCAAATAGAACTCCTAGATTCCTAACAGTGGTGCTAGATGCCAGGCTGATGTCACTAAGGACAGTCAAATCACTAGAAAAAGTCTCTCTGAGGTTCTTCGGGCCTAGCACAATAACTTCAGTCTTGTCTGAGTTAAGTAGCAAAAAATTTCTGGTCATCCAGGTCCTAACGTCCTTAAGGCACGTTTCTAGCTGACATAACTGACTGGTGCCATCTGGCTTCATTGATACATAAAGCTGAGTATCATCTGCATAACAATGAAACTGTATGGAGTGTTTCCTCATAATATTTCCCAGAGGAAGCATATATAATGTAAAGAGAATTGGTCCAAGCACTGAACCTTGTGGGACTCCATGGCAAACTTTAGTGTGCATAGAGGACTCATCATTAACATGTACAAACTGAGATCGGTCTGATAACCATTCAAACCAACTTAAAGCAGTCCCTGTAATTCCAAGTAAATGTTCTAGTCTGTATAACAGGATCTGATGGTCAATGGTGTCAAAAGCAGCACTAAGATCTAACAAGACAAGCACAGAGAGAAGTCCCCTGTCTGAAGCTAGAAGTAGATCGTTTGTAACTGTAACTAATGCAGTCTCAGTGCTATGGTGGACTCTAAATCCTGACTGAAACTCCTCAAATAAACTGTTGTCATGGAGAAAGTCACACAGCTGATTAGCTACCACCTTCTCCAGGATCTTTGAGATAAAAGGAAGGTTGGATATAGGCCTATAGTTAGCTAGAGTTCCTGAATCTAGAGTAGGCTTTTTAAGTAGAGGTTTGATTACCGCTACTTTAAATGCCTGTGGTACATAGCCTGTCAGTAAAGACGAATTGATCATATCTAATATAGAGTTGCTAATGTGACGCACACAAAAGGTGTTGTCACATTTTATGTTTATATCTGGTTTGTTTTATTTTATAAATAATATAAAGGGGCACTTTAATATGAGCCATGTTGGCCAGTGAAATATTTCTTTGAAGAGTTTCAATTTAGAATAAACTGCACATGTCAGTGTTGCCAGTAGGAGGCAGTGTGGCGCTGTGCTTCTCCCTTGGACGCTCTTTGTTTGCAGACTCTCGTCGCTTCTTCATTATGCTGAGAGAAGCTGCACTGAGCAGAAGCACTGTTGTCCTCCTCATCTTTCTCCTGTTTACACAGGAACCTTAATTGTTTATGGGTCCCAGCCTGAGACCTGTAACAATTTGTGGGGGCTCGTCCGGGATCGGCAACGGCTGTGGTGAGAGAGCGTCGCCGATCTAGTGATCCTTGAACCTGTGGGCCTATGTGTGACACGTCATCTAAGCAAGGGGCTTCGAGAATCCAAGGCGTCTGACTGCTGCCAGAGCGAGGGATTTTGAGGGCCGACGGCACCTGGTGAATGTCCACAATGGCAGACAACGAAAGAAAGAAAGTGGTTTGGATGGTGAAGAAAGGTCTGTTTCGCCTTTCTTCTGATGATTTGTTTGAGGTAACAAAGAACATCCCAAGGACTAAAGACCAAGATCCAGCTAAGTTAAGTGACGAAGAGAGCTGTATTGATTATGTGTGTTCTTACATGGATAGTACCTTGTTGCTTGAGTTAGAGGATGAGGGCATCTCACAGTTACTTTTCCTAAAAGATAGGATTGAAGAGATGATTAATGGGCCACATCAGACTGAAATGTCTACAGAGGTGAGGGAGAATGTCACTGTGTCTGATGCAAATGTTTTGTCGTCATCACAACCTAATGTTGTTAATGTTAACACACATGATTCACACACACACAATAACCAGTCTCAGGGTCAACATGACATGCAGTCACCTCACACTTATCAACATTCCACCAATACAACTGAAAGCATGATCGCTCTCAAAGACCTCCCCCTCCTGCAGAGGAAAGAATTCAAAATCCATGGTGGACAAGTCGGGGACAAGGCATCTGAGATCAGCTATAGCAACATCTGCAAACAGATTGACCAAGGACTGAAAGAAAAACACACTGAGGACGAAATCACTAGAGCAGTGTTTCGCATCATAAAGCCTGGCAACTTCAAGGATATGCTCGCCAGTAAGGATGACATGACAATAGCCGAGCTAAAAAGCTTTCTACAGTCACACTTAGGAGAGAAAAGCAGCACTGAATTGTTTCAGGAGTTGATGAATGCCAAACAACACGAACAAGAAACACCACAGCAGTTTCTTTACAGAATGATGGGGCTCAAACAAAAGGTGATATTCATATCCAAACAGACAGACTCTGATATTAAGTATGAGAAACGAACAGCACAGAATGTGTTTCTTCGCACAGTCTACCAGGGCTTGAGTGAGAAGCATGATGATATTAGACGTGAATTGAGACCCCTTCTCTCAGATCCTACAGTTACTGATGAGGCACTACTCAAGCAAGTGACCAAGACAACAAGCGAGGAGAGTGAGAGAAAGCGACGCCTGGGTCGTAGCTATAACACTAACTAAGGGAAAGACTTCCTTAAACAACTTGGTTGGGATTGGGTCCAAAAGACAGGTTGACGGTTTTGACGCAGAAAAAATGGAATATAGCTCTGAAAGGTTGATTGGAGAAAAACAGTCGAGACTAATATCTGGTCCTGGAACTGTCTCTGCCGTATCAGACGTATCTGGACCAGGTAAGGGCAGGAGGTTACCAATTTTGTCTCTGATGTCTAGAATTTTGTTGTTGAAAAAGCTCAGGAAATCATTACTGCTGAGGGCTAGAGGAATACAAGGCTCAATGGAGCCATGACTCTCTGTCAGCCTGGCTACAGTGCTGAAAATGTATCTAGGATTGCCTTTGTTTTCCTCGATTAGAGAGGAGTAGTAGGCAGCTCGAGCGTGACATAGAGCCTTCATATATCTTCTATGGCTATCCTGCCAGAATAAACGAGATTCTGCCGTTTTGGTCGAGTGCCATATTCTTTCAAAATTTCGTGATGATTGTTTCAGAGTACGGGTTTCTGAGTTGAACCATGGAGCCACTCTCCACCGCTTGACAACCTTCTGTTTCAGGGGAGCAATCGAATCAAGAGTAACTCTCAGCGAATCCACTGCACTATCAACAAACTGATCTAGCTGAGAGGGACTAAAGCTATCATAAGAGTTTCCAACTGGGTTGAAACACGGTACTGAATCAAAAGCAGCTGAAATAGCTTCCTTAAATCTAGCCACAGCACTATCAGACAAACTTCTAAGGAGCACACCTCTTCCAAGCAGAGATAATTCTGGCAGGACAAAGTCGAATGTAATAAGGAAATGGTCTGATAGAAGAGGATTTTCTAGGGAAACTGTAAGGTTATGGATTTCAATGCCATAAGCTAAAACAAGATCCAGGGTGTGGTTGAAACGATGAGTAGGTTCGTTTACACCCTGGGTGAAACCATGTCTAATAGTGACATGAAAGCTGTGCTAAGGCTATCATTATCAACATCCACATGGATATTGAAGTCACCTACAACAATTATTCTATCACTGCTAAGGGCTAAATCTGATAAAAAATTCTGCAAATTCAGATAGAAATTCAGAATATGGGCCAGGAGGGCGGTAAACTACAACAACTAGAACTGGCTGAAAGGTTCTTGAGACTGGATGTGGAAGACTAAGAACAAGGCTTTCAAAAGAAGAAAAATTCAGCTTTGGTCGAGGGTTAACTAGAAGACTAGAATTAAAAATAGCTGCTACTCCACCTCGTCTGGTGTCTCGAGGTACAGTGGGTACGGAAAGTATTCAGACCCCTTTAAATTTTTCACTCTTTGTTTCATTGCAGCCATTTGCTAAAATCAAAAAAGTTCATTTTATTTCTCATTAATGTACACTCAGCACCCCATCTTGACAGAAAAAAAACTGAAATGTAGAAATTTTTGCAAATTTATTAAAAAAGAAAAACTGAAATATCACATGGTCATAAGTATTCAGACCCTTTGCTCAGTATTGAGTAGAAGCACCCTTTTGAGCTAGTACAGCCATGAGTCTTCTTGGGAATGATGCAACAAGTTTTTCACACCTGGATTTGGGGATCCTCTGCCATTCTTCCTTGCAGATCCTCTCCAGTTCTGTCAGGTTGGATGATGAACGTTGGCGGACAGCCATTTTCAGGTCTCTCCAGAGATGCTCAATTGGGTTTAGGTCAGGGCTCTGGCTGGGCCAGTCAAGAATGGTCACAGAGTTGTTCTGAAGCCACTCCTTTGTTATTTTAGCTGTGTGCTTAGGGTCATTGTCTTGTTGGAAGGTGAACCTTCGGCCCAGTCTGAGGTCCTGAGCACTCTGGAAGAGGTTTTCTTCCAGGATATCTCTGTACTTGGCCGCATTCATCGTTCCTTCAATTGCAACCAGTCGTCCTGTCCCTGCAGCTGAAAAACACCCCCATAGCATGATGCTGCCACCACCATGTTTCACTGCTGGGATTGTATTGGGCAGGTGATGAGCAGTGCCTGGTTTTCTCCACACATACCGCTTAAAATTAAAGCCAAAAAGTTCAATCTTGGTCTCATCAGACCAGAGAATCTTCTTTCTCATAGTCTGGGAGTCCTTCATGTGTTTTTTGGCAAACTCTATGTGGGCTTTCATATGTCTTGCACTGAGGAGAGGCTTCCGTCGGGCCACTCTGCCATAAAGCCCCGACTGGTGGAGGGCTACAGTGATAGTTGACTTTGTGGAACTTTCTCCCATCTCCCTACTGCATCTCTGGAGCTCAGCCACAGTGATCTTTGGGTTCTTCTTTAACTCTCTCACCAAGGCTCTTCTCCCACGATTGCGCAGTTTGACTGGACGGCCAGGTCTAGGAAGAGTTCTGGTCGTCCCAAACTTCTTCCATTTAAGGATTATGGAGGCCACTGTGCTCTTAGGAACCTTGAGTGCTGCAGAAATTCTTTTGTAACCTTGGCCAGATCTGTGCCTTGCCACAATTCTGTCTCTGAGCTCCTTGGGCAGTTCCTTCGACCTCATGATTCTCATTTGCTCTGACATGCACTGTGAGCTGTAAGGTCTTATATAGACAGGTGTGTGCCTTTCCTAATCAAGTCCAATCAGTTTAATTAAACACAGCTGGACTCCAATGAAGGAGCAGAACCATCTCAAGGAGGATCAGAAGAAATGGACAGCATGTGAGTTAAATATGAGTGTCACAGCAAAGGGTCTGAATACTTATGACCATGTGATATTTCAGTTTTTCTTTTTTAATAAATTTGCAAAATTTTCTACATTTCTGTTTTTTTTCTGTCAAGATGGGGTGCTGAGTGTACATTAATGAGAAATAAAATGAACTTTTTTGATTTTAGCAAATGGCTGCAATGAAACAGTTGCAATGAAAGAGTGAAAAATGTAAAGGGGTCTGAATACTTTCCGTACCCACTGTATATGAGTACAAAAATGACTGGGAGGAGTGGATTCATTCAAACTAACATATTCATCTCGACACAGCCAGGTTTCAGTCAAAAAAAGTAAATCAATATGCTGATGTGATATCAGATCATTCACTAAAAGAGATTTGGATGTTAAAGACCTAATGTTCAAAAGTCCGCAGTGAATTTTCTGATTTTTCAGCAAAATCGTATTCGTAGTTTTGATGAGATTTTGACGATCCACGCCGTTTGGATGACTTATAAAAACGGGTCTGGACCGGGGGACAGACACAGTACCTATAGTATAACTACAGTTCGATTCAGAATTACAGCTATAGTGACTGGGAGACAGATCTAAGGGAGGCGCAGAGAAGTGTGTAAGACTGCAGCTCTGCCTCCTGGTCTGAACTCTGTGTTGTTGTCAGGGTTTTGGACTAATAACCTCTGCTATGTTTCTAGATAATAGAGCTGCACCGTCCAAAGTGGGATGGATGCCATCTCTAGCTAGCAGACCAGGTTTTCCCCAAAAAGACTGCCAGTTATCAATGGGGAAGCCAAGCTATGTCGGCCTGCACCGGCTACAGGTGGCTGGCAAACTACAGCTGCATATGATGACTCTGACTCAATGGTGCGGAGCCGTCTCTCTAACTCAGACACCCTCGCCTCCAAAACTACAAATGAACTACATTTCTTACATGTATCATTATCACTAAAGGAGGACGAGGAGTAGCTTAACATCTGACACGTAGAGCAGGAGACTGCGGTCAAGCCAGCCGCTCCTCGAGTTTACATGGTGAAGTGAGCCGCCCCTAAATTTTAAGTGCCCACGTATTCTGATCTTTATGGTAAATGCTCCAGACTGCAGAGCGAGCAGGAGTAAGACAGAGAGAGCGATTTTGACCCGTTATTAATCTCCTTTTCCAGACAAAAAAAAATATTCCATAAGTAGACAATGATTCTGATATGGGTGGACTTAGTACATCCTAGACTACGTGCACAAGTAATATGAAGTACTTTTACTGTGTACTTTTTGAGAAATCCATTGACAACGATTTATTTTATTGACATTGACACACATTGACACACAGTGTACATTGTACACAGTAACACAGTACAGAGGAGAACAGAACAGAAAATTATGCAATACGCTCACCGTAGTACGCTGCTCGCTGCTCTGCTCAGGTGCTGCTCGCTGCTCTCTTGATCACAGCTCACTGTACTCATGAGTGTAAATGTTATTAACTGTAGTTACCTGCTTACTGCTTATTCTTCTGGTCTTATAATCTGTGTATTTTGTCTTCGTTGTTTTTTGTCTTTTTTGTCTCTTATTCGTTTTAATTGTACTCTCGACGTCATTGTAAATGAGGGCTTGCCCTCAATGATTTCTCGAGAATAAATAAAAGTACAATGAAAAAATGAAATGAATAATGGATAAAATACTGGGTCCAAAAACCTCTTTGAGAAACGTTGTGGGAATAAAATCAATGCTGCACGTAGCTGATTTCATGTGGGTTAAAATTTCAGATAAAAAGGTCAAGGACACCGGCTCAAAACTGCTAAAATAGCTATGAAGTTACCTGCTGGTGTCTAAAATACGGTCTGGGGGGATGATTTGTTGCTAATTTCTTCCTAATGTCCTTGACTTTATTAGTAGTCAATAAAGTCTTCCTTCTTTTATTCATGGTTTGATCCTGCAACCCTGGGAGTGTGTTTAGGCTGTGCACAGGGTACCCTGTTGATCATATACAAATATCATAACCAAGAATTTGTATAAACTTTAACTGGACCAAATGATAACATAAAAAATAATGTCTGTCTTTCGATTGAGGAGGAGGATGCATTGGCTACACTACACGGGATATCTGCTGGTTACTACAGAAATATTGACTGCTGCCCAAAGATTAAAAATGATGTTGTATGCTTTCCATTAGGTACATGAGATTGACCAGGCAATGATTTTTCTGTACTAAATTACAAAATAAGTTGTCTTGAAAAGATGCAGCTTCATTAGGAGATCGAAATTAAACTGTTCATTATTAATGAAAAAAAACAATATACATATTTCTTATTTCTATCTCTAGATGTTTCTGTTAAGAGCCATCAGACTTTAAATATGAGTGTACCTGACTATCCACTCCATTTTATTTGATACAGAAAGAGTCTATGGTCAAAAGGCACTTAATTTCTTTGTTTTATTTTTACTACACATCTCAACCTAACTTAATGTAGAATTTAAATGCCATGTGCTGTTCAATAAAGTCCACCCAGAAATGTAGGTTTTGTTAGAAGCTTCAGCAAATTCAGTTATTTTCCCTCGTATCATTATGGACATTTTTGTCAATTTGGGCAAATGTTTCCTCTTTATCTGGTCATCATTTTGGCTATGTTAGTGCATATGGCACACCTTTTTGTAAGAAAGTCTCTCTCTTGACACATTTTGGAATGCATATATATATATATTTTTTAATAGATCAATAGAACACTGTGAAACATTTTTACTACCCTCTTAAGTCACTAAGGACAAAAAGGTCCACTTCCAAAAAACTGCTATAAAAATAGAACAGATTGATATTTTTTCTACTTTTTTCTGTGTTTAGGAATTTAAATTTAAACCTTTAAATGCCAGAATCATGTAATCAAACTGGCATTTAAAGGGTTAAATTCCCCAAAATGATTTAATGTTTTGTAGTTTTGAGCAAAAAATATCAATCTGTTCTATTTTTATAGTTTTTTGGAAGTGGACATTTTTGTCCTTAAGTTTTGTGAAGGGGGAAGTAAATTAAACTGATGCCTGAGGGTTTTAAGAAAATGTTTCACTTATTTGTTGTGCTGCGTGCGTGCTGTTACCATGTGTGACACATGCAGCTGTGGTTTGCTCATATAGAGTCATTTGTTACAACCCTGAAAAACTTCAGTCTTATTCTGGATTGAACTTCAGTGTTAAAGCCTTTCACAGGGGCTGAGATGGTATGCATTCCTTTGTGATTTGCTTTCTGTGAAGAAAAAAATCCTCTATCACTCACTCTTCCTGTCCCTTATGACTGCTGTATGCATGAAAAAAACTCACATGCTAACTTATTTACAAAAACATAACTGGTTTGACAGAGAAAACTTAACATTAGCTTTTCAATCAAAATGTACCTTACTGAACAACCAGATAAGTAATCTGTAGTTAACACAATTTCCAGAAGAAATAGTCAGGGTTTTAGCAATTCATTATATTTTTTTCTCATAGTCCACTACACAGCTCCTACATTGCACATTTTGTACACTTTGTGTTTTTTAATTTAAATTTTTTATATTTTATATTTTCCATTTTTAAATTATATTTTATATATTTTAATTGCTTCTTATACTATATTATTTAAGTTGTTGCTAGTTCTGTTTTATTTCCTTGCTAATTGTTTAGCACCAATACACCAAGTCAAATTCCTTGTATGTTGTACTTGGCAATAAAACCCGATTCTGATTCTGATGCTATTGTTAGAGGGAGGGGGCGAGAGGTGGGGATTAATTGGGGTCCAGTTCATTTCTTTGCTGCAACACATAGACTGTAAATATTCCCCCCTTGTGTGTTTGTCAAGTGAAGACTGCAGCCTTCTGATAAGCCCATGTGAATGTATTCCTTTCACGTTAAATGGCTATCCAGTGTTTAAAACTACATCCAAAGCTATAAAAAGGAGCGGTGAAGATTTGGCTCAAAATCTAGACACCAGTAAATAAAAACAAATAGGAAAAATGGAAGAAGTTTTTAATAAAATAGAAGCATCACCAATTTCCTCTCTGCAAAGTCCAGGATAACCAGATTCAACTGCTTGAATTCTTTGCACGATATCATTTATTAATACTCGGTAATTTAATTAGTTTTTCTTTCTAGATTTCAATCTTTGCCTTTGCGCAGCACACGGTTGCATTTCAAGAAATGTGTTTCGCGCGTCCTGAACGCCCACGTCACATCTGCTGGTCCGTATTTAAGGAGTTTCCCGTCCGTAGCTGAGGCTGAGAAACAACACTGCTGTACGCCAGGACGCCTCACACAGACAGGACCTCACAGCCTCGCGGTAGCCAACTTCAGTCCTGTAAGTGAGTTGTGCATTATTTCAAACATGTACATGAAAGCTCTGGTTTCCTCTTTTTTTCCTGTCAAATCTAAGCTTTAGCATTGTGTAGAACCTGCATCTTTTTAACACTTTTCCCCTGCAAGTGTGTGATAATTTTAGTCTGCAGGAGTAGCTGGATCCTTAATTCAGCAGGTCAGTTTGTTAAAGGAACCGTAGAGCTTTGAGCGAATGTGCGGCTTCGTGTTTTCTTTTTTCTAATCTGTTTACGTTGGTTGTCTATTTAAAAGCATGTTAAAATGTGCATCAGTATCTAATGTGTAATACCATTTAATGTGCAGCAGTATCTCAATAAGGAAACTGTTAAATGTCTGTAAACTGTATCGATGTCATTAGGCTACTTTTTTATCTTCAACTTTTTTATGTATCTTGTCTGCACAGGCCTTTCCATGCATTTTGGCATGATGGGATTGTTAGGTATTTGTGATGTGAGATTTACAGAGCAGAGTTAGTTGTATAAGGTTCGGTGACAATTAACGGCATGAAATTCTAGTATTATGAATGTAGTGCAGTAAAATGTCCAGTGGTTGCCATGCCAAGTTAATTATCTAGACTATAAGTAGTACAAGTGGAAGTAGTAAAAGTGTATTAAATAAACCTAAGAGTATACAAATAGACTTTACTAAATGTCAGCACCGACATAGGCATTGAGTCCAACACAGATGATAGAAGTCTGTGGGAAGAAGCTGTTCCTTGGTCTCTCTGGATCTCATCTTTTCGAGATGGCAGGGGGACAAACAGACAGTATATCCTGGCTGTGTTGTGTCTTTGCTGGTGTCACTCTTGGCATGCAGGCCTGGCAGCACAAGTACAATAATCCTTTGTGCACTTTTTATGACAGCAGAAAGTCATTTCTGTTCTCTGCTGTGCAGCTATAGCATTTCCTGAACATCACTCAATAACTAACAGCTTTATCAAGTATAATAGCATTCTGGTGTTTACAGGAGTTTTATTTTCATGATATGGAATAATAAGATGTTTTTTTGCAGCTTTACTGAACACTGCACAATGTTACCATTTGATTGATTGGCAAAATTATTGTTATCATTTTAAGTCACATGAAAGCTCAATCTGATTGACGTTTTTCATGACTTAAAAGTTGCACAATTCTGAGGGAGTTGATATAGACACAAAAATAGGTTTATTACTATCTCTGAGTTCATCTTAAGGCAGAGCTACACTTAAAATTAGATTTTTTTAATTACTTCACAAGCCAAGTGTGATGAAATACAGATTGCTGTGTATGAGTAATACATTCAGTCGGTCTTAACTATTTTCAAATGTAAGACTTGGATTCTCTCCATATTTTCTCTTTGATTTTCTGAAGTTTCTAATTAACCATTTTTTGTGTAATTTTTTTAATTTTTTCCCTCAGGACAGAACATTACTGAGGAGACAGCATGATCATCACATGTGTAATGAAGGTGGACGGGAAAATTGTGACAGTCCGTAATTTCCCAGATGGACTGAAGATGGTTGCCATTGACCAGCTGAATTCAATACCTGCTGGTACAACTTTTTTCTTAATGAGGCAAAAAATATTCACAAATCTGGTTATTCAAAGGAGCTGGTTTGGTACTCCGTTGATATATAGCTGTTTTCACATTTGCATGTCTGAAAAATTCTGGAGAACTTCAGCAGGACTGCCCCTGAAAAAGTCCTGATCTGGTAGTTCACACAAACACTTCACAGCAGGAGACTATCCACGTCAGACAGGAGGTGGAGTCCTGAGACTAGACATGACGTAAAAGAACGGACTAAGCAACAGAGTCCACTTTGCAACTCTATAATGAGAATATTTTACTTTCTATCAATGCAATGTGCAGTTCGACAGAATCAGTATCAACAAAAGAGCAACATTCTGGCAAAGAGAAAACGTAATACAGCAGGTTAATTATGTGCACGGAGGTCACAACGGTCGAGTGAATACAGCCTATGATCGTGCA
The DNA here is from genome assembly GCF_963584025.1 of Labrus mixtus. Taxonomy (NCBI): domain Eukaryota; kingdom Metazoa; phylum Chordata; class Actinopteri; order Labriformes; family Labridae; genus Labrus; species Labrus mixtus. Next base: position 18,025,883 of record NC_083616.1, read on the forward strand.
CCAATCGCAGAGAATTAATGTCACCAGCTCAAGGTGATTTCACATCTTCCTGCAGAAAAATACTAGGGGATTGGCAGGAGAAATTCAGGATAAAATCTGAGTGACAAATTTGACAGTTTGCATTGACACATTCAGCTCGCCCAAATTTGGTTTTGTTTTGTGCAAGTGTGAAAGCACTATATGTGCTACCCTCTATATAGGGTTACAAAAAGTCTATACATAGGGCTTTGTTTAACCAACCTTTGATTGGCTACCCTTTGATTTTTTATTAAAAAGTACATTTTAAGAATGAATTTCAAGTATTATGGCAAATGAATTGACCTATAAGCAAGTAAAAGAAGACATGCCAGTGCACTTGCTAATGACACACAACTTTATGGAATCACAATGTTTCAGAGTTCTTCTTCAGGTGTTCATTTATTAACAAAATGATCAACTGAAGAAGAATTCTGGTGATTCAATAAAGATTTTTTGTGAAATTGAGCAAGCATGCGGGCATATCTTCTTGTTCTTGCTGCTGTTTTTTTAATTGCTCAGCACCTATTACTATCCTTTCTCAAAATGTATCAACCCATTCACAAAGTAAATATGTTTCTTTGCTTCCTTCCTTAGAACATGGGATGCAAATAATAGAAAGTGTGAGAGACAAGAAAAAACTGATGGCTTTCCATTTCCGCCATAATGAGAAGAATTATTGTACAAAGGTGGTGGAAGAATGCCTCAAGGTAAATAAAAACCTATTTATACATATAGACATAAAAGGTTATTGGTATACACAGGTACAGAGCAGTAGAAAGCTTAAAGGAAAATAAAAAAAGTTGAAAAATGTAGTATAATTCAGGTGTTGAAATGCATTAGAAGGGCTCATCATTGGTGTGAAACTAAAGAAAAAGTTACTGAAATACTTTATTTATTTTATTTTGATACTTATTTTTATAATTATTGAATGTATATAGTCCTTGTTTCTTTCTAATTCTTGCCTTGTATGGAACCCAACAGGGATAAACAGTCTATGTTGTGTGTTCACAGGTAGAGGAAACTGATTGCTGTGATGGAAACCCAAAAAATATATCTGATAACCACTGGTTTGTGATGGAAGAAAATGGGAATGGTAAAAACTACAACCTGCACACTTTGTGTGCCCCCAGGCTTTACCTTTCATTGCCATCTAAGAGGACCTACACTTTCACCCTAACTCACTACCCCCAGGAGTCTGTTGAGGTCTCACCGTCAAATATTTGAGGTATTCAACCAAACATTTTTTAATGCTCTATATTGCACTGCTACTCTACTTTTACCTGTCGTGAAAAGTTGATGTAATGTTGGCTGAGAGGTGACAACGTGCTGCAACAGGCCAAATAATTTCCAGCAGGAGAAACATGCTGCAAATTCAAATACTCATGCAAAGTACAAAGAAAATGTAAAAAAGGAAATAGATGCAAATGGAAATACAAGCTGCAAAAATATGAATGCATTAACAGCAAATGTGCTCCAAATACATACATCAATAAAGGTTAAACACACAAACCAAAAAAAGAAAAGCTACAGATAAAAGCTGAATATCCATTCATCACAACAAAGGGCATCAGGTGTACAGAGGAACAGTGGAACAGTTTGTAATTGACTAGAAAGAGTGAGGGACACTAACACTGAATGTATTGTATTGATGTATTTATTGAAAAATAAATAAATGGATTATCAGACCACATAATGATAGACATTGCTGGAGCAGTGTGTCTCTGAAGTAGGGGTGGGAATCCATAGATATTATTCCGATACTCGAGTCACAATACGATATCGTTGCGATTTTAAACATTTTGTGATATGCTGAGAATTGCAATACATTATATTGCTATTGAACTTTTTTGAACTGCATATTAAGTCCACAAAATTAAACTAAATCAAGAACTTCTGTGTCACATAAGAAAAAAATCTCAGTCTATTTAGTCTCAGTCTTTTTATTTCTACACAATGGTAGTCAAGCCCACAGCCTGACCAACACTGTGATCAAAGTAAAAACCCAGTTAAAGGCTGCATGCACCTCACAATCTGAACTGTTAGTATTTCAGTCTAATTGAACTGAACTGAACACAAACATGTACGGACGACTGTACAATAGAAGTCGTTTTTAACAATGCAACTTATCAAATTTAATTGTGCAGCCCCCTCAGCAATTACCAATTTAAAAGAGCATATTTGCTATTATCATATTAAAAAAAACGATACTTGCTGGCCATGAGACATGAGCTGTATCGATTTTTTCCCCCCATTTCTACTCTGAAGGCAATGCACCACTGACCTGTGGGTAAGATATATTTGTTAATGATGGAAAAATACTGAGCGTGTAACTGAGTGCTGTACTCATACAATGTTTAAATGTCTTGTTCTTTAAGAAGTCTTAAAGCATCAGTGTGAGTAAGCAGGTGTCCTTGGGGATAGTAGAAAGATGGTACAACTGGGCCTCTCGCATACTAGAGAAGAGATAACTTCTCTGTTGCTAAGCATGATGCATGTTAAGTGTTATCTGCATTGTGCTTAAATACTGAGACTTCTCTCTGTTTGGGGAGCACCTCTCCCACAACTTTGTGTTGTGTGAGATCCTGTGCACTGCTTGAATAAAGAGACGCTGACTTCAAAATCCTCATTGTGAGCATGATGTTACTTTTTATCAGGCTCTTAGCACAGGAGTGTGTTGGTGTTCACGCCTCAAGTTGTTGTCAATAAATGTGCCAGCGGATTTTTGTATTTCTAAAGATACACTAGCCTTTGAAACATAACAATCCACTACTTCTTCCCTCTTTAGCTTCAGTCTCTCTCAGGTTGACCATTATCATGCTACTAGTTCTCATTTAAGCTTTTCACTCATGGTCCATCATTCCCTCTCTCCTTCTGACTCCTGCTTCTGCTATTCCATCCCACCATTGTCTTAGTTTATATTTCACTATCTCTCTGTTTACTCTTCTGTCTCTCTGTTTGTTTGCATGTATCCAACTCCAACCCAACTTCCCCTTCTACAGCATATTATCACCATGCTTCCTTTGTACCCCATGCTACCGGATATGCTCAATCTCTGGACCAAGATAGCATTGGAGTTATTCTGAAGATGTTTTCAATTCACTGGTGGGGCTTGGTGTCAACTTGTTGTACTTTATTCTAGGGGTATTCTTGCTTTTAAAGTAGAGTTTCAGCACTTGGAATGAAAAATGATGACTAAAATGTATGCTGCAGGCTCCCAAATATATAGATTTTGAATCTACTCCAAAAACACTGGACACTTAATTTCCAATTCTGATAATGTCAGATGAATGAAATGAAACCCAAAATACTTGATCTTAGCCTTACAAGACATTAAACAACTGTTTTCATAAGTTGTGTAATCTTTTGTGTGATTTAAAAAATAAATAAATGTAGATAACACCGAGACCACTCGAGCCATCGACATTCAAGATTATATATTTACACTTTATCTTTGAGGTTTGTTGTACTTTAATGGTTGCTGAATGACTATTTCTGACTTGTGTTGCTGGTGTTGGAAAAGAAGAGTTGCAATGTAGCCTCTCTATGTTCTTTGTCACTTTTTTACTTATACTATAGCCAAACATGAGCACTTTATTAATAAACAGATACATTACATGATGTTGTTTTGCTTCTTTGAAAAGAGTGGTCATGTACCCAAGGAAGGTTGGATTATTATTTAGGTCACCACGATCAAGTTTTCTGTCAATTTAGTGTCATTTTTAACAAGAACTATGTGTGGGAAACTTCAGTGTGTGAAATGTATAATCTGATCAAATCTGTTTCAACATGATTGACCTGTAACACGTCAGCAACATATTCTCTCAGGTCTATACCTGTCAAGGAAGTTTATTGGAATTAATTTCCAGTTTTTGTGCACTTTCAGCCCATTCACAACAGACCAGTGCACTAATTCATCTGGTACAAACTATCAAAGACATCAATTAAATGCTGAAATACGATGAAAATGAATGTTTTTAAAGATCTAGACACTGAGTTTGGATCTCTTTACTTTGGTCAGTATTAAATAACGATGAAAATGTATGGTTTATTTTAGAGGCTGAAACCTAGAGGTCTTCTCATTGCATTAGCTTTTTCTTCCTTTGGTTTAATGGCTAGCCCTATCCAGAGATGCACATTTGGTATTCATTTGGAAACTAAGCAAAGAGTGTTTGATAAAGGTAATGAGAGCAGAAAAAAAGAACAATTTACTGTAGGTTTGATATTTTTTTCTGTTGCCTCTGCTGTCTTGCAATTAAAAGTGGGCTAAATATGAATTTATTCTGAGATGCAAGACAATCACAAAAAATGATCCATGGTAAAGGTATGTAACAGTTTAACAGGCAGGAGGTTAGTAAACAAAACAACAGAAAACAAGTAACTTCTACAAAAACAGCAAAATGTTAAGGAAAAGCAACGCATTACAGAAAGTTTGATATAAAAAATGTTGAATCCAATGATGAAAGGAGTATCAAAATTGGTGACAGCCCATGTAATCTTAGTTGGACTGGTGTTTCCTTTTTAGGGATAAAAACAAGAATAGGCTCATTATCATGTATTTCCTGTCATGATTTGGTCTGGTTTAGTTTTGTGTTCATGACAGAATGAAATGACCAAACAAAGGACTCAGTAGAGACTCTTTTTAGAGTTTTTATTTTTTCAAAAATAAATTATATTCAGAACAAGTTCAGTAAAGTGCAGAGTGCTTTACTTTTTTACTTATACTATAGCCAAACATGAGCACTTTATTAATAAACAGATACATTACATGATGTTGTTTTGCTTCTTTGAAAAGAGTGGTCATGTACCCAAGGAAGGTTGGATTATTATTTAAAGCCCTATTCGCACGGGACAAGTATTACCTGGGGACCTTTAATAATTTGTAATAAATGCGGAGGTCGTATGTGATCTTAATCCCGTGCGAATCTTCCATGTCCGTATTTTGTAAAGTACAAATTCCACCGCAAATTACCTACTATATTTCACCAAACACAGAGGTTATGTATAATATTAGTCCCGTGCGAATCGGCATCTCCGTGATTTGGGGTAGTTTTTTGTTTTTGTTGTGTTCTCCGCGCCTTTTTTCTGCCTTTTTCCCGGTCGAGAATTATGCAGGCTGCGTTGGCAATTATAAATGAAAGTTTTCGATAACATTTTGGGTGCAAATGCAGGAGACTCATCTAGCTACACAGCATGGAGACCCATTCGCAGAAAGAGCAAGATCAAATCCATCAGAAGAGCGAAATCTCGAAAGATGATAAGAAGCATTACATGCATGGAACATTTTTCTATCTTTACGCATAGATTACGCAGAGCCTTGTGTTATATGAGTAGCGTATGTCTGTCTGTGAATGGCTCAGTGCGAGTGAGGAGAGAGAGAGAACGAGAGGAGTGTGTGTTCGGCAGGTGTGTGCGAGAGGCACGTTACTGATGCCCGGGACCGGAGTAGAAAACGCACAGACAAAAAATTGTCAGCATCTGAAGTGTATGTACAGTTCGAGCTCTGTGTGCGTAATAAACAGCCCGACACCTCAAGTTACAAGCCGGACTCTTCGTGTCTGTTTACAGCTTGCTGCTCGGGTCTATACCTGTCAGGCAAGTTTATCGGAATTCATTTCCTAATATGATTTCCAGTTTTTGTGCACTTTCAGCACATTTTCGAAATTATGAGATAATAAAGTAATTGTAGTGGCTATTTGTCCAAAAAACAACAAAAATTAAATCAAAATAAATTTATATCAAAAATAATCAAATGGCCACTGATGCACCATGGGGATGTAATGTACGCAGGCAAAAGAAATCCAATGTCCATGCAAGAGCTGTGGTATTTTGCTGGTTTATTTGAGGAAAACAAACAAAAGAACAAAGAAAATCGTGGCTCCCGCTGCTTCTCTTGACCTGGTAAAAAAACAATAGGCCCACCCAGGTGCATGCCGGTCCTCCACCTGCCTCTTATTTAAATAATCTCCGGTGCCCACAGTATTACCCAAATACCTAACAAAAATACTAATACAAAACTAAATTTACAAAACAAATAACTAGCAAAAAAGAAAACGTTACCCAAAATCTTTTCTAAATAAAGAAAACGTGTAGAATAATTAAATAAACAACACCACCCAAATATTAGTAAACTAAATACAAAAACTAATTCTAACCCCAATTAAATAGCTCCAACATTCCGGCCCCTAATTGTGCATTATATCACAATTACCATTATCTTAAAAGGAGCTATTCCTGCCAACTGAACTATGAATCAGGAAGATTCTATGCGTCATGCATTAACTTTAAATAAATTGTCTTCTTGATGATCCTGCAACAAAACAAGTTAGAGAGAAACAGGTAGAGAGAGAGAGAAAGAGAGAGACAGAGAGAGAGGATCAGTCCATGAAGCTAGACAGGTGCTTCCAGCAGCAGACAGAGCTTCGTCACCGGCCTCTCCAGAATGCTGGTTCTTGTTTGAAGTCGCACAGAGCGTACCAAGCCCTTTCCATCTGGTCTGACTTCCAAAACTTTCCCCATCATCCATGATCCTCTTGGAGCTGTGTTGTCAGCAACAAGAACAATGTCTCCAGGAGTAAGACTTCTTCTGGGCCTTGTCCATTTTTGTCTCTCCTGCATCATAGGTAGATACTCAGAAATCCATCTCTTCCAAAAAAGTTCAGCCATGTACTGTATTTGCTTCCACCTTTTCCTGACATACAGATCACCTTTGTCAAACAGACCTGGTGGCATGATTGGTTTGCCCTTTAACATGAGAATGTGATTTGGTGTGAGGGCTTCAAGGTCATCCGGATCATCTGAGACTTTTGTGATGGGTCTGTCATTCAATATTGCCTCGACTTCACAAAAAACTGTCTGAAGCCCTTGATCATCCAGAGTCTGCTGTTTCAAAACTGAGGTTAAGAACACTTTTCACTGAGCGAATCAGGCGCTCCCATATACCACCTTGATGGGAAGCTGCTGGTGTGTTGAAGTTCCATTTTATGCCATCATGGATCAAAGCTTTCTGAATTTTGCCATGGTTCAGAGCAGCTAGACTTTCTTTCAGTTCCCGGTTGGCTCCAACAAAATTAGTGCCATTGTCAGACCTGATCGTTGAGACGGGGCCTCGTCTACAGATAAACCTCCAAACGGCATTTATACAGGAGTCTGTATCCAGTGTATATGCCACCTCCAAATGCACAGCACGTCTGGTCATACAGGTGAATAACACTCCATAACGCTTTAGAACACTTCGGCCTCTTTTTACATCAATGGGGCCAAAATAGTCAACACCAACATTTGTAAAAGCAGCTTTGTCAGGCAACACTCTCTCTTCAGGCAAGTCAGCCATCTTCTGTTCAGCAAGCCTTCCTCTGTTGCGTCAACAAACAACACAGTCTGATATCACTTTTCCAGCAGCAGAGTTTGCATTAATGATCCAGTACTTCTGCCGTAACCTGGACAGCATGTGATTTCTTCCTGCATGTCCCAGCTGACAATGAATGTGGCGCAATATTAGTGTGGCTACATGCGTGTCTTTAGGCAGAATAACTGGATGTTTAGATTCAGCTGGCAGTGCTGCTTTATTCAGCCGACCTCCCACTCTGAGAACTCCATCATTCATCACTGGGTCCAGTTTGTATAGAGGACTTTCCTTGGAGATGTTTTTTAAGTCACACTTGAGTGAGGTGATTTCAGCTTTGAAATTTTGTCTTTGCACATGCTGAATGATTGACTGCTCTGCTTTTGCAAGATCTTCGGGAGTCAGACTTTGTCCCTTGAGTGTGACTTTAAAACTCTGAATTCTTTTTTCCACTTGATGCTCTTGAATCTGTAGACTGTCTTGATTGAGGCTTGCAGAAGCACAACACTCTTTTCTCTTCTGTACCAACATCATTAGAACTTCTGATGTGGGTTCCCTTGTTGTTGATATGTTTGATGATGAAGCATCTCCAGGCTTGCCATGGTTCGACCTGGGAGAGACACAGCCAAAAGTGATCTCCCCCGAACATACAATGAGAGTGCTAGTTATACAAAATGTCACAGGACACATGAGGACATCTGTTTCCTGTTCTTGGGTATCTCTCTGGACACAGGGGTCACCTTGTTTACCTTCCACTGTGGGGGATCCTGTCTTAGATTTAGGTATTTCCTGGCAACTCATAGACCAACACCTCTGTTGCAAACATTCAACTGAAGGGGACTCCTCTATCAGATACAAATTATTTCCAGATGTGTGCGTTATACAACTAAAAGAGCAGTATAATATCTCTGTACTAGATATTTAAGACACTTCACTTCCTTGACCTTTAGAAACCAAGCTACAGATGATTTTAACTTAATCCAGGATGAAAAGTAACAGATCAGGTGGTTGGTGGTATTTTCCACATCCTTGACAATAACATTCACTGCCAAGTCCCTTTTGACCTCTGGGTCATCTGCAGAAATCACATCAAGCTCCTCAAGCTTAGTCCACTCCTCCTTTGACCTAGAGAGGAACTCAGGTCCATTTATCCATCTCCTGCCTTTCAGGAAATCCTGAGTTTTCAATCCTCTCGATGCTTCATCTGCGGGATTCTGTTTTGAAGCCACATATCGCCACTGATCAACATCTACTGCTTCCAAACCCCAAAGGGTCATAAAGTGAGCTCACCACTGACAGAATACCTCTTCTGGTTTGCGGCTTTTCTTGCACTGAGATCTTGAACTTGAAACTGTCAGTTTCAATGCACCACTGTAGTCCTAGTGCACGCTCCATTGGAAGTTGATCTGTATCCAAATCCAGTTCCATCATTTCTGATGCTCTCTTTTCCTCAGCAACTGATAGTAGCACTGTGCGGCTGTTGCTGATCCATTTTGAAAGATTGAATCCTCCTTTGTGACAAAGAGCATTCAAATCCCTGATCATTTGCATAGCGTCCTCCTCTGTAGCCATGGATTTCAGGCAGTCATCCACATAAAAGTAATTTTTGACTGTTTTGACCACTTCAAGGGGGAAATGATGAGCGTTATCCTCTGCTGTTCTTCTCAGAGCATAATTTGCAATGCTTGGGGATGATACTGCTCCAAACAAATGTACCTTCATGCGATACTCCACTGGAGAATGTGCAGTGTCACCATCTGTCCACCAGAGGAAGCGGAGAAAGTCGATAGGCTTTTTTGGGACATGTACCTGGTGAAACATGGCTTTGATGTCTGCCATAACTGCAACTGGCTCTTTTCTAAATCGAATGAGGACTCCAATGAGAGTGTTTGTAAGATCGGGTCCCTGCAAGAGCTGACAGTTCAGTGACGTCCCTTTAAATGTTGCTCCACAATCAAAAACAACTCTCAGTTTGCCTTTTCTGGGGTGATAAACACCATGATGAGGTATGTACCACACATTTCCATCACTTTGTTTTAGTTGTTCTGCAGGCACCTTTTCGGCACATCCTTGAGTTATCATGTCATTGAGAAATGCAATGTATTCCTCCTTGAATGAGCTGTTTTTGTGAAATTTTCTTTTCAGGCACTGGAGGCGCTGTTCTGCAACACATCGATTGTCTGGTAAGAAAGGGTTTTCCTGTTTGAAAGGTAAGTCAACACAGTAATGACCTCCAATACATTGAGCTGTGCTGCTCACAACATTCATGAACTTAATGTCTTCTCTGGATATTTCAATTTGCTCTTCTGACAATCTCTCATTAAAATCATGGTTGTACTGTTTAACAAGCATTTCTTGAAGGTGTTCAACAGAGATTCGGTTGGCAGTTACAGCAGGGCAGCCACTCTTGCTCCTATTGCTTCCACCTCGAAGAGGACCATTAATGACCCAACCGATCCTGGTTCTTACTGCGTAGGGTCCTTCATCCTGACTGTTTATCAGCTCCCAACGCTCCAATACTTTAGGGGCATCAGTACCAATGAGAAGATCCACTCCAGCATCAATGTCATGGAGCTCTACATCCTTTAGATAAGACCATTGAACAAGATCCTCTTGTCGTGGGACATTCAGTGAAGAAACAGGCATGGTCTTTTGTGTTAAAACATCAGGTAACTGAATGAAATCATTTGCATCTACAGCAGACACTGAGAGATCTGACAGAACATGAGCATTTACAATCTTCCTTTGTCCCATTGTTCTCAACAAAACACTTAATTTTCTTGCCAGGTTCTCCGTGCAGAATGTTCCTGAACTTCCTGGATCCAAAAAGGCGTATGTTTGCACAGTTCTATTACTCCTCTGAGACATGACAGTAGAAACACTTGAATGGCTCACGGACTGTTGTGATTTTTCGGAGGATGTGCCTTTATCCTGCCGCTCGATATAAAGGACTCCTGGGTGCTTTTGGTGACACACGTCGCAATCCAAACAACTCCTGCAGTCTTTGCTTGTGTGGCCTACTTTCAGGCAACAAAAACAAACTCCCTTTTCTTTAATGAAATGAATCTTGTGACGATGTCGTTTACCTTTAAACTGAAAGCATTTTTCCGATGTGTGGTTACCTTTTGTGCAAAACAGACAGTTATAAAGAGACGAGGACTTGGTCTTGTTTCCTGCATAATGAGTAATGACTCCTTCCTTTACTGCAGTGAAGCAAAACTGCTTTCCCTTTTTCTTTGCTGTGAATATTTAGCGTTGGAGACCTTGGAGTTGGTGGTTTGTGAGTCCTGAATGGGTCTGAGGCAACTCTAACTTGCTTTTCAATGAAGCCAACAAGATCAATACACATTGCTCTGCGACCACTACGCTCTTGAAGATCACATGCAACACTTCTCCATCTTTCCCTGAATTTGTAAGGCAGTTTTAAGATGATGCTCCTCATGTTAGAAGGTAAGTCCAATTCCTTCATTTGCATCATTTGCTCTGTTAGATTTGAGCATCCTCGAAGAAACAGTGAGAATGATTGTAGTGCTTTAGTATCCTCACTTTTAACAGGTGGCCAGTTGTGAATCTTATCCATATAGGCAGCTGCAATTTAGTATTAATTTCCAAAATGCTCTGCTAAAAGACATCTGGCTCTGTGGTATCCAATTTCTGAAGGCAGATGTTGACAGCTGTGCACCAAGTCCCTTGGTTGCCCCCTGGTGTACTGTTCGAGAAAATGCAAGCAGTCGCTCCAATTGGCTGTTTTCTCCTCCACTCCATTCTCAAAAGCTCTTATGAAAGACCTGTATTGAAGAGGGTCTCCATCAAATACCGGGATGTTTCTTGATGGGAGAATAGAACTCAGATTATGCTGGACCTGCAGAGAAGTGATATCATTTTGTCTCTGCATTATGTTTACAATGTTATTCTGATAGTTGTCAGTCTGTTTACATACAAGTCCTGTTTGATGTTCATTAGCAGTTTCAGTCACTTTTACTGGAGCATGAAGCTGTAACATCTCATCCTTTTGTGTTTCTTGTCTTTGTTTGGGCTTAACATCTTGTGGATGAGAGATGGCATCAAGTCCAGCAATAACATTAACATTTTCTTCAATTACTGGTGCAAAGGTGTCAGCATTGGGATTTAATGCACTGACCTTTTGAGAATAGTTCCTTTCAAAGTAAGAGTTCATGCTATCTGAATATTTTGAGCCACACTCTGATTAATTTATTTCCAAGACCTGAAGCTTTGCATTTGTTACAGCCAGTTCCGTTTCAAGTTCCAGTTGTTCCTTTTCTCTCCTCAGCTTTTCCTCTTGAGCTTCTATTTTATGTTTCCTTTTTAAAGCAGCAACACACTCAATTAGAGCTGCCTTGTTGACCTTGGCTTTAATGCGTGCAGAAGAGGCTGATGAGGTCCGTGATGAATGAGAATGAGTCCTCACAGAATTTGATTTTACACGTGACACATTAGAAGCACTGTCTTCAGGGTTGATATCATCTGCAAAATCCTTTTCGTCGGGAGTGTCTCTTTCTGGCTCCACATAAGGATGACCCTTTTCAGACAGCCAGTTTTTAACCACTTTTGTGAATTCACCGAACTTTGTCATTTTTTCTTCTAAGTATTTACTTTGTTTTGTCAGTTCATCTTGTGGCAAGGGCAGCTTGATTAAAGATTTGTGCATGTGAGCTGCATCTTGATAACACTGAATGAACGTGACAAGCTCGGAGTTGACAGAATTGACATTTTCACTTGACTCCATTAACACGCGAATTTTTTCTACACACTTCTTGGCTTGTTTACATTTTGCACTCCTTTTTTCCTGGCACATTTCTGTGTAGAAGCACAAGCCTTTAGAAGTGATTTTAATGTTTCTTTTAGTTGACGGCATTTCAACATCATTTACAGCAACATCATCCATGTTAGCGGTTTTTTTTTTTTAACTGCTTGTTGCGCAGCAATCAACATCCACAATGAGACAGAAAAGCAGGCCAAAAGCTTTCGACCAACATAACTTGTTTATTTTATTTGTTTTAGTTTATTGTTTTATCCAGTTTTCAACACAAAGACACACTCTGCAGTCGGGTTAATTGTCAATGGAAGCAGCAGACAGTCTTGCGTAAAAGTGTTGCGTAATAATAACACGCGGCGATGCTGCGCCGTCCAACTCCTCAAACTTCATAAACTTGGCACTTTAACGTGAAAACACTGACATTCAAACTCCAATCGTTTGGCCATTTTCCAATACAGCAGTCGTGTCACATACCAGTTTCTTGTGAGGAGGCTGAACGTTGTGTCGATCTGGGTCAGAAGCCGGTTTCCCTCTGACGCTGATTCCACAAGTTTGAATGAAACAATCTGTGCCGTTCATCCATCCAAAATCCAATAAATTCCAATCCGTCCAGTGATGTGGAATCCTTCCTTTCTAGTCCAAGGGCGTGTTTTTTTTTAACTTTATGTAGTGGCTATTTGTCCAAAAAACAAAAAAAGAAATCGAAATAAATTAATATAAAAAATAATCAAATGACCACTGATGCACCATGGGGATGTAATGTACGCAGGCAAAAGAAATCCAATGTCCATGCGAGAGCTGCGGTATTTTGCTGGTTTATTTGAGGAAAACAAACAAAAGAACAAAGAAAATCGTGGCTCCCGCTGCTTCTCTTGACCTGGTAAAAAACAATAGGCCCACAAAATCAAAATGTTCTCTTTGTTTGTCCCTTGCTCAAGTGGTTTATTCCGTGACTTCTGCTCCAGGGGCCTGTATATACATTCCTTGAACGTAGTCTTCAATTTGACCGCAATGCATCCTTGAATGTCCTAGTTATGTATTTATTGACTTATTTATTTCTGTTGTCCTTAAACTTAGCTTTTTATCTGGCCTTTGTGGGTACTGCGGTCAAACCAGCCGCTCCTCGAGTTTACATGGTGAAGTGAGCCGCCCCTAAATTTGAAGTGCTCACGTATTCTGATCTTTATGGTAAATGCTCCAGACTCCGGAGCGAGCAGGAGTAACAGACAGAGAGAGCGAGCGATGAAGTGAAGTGCTAAATGCCTAGGTCTTACCATAAAACTGACGATGAGATACACGTGTATGAAACGGGAGTAAACAGAATACTGTACAGGGAATAGCTTCGGAGGTCGGGAAAGTTAGTGTGAGAATAATTCTGCGAGTCTGCGGTAACTTCCGTTTTTCACTCACTATAGTCCCTTATAAATCACTATAATGAGTCTTGTAAAAAACAATTCTTCCATAAGTAGAAAATGATTCTGATATGGTTGGACTTAGTACTTCCTAGACTACATGCACAAGTAATATGAAGTACTTTTAATGTGTACTTTTTGAGAAATCCACTGTCAAAGTACCTTATAAATCACTATAATGACTCTTTTTTTTTATGACTTTGATGTCTTGTAAAAAAAAAATTCTTCCATAAGTACATTTAGGTACTTTTACTGTGTACTTTCTGAGATAATACAGCACAATAATGAGCCTGTTATTTTCTCAAACCCTGAGGCCCTTTTCAAAAAACTGTTAATTCATCAAAAATTGTTCTACACATTTATATAGGCCTACCTTTAACTTCATGTATACATGTCCTTTAACCTATTATTTGCCATCATAACCCACAACATTACAATGTGTATTAATTATAACGATTTTATGTTTTAACAATAATTAAACTTATAAATAGACATTAGTTTTGCCCTATATGTTCTGTTTAGCTTTTGAGTGTGTGGGTTTGTTTTTACACTTGTTTTACCTTGACCCTTATTTTTACCTTAAAATCAGAAAGCGTTAAACTCATAAACCCGCCTCTTCCTCTCCTTCTTGACGCGGTGAGGAGGTGATTTGCGCCGAGGACTTGACGGACGGAGAGGACTTCGGCGGAGAGTTATTTTCTCAACAAGTTTGTAGAATATTTGCGTATAGGCTACCGGGTTTTTTCAAAGACCAGTGTGGAACCAATGATGACAAATCGTCAAGGGTAGATTTATTCTAAATAGTTGATGTTAATGTTCAACAGAGTAGCTTTTCACTTTTCAAAAACCAATGCTGACATATTTCTTGTCTTTTTGTATCCTATAGAGGCAACATAACATATTAATGAAAAGTTTTGTTGTATAACTGATAAACTTATTTTAATCAAATTCAATCTAAGACATCTAAACAAACTACAGCCTCTGAAAATGAGTTCACAAAATGCAGCTTTTCATAGTCCCCAGAATCATTGATTTCTTAATATATAAGTATATGCCAATACTAAGTCTTCAGATAGGTCCTAGATACCGCTGCACAATGCACATTGAGTACTTTGGAGTTGATTTAGTCAGTCCAATGGATATTGACAACTGAATATCTCTGCAATTCATAAATAAAAAGAAAACCAACATTCAAGACGTTCCTTCATTTATCTCTAAATGTAAATAAAACGTGTAAAATAACAAACATGCTCTCAAGACTGAAGCCTTAACGCTGTTTCAATGTCCTCTCTCCTTTGAATCCATGGATTAGTGTTGATTGTTTCAATAAAAACTTTGCCTGATTTAGCTTAAGTACACTCAGTCTGCAGTTGAGCTCATTGTTTGCTTCATATTAACTTTTATTTGAGCCACTATCGTGAAAATTTCAGTTTTAAAAAGGGTTAAAAATGTAATGTCAGCCAGACAAATTTTAAGGAGCCATTTAATGTTCTTGTATGTGTTTACATGTTAAAAAAAAGTTTCAATCTGGTGTATAAACCAGATTCACCAGTATTAGCATTAGTATTATTGTCCAAGTAGCAAATGATCTTAATCCTGATCCAGTTAACAAGCTACATATAATTTTACAGAAACAAAGCTGCAAATAAACTTAAAAATGTACACATAATAGACTGAATATAATTTTATTTTCTGCCAGTGTTTGACATGGACAACCACTGTGCTCTGTGCTCGACCTCAAAGCCCCCAGGATCAGGGCCTGAAATGAATACTCAAATGTATGTTGACTTCTTTTAAGAGTTCATTTTTATAGTGTTTAATAAAAGTTTATACAGTGACAATAAGAGGGTTATGAGAGGATTATAGATTTAAGTTTAGTCAGTAAGAGGACAAAGGATTTCCAAACTGGTTATGGTTTTCCACCTTGAAACAGGGTTATTGACTCTTCAGAATAAAAGCACAAGATCTCCTGCTGACAGCTTAAAAAGAATGAGATAAAAATCTAAAAAGCAAAAAAAACATATAATAGAATATAAAACACAAAATGTGCAATGGAGGAGTTGTGCAGATACAGTGGGTACGGAAAGTATTCAGACCCTTTTACATTTTTCACTCTTTGTTTCATTGCAGCCATTTGCTAAAATCAAAAAAGTTAATTTTATTTCTCATTAATGTACACTCAGCACCCCATCTTGACAGAAAAAAAACTGAAATGTAGAAATTTTTGCAAATTTATTAAAAAAGAAAAACTGAAATATCACATGGTCATAAGTATTCAGACCCTTTGCTCAGTATTGAGTAGAAGCACCCTTTTGAGCTAGTACAGCCATGAGTCTTCTTGGGAATGATGCAACACGTTTTTCACACCTGGATTTGGGGATCCTCTGCCATTCTTCCTTGCAGATCCTCTCCAGTTCTGTCAGGTTGGATGATGAACGTTGGTGGACAGCCATTTTCAGGTCTCTCCAGAGATGCTCAATTGGGTTTAGGTCAGGGCTCTGGCTGGGCCAGTCAAGAATGGTCACAGAGTTGTTCTGAAGCCACTCCTTTGTTATTTTAGCTGTGTGCTTAGGGTCATTGTCTTGTTGGAAGGTGAACCTTCGGCCCAGTCTGAGGTCCTGAGCACTCTGGAAGAGGTTTTCTTCCAGGATATCTCTGTACTTGGCCACATTCATCGTTCCTTCAATTGCAACCAGTCGTCCTGTCCCTGCAGCTGAAAAACACCCCCATAGCATGATGCTGCCACCACCATGTTTCACTGCTGGGATTGTATTGGGCAGGTGATGAGCAGTGCCTGGTTTTCTCCACACATACCGCTTAAAATTAAAGCCAAAAAGTTCAATCTTGGTCTCATCAGACCAGAGAATCTTCTTTCTCATAGTCTGGGAGTCCTTCATGTGTTTTTTGGCAAACTCTATGTGGGCTTTCATATGTCTTGCACTGAGGAGAGGCTTCCGTCGGGCCACTCTGCCATAAAGCCCCGACTGGTGGAGGGCTGCAGTGATAGTTGACTTTGTGGAACTTTCTCCCATCTCCCTACTGCATCTCTGGAGCTCAGCCACAGTGAACTTTGGGTTCTTCTTTACCTCTCTCACCAAGGCTCTTCTCCCACGATTGCTCAGTTTGGCTGGACGGCCAGGTCTAGGAAGAGTTCTGGTCGTCCCAAACTTCTTCCATTTAAGGATTATGGAGGCCACTGTGCTCTTAGGAACCTTGAGTGCTGCAGAAATTCTTTTGTAACCTTGGCCAGATCTGTGCCTTGCCACAATTCTGTCTCTGAGCTCCTTGGGTAGTTCCTTCGACCTCATGATTCGCATTTGCTCTGACATGCACTGTGAGCTGTAAGGTCTTATATAGACAGGTGTGTGCCTTTCCTAATCAAGTCCAATCCGTTTAATTAAACACAGCTGGACTCCAATGAAGGAGCAGAACCATCTCAAGGAGGATCAGAAGAAATGGACAGCATGTGAGTTAAATATAAGTGTCACAGCAAAGGGTCTGAATACTTATGACCATGTGATATTTCAGTTTTTCTTTTTTAATAAATTTGCAAAAATGTCTACATTTCTGTTTTTTTCTGTCAAGATGGGGTGCTGAGTGTACATTAATGAGAAATAAAATGAACTTTTTTGATTTTAGCAAATGGCTGCAATGAAACAAAGAGTGAAAAATGTAAAGGGGTCTGAATACTTTCCGTACCCACTGTACGGTCTTAAAGGCTGAATGTGCAACATTTTACACATACTGTAAATATAGCAGAAATCCAGTATATCCTCTGTAAATATCGCTGTGAGTCATTACTGTCTACAATGAGTGCCTATAACTAGAAATGTTTCTCTATTGCACAAGATTCTCTATTCCTGACAAGTTGATAAAGGTTTGCACATTTTATTTTACAGATACAGTGTGACACATGTGAAAGAGGGTACCATGAGCAGTGCCTAGCCATGGATGAAGAAAAACTCCAACATGCAAGGGTGAACGATTGGGATTGTGGATAGTTGTTGGTGTTCAGAGTCTTTGTAATTTCATATGTATGTTCTTTGAAAATGTTAATGTTTATAAGAAATGTAAAAACAATGTCAATAGTAATTTTGTATTCGTGACTGATTATTAATATTTGAAAAATGCTTGTATGTGTGTTTATTGCAAAGTATTAAAAGTGCAAAATGTAGCTGTGACAGAGCGAATCAAATTGGTACTGTCACATTCAAAACACTGCAGAGAGCTGTGTCATAGTAGCTGTGCATGTAGTCTAAGAAGTACTAAGTCCAACCATATCAGAATCATTGTCTACTTATTTTTTTTTTTACAAGACATCAAAGTCAGAAAAAAGACTCATTATAGTGCTTTATTATGGACTTTGACAGTGGATTTCTCAAAAAGTACACAGTAAAAGTACTTCATAGTACAGGTGCATGTAGTCTGGGACGTACTAAGTCCAACCATATCAGAATCATTTTCTACTTATGGAAGAATTTTATTTTACAAGATATCATAGTCATAAAAAAGACTCATTATAGTGATTTATAAGGGACTTTGTCAATGGATTTCTCAAAAAGTACACAGTAAAAGTACTTCATATTACTTGTGCATGTAGTCTAGGAAGTACTAAGTCCAACCATATCAGAATCATTTTCTACTTATGGAAGAACATGTATTTTTTTCCCAGGAAAACACCTTATTTTGAAAAACGGAAGTTATCGCAGACACGCAGTATTATTCTCAAACTAATTTCCCTGTACAGTATTTTGTTTGCTCCTGTTTCATACACGTATATCTCATAGCCATTTTTATGGTAAGACTTTGGCATTTATCACTTTTGCCTGGAAAAGGAGATTAATAACGGGTCAAAATCGCTCTCTCTGTCTTACTCCTGCTCGCTCTGCAGTCCGGGGCATTTACCATAAAAATCAAAATACGTGGGCACTTAAAATTTAGGGGCGGCTCACTTCACCATGTAAACTCGAGGAGCGGCTGGCTTGACCGCAGTGTATTTAAATATTTTCCCGTCTGTCGCGTCCTGAACGCCCACGTCACATCTGCTGGTCCGTATTTAAGGAGTTTCCCGTCCGTAGCTGAGGCTGAGAAACAACACTGCTGTACGCCAGGACGCCTCACACAGACAGGACCTCACAGCCTCGCGGTAGCCAACTTCAGTCCTGTAAGTGAGTTGTGCATTATTTCAAACATGTACATGACAGCTCTGGTTTCCTCTTTTTTTCCTGTCAAATCTAAGCTTTAGCATTGTGTAGAACCTGCATCTTTTTAACACTTTTCCCCTGCAAGTGTGTGATAATTTTAGTCTGCAGGAGTAGCTGGATCCTTAATTCAGCAGGTCAGTTTGTTAAAGGAACCGTAGAGCTTTGAGCGAATGTGCGGCTTCGTGTTTTCTTTTTTCTAATCTGTTTACGTTGGTTGTCTATTTAAAAGCATGTTAAAATGTGCATCAGTATCTAATGTGTAATACCATTTAATGTGCAGCAGTATCTCAATAAGGAAACTGTTAAACACTATAATTTGTATCGATGTCATTAGGCTACTTTTTTATCTTCAACTTTTTTATGTATCTTGTCTGCACAGGCCTTTCCATGCATTTTGGCATGATGGGATTGTTAGGTATTTGTGATGTGAGATTTACAGAGCAGAGTTAGTTGTATAAGGTTCGGTGACAATTAACGGCATGAAATTCTAGTATTATGAATGTAGTGCAGTAAAATGTCCAGTGGTTGCCATGCCAAGTTAATTATCTAGACTATAAGTAGTACAAGTGGAAGTAGTAAAAGTGTATTAAATAAACCTAAGAGTATACAAATAGACTTTACTAAATGTCAGCACCGACATAGGCATTGAGTCCAACACAGATGATAGAAGTCTGTGGGAAGAAGCTGTTCCTTGGTCTCTCTGGATCTCATCTTTTCGAGATGGCAGGGGGACAAACAGACAGTATATCCTGGCTGTGTTGTGTCTTTGCTGGTGTCACTCTTGGCATGCAGGCCTGGCAGCACAAGTACAATAATCCTTTGTGCACTTTTTATGACAGCAGAAAGTCATTTCTGTTCTCTGCTGTGCAGCTATAGCATTTCCTGAACATCACTCAATAACTAACAGCTTTATCAAGTATAATAGCATTCTGGTGTTTACAGGAGTTTTATTTTCATGATATGGAATAATAAGATGGTTTTTTTGCAGCTTTACTGAACACTGCACAA
The DNA here is from genome assembly GCF_963584025.1 of Labrus mixtus. Lineage (NCBI taxonomy): Eukaryota > Metazoa > Chordata > Actinopteri > Labriformes > Labridae > Labrus > Labrus mixtus. Next base: position 18,045,644 of record NC_083616.1, read on the forward strand.
TGTTACCATTTGATTGATTGGCAAAATTATTGTCATCATTTTAAGTCACATGAAAGCTCAATCTGATTGACGTTTTTCATGACTTAAAAGTTGCACAATTCTGAGGGAGTTGATATAGACACAAAAATAGGTTTATTACTATCTCTGAGTTCATCTTAAGGCAGAGCTACACTTAAAATTAGATATTTTTAATTACTTCACAAGCCAAGTGTGATGAAATACAGATTGCTGTGTATGAGTAATACATTCAGTCGGTCTTAACTATTTTCAAATGTAAGACTTGGATTCTCTCCATATTTTCTCTTTGATTTTCTGAAGTTTCTAATTAACCATTTTTTGAGTAATTTTTTTAATTTTTTCCCTCAGGACAGAACATTACTGAGGAGACAGCATGATCATCACATGTGTAATGAAGGTGGACGGGAAAATTGTGACAGTCCGTAATTTCCCAGATGGACTGAAGATGGTTGCCATTGACCAGCTGAATTCAATACCTGCTGGTACAACTTTTTTCTTAATGAGGCAAAAAATATTCACAAATCTGGTTATTCAAAGGAGCTGGTTTGGTACTCCGTTGATATATAGCTGTTTTCACATTTGCATGTCTGAAAAATTCTGGAGAACTTCAGCAGGACTGCCCCTGAAAAAGTCCTGATCTGGTAGTTCACACAAACACTTCACAGCAGGAGACTATCCACGTCAGACAGGAGGTGGAGTCCTGAGACTAGACATGACGTAAAAGAACGGACTAAGCAACAGAGTCCACTTTGCAACTCTATAATGAGAATATTTTACTTTCTATCAATGCAATGTGCAGTTCGACAGAATCAGTATCAACAAAAGAGCAACATTCTGGCAAAGAGAAAACGTAATACAGCAGGTTAATTATGTGCACGGAGGTCACAACGGTCGAGTGAATACAGCCTATGATCGTGCACCAATCGCAGAGAATTAACGTCACCAGCTCAAGGTGATTTCACATCTTCCTGCAGAAAAATACTAGGGGATTGGCAGGAGAAATTCAGGATAAAATCTGAGTGACAAATTTGACAGTTTGCATTGACACATTCAGCTCGCCCAAATTTGGTTTTGTTTTGTGCAAGTGTGAAAGCACTATATGTGCTACCCTCTATATAGGGTTACAAAAAGTCTATACATAGGGCTTTGTTTAACCAACCTTTGATTGGCTACCCTTTGATTTTTTATTAAAAAGTACATTTTAAGAATGAATTTCAAGTATTATGGCAAATGAATTGACCTATAAGCAAGTAAAAGAAGACATGCCAGTGCACTTGCTAATGACACACAACTTTATGGAATCACAATGTTTCAGAGTTCTTCTTCAGGTGTTCATTTATTAACAAAATGATCAACTGAAGAAGAATTCTGGTGATTCAATAAAGGTTTTTTGTGAAATTGAGCAAGCATGCGGGCATATCTTCTTGTTCTTGCTGCTGTTTTTTTAATTGCTCAGCACCTATTACTATCCTTTCTCAAAATGTATCAACCCATTCACAAAGTAAATATGTTTCTTTGCTTCCTTCCTTAGAACATGGGATGCAAATAATAGAAAGTGTGAGAGACAAGAAAAAACTGATGGCTTTCCATTTCCGCCATAATGAGAAGAATTATTGTACAAAGGTGGTGGAAGAATGCCTCAAGGTAAATAAAAACCTATTTATACATATAGACATAAAAGGTTATTGGTATACACAGGTACAGAGCAGTAGAAAGCTTAAAGGAAAATAAAAAAAGTTGAAAAATGTAGTATAATTCAGGTGTTGAAATGCATTAGAAGGGCTCATCATTGGTGTGAAACTAAAGAAAAAGTTACTGAAATACTTTATTTATTTTATTTTGATACTTATTTTTATAATTATTGAATGTATATAGTCCTTGTTTCTTTCTAATTCTTGCCTTGTATGGAACCCAACAGGGATAAACAGTCTATTTTGTGTGTTCACAGGTAGAGGAAACTGTTTGCTGTGATGGAAACCCAAAAAATATATCTGATAACCACTGGTTTGTGATGGAAGAAAATGGGAATGGTAAAAACTACAACCTGCACACTTTGTGTGCCCCCAGGCTTTACCTTTCATTGCCATCTGAGAGGACCTACACTTTCACCCTAACTCACTACCCCCAGGAGTCTGTTGAGGTCTCACCGTCAAATATTTGAGGTATTCAACCAAACATTTTTTAATGCTCTATATTGCACTGCTACTCTACTTTTACCTGTCATGAAAAGTTGATGTAATGTTGGCTGAGAGGTGACAACGTGCTGCAACAGGCCAAATAATTTCCAGCAGGAGAAACATGCTGCAAATTCAAATACTCATGCAAAGTACAAAGAAAATGTAAAAAAGGAAATAGATGCAAATGGAAATACAAGCTGCAAAAATATGAATGCATTAACAGCAAATGTGCTCCAAATACATACATCAATAAAGGTTAAACACACAAACCAAAAAAAGAAAAGCTACAGATAAAAGTTGAATATCCATTCATCACAACAAAGGGCATCAGGTGTACAGAGGAACAGTGGAACAGTTTGTAATTGACTAGAAAGAGTGAGGGACACTAACACTGAATGTATTGTATTGATGTATTTATTGAAAAATAAATAAATGGATTATCAGACCACATAATGATAGACATTGCTGGAGCAGTGTGTCTCTGAAGTAGGGGTGGGAATCCACAGATATTATTCCGATACTCGAGTCACAATACGATATCATTGCGATTTTAAACATTTTGTGATATGCTGAGAATTGCAATACATTATATTGCTATTGAACTTTTTTGAACTGCATATTAAGTCCACAAAATTAAACTAAATCAAGAACTTCTGTGTCACATAAGAAAAAAATCTCAGTCTATTTAGTCTCAGTCTTTTTATTTCTACACAATGGTAGTCAAGCCCACAGCCTGACCAACACTGTGATCAAAGTAAAAACCCAGTTAAAGGCTGCATGCACTTCACAATCTGAACTGTTAGTATTTCAGTCTAATTGAACTGAACTGAACACAAACATGTACGGACGACTGTACAATAGAAGTCGTTTTTAACAATGCAACTTATCAAATTTAATTGTGCAGCCCCCTCAGCAATTACCAATTTAAAAGAGCATATTTGCTATTATCATATTAAAAAAAACGATACTTGCTGGCCATGAGACATGAGCTGTATCGATTTTTCCCCCCATTTCTACTCTGAAGGCAATGCACCACTGACCTGTGGGTAAGATATATTTGTTAATGATGGAAAAATACTGAGCGTGTAACTGAGTGCTGTACTCATACAATGTTTAAATGTCTTGTTCTTTAAGAAGTCTTAAAGCATCAGTGTGAGTAAGCAGGTGTCCTTGGGGATAGTAGAAAGATGGTACAACTGGACCTCTCGCATACTAGAGAAGAGATAACTTCTCTGTTGCTAAGCATGATGCATGTTAAGTGTTATCTGCATTGTGCTTAAATACTGAGACTTCTCTCTGTTTGGGGAGCACCTCTCCCACAACTTTGTGTTGTGTGAGATCCTGTGCACTGCTTGAATAAAGAGACGCTGACTTCAAAATCCTCATTGTGAGCATGATGTTACTTTTTATCAGGCTCTTAGCACAGGAGTGTGTTGGTGTTCACGCCTCAAGTTGTTGTCAATAAATGTGCCAGCGGATTTTTGTATTTCTAAAGATACACTAGCCTTTGAAACATAACAATCCACTACTTCTTCCCTCTTTAGCTTCAATCTCTCTCAGGTTGACCATTATCATGCTACTAGTTCTCATTTAAGCTTTTCACTCATGGTCCATCATTCCCTCTCTCCTTCTGACTCCTGCTTCTGCTATTCCATCCCACCATTGTCTTAGTTTATATTTCACTATCTCTCTGTTTACTCTTCTGTCTCTCTGTTTGTTTGCATGTATCCAACTCCAACCCAACTTCCCCTTCTACAGCATATTATCACCATGCTTCCTTTGTACCCCATGCTACCGGATATGCTCAATCTCTGGACCAAGATAGCATTGGAGTTATTCTGAAGATGTTTTCAATTCACTGGTGGGGCTTGGTGTCAACTTGTTGTACTTTATTCTAGGGGTATTCTTGCTTTTAAAGTAGAGTTTCAGCACTTGGAATGAAAAATGATGACTAAAATGTATGCTGCAGGCTCCCAAATATATAGATTTTGAATCTACTCCAAAAACACTGGACACTTAATTTCCAATTCTGATAATGTCAGATGAATGAAATGAAACCCAAAATACTTGATCTTAGCATTACAAGACATTAAACAACTGTTTTCATAAGTTGTGTAATCTTTTGTGTGATTTAAAAAAAAAAAAATGTAGATAACACCGAGACCACTCGAGCCATCGACATTCAAGATTATAGATTTTTTTCATAACACTTTATCTTTGAGGTTTGTTGTACTTTAATGGTTGCTGAATTACTATTTCTGACTTGTGTTGCTGGTGTTGGAAAAGAAGAGTTGCAATGTAGCCTCTCTATGTTCTTTGTCACTTTTTTACTTATACTATAGCCAAACATGAGCACTTTATTAATAAACAGATACATTACATGATGTTGTTTTGCTTCTTTGAAAAGAGTGGTCATGTACCCAAGGAAGGTTGGATTATTATTTAGGTCACCACGATCAAGTTTTCTGTCAATTTAGTGTCATTTTTAACAAGAACTATGTGTGGGAAACTTCAGTGTGTGAAATGTATAATCTGATCAAATCTGTTTCAACATGATTGACCTGTAACACGTCAGCAACATATTCTCTCAGGTCTATACCTGTCAAGGAAGTTTATTGGAATTAATTTCCAGTTTTTGTGCACTTTCAGCCCATTCACAACAGACCAGTGCACTAATTCATCTGGTACAAACTATCAAAGACATCAATTAAATGCTGAAATACGATGAAAATGAATGTTTTTAAAGATCTAGACACTGAGTTTGGATCTCTTTACTTTGGTCAGTATTAAATAACGATGAAAATGTATGGTTTATTTTAGAGGCTGAAACCTAGAGGTCTTCTCATTGCATTAGCTTTTTCTTCCTTTGGTTTAATGGCTAGCCCTATCCAGAGATGCACATTTGGTATTCATTTGGAAACTAAGCAAAGAGTGTTTGATAAAGGTAATGAGAGTAGAAAAAAAGAACAATTTACTGTAGGTTTGATATTTTTTTCTGTTGCCTCTGCTGTCTTGCAATTAAAAGTGGGCTAAATATGAATTTATTCTGAGATGCAAGACAATCACAAAAAATGATCCATGGTAAAGGTATGTAACAGTTTAACAGGCAGGAGGTCAGTAAACAAAACAACAGAACACAAGTAACTTCTACAAAAACAGCAAAATGTTGACAGCCCATGTAATCTTAGTTGGACTGGTGTTTCCTTTTTAGGGATAAAAACAAGAATCAAGGCTCATTATCATGCATTTCCTGTCATGATTTGGTCTGGTTTAGTTTTGTGTTCATGACAGAATGAAATGACCAAACAAAGGACCCAGTAGAGACTCTTTTTAGAGTTTTTATTTTTTCAAAAATAAATTATATTCAGAACAAGTTCAGTAAAGTGCAGAGTGCTAATTTCAGTATCGAGCTTGTCAAGCGGCTAAATGCTGCGTGGCTTTTAACCAGAATGCACCATGTACATCTGAACTCCACCTTTATTGCTTAGTATGATTTTATTTGATATCTATCCATAGTGTATTCCAGTATACTTTCTTAAATTAAATATAATCAAATAAATAGTTTCAATACTAATCTTGTTATACTTAGAAGAAGATGCTTGTTTTTTCTTATCTTAACTTGTCTTTTATAAATGAAGTGCAATTTTTTTTTAAATATCCTCTCAAGCATTTTTTTTCATTATTTTACTGTGTATTTCATCTGGAATACAAATGCAGCTTAAACAACTTCACAAAATGTTCACTCCTGAAATAAAACACAATATAAAAGTTTCCCTATCAACATCTGCCTCCCATTATAAGCTGTCTTCCTGCCCTCTTTCTTTTTTTCTGATCCTTGGACATTTCCCAGAATGATTTTGTTTCACTTGGCAGCAGAGAGAACTTTAGTGCAGTTGGCGTCACACAGTCTTTGATCGATAGCTAGAAAAACATGAAAACTTTGGGTAGACTCCAAAAATCTGATTGCATAACATGAGCTACTATAATTTCCTGCAGACGGAACGTTCCCAAACTAAATATTAACTTACATGAGGCAACATATTCTAGTTCAGTTGAGGGTCATGAAAATGTTTTGCAGGGCTTAAAGCAAGGAATTGAACCATTGCAATATTGCTAGCAGAAAGGTCAGATAAACACACAATTTTAAATAATTTGTCCTCTTGGGATTATGAATGTGTGTATAAAATTGCATGACAATTTAATATTCAAAACTGAGGTTTATATCACTCTAATCACTCAACAAAACATGCTTTTGAAAGAAAAAAGTTAAGGCATCAATGGATGACAGTGGGGTTGCGGAGGCTGCGTTCCTTCACTTGTGCAAAGCATTTGACACTGTTAATCATAGCAATCTACTACATTAACTACTCAACTTCAGCTTTTCCACAGAGTCTATCAACCTTATCAAATCGTACTTCTCATCCCACTCACAGCTTGTAAAAATTATAATTATAAATAGTACGCCCTATACCTATCAACTGGGTGTCCTGCAGGGGTCTGGTTTGGGCCCTACCCTGTTCTGCATGTACATCACTGATCTGCCATCTGTTTGTGGCCAGTGTGATATTTTAATATATGCTAAAAATACAGTTATTTTGTACACATGGTAGAACTGCAGAAGAGGTTGCACTCAAACTAACCAAGGAAATGTTAAAGGTTGCATCCTGACTTAACCAAAACTGCTAGATAGATAGATAGATACTTTATTCCTAATATCAGAAAATATGTAGGGCTAAGCCTTATTGGAACCCATATCTTAAAACATTATGGAATGATAAAGGCAAGCACAATCTGTTTTTGACAAAAATGTAAGGATTTATAAAAGGCAGTTCAGAAGAGGACATGCATTAAAGTTGGACCGACTACAAAGTAACAATCCACAAAAATTCTGTAAGGAGATAAATAAATTGGGCCCAAAGAAAATAAAGAAAATTCCAGTGGAAATTATATTAGATAATGGTGAGCTTGAGAGCTAGTGCTGAGAAAATGGGAAAAAGATTTTGCTGGTATATTATCAGGTAACCATATTCCACTTCACTTTTGGTTCAATGATGTGTTCTTAAATGACATTTGTGTTACAAAATGTGAGTTGGAGAGTCATATGAACATGGCAGGAAGGAACCAAAATATGATTTTGAACCATGATATTACTGTAGAAGATGTCCAAAGGGAACAGAGGTTCTGTTCTAACTTTAAAAACATGTTTTGAACATGGTATAATCCCATCTGAATGGTACAAATCCATTATTAAGCCTGTACCAAAATCATCAAAGAACGATCCCAGAATACCCTTGAATTCTAGAGGATTCAGTCTCCTTAGTACGGCCTATAAATTGTATTCTTACATATTAAATAATAGGCTCACTCAGTACTTAGAACTGGGACCCTATCTTGTTGATGAGCAAAATGGATTTCGAAAACAGCGAGCCTGTATTGATCATATTCACTCAGTAACATCTATAATTAGAACTAGAATGGCTAAAGGTTAACCCACTTTTGCATGTTTTGTTGAATTTCAAAAAGCATTTGATTGGATTAATAGAGATTTGCTTTCATTCAAACTACTAGAAGCTGGTGTGGATGGTAGATTCTATATTCTATTCTATTGGAATAGGATGTCTTGTTGATTCTGCTGGAAGAGCCTTGGGATCTGTCTGTAATAAACTGAAAGTATGTAAGGACCTTGGATATGTTACCTAACCATCTCTACGATGCATGTGTATCTCCCATTTTGAACTATGCTGCAGGGGTGTGGGGTTTAAAAAATTACAAAAACATAGATACTGTACAGAATAGAGCTATACGATGCTTTCTGGGTGTTCATAGATTTGCAATTCCAGCAATTCAGGGGGACATGGGCTGGGTGCCAGGGGTGGTACTTCGAAAATGTGAAATGATCCGATTGTGGAATCGACTAACCAAAATGGCAGAGGACCGAATAAACAAGAAAGTCTTTATGTGGAGCAAAAAACATAACTCTCCATGGGCGAATGAGCTTTACTCAATCTTCGAGGAGGTGGATATGACGTATATTTACATGAATAATCTGTGCTGTAACATTAACGCCATGAAAGATAAGGTCTTGATGAAGAAAAATGGTTTGAAAACGCTCTGTCCAAGCCAAAACTAAGGACATATGTGCAGATCAAAAATAATGTTATGCCCGAGTTATATGTAAAGTGTCACTTATCTAGAAGCCAAAGATCCTTGGTCACACAGTTAAGATCTGCTATTCTCCCTCTGGCCATTGAAGTTGGTCAATTCAAAAATATTCCAGTAGAAAACAGACTTCGTGAGATGTGTGAGTTGGGCGAAGTTGAAACCAATTATCTTTTGCATTGTATAAAATATGATGATTTAAGAGAATTATTTTTTCGTGAGGTAAAATCTCAAATATTGGGGCGGACAGATGTGCAGAAACTGGAATGGCTGTTTAAGTTGCATGTGTTTAAACTTGCTAATTTTGTTTCAAAAGCTTGGAAAAGAAGACAGGATATTCTGTTTAATTAGTTTGACTTCTTGCTTTCTCTTTTTGTTTCTTGACAATTAATATAGCTTACCTAGTGCACTCTGAACCGGGAACGTTTTTAATTTATAGTGTCATGTAAGCCCAATTTATAGTGTCATGTAAGCCTATGCTGGGCATATGGATGTATGTATGACACAATAATAAAATAAAAAACTAAACTAAAACTAAAACTTTTAACAGATGATCAAAATACTAAAAGTCGTTGCAGTCCTAAATACTTCTTGTAATGACACAGTGTTAGGGAGAGAAACGAGTAGGCAATGACGTTCCATCCACAGATCCAGTCATGAGCTGCTACCATTGGCTGTGTATTAAAAAGCCTAATGGCTGTGGGGACAAAGGATCTCCTGAACATGGATATACGTGTATAAACAAAGATAAAAGGGAATCAGCCAACATTTCAAATGATATCGGAGCAGATTAGTGCAGGAAGACATTCTGCATCCAACTGATTTGCTCATAAGTAAAGTGTCTCGAGATAACACTTGTTATGAATTGACGCTATACAAATAAAAATTGATTGATTGATTGATAAGTTACAAGTTAATGCTCAGAATATAACGTTTTTTTCATGATGTTTTTTGCAGCTCAAATGTTTTCAAGATGAGGACTGCAGCCTGATACACTCATTTACCTGTTACATATGCTTTGAATAGCTACCATCTTGATGTCTTAACTCCATGCAGAGGAGGGAGAGTGACTTCCCTGCTAAAGTATTTTACTATGGAGGAGGTTTCGAAAAGATTAGAACCACAAACTAAGCATTCATCCAAAGTTAATGTACCACCTGCAAAGTGGAAAAATAACATCACATTGAGACTGAACGTCTTTACTTGTAAGTGAATATTAATTATGAAAATATTCAGGTGTCAACTTGATACCATAATGTCAAATTCTGCATTTAGTTGTCAGTCTATTTGGTCCGCAAAGATTAATGCAGTCCCATATATAATAATATATATATATATAATATATAATCATGCAGGCCATTCCAAGGTCATTGTGTTCAAGTTTTTACTATGCAAATGCAAACCTTGTGAATTATAAATATCTGTAGATAATCAGTGTATAGGGTGGCAAATAGGAGATTTGTTGGTAACACTTTTATACTGTCCTTGCAATGAGTTGCATATCTTCAGAGCTAGACAGTTAGCTAACAAGTGTAAGTCCTCCAAAAAATTACAAGGCGTAACTTTTCTCGTTATTTATTGAAGAATTCTTTCTTTCTTGTAAAACTGTAATAAAACACAAATTGTAAAGTACATTAGAGACTAACAAACAGAAAATAGGGCACAAGAAACAATTAGCTAACCTAACATGCTTAGTCATGCTTCTAGCTTACTGCTCTGCTATGTATCAATTTATTAAAATCTAATCGTCTAAAGAAACAACTTAAAAACGTACATTCTGCCTCTGTACACCAAAGAACACAAATAACAAATACTCACGGATAATTAGTGTCCAAGGCAACAATGGTGAAGATAATTTTGCAGGAGGTGAAGAAACTGCTGTCTGCACTCTCCACAGCACTTAAAAGTCTGGTGGTAATTAACACCTCACAAGGTCATACTACTCAGTTAACTTAAAAAAACCAGGAGGGGGCAGTGTGAAAACAAAACTTAACTCAAACAATATTAAATGTCCTTCACAAAGGGCACAACACTCCCCGCCTGGTACAATATGATTGTACCATTTAAAAATACAACATTTCAAATACAAAATGCAAGAAAGGGTATGCTTTCTACTGTCCTTCTGACAAAAGCACTATCATTTCAGAGATTGGTCTCAGAAACACTTTTCCATCTTTAACAGTCCTTACTTCTGCTTTACGGACCTTGTTGTCGTTGCTTAGGAATGTTTTGATGACAAGTCCCACTGGCCAGTCATTCCTGTGAGCTTGGTTATCCTTGAGTAAAACGACATCTCCAACTTTGATGTTGGGCTTGGCATCTGTCCACTTTTGTCGACTCTGAAGAGTGGTAAGATATTCTCCCCTCCACCTTTTCCAGAAAGTTTCTGCAAGATACTGAACTTGTTTCCATTGTTGTGAATGAAGCTCAGATGGGTCAAAGGTTCCAGAAGGTGCTGATAGCGAGCTCATCTTCTGGGTTAAGATCATTGCTGGTGTGAGAACAGCTGGCATATTCAGGTCAGTAGAAACTGGCACATTATTGCCATCACTTCACACATAAAGGTACTTAACACTTCATGTGTGAGCCGAGTGTGTGTTGACTGGAGAAGCATGGCATCCAGGATCCGCCTGGCGACACCAATAAGTCTTTCCCAAGAACCTCCCATGTGTGAGGAATGTGAGGGATTAAATGTCCATGTGCAACTCTTCTCCTGAAGGTAGCTGTTCAGTGCTGCATCAGTGTGGTCAATTTTCGACTCATTACAGGCACCAATACAATTAGTACCTCTGTCAGAGCGAAGACGTTGAGCAGGTCTGAAACTGGATGTAAACATGGATTCAATTAGCTCAATGTGCACAGCTCTTGTTGACAAACATGTGAAAAGGACAGCCCACCTTTTGCTGTCTGCACTGCCTCCCCTTGTACGACGTGTCATCACAGTCCATGGACCAAAAACATCAAGTCCCACGTTGGTAAAGGGTGGCATTGTTGAAAGCCTGTCAGCCGGTAAGTCTGCCATCTTTTGGATCTGTTGTGTTCCTCTGAGCCTGCGACAGATGACACATTTATGGATGACAGATGAGATTATGCCTTTGCTCCCAATGATCCACAATCCTGCAGCTCTGATGGCTCCCTCCGTGATGTGACGTCCCTGGTGTGCTACCTTCTCATGGTAGTATCTCACCAAGAGAACAGCAATGTGGTGGGTACGAGGAATTATCAGAGGGTGCTTTCCTCTTTTGTCATATGTGCAGGTGTCAAGCGACCTCCAACCCGCAGTAAGCCTTCTTCATCAACAATTGGGTTGAGCTTTCTGAGTGGACTTTGTTTTGGTATTGTCTGATTCTGTTCAAGACACCTGTATTCTTCTTTGAAGATTTCACGCTGCACAGTGCAAAGAATTACAACTTTTGCATGAGAAATCTCTGTTGAGGTGCTTGCTTCAGAGTAACACTTCCACCCATGACATTTTCTCTGCTCTGAGGTCTTTTTGAATGATGCTGCAACACGAATGAGTGAGGCAACGGTGCGACACGAAGTCATCCAATGAGAAAATCTCTCAAAACGATCTGAATTTAAGGGAGTTTCTGAGGTCTTTGTAATCAGAGTTGTCACATCAGGGCGTATTTCCACATTTCTTCAGCCGGAAAAGCTTCCATTAGTTTGTGGCTGTTGGACGCAATCTTGTGCAGTTTAAGGTTGGACTCTGCAAGCTTGTTTTGTGATCTTGTCAAGATGTCAATAGCTTCTTCAGAGGAAGGTGTTGAGGCAAGTCCATCATCAACATAAAAATGTCTTGTCTCTAGAATTGCCCTGAAGTTTCCTTTATTATCTGAGACTGCAGACTCCTCATGTCCTCTATGAGAAATGTTTTGTGTGGCAGTAAGTAGTAACACTTCCCCTATGGTTTTTATGTATTCCCGATTTTCTGTAACCAGTCTGTTATGTTCCTTGTTTAGGACATTTGGCAGTGTTGAATTATTTGCTACAGATCTTTGATAGTCTCTCCATGTAATCATTGAATGTTTATGCCTCTCAGACTTGGCATGGATTGCAAATCCCCCCTCTCTGTAGGTGGCTTTCTTCCAGTTTTTGAATCCGGATGGTGAGTCAAAAACTGAGTCTGTGCTATTAGGGGGGCTAAAATGTCTACAGGCGTAACAATATGCCGAGTCTGATTGTTTGAGTACTCAAGCCAGGGGTGTATGCTGTACCAGGTGGCCTTGAAGCTCTTTCTCCTGTCCCCCATCAAGGTCCGTGGAAACAAGGTCATGTTGGGCTGCAACGGTGGCTCTTCGTTACCCCTGCTGATATCTGTGGAGAAAGTCAAACCAAATCATATGGCACATAATTCACTAGCAATCAAGAAACACCAATTATATATAATTATAAATCAATGACATGAAGGAGAATTTGATTTGATTTCTTCTCAATCATAAAACAACACACTTCTACATGGATACATATTCTAAACTTCAATTCAACATCACACACCTGATAGTCCAGTGCTTGTGGATGCACCTGTATCCTCTTGTGTCTCACACTCGTTGAATTTCAACCAAAGCCTCACTCTCTGGACCTTCATCTGCGTCATCTTCCTTCTTTGTGTCCTCACTGTCATCTATCAAGTCCCCTGGCTTTCCCTCTTTGACTCTCTCCACTCCCTGTGCTCCCTCAACAGCTGGATCGTCTGTGTCTTTTTCTATGTCTGCCTCATTATTGTCTCTACTTTTGGGGATGAAATAGGACATAATGTCCTGGTTTTTCTTCATCTTGATAACCTCTATAGACAAAAACAACGGGGAGAAATGCACAACACTTAAGTAACCCAGAATAGTGAACTAACGTTACTGTTACAGACTTGGATGTACGTTGTGGTAACGTTAGCCTTTGCGCTAGGAATTATGTATGTTATAGCATGCCGTCAGGCTAACCATTTATGAAGACAGCCCATTTCTTTCAAACATTAGCTATCGCAAAACGTATATTTAATCTATGTACCTACTAAAGTATGTTCACAATAGCTAAAGTTTGAAAAAACTCGCTTCTGACTCTCTCTCTAAGGCTCTGAAGTGCCCACGTTCAGAGTCCCCATGTGTGCCAAGTCTGATCTGATTGGTCAGCCTGTCGGCTCTGCCGTAATTGGTCAGTTGCTCAGCACGGTTCTCGGAAATGTCACGCCCCTTTTACCATATTGGGAATGCAGCCACGAGGGGAGCAAAAACACTAGCACCTTAGCACTACTGTGCTTGCCACAACGAGCCAATGGGCTTAGATCAGTGATATCACACTGACAAGACGTCACACTGGCAAAACATTTTCGAGGGGGGTTAGAACCGAGCGTTTCATGCAGCTAATGCTGCAGCTAACAGGAGGATGTAGGAGAAGCCGCGTTTCCGCGGACTTTGAATTTTTGCACATAGATGTGCCTAAACATGCACAGGACACTTGGAAAACACACTTAAGAGCATATAAAACCAGAAAAAGCATAATATGACCCCTTTAATGCAAGCAAACTTTTAACTGTTCGGGCTGGTGTGGCTGCTAATGCTATTAAGTTAGCTAACTAGTCAACAACAACATTTCCTGACCAGTCTTACCTTGTAACAATTAGGCTACACAAATAAAATATTTTTGCTCACTCATCTTTTGTGTCAACGTTATTGGTCTCGTAGCATTAGAATCTTGATTGCTTGCTTCCAATAAGATCTGGCAGTGGTGGGTAACGTTGTTAGCAGATGCAGCGTCAGTGTACCGCTCTAAAGGGTCCGACGAGAATCTTGAGCCCACAGAATTTGAAAACTGAACTCAAGGGACAAACAGGGTTTTCTTTTCGTGCGCACTTTATTATTTTAATTTGTTATTTTTCACATCTGTCATACCTTTTTATCTATGTATGTATGAACCATATTTTGCGTATTTAATTTACAGATTCAAACTTTCATTCTGGTGTGGAAATTCTCTTTATTGATATTCAAACGCTATGGCTCTTAACAATCTAGTTTTTTCTTTTGATATTGGTCCACATTCACATTGATGACAACATAAAAGATCAAATTCTAATACCGTCGACCAGCGCCGCCCCTCCCTACACGCAGAACACGCGCTGTGCGTAGGGCCCCACGATCCATGGGGGGCCCCATTTTGCGCAAGGGGACGCATTCTCTGCAAATGCGCGAAGGATGCGCATCGCTGCCGTGAGGCTCGCGTAGAGCACCAAGTCAGCCCGAGGCAGGAGAGAAAAAAAAAGAGACGAGTAATCTGACACCGCACACGTTGCCGCAATGATTGACATCACGCAGCATCTGACCAATCAGCGGTCAGATGCGCCGACAGGCAGTTGGATGCAGGTGGAGAGATGGCCTCCAAACGGCAATATGAATCGGGAGCAAGCAAAAGAAAGAAAAAGTCAAAACAACAGGAGGCTCATGCTTCACTTGAAGGTATGTTGTTGAAATAAAAAAGAAAAACTTTGTGGCATAAACACCCCAGCTGCTAGCCTGCTAATCATGAGACAGAAGAGAGGATAATTCTGTCTAGATGTAGACTGGAGATTAAATTTTCCAGCGGCCCTGATTATCATTTATTGAATGTCTTGTTAACTGCATATACATTCACCTCTGTTGAAAAAGGAGTGGTTAATTGACCAGTTAGTGGTCGTATGTCGGCTCAGGTTTGTAACCTATCAATCTATGCTATCAATAGAAGTTTTGGGCTATATTTATGGAGGTAAAATGTCGTCATCTCTTGGTGAATTTAATTCATAACAGACATATAAGATTAGATAAAATAAGATAAATTAAGATAATCCTTTATTTGACCCACAATGGAGACATTTAAAGTGTTGCAGCAGCAAACAGCAGTGTAGGAATATAGAACCTAAGTACAAAATGTAAAAATAAGTATATAAAAATATTTAAATATAGAAATATCATCAAATCAAATCATAATGAATATTATTATTAGTTGTAGTCGTATTTGCATTAATTGCATTTTAATCTTTGTGAGGCTAGTATTTACATTAATTTCATTGTGTAATTTACCATTAAGACCAAAACAAATCTTAATAATCTGCTTGTATGATGGATTTCTTGTCATAACAGGGTCAATGCTGAAGTTTGTTACTAAGGGTGACAAGGGCCATCAAGCACCATGTCAAGTGAAGCAGCCTCACCCAGCACGTCACCAGGGCCATCAAGCACCATGTCAACTGAAGGCTAGATTATTGTAAATCCTTCTGTCAGGTCTGCCAAAGAAAAGTCTGCGAAGTCTGCAGATGGTTCAGAATGCTGCAGCTCGTGTTCTGACCGGAGCCTGCAGATATGAACACATTACCCCGGTGTTGGCCTTTCTTCATTGGCTCCCTATTCATGCCAGAGCAGACTTTAAGGTGCTGCTGCTAACTTTTAAAAATTTAAATGGTAGCGCACCATTGTATCTTACCGACCTGGTGAACCCCTATGTGCCTGCCCGAGCCCTGCGTTCTCAGGGGACGGGTCTTCTGAGTGTCCCAAAGGTCAGAAAGAAGACAGTTGGTGAGCGGGCTTTTTCTTTCTGTGCACCGACACTTTGGAACAGTTTACCTCTGGACATTAGGCAGGCTTGTTCTGTTGAGGTTTTTAAAGCAAAGTTAAAGACCCATCTGTTTACTGTTGAGTATGAGTCATGATTTCTCTGTATGTTTTTTCCTGTATTTTAACTGTATTGCTTTGTACAGCACTTTGATTTAAACGCTCTATGAATACATTTATTATCATTATTATTATTATTAAGAAGGGCTACAGAAGCAATACAAATAGATACAAATCAAATATAGCTGCAAGCGACAATTTTAGGGGTCGAAGCATTGAAACATTGAAGTAGCAGCAGCAACCATGTATCTGACTTTGCCAATTTATTGATTTTTTGTGTCTCTCTGGCCTCATATGCTGTTTGTTAACTTTGCTGTTGCAAAAATTGGGGGGAAAACGGTTGCATTAAAATAAAGTTGTCCCATGACTTTCTGTTTATAAATGTGTGTTACTTGATGTTTTATAAACCACTTAATATTTTATTTCAATTATAAATATTACAAGCATTAGTTGCAACTTTATAATAGTCATTCATATTTTGTTTATGAATGGCTACTAAACCATGTATAAATAAAATATTTTAGCTTAGCTTTATAAAATATTTATATTTATGAACAAATATCTGGTCCATGAATCTGTAATGTTTATAGATGTTTATAATCCATCTCTTAAAGGTTCATAAATCATTTGGTCATCATTAACAAACACTTTATAGTGTATGAAGTGTTATAATTTGTGCATCAATAAACTGTTAACATAAAATAAATTATAGCATTACAAATCATTAGAAAACATCAACTATAATTTAATTGTTTGTTAACAGTAAATAAGTATTAACTAATGGTTAATTAACTATCTATTTACCCTTATTTACCCTTTATAGATGATGGTTATTATAAAGTGTTACCAATTTGTTTGCATGAAAAACTTTCAAATAGACACCCTTGGTGCTTCTCAGAATCTGTGATGTTACTTGCAGTTAACATCTTTAACTTAGGACCCAACCCTTCAGGAAACCTGCCAAATACTTTCATGTGAACAATGGCACTGACTCAGTTCTACATTCTTACACAGCAGAAAGGCAAGCCGCTCTTGTTCTTGAGCTGTTCGACACATTTTACACTACTGTGACAAAAAGTGACGCTGATAATTGGCAAAGTCTAGGAGAAGGAAGTACAAACCCTTGTTTTGAAGCATGCTGTAAAGAATGGGAAAAAATATAAAAGAAGGATAAGGGGGAAGAAGGAATGAAAGGTTGATTGATTTTTTTTCCCATTAAAATGCATAGACTATATAATTAGCTAAATTATTTGGATAACCTGTTTATTTTATGTGGAGCAGTTTCTTTAGATGTATTGTATCTGAAAGCTAAATTATTATTAACACATTAAGTTCCCCTTAACATTTGCAATTGAAAAAAGCAGAACTAGGGTTTTTTCCAAAATACAATCAAAATTCATTGGAAAAGAAAGCAGAAACCCAACTGTCGTAGAAAACTACTGGAAAAGATTTTCCACTTAAAATGCTCCAAAACAGCCTTGTGACACTGTAAAAACCATCAGCTGATCCATTTCAGGATCTAGCTGTTGATCTTTATCCAGCTGTTTAGGGAGTATCAAAAAAACATGAAAGAAGAAAGAAAAGAATAAAGGCAATGACCCTGGTTTAGAAAATACATTTTAATCAGTTTCCTCCTTTCTAGATCCTTGCTTGTGTTGTTCTTACTCTCTGATGTACTTCGCTTTGGATAAATGGGTCCGCGAAGTAAATTGCAGAATTGCAGCTAGAAAGGGAAGGAGGAAGAAACGATACAAGGAGAGGAAGAGGAGATTTGCAGAGACATGGAGAATTAAATTAAATGCTATCCTTGAGCCTAACGCTAAGGCCAGTGCCTCTCCTTACGTGTTGCGTAAACGTGAATGTGTATCCTGCCTTACCTGAATGTGTGTGCAACTGTCCTGTCTGTTTCAAAGTCAAAGTCAAAGTCAACTTTATTGTCAATTTCAAAATATGCCAGACATACAGTGGAATCGAAATTGCGTTTGTCTCCGACCCGCGGTGCAATACAACCAAAATTAGGTAAAAAGATAAGGTAAAATAGATAAAATAAAATGAGGTAAAAATAAGATAAATAATATTTACAGTAATACATTCTAAATTGTGCAAAATGGTAAATAAAATAAATAAAAATACAATTTTAAGAAAAAGTAACTTGTGCAATATGTGCAGTGTGCATTAAAGTGATTGATAATTAGTTATTATTCCAGAGTTCTTGGTGGCATACGGGAGGGGGTTTCAACATCCAGTGTTTGTGGCAGAGGGGGGGGGGGGGAGGAAGAGAGGGGAGAGAGTTAAGCTTCCTGACAGCTTGGTGGAAGAAGCTGTTTCCCAGTCTGGTGGAGCCGGCCCGCAGGCTGCGATACCGTCTCCCCGATGGCAGGAGGCTGAAGAGGCTGTGTGAGGGGTGGGTGGGGTCACGCACAATGCTGGTTGCTTTGCGGGTGAGGCGGGTACCGTAGAGGTCCAGAAGAGAGGGGAGTGGGACACCGATAATCCATTCAGCAGCCTTCACTGTGCGCTGCAGGGTCTTGTGGTTGGCAGCAGTGCAGCTCCCAAGCCACACAGTGATGCAGCTGGTCAGGATGCTCTCGATGGTGCCTCTGTAGAAGGAGCACATGATGGTTGGGGGTGCTCGTGCTCTCTTCAGCTTGCGGAGGAAGTAGAGGCGCTGCTGGGACTTCTTGGCCAGTGATGTGGTGTTGGTTGTCCAGGAGAGATCCTCACTGATGTGAACCCCCAGGAACAGCTGCTCACTCTCTCCACAGCAGCACCGTCGATGGTCAGTGGGGGTTTAGGAGTGGGGACTCTACACCACGTGGCCAGTTGGCTGACCTCCATCCTGTAGTGCGTCTCATCGTTGTTGGAGATGAGACCAACCACTGTTGTGTCGTCCGCGAACTTCACAATGTGGTTGCCGCTGAAGGATGGAGCGCAGTCGTGGGTCAGCAGCGTGAAGAGCAGGGGGCTGAGCACACAACCTTGGGGGGCCCCAGTGCTCATGACGGTGGTTTTTGATGTGCTGCCGCCGACACGCACTATCTGAGGCCTCTCGCTGAGGAAGTCCAGCAGCCAGTTGCACAGGGAAGTGCTGAGCCCCAGCTGGTCCAGTTTGCCGATCAGCTGCTGAGGGATGATGGTGTTGAATGCTGAACTGAAGTCTATGAACAGCATTCTGACGTATGAGTTTTTGGTGTCCAGGTGGGTGAGGGCTGGGTGAAGAGCAGAACAGATGGCATCCTCGGTGGATCTGTTACCTCGGTATGCAAACTGGTAGGGGTCCAGGGTGGCGGGGAGGGTGGATTTGATGTGGGCCATGATTAACCTTTCGAAGCACTTCATGGCGATGGGGTTCAGTGCAACGGGTCGATAGTCATTGAAAGTGGATGGTGAGGGCTTCTTTGGAACGGGTATGATGGTGGTGGCTTTGAAGCACGACGGAACAACAGCCTGACTCAGAGAAGCGTTGAAAATGTCCGTGAAGACATCTTTGAGCTCCTCTGCACAGTCCTTCAGCACACGGCCAGGAATGTTGTCTGGACCTGCAGCCTTGCGGGTGTTGATCTTGGAGAAGGTTCTCTTCACGCTGGCTGCAGTCAGGCACAGAGTCTGGTCGTGGGGAGCGGGGGTGGTCTTCTGTGGGGGCGTGCTGTTGTGCGCTTCAAACCTGGCAAAGAAGCTGTTGAGGTCGTTCAGCAGAGAGGTGTTGCTGTCACAGGTCTGTGGCTTGGGTTTGCAGTCCGTGATGGTCTGGATACCACGCCACAGGCTCTGCGCGTCTCTGCTGTCCTTGAAGTGTCCGGTTATTTTTTGTGTGTAGCTGCGTTTGGCTTCCCTGATGCCACGGGACAGGTTGGCCCTCGCTGCTCTCAGGCAGGCTGCGTCCCCAGCTCTGAAGGCGGTGTTCCTGGCCCTCAGTAGCCCGCGTACCTCTCCTGTCAGCCATGGCTTCTGGTTAGCCCAGGTGGTGATGGTTCTGGTGGTGGTGACATCAGCAATGCATTTGCTAATGTAGGAGGTAACAGTGTCAGAGTACTCCTCAATGTCTGTGTGGTTGTTGTAGGTGGCTGCCTGCTTGAACATCTCCCAGTCTGTGATATCAAAGCAGTCTTGTAGTGCAGCAGAGGCCCCCTCTGGCCACACACATACCTGCTTCAGAACTGGTTTGGTGACTTTAACCCTGGGTCTGTAAGCTGGCATTAGCATGACACTGATGTGGTCAGAGTGGCCGATGTGGGGGAGGGGTGAAGCTTTGTAAGCACCTTTAACTGATGTGTAAATCATGTCCAGAATGTTACCTTCTCTTGTGGGAAAGGTCACGTGTTGGTGGAAGTGGGGTAAAACCGTCTTGAGATTTGCATGGTTAAAATCCCCAGCGATGATGAAAAATCCGTCTGGGTGGGCTGTCTGTTGCTCACTGATGGCGTTGTAAAGTTCCCAAAGTGCGTCGATTCTATCAGCGTTGTTGGTGGTGGGGGGAATATACACAGCGACCAGCAAGGTCTCTCTCGGTTGATAGAAAGAACGGCACTTTATGATCATAAACTCCGCCAGCGGTGAACAGTGTTTACATACCACAGCAGCATCTCGACACCAAGCATCACTGATGTAAACACAGACTCCACCACCTTTCTTCTTTCCTCCTTTAATAAGGATTCTGTCCGAACGGTAGCATGTGAATTGTTCAAGCTGAACGGCGGAGTCTGGGATGCGTTCGTTCAGCCATGTCTCTGTGAAAATGTACGTGCAGCCGTCCCTCACGTCGCGGTGCGCAGCTCTCAGTAGCTCTATATGGTCCATTTTATTGTCCAGAGATCTTACATTTGCCAGTAGAAGAGTTGGAAGAGCGGACCCGTGTGGTATTTTAGCCAGTCTCGCTCTTATGCCTCCACGTTTACCTCGCTTTTGTTTCCGCTCGCACCGTTTACGTTTACGTCTCCTCTCCGGGGGGTAAACCGGCTCGCGAAGCAGTCCCAAAGTTTGAAGCTGTTGTCTCAGTGATTCGGGTAATAACTCCACAGAAAGGCTGTTACTGTTTAAGTCCAGTAAAAATCGACGGCTGTAATTGTGTTTTTCCATAGTAAAACACGGAGAAAAGTTTGAGGGGTGCGTGTAGGTGACTCACCCCAAAGATCCACATACGTGCCGCGACCAGCTCACTCGGGACAGCCCGATCCACGGAGTCACTTGGGTACGATCTCCTCCGCCAGCCCTCTCTTTCATATCAGTTTAGTTGATGTGTAAAAAGAACCTGTGAAGTGTTGAAACAAAGAAAAAACATTACTTCACTTCAGATTCAGTCTCTCAGGTGTCTGCATCCTCGCGTCTTCATCGTGGCGTCTCTTCGACTCAAAACCAATTTCTGCCGGCTCCTCCACAGGTGCTGCTAATGAAGGTTACAGGGACAGAGCCACCTCACCCCCCTCAGGTGTGTCATCAGTACTGACCCTGCTTGTCCTCCTACCAACCACGCCTACCGCTAAAGACACTGAAGTGAATCCTCCTAATGCATTATCATAACAATACCTGACACACTTCTCTCAGTCATCATACTCTGTGACTTTTGAACTATTTTTTTTCTCCCTATTACTGATATAATTTCCACAGAAACCAGAAGGATAGAAAACTCAAGTGTCACATGAACATGAAGTTTCCCAGTTTATTGAATCACTGTCAAGGTTGAATAGTTGTGTGTGTGTGTTGGTTTTTCTCAAATTTTGAAATCATTCGTCTTTCTGCTGAAGTTTGTTTTTCATGCAAACATCACCCCTGCATGTCATCAATTTGTGCTGTATCATCCAATTCCAGGGTCAGAATACAAATGCATGCTCATCATTCGTTCGATGGATGAGACAGTTAAGATTCCAAATTGTAGGACTTGTGGGGGTTTACATTTCAGTCAGTGAAGTGAGTTAAAAAAAACTTGGTTTGAAAGCATTGACTAAAGAGCATTGTGTTCATTGTATTGGGGATAAAATGGCTCAAACATCAGTGTTTTAAAGACTTATGATCAACTCAACTGCTGCTGAAAGAACAACAATGAGCGCATTTTATCTAGGTTGGTAATTACCTGTTAAATGGGATTGGTAGAGGAGTTGGCGGCTCACATCTCCTGTATGATATTGTATGAGTGGGATACGAGAGAGTTAAAAGCGCTTTGTACAAACAATATGACAGTGTGTCCCATGATCTCGTTGGCTGATGTCAGGCATCAGTATTCCTTTTTCAGGTTGGCTTATTCAATATTATTTAACTTTAGATGTACTGAAAAAATGTGACTTATGACTCATAAAGTAATTACATCTCTGATAAAGCTTGACATAACCTGACAAATTGCAAATATGGATATTGCTAGAATCTCTTCATTTATTTCAATTTTTACGAGACATAATGGGCAGAGACAAAAATGAACCAGGATGCGATTGAATCCGAAACCAATTAAGTTGTCACAACATCCTGAAGTTTTAATGACATGATTCGGCATGATTCAAGTTTCTTGGTGTTTATTTTTAGTTATTTTATGTGTAGACCTCCGCTATTTTTTGGTAGCGGGGTTTAAATATCTCCTTCAAATCTCTTTTTGTAAGGTCTGTTAGTTGAATTTATATCCTGTTTAGCTAGCACTATTTGTCAGTAGAGTTCGATTATTTTGACCTCTTGTATCAAGTCCTATACTGATTTCTCTTTCTTTGACTGCTTGGTCTATGACAGCTGCTTACACATCCAGAGAGGAAGAGGCGTTTCTCGTTGTATGTGACTGATATCCTCTTTGCATGCATTTTTACACGAGAGCTGTTCAAAGGAGTGAATCATGAGGCTACGTGTGGGAAGTAGAGTAAAGGAGTGTAGAGGACTCACCATATGTAGTGATGATACAGCAGTGAAACATAAAACCATCAAGAAGCCTTTTATAATCAGAAACATTTGATTACAGACAGTGTCTGACCCAGCCTCATTTCCTTGGGCCACATGGGGTGGAGCACATGATTGTGAAACTGTAGAGATACATTTTCTTTGTATGCAGTTCCCCGTGTTATTGCCTTCCCCTTCCCAAGGTTCAAGACAAATACAGATGTTTTGAAACAACTGAGACACATTACTTATTTATCTTCTGCTTGGAGCTTTATTGTGAAACATTATGACTGTACAGACGGCCTGCATGTTATTAGTTGTTTTTCTGGCTAGCCAGCATGCTCAAATCAAAAGTAAGTTGATTGCCAATGATTCCCAAACTGATTGTGATGACCTTTTGGAGAAAACCAAACACAAGCTTACAGAACTCATGTTTTGCCGATCAATCCATGCGACCCCATGCGTTAAGTAACATAAAGCACAGAACTGCAACAATATAAGAGCATTTTAGCCTCCCATCCTGAGCTCAGAGAGTCACAGATGAGTCTTTGAAGTTCTTTTCTCTTTACCTTTCTAAGCGTCATCTGCTGAAGTCACTGACCAAGTCTTTCACCACCAGTGTCTTTACTCTTCTGGGGAAATGTATTCTTCTGCTGCTCAGGGTGTAAAGCCCTGAAGACTTTCTGACATGACGTTATTACCAAATCAATCTATTAAATTAAATGTGTTTGCTTTATTTTCCCTCCTAACGTAGCTGAAGAAGTAGCTTGCAACTTCAGAGGAGAGGTCAGAGTTCTTATTCTGTTAAACAACCAGAATTCAAGTTTATGAACCATACCCAAAATATTAAGATAAGATAAGATAAGAAATTCCTTTATTCGTTCCACAACGGGGAAATTTACTTTGTTACAGCCACAAAGATTGCAAACAAAAGAAACTGGTTTGTGTGTGGGTTACCTTGTCTTACCTGTTATACAGTTGCAATGCAAAAGTTCTGTAAAACTCCTCTGTAAATTAGTACAGAATTGCCTTATGTGAAGATATTTCCCTTATCAGATGTAAAAATGAAAAGCACATTTTTGATTTTGAAACTGGATCTGTCAAATGACCTGAAACAATAACATGACTGCAGTGAGACACAAGTTTCAGAAACTTTATTAACATGTTAGAAAAATGAAATCTAAAACTTAAACTTAAACTACAGTTGCAGTGATTGGAAAAATAATAAGAAAACAAAAACAAAGAAGAAAACATAATAATGTTTAAGGTAAAATAGAAAAGCTGTGAATGTGTATGGTAAGATGATAATACTCATGGTTTTCCTTTACTTTACTTGTTTGCTTCAACAAACTTTCAATTATTCCACTGAAGTCAGTGCCAGTTGTGCAACTCCACAAAGTGTCACCTGATGGCATCATAAGACCAGTATAACCCTCATGTTGACTTTTTGAAAACAGAGAAACCAAACCACTGTAGACTGAAATGTGGATCACTCTCATAATTATCCAATAACAGCCTTTCAACTTTTTCTTCTCAAATAAGAAAGCACACACTGACAATTAATAAACCTTTAAATACATCATTTGAAAAGAGAGTTAATTCGAAGATTTCTGAATGACTTAAACCTCAATATATTGACCTTTATGTCCAAAATATTTCTAAACAGAGTAAACCCTGTTTCCACATTAATATCACTTTAAAAAGCAGCTTAACAACATTGAGCACATTCACTTGGAATTCACAATGAAATCATTTGTGAATAATCCGCCCTGTGTCTGGGGGTTAACAAACTGCACAACTTTCAGTAATTCTAAATTGAAACCACACACTAGATTCTGCTGCAATAGGTTTTTGTCATGCTGTCCTATTGACCTGAAACGTGTTGGCCTGTGTATTGCGGAATATTTTTACGTTTTCTTGTTGGATATGTTTCCTGTTTGTGTGGTTTACTGTAATGTAACTGTAAAGCATACAGTCGGTAATCCAATGGCAGACCCTTCTGTTCAATTTAGGACCGGGGCTGTTCGACTGTAGTGTTATGTAACCCTGTAGGCCTTCATTTATACCTGATTAGAGGCTCTTTTCAGAACAAATTCTGATTTCAGTAATCAGCTGCTGTAGAGCACCAATCACATTTTTCAATGAATCATGCTGATAATGCTATAGAATATTATTAGATGAGAAAAAATATACGTGTGTGAATCAGCTGTGTTGATTATTTGTGAAGTAATTGTAACAGCTCTATACCCTACTGGTACTGTGCTTCAGTACAGTTTAAATGTACTTTTTTATTCTATCAGACTACTTTGGCAATATTGACTTTTCAGTCGTAAAAAGTAACTTACAGTAGGGGTAGGTGTACTGTACTTCTTAAAATAATGGAATGGAATGTGATGCATAATTACATTAAAGCTTATATTTACGAGTTAAAGTCTCGTGACTTTGGGTGCTTTATGATTAAGTAATGTAGAATAGGCCATTGGTTGTAATATAATGAGCTTCCTCACTTTGGATATGTTGGTACTTTTCTCTTTTTTTCCCCCCCTATCTTCATCTTTCTATTCAAGACCTTGTTCTAGTTATAAATTACAAAAATTAATCATTTTCAAATGATAAGCTAAAATAAATGTAATTGGCATTATACCACACCAAACTCTTGATAGTTTACTCCTCCATTCTCACATCATAAAAATACAAGAAACCAGACCAAGTGGCCTCGCTGAAACATAACTCAGGTAAAACTTTGAGGTACTTCCTGTAGTTTTTCCATTTTCCACTACTTTCCACTTCTTCTTTACTACTCAAGAAGGAGATTTTATCCCTGTTTACTCCACTGCAAAACACATGAGAGCTGATAGATTAATCTATTTTATAATTGATACACACCCTTACCGGGGCAATTATTTATGCTGGAGCACCCCTTCATTTGAGCCCATCAGTGTCTTTGCAACCACAAAAATGTTTGTAAATGATTTTACTGACACACCTTCATCAGAGAGGAGAATCCGATCATTGAAATCAGCAGCTCTTATCTGTCATTTTAATGATAGGAGGGTTAGGTTCACATGCTGGCATAAGTAAACCTCTTTGCTCTCACTGTTATTGTTTCAAAGTTATTGTTTAACACTGAAAACAAAGTTCTTGTGTTTTTTGCAACAACAAAAAATTCCAAGTTAAAAATTGACAAGAAACAATGTTGATAAAACTTAACTCCTGATGTTAGAAACTAGATTATATTTAACTACATATGCATTTAGAGTTATTTGATGTTTGTCAAATAAATCAATTTAAAGACATGCCCTTAACATTTAGAATAATGCTATGAACATGAATGATTTGACATCTTAAACAAAATGATGCATCGACAAATCAACCTTCTGGTAAAAAAAAATGATCAGAATGAAAAATATGTAAACAACACTTGTTTGCACTGGTTCTGTAGAGACAAAGTGATACCCTGAAGTGTGAGATAAAAAGATCAACACCTCTCCTGAGCAAAAACCTTTTATTTCTCGTTGAAAGGAACTCGATAGAATATTACAGCAGAACACACGACTGAAACAGCTGCCATTTCACGTAACACAGTACAGGAAGAAGGATGTAGTTCAATCTCATGTGTAATATTATATATAGTATATTTATAATCAATAGAAAAGAAAAAGAAATATTGCTCCCATGTTTTTTTTTTCTTATGGCATCTCTGCGTTTGATGTGTTGAAGTGAATGAAGTAAAATTAAAATTCAACGAGAGGTTAACACACCAAATGAAGTAGGACAATAAAAAGTGTCATTCCGCAAAGCACAGGAACTTTGTGGCTTTTTTATTAGGCTGAGAAGTAAACTTTTTTTTTCATTGCAAGAAAGAAAACTTGAAACCGCTCTCAAATATGGATAAATACCATTATACAGCAATCAGAGTATGCAAATAAAAGAACACAAGGCAGCTCTGCGTTAGAGCAGGCATGCAAAAATTATCATATTTGAAAAGGAGCACTAAAGACAAAATGTTGATGATTGCAGATTGTTTATGTGTGCGTCGTATGACAACTGATGGGAGAGCCAAATTGTGACATAACATGGTTAAAAGGGTGGACTGAAACGAGGGGACAACTGGATGCTATGTAAAGTGAACTGGAGTGCTGAGTGTTTGCTGACAAACTACTTTCATGTAGTTGTTGCTAGAAATTGCTATAACATACTGTGTTATCAATTTGCTGACCTCTTCTTAATTTCCTTTAAGCAATAAAAGAAATGTTAGGAAAAAAACAGTTATGAAATATCACCCTGGACAGTTGCATCCAAAGTGTTAGTGTTTTAAATAAGCCACTTTAGGCATCGTTATCTAATAAATGTCTCATATTTCTATGACATATTTTCATAAATCTCTTTTGAAAAATAATTGTATCTATATTTGAATTTTTTTTTAATAAGTAAATCTATTTTCCAGTACATCATTTTTCTTTTTCTCTCACCCTTAAGGTACAGCACCCCCCTGTGGGTTTTGTTTTCCAAAAGCACCTAATTTTTCTTACAATCAGACTGAATATTGCTTCAGTCATTAATGGTCTGTGTTCAAGATTTAAGGATCCAAATGGCGCACCCTAAATAAGTCCACAAGGTCAATTCCCTTGAGACCACAGCTCAAGTCTTGCAATATTAAGCTTTAACTCTGAAAATCGTGACCAGTGCTAGAAGCCCGTGCTCACCGTGTCCCCTTTTGACATAAAAAGGTCACAGGGTTCAGAAGTGGGCCTGCATAATATCAGACATCATCAGTAGCCACAGGTGTCCCAGCTGCAGCACCTGGCTGATGGTGTCTGCACTCAGAACCTCTTGATGATGCGCAGGCACAGGTTATGCTGATATTTCCTTAAAACATAGATTGGACTCACTGGACCTGAGACAAAAGAAGCCACGTGTGAGCAGTCTTCACCACATATCAGCTATTGGAGCAGGAGGTTAGCACCTGAGGGACCCACAAGAGCAAGGGAGGGGAAAAGTGAGAAGAAGGGAGGGGTCATTTGGACTCATTTGGATTGTCCAGAGAGTCCAAATGAGTCGTGTGCTTGTAACAGATCACCTTACGGGGACCTTGCTGGGATGAGTGAATGTCCTGCGATGCCAAGGATGCCCCCTATGGACGAGGCTGTGGCCCTGGGTGTTGTCGTTCTGTCCAGTCAAGCCGTCCCCTTTCTTTTCAGACAAAAACACACACACACACACACACTTACACCGTAATTGTGATGCAGGCGCTCTTGTCTCACTCCAAAATACGCACCACTTCCTTTCATAATTTCACAGAAAACAGGTCAGAGCCAGGTGAGCTGTTACCGCTGGATATCAACCAGGAAGTGTTGCTGGGAACTGCTGCATGAAACTTAAGTTGCTGGACTACATGTGTGAGGTTATCAAATAGACAATCAATATATCTATATATAGATATTTATATATAGATATACCTATATATATATTTTATCAATGGGGAATCTTATACAGGAGCTGACTAACGCCGTCCGCACTCATTTATCTATAACATCCACCTAAACTTTAGAACATGATTTTCTTATATAGACATTATTTTCTCAGTCAAATATACTATTTTTTTTTTTTTTTACTCCGTTGTTTTAGCATTTTAAAGTTCGATTCGTCATGCACACAATAGTCGTTCCTTTATGTCAGATTCTCTATTTATCTCCAGGCTTTTCGTCATGTTGTCAGCTTCATCACGAGCAGGCCAGCTCTACCATCCATCCATCCATCCGTCAATCGTCGTCCACGTCTTCGCCCTCGGACTCCTCTCCGGCTCTCCTCTCGTACATCTTATCCCGGTGCCGCTCCTGGATCTCTTTCATCTCCTCGGCGTAGCGGCTGAACGCTCCGCCGAACTTGCTCCACGCCTTGAACGGGATTGTTATAGAGTTTCTATAACTGGGCTTCACCTCGCTCACCCTCAAGAAAACTCCGTACTTGTTGGATCCCACGTCGAAGAAGAACCGCTTGGAGTCCACCATGATCGAGGTGCCCTCGGGGAGCTCGCTGTAGCCCCCTGCCCCTCCGCCGCCGGCGAGATCCTCCTCATCTCCCCCGTAGTCGTCTATCAACTTGGCCAAGGCGTCGCGGAACTCTATTAAGCCCTGGGCAGGGAGAGCGATGGTTTGTCCGGCCTGCATGCCAGCCCCCGGGATGCCACCCACTCCAACTCCGAAGCCGGGGCCTCGGTTGACGGTCTGCCGGATCCGGAGAAACCGACCCCGCTGGTTCTCCTTTAGGTCGAGGTAGTATTTGCGGTTTTCGCGCACCAGGAACTCGCTCTTCAAGGCCCGTCTAGGCCCGGTGTCATCCCCGCCGGAAGACTGTGCGATCTGCTCCGGGGTGCTAGGCCCCAGCTGGGCGTAGTGCTCTATGAAATCCCCCAGGTAGTCGCGGAACTCTGCCGCGACTGACATGGAGAGGGTCAGTCGACTTTTTGAGCCCCCGGCGCCCACCTCGGCGATTTTGATGAACCGGCCTTTGGCGTTCTGCTTCACATCAAGGTAGAAGCGTTTGTTCTGGATGTCCAACCGCTTCGATGCAAGCTCCTGGGTCTCCGGTTCCCGCTGGTAATGCTGAAACCCGCTGCCTCCCCCTCCACCACCACCTCCACCGCCGCTGCTGCCGCCGCCGCCACCGCCGCCGCTACTGCCACCGCGCTCACTGCCACTGTCCCCATCCGCCATCTTCACCACCAGCAGCCCGTTTCTCTGCGTATCTTTGACCCCCCCACCCTCCCCTTGCTTGCCAAGCTAGCAGAGGAAATCGGGACGCAGGGTTCTGGGTTCTGATTTGTCGAAGCAACTGTCAATCAAAAAAGGTCGTCTTGATTTCTTGCGTTTTAATTGGCTAGTAACGCTGCCTGTCATTTCAGGCAAAACCCGCCTACTGCACTACATCCACAGCAGCGCTCAATTTATGTCTTACGTATATCCTACTTTCTGCGGGAAAAAAACATATTTCTGTGAACTGTTGCAATAACCAATTTATAATGCAGTGATCATACACATATTAGACGATTAAAATACGTTCTGTATGCACTTGTAGGTACAAATATAAACCCGTTTTGGCCTTCAATGTATGTATTAATTTGTACGTTCAAACACGCAGTCCCCGCCTACTTGTTGGTTTCGTGCGCAAAAAGCCAGGCACGACGATCTGGTGATGGGGGGATGGGTGACTGTTCTGCAATCTGCTCAGCGATTGGACGAAAGTGAGATTCAAAGTAACAACGCACGCTCCGATTGGCCGATCGGACTCCCACGAGGGGTCTCATGCAAAAAAAAAGATTTCCGAAGGGTTTATTGTTTCTTTGCTTTTCGGGAGCCGAAATTGTTTGCCATCTTTACTCACTTCCACATTCAAATAAAACTGGTCGGAAAATAAAAATGGTAAGTCCGGCTCGACTGACGCTGAATGCACTTGCGGGAAAATCTTTGCGCATTAATTCACGTTATTGTCCAGCTGGAGGATTTTAAATGTTTATATAATTGGAGCTGGTGGGGGGGAAAAAGCGAACAGAGGGTGTGTGTGGTTAAAAAGCTTGCTAACTGTCAGCTATCACGTTAGCATTAAGAAGTCTGTATTTGATTCTCTTTTTCGTTCTTAATAACACCAAAGTGTAACGCACCACTATCTGAAAACGCCAATCCAGTTGGATACGTGGAGTGATTTACGAGAAGTGTTAGATTTGACGCAGAGAAGCATTTTGTTTCACTCGGTGTAGCGTCTTTCTTTGGTGTGTTAGCAACCTTTAGCAAGCTAAGTGTGGCTAATCCGTTAGCTACACGGTGAGGTGTCTGTTATTAGTTACCCCTCAGTCTCTTACTAGAGGACTCTAGTCTAGTGAGTGTGTGTTGACTGTGTCGATTATGTACTTTCTAGTAATCTAAATGATAGGATAACATATTTTTCATGTATTACTCGTCAAATGAAAACTGTACCCCCCTGAAAGCGGCGGGTCTGTTGTTTGTTTGTCGCGGGATGTCAGGACTCCGGAGCCCGCTGACAGCTCCCCGTGTTTCTCTCTGTTTTTTTAAACACTCTGTCGCTTTTATCTTACTTTTATTATCTAAGAGTCAGAGTCAAAAAACAACAACAAATATTAACATTTTTTTTTTGGTAAACGCTATCATCTTAGTTGTAGTTTTATTCGCTTTTATTCTAGGTTGGCGGGAAAGCTACAACAGATCTGAAACGTAATTAATTAAAACTACAAACAAGCTTTTACGCCTACACTTTGTTTTCTTGCTTAACTGCAATATGTGCTAAGTGAGATGCTGTTTCGTGTTTTTGGTTTGTGTACTGCAGAAATTTTAACATCCACACTACAGTTTTACTTTCCTGAGTTCAAGATGTTTTTGTTTCCTGTTTAAAAATTGTCCTTACAATTACCTCATGCAGGCTGGTGGCAAGGCAGGAAAAGACAGTGGCAAAGCCAAGGCAAAGGCAGTGTCGCGCTCCCAGAGGGCTGGGTTGCAGGTAAATACTGTGAAGCTTCATATTGGCTTTACTGTTTGTGTCATGTGCTGTCGTCCTCTTGCAGAGATTGCCCCTGTTATTTTTGAACTGACTACTTTGTCCTGTCTCTTTCCTGGTAGTTTCCAGTGGGTCGTATCCACAGGCACTTGAAGACCCGTACAACCAGCCATGGCCGTGTAGGAGCCACAGCAGCTGTGTACAGTGCTGCTATCCTTGAGTACCTCACTGCTGAAGTAAACCGTCCCTCTTTTTGTGCATGTTTATGTTTAACAGTGAGATTAGGTATTCACGTTTCTGAGTTGTATGACGCTGCTAACATTGATCTGTTTGTTTTCTTGCGCTCAGGTACTAGAATTGGCAGGAAATGCCTCCAAAGACTTGAAGGTGAAGCGTATCACTCCCCGTCACTTGCAGCTTGCCATCCGTGGTGATGAGGAGTTGGACTCTCTTATCAAGGCAACAATTGCTGGTGGAGGTAAGCTGACTCTTCGTGTGTCATTTGTAGATCTACTTGCTTGTGTGTTGGTATCAGTTAGCTCTGCTACATCTATACTACATGCCATGAAGTATTTTCCTGGAGATCACTGTTTAAAACAATTAAACCAATGAATGCTTTTTCTGTATTTGTTTGTTTTCAGGTGTCATTCCCCACATCCACAAATCCCTCATTGGGAAGAAGGGCCAGCAGAAAACTGCATAGATGCCATGTTGACCAGAAGTTTTGGGGCTTGGGCTTTGATTGGACCAGGAGTTGACATTTGTTTTTTTTTTATCATTAATATTATAGCAAACAAAGAGTGATTGTTAGTTTTGTGTTGTAATATTTTCCCATAACTAGAAAAAAAAGTACAGAAAACCCCTTAACAAAAGAAAAACCCTTTGTATGTTATTGTAGAACGTTTGCCTGGGGAATATATGATTATTTCAAATGGTGACAGTGAATTTGTTTGATTGGCCTGGGTCTCTGTAATGTTTTATACTGAAAAAAGACGTTGTTAAACCTTTTTTATATAAAAAGTTGTTTTGTGGTTATTTTCTTGAAGTTACAATATTTGCTATCATACAACTTTTTAAGGAGATTTTGTTTCTTTCGATGACAAATGCTAAATGTGATGTGGTGCTTTTCCCCCCTGTTGACTTACTGTTATATTTTCAACTGCACAAGGATAGTGTTGTATTAAAAGTTGACTTTTTACATCAAGATGACATTTTTTTACAATGCAGTTTATTGCAACCTTTGTCAAAAGATTGATGTTAGTTGTTGCAAGTTAAGAAAAGTGTTAGACCATAATTTAAGTATGTAATCAGGGAGCAGTCTCACTGTGGAAACATCTGCTAATAACAAAAGTAATCAATAGGTGCCCCGTGATTGAAGACTATTGAATGCAGATTGAAAAGCACATCAATATATCAGTCTGTAAGTCTGCCTTTTTTAAAGTATGTATTCAGGGAAATTACTGCATATTTTATCTTTTAATAAATACCAAATGCATGTTACTCTTTGCTCCATTTGAAGCCCTTTAAATTGAATATTTTTTTCCAGTTAAGAATTGTATAATTCTAAAACGGACGTGTTATGCGCTTCAGTTTTTAAATTAATGGTATTTTAGATATTTTTTTCAAGGGTGCTTTGTATGAAATGGGTGCGTTCTATAGGATTATTTAAAAACTATTCAATCAAGCAACTTTAAAACTTTGGAGGGGTTTGAGGGGGGAAAAGGCCTGTCCATCAGTTTGAACAGAATTTCGTCTTTGTGGGATCACCACTTGCCAACAGGGGGAGCCACTGACATTAAAATAATCTCAAACCCTTGCTGATCAATACTTCTTGGCAAGTTAAATAAATGGAATGACAAGAAAAAAGAAATGTACAATAACATTGATCTCTGTATTCAAGATAAATGCATGCCTGCCAAACTCTTAGATTTGATGAGGGAAAATGCTGATAGTAAAGCAAAACACACTTTTTATTTTCTATTGTAGAAAATGTCCCGTTTACTCCCTAGAGATGGTTAAAAAATAAAATAAAAACTACTGTTTGCAGGCCCAATGGGCCCTCAGGACACTCAGGAGGTGCTTTATCTGAACAACTCAAACATTGGACTCTAACATGAGCAAGGATCAATCAGACACTTATAGTGAGAATCAAGTTCTTTAAATAGCCTTGCTTATTCAAGGATGAAATATGTCAAGTGTGCTTTCTCCAGTTTTCCTTTTTAATGCCTTTGCTACATTTTTGTGATAGGAATTAGGGTTTTTTACCGAAAGCCAATTGTGCTGTTGGTAATCTTTTTTAGTGTTCGTGGAAACCTTTAAAGACTCCTCTTAAATTGGAATTTCTAAATGGCAGCGTAAAAACAAGGCCTTCATACTTCTTTAAATAGTGGTTGAGGGCAAATAGGGTGGAATCTTTAAAATGATTTTTTACTTGTCAATGGAAAATTATTTAATTTCAAGTACAAGTTCAGTGAGATTTAAACACCATCTTTTAAATCCTGAACTGAAAGTGGAAAAATATGTTAGATTTAAAAAATACATGCAAATTAATATAAAAGAGATGTCAAGTTTAAACTGCAACCATAATAAGGGCACATTTCAAAGTGTTTCATCATCTGTTGTGTATTTTCCTGATTTCTGTTTGATTCAGGACTTATTTACCTTTCCGCTAGATAACGTCTTTAAAACTGCATGGACAGGCTGCTTGTTTACACCTGTTACAAACTCAAGTCAACGCTGAGTTTGCCTTTCAAGTCATAGCATTCATGAAAAAGAGCACTCTCTCATCAATCTGCCCATTTTTCTTTTTGCTAGAGAGCTCACAATTGTTTTTCCAGAGATGTTGAAAAAATCCTTAAAGGCTTAACAGTAAGTAAACATTTAAAGACTTTCATATCTTTAAAAAATCAAATTATTGTGGACGTGGTAATTCTTTTTTTCCCCATGTAGATTAACAATGTCCATGTCACACTCTAATCTCCTGATGGTTTATTCTGAAGGCTCCTGTTGCATGTCCGTCAGGATAGCCTCCTCTTTTGCCACTCCTAAATGTTTTTCAGGTTTTTCTCCATTAAAAGGGCTTTGGGAATTTTTTTTCTATTCCAAATCAAAGGTCAAAGGATAGAGGGTGTTGTATTCTGTACTAGTAAGGATTGTAAAAATCAAAGAGTATTTGTTCATATAGATATTAAGTTATAAATTAATGACGGAGACGGAAATGTCTAACCATGATTTTCTATTTTGTAATTTCACTTACATCTCAGTTCCATGCTCTTCTCATTATTTCCTTTGCTTTTTCCAAATGGCAAAGTGTCTCTGTATAATATGAGCTACAAATGATTTCAGAGAGATGAGTGATAAGACTGCAAAAGAACAAGCAGCACACTGAGGATGACAGGAACAGAAAACTGTTGTTTAGTTAAAAAAAACAACTTCACAACCATTTCATCCAGCTTTTTTCTGACTCAGATTAATGACTGAGAATATAATTTGCTATGCAGGTTGTGAGGTGACTAAAAACCAAGAAACTCACTTAGATAATCTTGTAATGACTTAATACAGAACTAAGTTTTTAATGACTCCAGAATCAGGCCCACAACTGGACTGAGTCACACCGATTTAATATATAAGTTTTTCCTGAAAATAAACCACAAATTGAGGTAATTTTAAATTCTAAATCAAGTCAAATCTAGTCTACTTTATATTCATACACATGAATAATGTCAACAAAAGGGCTTTAAGTTGTGAAAGGTAAAACATGAATCAAGAATACATCATACATTATAAAACAATATTAAAAGTAATAGTAAACTCTAAAACCATTGTATATTCATAATCTGTTGGGATAAAACATTCTCATCTCCAGTGGAAAGCCAAACAGAAGAAATGGGTCTTTATCCATAATTGAAAACATTTGATGAAGGGGACAGATCTTATTTGGGAGGGACAGCAACACAGGGGTATTGTGGCCCCTGTTATTTTTTCCTGTGAAGAGGTAAGCAGCGCATTTTGAACCAGCTGCAGGCATTGGATGGACCCCTGGTCCAAACCCACATACAAATAATAACAATAGTCTAGTCCAGATATTATGAATGCGTGTCACCCTCTCTAAATCACTGGGAGGGACATAGGCTTTCACTTTGGCTTTCAGTCTCAGCTGATAGGAGCTCAGCTTATCAACAAAAGAAATCTGCCAGTCAAATTTAAAAACATTGTCAATATAAAAACCCAGATTCTTTAACGTAGACTTACAGGCAAGAGGGCCAAGAGTGCCTGCTTCCAGCAGCAGCTCAAGGTGTCCAAACACAATGATCTCTGTCTTGTTTCCATTTAGATAAGGGAAGTTAAACTCATCCTGACGTGCTCCATCAAGGTACTTCGGTCACATTTCAGTTTCAGTTAATTTATTTCAGTATTATTGTTTTTCCTGTTTTAATATACTCACTATTTGGTACTTTGTACTTATTTTGTACATGTGTCTGTCTTCCAGATCCTGCTCCTAGTGATTTCCCACCTTATCCACCCCCTTCCTGATTGTACTCACCTGCGTCTCATTACCCCCTGATTGTCTGTGTTTTTAAACACTGTTTGTCTTCCTTCAGGTTGCCGTTTGTTGTGTGTTCCCTGGTGTCGCCTTTTTTTTTTAGCATTTCTTTGGCGAACATTTCTAGCATTTAATCTTTGCCTGACTTTTTTTTGAGTATTTCCTTTTTTTCCTGCTTCCTTTGTGGATTTGTTTTCCTCTCTGAAAGAACTTGTGTACCGACCTGGACTGTGAAATAAACTCTCTCTTTTATCAAACTGCCCTTGTGGGAGTCTGCAGTGAACCCTTACTTTATCATTTCAAAGGCATGTAGATTTGTACATCATCTGAAAGCAAATGGAATGAGACATTGCATTTCTCAAAAATAGACGGCAGGGGCAGCATAAAGACAATAGTATGGGACCCAAAATGGAACCTTCTGGGACACCACACGTAAGTGCTGCTATCTCTGAGGAATAATCCCCCAGGTGTACAAGGAAGCTCCTACAAGTAGGCCTAAAACTGCTTGAGTGCAGCATCTTTGATCCCCACACGATTTTCTAAACACCACAAGAGCATCATATAATCAAAAGTGTTGAAGGCAGCTGTTAAAATCTAAAACCACCAGAATCTCACGAATCAAAAGTGAAATTCAAATCATTAAAATTATTAAAAGAGCAGTTTCCATGCTATGATGAGTTTTAAAACCAGACTGAAACTTTTTTTTGTACATGTTAAAAATGTGTACAGTGGTTCAGAACTACTTTCTCCAGGACTTAAGACAAGAAAGGCAGTTCTGTTGTGTGTGTTGTTGTGTGCAATGAACAGACTTAATTGACAACAACACACACCATAAGACAGCATGAGGTCTAATGGGCTCCTCTTTGGGACCAGACACTGACTGAGTGAGGTTATTTTGGGTAAGTCAATTCAAGAAATATTTAACCATAGGATGGTCTCAAAGCTTACACGCATGTTAAAATCAACACAAATTGAGGTGTATCGTTTGCTCAAGGGGATACGGGGACAAACACGATATTTGCTATACTGGTGTCTGACTACTGCTGCTTTACTGTGCTTTTGGGTCTGCATTTGCCATAAATAATGAGTTGTATGTTTGCTGTTTGTTGTAGAAACAAGACTTTACAGCTAAGCTAGTAGCTTTTTGAAGCTTGATATAGGAATGGAGGAGAAAAATGCTAGCTTTACACTTAACACTGGATTTTTCTGCGTTAGTTAAAAAACATGCAACACAAACAACCCGAAGTTGCAGTGAAATGAAAAGACAGGAGCTCTCTAATATTTCGCCAAATCACTCTGACTGTAAAGTCTGTGCTGTACCAAATGTTCTGATAATCCATCCAGAAGTCATTGTTACATTACCCTTAAAACTACCAATGTTAGTCTTATGTTGGCACTAAAGGAAGAGACTCACCGAAGTCATTATTTGATAATAACGTTTTGTCCAATTATCAGAAGCAAATGGGTATTTTAAAAAAAAGTATCAGATACAAAACTTGTTTTAAAAATAAGTTAGTCAAGGCTTTTGTTGATTTTACATTTGTGCATCAGCGTTTATTTTACACATTTTGATTAATTGTTGCTGTTTGCTGCTAATGCTAATATCAGCATGCAAAAGGCCCATGTAAATAAGTCTACCCTCTTAGTTAAATGTTTCAACATGCAACAATACTGAAGCATTCCCTATGAGCACTTAATGAAAAGAGAAGCTGAGGCTGCTATTAGTTTTGCAGGTATGTTTTTGATAAACCAAAGCGGGACATTGTTATTCCTCAGAGTTTGAGCGTGAAATTCCTAAAAAAAGAAGACAAACTTTTACTGTCACCATGAGCAGTGATAGCCATCTTGAAATATCAAAAATCCGAGTAAAACTATGTCCTGCACACACTTTTTGAATGACAGGTAGTCTCAGAACGATGCTTGATTCGCAAAAAAATACGTCACCTATCAAACAGAACATTTAATCCTGCGGATTACTCCTATACCAGACTGTCACATTTGAAATAGAGCTGGGGTTTTGAGGTGGTTATGAAACTGCTACAAACTCAGGGACCCAAACACATGCAGTCAAGGTTTCTCTATCAAACGTGACAGCGGATGTGTTGTCCACATGAGTACGAGCCTCTGCGGGAACACATGAAAGACACAACTGCCTCACATCTTCAAAGAGGGGGAATCATTAGTTTATTCTTACATCTCTATCTGTCTAACAATTGTCTCTGGAGGGTGACAGCCAAAGGTCATTTACCATAAGGTAAATGGAGATGTTAGAATCAGAGCTGAATCTTTAATCCCATGTTTTAAACTTTGATGTTGAGACATTTTAGTCTGAGAAAGTCCTTCCAGATAAACTCAATAAAGGTTAAAAAAAAAAAAAGCCCCTCAGGTGTGATCAGTTACAGTTGGGTGGTGAAACTGAAGGTAAGTCCTCAACAGGAGTAACGTCATGATGAAAGGAAACACAGGCCTCCTTTGATCGTGGATATAAAGAATATGTTGGATAGACAGTGACAGAGAACATCTTCATTTACTCTGAGGAAGAGGAGCTTTCACAGAGACCTGTCAGTGACTACTAATGTCTGTACATTTTACGTTTTTGAACTCTCAAAACCTCTAATGCAGTCTGGATTGGAACCACACAGGAAGCATAAGGACTGAAGACATTTATTAGAAGACGTATTAAAACACAAACTACCAATAGCATTACATTGTCCTTTGAAGTTAGAAGAAACAAAGGCAAGTTTTCAGTGTGTCTACTTATAAAAGAGCTTAAAAATTATGTTTTCTAGGTCAGCCAAAAAAAAAAACAAAGAACAAATGCCTAAACTAAAGTATTTGTTGCTAACACAAAAACTGTTGAGAGTAATCATCCCAAGAAGTCAGATTCTGTTTGAAATTGTTGATTGACTTTTTTTTGTAGTTAGAGTTCATAGTGCAACAATGAAAGAATTCAACCATTTTTTTCACCATTTCGTTCATGTCTGCGCCACCTCAAAGTCGGCACATCTTGAAATCAGCATTAAATGGCAGTTAGTTGTGTTTTCAGCTTAAAAGTTGTGTATGGCACAGGTGTCAAAGCTTTGTCAAGAGAGTCTATGCAAGGAGGCATCATGGTAAAAGTTTGTGTCAGCCACATGATCAACACAAGCAGTCTGAGTTCTCCACACATCTTCACAAACACATGTGTTGCTTTCATTGGCCACATTTAACCTGAGTAGGTATCAACAACAACAACAGATGTTTATAACTTTAACTGAACTGAGATCTTTCCACTCATCTATCTACAAAAAACACAGAAAACTGCTGTCTTTCTCTTTTTGTTCCTGAATGTGTCAGCACTTTTCAGGAGGTGTTTTAACTCCAGTGTCACTATTTTATCAGCACCAGGAAAACGACCTGCCCACCATGTCAAAGAACAACTGGTTGGGCTTCCTGAAGTAGTGACAGAGTTTCTTAAATGCCTGGAGGCTGAGCGGGGCATGCGGCCTGCCTTTCGACTCATCCAGGCACTTGTCGTGTCCAGATGAAAGGAGGCAGTAGAAGCCCTTGGTGGTGTTATAGTAGAAGTTGTCGGGACTTATCCTGGGCGGCAGGTCCAGAAACCTCTCGGCCTTCCTTAGCTCGGGAAAGGGATCCCGTATGAGGGCATCACCGTCTACAACATGTATCTGCTCCCTGGGGAAGACCTCAAGCCAGCGGGCGAGGTGCTGGTGGTACAGGCTCCTCTGCAGCGCCTTGTAGCTGGGGTCAATGTGGCCCTTGAGGAGCAGGAGCTCTTCTAGCGGTTGATAGGGCTTGTGGCGGGTCAGGCGGTTATGGAGGACTTGGGTGTAGTCGGACACCAGCCTCTCTGCAGGGTCACGGACGATGAGCAACAAGCGGACAGCAGGGTTCATGTTCCAGACCCGCGCAGGAGCCTGAGGGGTCGCAAAGTAGCCTGGGGTCTTCTCCACTGTCAGCTGACCAGGGAGTGTGAAGGGCATCTGTGCTCGGTACCATGTCAGGCCCCGGCTGTAGTGCTCCTCCACGTTGAAGTAGTGCACCTGATGGAGGAACAGAGAGTGGTGTTAGTTAAGATAAGGAGAGCAGCACATGTATAAAAGAAGCGATAGAAACCTTTCTTTAATGCCTCTGTAAATATGGCTTGAAATATTGAAAAGGCAAATATAAAATACAGTTTAAAGACTCAATAAGCATCCACACAGATCTAAGTTTAAAAAAAAATCTCCATGACTGCTCGAAATCCTAGGTCGAAATAGTTTATTTCAACTAGTCAAAGATTAGTAAGTCTTGGCTATCTATACCACAGTTTGCAATTGTTTTTGTAATTGTTCTCCAAGACTGCAACACTAAAAGAAGCAGAAGTATGTTGTGACCTCAGATGGAGATACATCCTTGAAACTTTAGTTAAGTACAGCACAAATGTAAATCTCAGTTTTCAACATACTGTGTTACAGTACAATATAAGGTAATGCTTTCATTTATTTTTTATCCATTTGTTACCTCAGCTTTTGCCACCTCCACATCTGGGTGCAGGTTGAGCATCTCCAGCAAGGCCCTGGTTCCTCCTTTCCTCACGCCGATGATTATGGCTCCGGGGAGTCGCTGCTGGGTGGCATTATGAGAGGGGGAGGAAGAGGAGGGTGAAGAGGAGGATGAAGAGGAGTGGGCAGGCAGGATGGAACCCCTGCTGCGTAATTCCCTCAAGCACACAGACAACTGAGTCTGCAGCAGCAGAAGCACCAGCAGCGCTAGTAGCACTGTCCACAGCATGGTACACACACATACACACCCACCCACACACACACACACACACACACACACACACACACACACACACACACACACACACACACACACACACACACACACACACAGACACACCGAGGTGGAGTGGTGGTTATGTGCACACACTCATGAAGCTCCTGGTAGTTTACAGAGTTGTGATTGTTTCAGTCAGCAGGCAGCCTCTGGAGGGAGCTCTTCAGACAACCTGTGAGCCAAGACAAATAATAATGGTTAGTGTCCACTGTCCTTTTCAATATTGTTTGACAAACAAGCAAGAAAATTTAACAATATGGAATAGCTGTTAGCCTATTAGCAAGTAAAATGAGCTCCTGCTTTTTGTAAATCTTATAATTCAAAATCCAAAGATAAACAGCTTGTCAAGTTTAATGCAAACACATTTTAAGTAATAAGCAATCCTGAAACTAACTTAGTTAGTTCTTTATTTTCTTCTGCCATAGCAGTAACTCATTTTCCCAGGGTGCACACTTTATAAAGGTCTCATTTGAAAAATAAAACAAAAACATATTAACATCAACATCAGTGTTTTAAAGTGAAAGCCCTTTTTGTTTAACTTTTTTTCACATTTGTTCCAGTCTATAGAAACCGCTGACACACTACATGTAGCCTAATCAAATGTTATAAGACCTCAGCCTGTGCTCTGTTGGAATTTTTTTTATATCCTTTAACCACATACTTGGTGCAATATCAAGATGGTTTTTTTCCACAGAGCCAAAACTAAAACTCAGCAAAACCAAAAAATATAGCCTCCTTTATGCACCAGAGTGGAATGTAATCAGGAGTGGTCTGTTATTCATGTTGTTTATACTAGAATCATAGATCCAATGGGTAATACTAATTCATTATAGCTTAAATGTAACTGTATACATACTGCAACCTTATCTGACAGAGTGAGAAAGTAAGGCCAAACAATATTATATATGCATTACAGTTATATCACCAAATGTGCATATGCACCATTCTTGAAAAATGAGTGCCTAATCCAAATCAAAACCCCAAACCTTCTGCTCAGAAAGAATAAATGAATGTGAAGTGTTTCCTTTGAGCAGGGGAGGATGCCGCGTTGGCATCAGCCAGATTATAAGAGTGTAGTCACTGAGTGTCTCATTTCATCTCGTAGAAACAGCAGTGTGTGCATGCTTGCTCAACTGTTTTATGAGCCCATATGTCTGAGAAGGATCTGCACTCTAATGTGCCATTTGACTAAGTCCCTGTCCATGGATGAGGATGAGTTGAATCCAGGTTTTCGGAATGTCTCCCAAAGTGGATGTAGCTTTTGGTTCTAAAACAGGCTAATGCACATGTGCATTAAACCTGCATTTTGTGCTGACCTGCAGGGGGAGGCTTCACTGGTTAAAAAACAAAAAACAAGTGTATTCAACGAGATAGATAGATCGATTGATAGATAGAGTTTGACCTGGGGGTTGGGGGGTCTGTCTCAAAAAAAAAAAAAGAAATAGTGAAGGCAAAATACTAACAGGCTTACATCTTGTTTGTTCCCCCCCCCCCCCCCCCCCCCCCCCAGTGAGTTACAGTCATCATTCACATCTATGTGAACATTTGTTTGTGCAAAAGTCCCCTCAATGTGCATTTATTTTAAGTAATCAATTTTAATTTGTCAAAATCACTTTCCTTAATCCTGACTTAAGTTACTATACTGTTTAAGCGTATACATTCAGCTCAGAGTGGGATCTTTATTTACATTTTCATGAATGACGGATTCAATTTACTGCTGTAAATAATCACATTAAAGGTGGCTGCAGTCTTATTTTAATTAAAAGGCATTATTCATGACATTATTTACTATTAAAATCAGCGGTGAAAACATATGAAATTGGAAGATTTATACAAGCCTCAAAAAGGAAGAGAAAAGAGTTTCTTGTCAAATTGTTCAGAGTATAATAAGAGCAGCTATGTCCAAAAAGCATCCATGGAAGTACCTGGAATTTCTGTCAATAATAAATTCTGTCAAGGGGAGAAATGAATTACTTGCAGTTAGGTCTAAAACCAGATGCAATGTCTTTTTTTTTTATCAAGCTTCACTTAACAAACTGCTACATTATGTGTAACTGATCAGAAACTTCAGGGGATTTTCCGACATCTTTTGAATGTAGTGTGAGTCTGTTAAACCACTTATGACAATGTTGCATTTTCATCTAATAAAATGGATTCTTTTTTGCTTATATTACATAGTTTCCCTGTGCATTGTAAAATGATGCTCTACCTCTTCTTTGTGGACTGAGAGTAGCATTCTGTTATTTCTCTCTTTTAGAGTTGAAAGGTTTTTTGGTTTTAAACTTCCTTTTAGCTGCACCGGAAAAAAATATTTTGTCTTGTTGATACATCCTTCTTTTGTTCTTGAATTTTCCAGTTGTTATTTTTGTTATACTGAAGGGTCCCTGGTGCGGCTCAGTTATTAATTAGTGTAACAATGTTCTGGTTCAGAGGAGGAACGTTCTTTTACGTTCCTGTAGCAGAGCGCTAATTGCACCTTCAGGACCTGCTGAGCCGTCCCCTCGCTTGGTGACATTGTCGTCATCGATGTTGCAACCTTTGCCATCCCTTGTTGGCTTCTGGATGTTTAGGTGTTCATTAGTTGTCGAGTGTTTAAGTTTGGTCATGGGGGTGTTTTGGTTGTGGTTGTTTCACGTCACAGTGAGGATAGTTATAGAAATCTAAATAAGATAGAACTTTATTAATCACAATTGAATTGAATAAATTCAAGTGCCAGATTGCTCCAAAACTACAGTACAAAAATAACAGAAACAACAGAGCATTTAATATAAGTGGATTTTACAATGTCTATAAGGGTTAA
The DNA here is from genome assembly GCF_963584025.1 of Labrus mixtus. NCBI lineage: Eukaryota > Metazoa > Chordata > Actinopteri > Labriformes > Labridae > Labrus > Labrus mixtus. The sequence goes on from NC_083616.1 coordinate 18,089,153, forward strand.
ATGTAAAGAAACATTAAGCTCCCTCTCTGTTTTCTTTAATGTTCTTTTAAAAGAAGGGTAAGAATTATCTGTCACATATACAAAGAACAGCTTGGGACCAGTTGATGAGTCTCATATTCATTCTGAGGTAAACTACAAACAAGTTATCACTGAAGATGATTTTGAAGGCTGAGATATTCTTGGTTACATTTGTTTTTAAGCTGTCAAGACCATTGGCCTGTATTTCAAAATAAAAGAGCTGAAGGTTGTGTAGCTTTTCTTCAAAGTCATGGTTGAGAATTTAGAGGCTTCATTTGATGACCCAAAAGGTTTGTTTCCCTCCCGAGCGCAGCAACACTGTTAACACAACCAGAAATAAAAGCAACCAAAATTCTATCGAAGACATTTGTGTCTGAAAAAACACCTGGATTGACAAGTTACCAAAAAGAGTTATGAACCAACCATATAATTACAACAAAATTGTATTTTGGTACAATAGTTCTTAAAAGTCCCCATGATACGGAGCTTCAAGTGTATCAAACTGCCATGTTGTAACATCTTTCCTACTGAAAGCGGATATAAATCTTATAATAGAAGGCGGGACATGATGTCGGGATGAATTTGATTAGATCGTTCGCCTCCACAAAGCTTTTTAGTAAACAACCCTGAGCGCAGTATGAGTCATCAGACTATTGAAAAGTTTTACAGGAAGAAAAAAATGGATTTATTTTGATGTAAAAATAGAGATCTGATAAAGTCGATCTTTAAACTAAAAATGTTGCTGGAGATTTTTGACCTCTTCAACCGTTTCCTTCTCCATGCACCTTGGTAGTTAGTGAAGTTGTGCCAGAAAACCTCTTTCTGTTTCTTGGATGTAAAAATACTCAGATAATGCTTTATTGAAATATATTTGGCAGATAATGGCAGATAAATGAACATTTAACGGAAAAGAACGCTGGATTAAAACCTTTTACTTTCTAGTGCTAGCAAGGAAGCATTTGCTTATTTATGGCTGAGTATAATGTTAATTCTTTTGCAAGATTTTTGAAGTATGAAAAGACAAATACCCGAGCGTTCCCCTAAGGCTTCTATCCCAAAGGACCCCCCCCTAAACAGATGAACAAGCACAGTCAGGCTACTTCTTAAGAGTCAATGAAAACAAATCTAAGTTAACTGTATCAGACCAGCATTCTCCGTCATTCTGGAGCCAATGTCAGAGCTTTTTTTCTTTTTAATTGCTGTTGACGTGTGAAGGGAACTCCAACAAATAACAAAAGAGGGTATCATTAACACAAGATAAAGAAAAGCTAATACACTTGCATTTAAATTTGCTTTCTAAATATTTCAAGACATCGTCTCACTGGCCTCATACAGTCGTCACTGACTGTGTGGTCTGGCAAAGCTCAAGGTGAAGAACATAATGATGAGAAAACACTTTAACCAATCAGTGTGGCAAACCAAATACAGAGCAAAATAGCATTCCTCATGCAGCTTGGTGACTCAATTTTATAATCTAAAAATGGTTCAGTGTTTGGTCTGGCTTACAGCTGCTTAGCTCAAATGTTCATCGGTGTATTTTTTTTCTCATAAAGATAAAAGGTGCCCTATTTCTCATTCACTGCATGTAAAGTCTGCCTGATGCCTGCTTAACTACAAGCTTTGACATGTTCTCATCGCTCACACACCGAGGAATGGTTCAGTGCTCCAACAGATTTGAAGGATTTGTGAATTATCATCCTTTTGCACAATCTAAAAACACCATACCAAGAGTGAATGTAATATTAAACCGGCTCTTTTTTCCCCTCAGAGCAATCCTATTTGATATAAGTAGAGTTTTCTAGTTTTTTCATCCAGACCATTATCTTACCCCCATAATTTGATAAGTCATGTGACAGTGAGAAGCCAAATGTCATTTAATCATATATGAGTGGATAATGAACCAAAGACAATTATGTTGTTCTTTTGACTAATGTACTCACAACTATTTTAAGACGTTCCTTATTAGCATTCATTTTATGTTTTTCACTGTTGCAACTATTTTTCAAAGATATCAAGGGCTGCTGAACGGAATTCTTCAAAACATTGAGGTGACAGTAGAGCAGCAGCTTTCTCCTTCAACAAGGTATAATTATTTTGTTCTTTTTTTGTCAACTGAGTCTGGTGGATTGAAAACAGCTAAGAAGCTAACAGCTATTTCTGGTAAAAGACCGAAATGAATGCTGACTTCTCTTAACAGGCTTCAAAAGCAGAATAGACCATCAGGTTAAAGATTGACTGTTTCTGATGCTGCCGGCAAGGTGTGAAGTGAAAGGATTCACAGATTTCTGCTGAAACAGCCTTTGTTGTTAGGCATCCACGACAATGATTCTTGATGAGTTATACATTTCACTGTTAAAGGATGATTATGCGACATTTTAAACATAAATATAGCAAAAAATCCATCTTCTGTAAATATCTCTCTAGCCGTTTTCCCATATGCACTCCTGAAAATATCTAGATAATTTCAGGAGGACTGCTCCAGAGACTCTCCTGGAAGTCTTTTTTTTTGTCTAAAAAATCTACTTATGTATGTCCAGGTCAAAATCAGTGAAGAGGTTGGAGTTACTGCTTGATCCACAGGGGGCACCTAAACCAACATACCACATTTGTTTTCTGATCTTTTACGTGTCCGGGTTGTTATATAGTGGGTTCTAAGCTTATCAAGGATCTTGATAAGTTGCTTAAAAAAACATTGTAAACTTATCTGAATAAAAAAAACAAAATCCAAAATCTTTGCTCATCTACATGGTTATCAGTTTATCACTGTATAAAAAAATCATTTCATTCAACAAACCAATTTCTAACATGATACTTTCTCTTATGTTTTCAGATTATTTTATATTAATCTGAACCTGACAGCGACAAAGAAAAAGAACAGACACTGATATACTGTATATATGTATGAAGAAAATTTACCACCCCTAACATTTTGACCCTGATTGCTCTAAACATGAACTCAGCATAATGTTATTCAAGCATGGGTAATGACCAGAGAAAGCTGCATTAAGAGGACCTACATTCATCATTTTGATTTCAAACGGAAAAATGGAAACAGTGGGATGTGGAGTGTGGAGTGTGTACACTTTGTGAGTGTGTCTTTGTGTTCCGCTGTGTGTGTGTGTGTGTGTGTGTGTGTGTGTGTGTGTGTGTGTGTGTGTGTGTGTGTGTGTGTGGGAGACAGACAAAGGAAGCTCTTTGGGGAGCTTTTTGAGTGTGAGTGTGTAGATGTTTGTGTTGCACATGCCTTGTGTTAAGTGGCTGCGTGAGTCCCCTGTGACTCCTCTGTACGCTGGTATATTCCCTCTCTGTCAAGTCGCTTTGCTCCCAACCTTCCTCTGACCTTTCCTTGTCCTCTTTCACCCTCACCTTAGTTCTCTTTTTCCTCAGCCTAACTCTCTCTCTCTCTCTCTCTCTCTCTCGCTCTCTCTCTGCGAGTCATTTCAGTCAGTTCCCTGTTTATGTGGCTGAGCTAACAAAACCCCGCACCCTGCTAATGGGGATGCCCTGCAGCAGCCTCTCAGCTGCTCATAAATTAAACACAAGCTCACCTTTCTGCCCTGAAATATTATTTGACAGAATGAACTTTTAATGTTGACGAATTGGAAATGAGACATGCTCAGGTTTAGAAAATAAAAAAACATCTCTCTGTGCTTGTCAAAAGTGTCTTGTCCCTAAATCAACTTCTATAATTTTGTTTAAATTTAAGGCGTTTTTTGGGGGGAAATATCTATTTTTAAAGCCATCTTTAAGGTACATTTGAAAATGTGCAATTCAGTTAATTTTTTGTGCTTTCACCTGCATTTCAGTGAAATATTCAAAAGGAAAAAAACGTATTTGCAAAAAGTGCTCTTAATAAAAATTTGCCAAAATCGAAAAATAATGTTCTAGTCAATGCCCAACGCCTTTCTTTGAAATATGAAAACACAACTGAAGTAAAAAAAAAAAAAAACAACGACAACGATTCTTAACCAAAAAATACAGATATTTACTTTCATTTGAAATGTAACGTTACTGCTGCTGTGTGTATTAGTTGTAATTTTTTTTCTTCTTTTTATCACAATGTGAAGCTCTTTGAATGTCTTTTGTATAGGATGGTGCACACAGGTAAAAAGACAAAATCACTACATTATTTTTGAGAAGTTTTTACTTCATAATTTCCCCTTTTGTTTTAAATGACATAAAATCAAGACAAACAACTCAAGTTATCTTTTGCTCTTATGTCACCTTGTTTACTTCTTCATGTTTGCCGTTTTGATATAAACAACACAAAATCAAAGCAAACTGCTTGACTGCAATTGATCCTCTTAATGTCTTGTGGGCCCTTTTTTAACAGCACAGTATGTGTAAGTTAGTTTGGTCAATGAGGCTCACATGATTTATTGGGAGTCCTTCTCTTCCCTTCTCCTTGTGACTCACATTGGGAACAAACAACAACAACAACAACACCAGGACTGTCAATGAATCTTCAATATCTCCATACTGACACAAATATCTTTACAAGCCTTGAAAAAAAAAGAAAAAGAGGGAGGGTGATTATCAACACAAATGCTTTCATCTGCCTATTTGGAAAGTCTCAGTGTCTTATAAGTTTAAGTTTGTGTGTGTGTATCTAATCTTATCTGTGCAGCGCCTTTGCCTTTTGTGTGAGCAGGCAGCATGAGACTGCTCAAGATCCAGATCCTTCGAAATATTTTTTACTGAGCGATGGTATTTTAGGGGCGGGGGGAAGGATAATCCTGTTCGGAAAGACGAAGGGTGGCATGGAGGGAGGAGACCTGCTGTGGGGCTGATGTACAGTTGATGTGTGTGTGTTAGTGTGTGTGTGTGCTGTGCAGGAGGGTGTGTGTGTGTGTGTGTAGGCGGCAAGGAAGATTGTCACTGGTAGGGGGTCGCATAGTAAAACGGCTTGGATTGCCAAGCCTGTCATATCAGGGAGGCTGTGAGAGTAAGATAAAACTCCCTGTCGTCCTTCTTTTTATTTCCTCTTCCATTCATTTCCCCCTAATCCATTTTTACTCTTCTACTCTCTGGTCCCCTTCCTGTGAATTTATTTACCATTTGTGTAAGTACTCAACATTCCCGGTTTGTGTCTGTAAAATGATCTCAGGACCATTATTTTAAAGATCTCACTCTCATCTTGCTCTGATGGTCTTTAACGCAGTATGTAAAATCCGCCGCCGAGGGGCTCTCAATCAAAACAATAGCAAAAGATGACGTCGAGGCTGGCGGGGAATCATGGGAGTGATTCTCTCTGCTAAAAGCAACCCCTTGAGTTAAAAAACTAAATGTAACATGGCTGGTCCTTTTCCCATCACACACCTGTAGAGGAGATGGCTGGGAAAAGACAGATATCCTTGTGAGTTACCAAGGTTTAATTGGGTTAAATATCAACCATATCTTTAGTAACATTTCATTTTTAATGAATACTTTTCAGCTTTTTTTTGTTGCTTTTGTTGGAGAGATTGTTGAAGAGGCAAGCAGGAGACTGAGCACGAGAGTATGACAGGCAACAACAGTCACAGCGACAGTTTCAACCATGTTACAAAATGTTTTATGTGCTGTAGCTAGTTAACCCATTCTTAAGAGTAGCTACTGTTTAACACAGAAGCAAATGGGGATCTTAATAAACAAACAAACAAACAAACAGACAAACAAACTGGAATCGATGTGAACAAGCCTACAAGCAAACATTATAAAGGTGCAGCTGTCTTAACCTTCTCCATGCATCAGTGCAGAGGTTGAGCCTTGTGTCCTTTGCGCAGTTGTAACTAGATGATGATTTAAGTCCTTAGTTATGGAAACAGGATTTTGAGGAACAATTATGATCATGTTCAAAAGAGTTGATAATTGTAAATGGAATGTATTTATACACAGTGCCTTGTATAAGTATTGACCCTGGACTCAACCACATGTTGGAATTTGAATAGTTTTATTCTGGCTACTTTTACTGTTTGACAAACAAGTGCAGTCAAATGAAAGCAGACCTTTCAGCAAATTACTCAATTTTACTCTTATTTTTATTGGTATATAAGATTTACCCCCCCTCCCAAACTAAAAAAATATGAACTATTTTGTGTTGGTCCACTGCATACAACCAAAATAAAATCTATTTTAGTTTACAGTTGAAACGTGAGAACATACAGTATGGAAAGGTTCAAAGGGGGTTATAATTCAAAAAGGCCACGGTACCCAACACACCCTTTGAAACACACATTCACACCCTAACTGCAGAGGCTGGTATGCAAAATGTGAACCTTCCCACCAGGATCTTTTCTAAACACACTCATAAACAAACTGATACAAAGGCTGTACCTCCAATAATGTTTTGTACTGTAGTTTAAGTACTTTGTGTTGTCAGGTGTGTTTCTCTATTGTCCTTTGTTAAGTGGAGTTTTATTGTTTGTCTTGAGTCACTTTTTACCTGGGCGGCAGTAGCTCAGTCTGTAGGGACTTGGGTTGGGAATCGGAGGGTCACCGGTGCAAGTCCCAGCATGGACCAAGTCCAGAAATTGGTCTGGTAGCTGGAGAGGTGCCAGTCCACTTCCTGAGCACTGCTGAGGTACCCTTGAGCAAGACACCCAACCCCCCCCCCCCCCCCCCCCCCCCCCCACCAGTCCAGGAGTGGGCAGTGGGCAGCCCCCTCACTCTGAGACCTCTCCATTAGTGCACGTCCATAGGATCCTGTTCATGCATGTGTGTGTATTTCAGCCTATGTTTGTGTAGCATGTTAACAGAGTGTAAAAACAAATTTCCCCTCGCGGGATCAAAAAGTATAAATTATTATTATGTGGGACTACAGATGGAAATTAGCGACTTGCTAAATCTGATGCAACCATCTTTTCATGTTTCTTTGTATAAATGATCAGTGTCATTGCACACTGTTCCCTGATGAATAAACTACATGGAAAAATCATTTTTGTCTAAATAAACTCTAAATGTCAAAAAATCTAAAGGTAAATCAGATCCCCCTTCCAATAGTTCTTCCAACATGTCTGCCAGACTGTAGGGGGTTGTTGGTGCCTGATGAAAACCCTATCTTCACCTCTTCACCATTTTATCTGATCATTTCTTTATTTGAAGAATGTTTTCCTTCTCTCTCTCTCTATGGCTTTGACCTTTGCTGTGGTCTGTCCATCTTTTACCCATCAGCCCCCTGCTGCTTTTTGAAATTACTCCCTGAGAAAAAAAAAAACCTCTCTGTTCGGTGGCCCACACCCACTGCGCTTTCTCTCCCTCATCATCTTATTCACTCACACATGCATAATGAACACCCCCCCCCCCCACTCACACTTAAACCCCTCCCCCTTCTCTTGTCCCCCACCTCCTCATTGCATCTCTAGACGAGCACGCTTCAAGATCTGGGTCAACCGTATCATACACAAAAATTCGCCTGCTACATCGCCTCAATGGTGTGTGTATAATATGTGTATGAAGCCAACTATTGTGTGTGTGTTTGTGCGTGTGCGTGCGTGCGTGCGTGCATGTGCAAGGGGAAGTGGGGATTCAACTGTTGTTGTTTTTTATCACAAAGTGCGCAGAGAGAGTCTGATTAAGCAATCCAGTATTATCAAAGGAATGTGTGGCTGTGTGTGTGCGTGTATTTGTGTGTGTCTGAGTGTGTCAGTGTTCATGCACAAAAAGAAAGCTGTTTCTGTATTCATGTGTATGAATATTAACATCTTGTGTGTGGGAGAGCTGAACAGAAAAGCAAAGCATGCTGGGAGTGTTTGTACATTTTGCATAAACATAAATACATAAAAGGAGTGCTGGCCAGAGTGTCTGGACTCACAGTCAACACTTATGTCTGCATGTCTGGATTGTGAGTTCTGTGTCCATGGACGGTGTATCCGTGTATCTCAAACAGTAAAGCTAAAGTTGTTCTGTTCGACATTGAATCTTTTTAAACCTGACAATGCATAAAGCAAGGCCCATAAAGTAATGTTTTATGTGAGAGAACTTGACTGGCAGAGCTTTGACCTCAAACCCAATCCAAAGTGTTCAGGATGACCTTTGACTCAGACCGTGAGCCAGTGTGTCTAACACCCGAGGTATAGACCTTTCTTATGTCTTACACAAAAAACGAACGGGGTTATAGCCACATGCAGATTTAGAAGTGGTTTTGAAATGAGATTTTCACTGAAGGCATGTGGATTTGTTTTGAGTCTACTCGTACTTTTGGCTATGAAATGTCTTTTATGTCTCTTAAAAAATGCATCATTCATCTTTACCTGCAGCTTTCCATTAAAAAAGACAAAATAGCTAATACGCATGCTGGCAGGCATAACTTCTTCACACCTTCCTAAGGATAGCACATAGCAAACCGGCATAATGCTGTAAAATGGATGCAGTATATTCGCTTTAGCTATCAATGATTCTTGATTAAGTTTATAAAAATTATGATTTTGGTTCAAATAAGCGCACTCATTTTTGTACATACACCGTAGTTGGCTAAGTACTATGTATGGTGGAATTTCTGTAGTTATTTAGATTATAATGTACAGATGTCATTAGGTTTATTCACTGTTCTCTAATGTCAGTCAGACCTGACAGAGTATAGTTGTTATTAATACACCAAGTACAGCTTAGAGAGTGTCAACTGTTCTTCCTGATATCTGCAAGGATGTTTGGTAGACTTGTTGTCTGCTCCAGTGTTATTGACATCACAGTTTAGTCTAGGTGGGTCAATGTGACACGACCCTGATAATGATAATGTCTTTTAGGATATATGCGATTCCTTTCGAGAAGTTCGGCAGATGTGATTGAGCAAGACACGAGTACAGAAGTGTGATGTTGAATCATGTCTCCTCATGAGTATTCATCTGATGTATAAACTTTCATCAATGTAAGCCATCTGAGTCAACTGAGTCTTATTGTTCTGAGTCAAGTCTTCGTAATTTCTTCAACACTATGTGAAGTTTTTAGTTATTCCTTTCTCCTGGGACACAAATCCAGGAGTTTGTGATCCTTTAAAGCAAATTAATACTGCAACAACTTTTATTACAAACATATTGTACTGTAATTATAGAGAACTGAAATACTTAAATATGAGAGATGAGCTGAAATATACCAGCAAAATATTTGATCTTTAAGCCTCAAATTTAGGAGGTTTAGACAAAAAAAAAATCAGAACTGCTTTAGAGGGAGAGTTAGTTATTAATCATCTCATACCTCAGAATCACACCATATATTTTAATTTCACTGATTTCATGATAAAGTTTATTTATTTGAACGAAAACGTAAATGTTCATGCTACAAAGTATCTGCTCTGTGGTAACCATGGACACAAACACATGGATGAGTGCAGTAGAATACATTTTATGGGTATTTGGCAACAGTCTAGTTTCGGTTAAATTGTGGAACTAGTTGAGGTGGTGGATTTAACCCGTTGTTAAAAACAATACCACACATGCGGTCCAAATGTTGTTCTGGATATCAGCACTGCTGTGATTATCTTTGGCACTATCCTGCAGCCTCAATCTTACGACCGAATCACAGCAGTGCTGATATTCAGTACAACATCACTCCCTCTTGTGTGATATTCCTTGATTACAAAGAATTATGTTTTAAAGCACTTCTCAATTTGGATTCACTTTTAAAACCGAGATTACGTCGACTTTTTTTACATGAAAAAATCATTTTTAAAGTGCTCCTGCTTTACAGACTAACCACACACGCTGAGCTTAATTCACACCAATCTCTACCCTGCTGCCAACATCCAAACACACACTCACACACAGACATAACATATGTGCTCACTCTCACAGTGACAGTGACCCCGACAGCTTGGCCTGACAGTGAGAGGAGACTGACCTGTCAGAGCGGATTTAACCCAACTGCCACAGTGTGTGTGTGTGTGTGTGTGTGTGTGTGTGTGTGTGTGTGTATGTGTGGTATTTGGGGGGACGTTGCATTTGAGGATTTGGGTGCTTGACACATTGGCGAGGTCCGAAAGCTCGGGGGCAACGCACATCATCGATTATTTTTTTGGGGTTAATTCTGTTGTTTGCTCTGAATTGCGTGTGTACAAATGTGCGTCTGGAACCAGGGTGAGCTGACAGATGGGGGTGGGCAAGTTGTGTCTGGTCAATATCATCACGGCCCATTGAGCCCAAATATTATCTGGATCTTGAACTCTGTTTTTTTTTTCATGGTTACACACTGTACATGAAAAGAGAAAAACAAAAGAGAGACAGGAAGGGGAAAAAACAGATGGTGTTTAGGAAAAAAAGGAGGATTTAAAGGATGGAGGGAAACGAGGTGAGATGTACCAGCATCACCAGGTGTGTTTGGGCTCCTGCTGCTAGGTTACCATAGCAATGATTGTTTGGATCTCTCACCTGGGCAGTAGACTCCTGGGATTGATTATTATTAAAGCAATGATGTTTGAAATGAAGGATGGGAAAAAAGAGAAGCTTAAAGTCAGGGCAAAAAGGAGGCTGGTGGTGGTTACAGCTGATCCCACAGTTGGTGTGTTGTCACAGCCAAACGGTGCCCTACAGTGACAGCAATAAAGCAAGCCAGCTGCTGGTGTTTTTTTTTTTTTTTTTTGCCAAAATGGGCGATTAGTCTGCTTGGTGTCTCAACACAGGCTCACCCAGAGACAGACCTCCTGGCTTTCAGTGATGTTTGGGCTTTTTAAAGCTTCACTAGACATGAGCTTTTTATTTTATGAGAAACTCATCAGTAGTTGTTTAAAATCAAAAAGTTCAGATGTGTAGTATAAATGTATGGTCAAAAATGCAGAAACAAGCAGCTAGATGTAACAAAGCAAGTTTTACAACTCAATATTGTTCTTGAATTCAAAGCCCAAATGGAAATTAGTAAAATATATCATCAGAGTGATAAAGGAGTCCTCTCCAGCTCTCTCTCAGCTGCATGCCAATGCTTTCCAGTCAAATGATTGCTGAAGGCTGAATTACACATTTGACATTATCTCCCTGCTTTCATTTTGGATCACATGTACAAAGTTTTTGTTGGGATTTATACAAGAAACGTGAAGTGTGAAGTTCAAGAGTTTCCTAGTGGACAATTGAACCTGCATTCACCTACCTTTCCATGTTATGTCAAGTTGAATTCAAATGGATTAAGATGATTTGAAGGTCGGTCTCAGTGCTAAGGGGCAGTATGCTTTATTTTCATTATAACAGGATCTGTTTGAACAGTGCCTGGCATGAAATGGTTAACAAAAGCGTCACTAAATTGCTATCGAAACTGAAACCAAAATTTAAAAAATCATACAGTCTACAATTATACAATTCACTTAGTAGTCGCTTTTATCCAAAGCGACGTACATCAGAGAGTAAGTACAACACAAGCAAGGATCTAGAAAAAGGGAACAATGTCAGTAAGAGCAAACGATCAGCTATGAGTGCGATTGGACACACAGGTGCTGACAGACATTGCACAGAGGCAAAGCACAACATTGACGCAGTTCTTGAGAGCTCTAATCAGTATAGAAACCATCTTAAAAGTCGCCGTTATCAAACAAAAACCATTGTCATTACCATCATCATCATCAATAATATTGAGACCATCATCATCAAGGTCATAGGTATTCATGAAGGAGCTGGGTCTTTAGCTTTTCCTTAAGTCTCCATATAATCTTCTGAAGCCACTGTTGTTTATAATCCATGTTTGACACAAATCTCACCAAGCCTTTACATTTGCAAACTAGTGGGAAAAAGTGCAGCGTTCAGCAGAACTGGTGGAGACCAAATCAGAGTTAAAACAAACAGACGTGACATGTACCGCTAACTATGTTATCTCTTAATAAATTGTGTTTTCGATAGGTTTTTTTTCTTGCAGCTTTAGACTCTGGCAAACATTTAGTTACAAATGACACCATTAAAGTTTGTATGAAAAGGAAGAAACAAGTAAAGGAAGAAAGTTCCCTTCTGCCCCTGTGCATCATTAGGACATGTAGGAGCTATAGGATTTAGCTGTGAGACGATGTGCTGCAGTGCATCGTCAAACCCAAACGCTGTAGATTCTCTGATTTGACTTGTTTCTGTAAGTCGAAACAGGAAAGCCATTTGTGGCTGTCCTGCAGTCGCCACAAATTGGGTGGAAATTCTGACTCACAGGATAAATGCACATCACATGTATTTACACACACAAACAAAATGGACACACACACACACACACACACACACACACACACACACACACACACACCAACACACTGTGATCTAGCCCTACAAATTACACTCTAATCGCTGCATCTGTTCTGTGGCTATTTTTGCTGCGCTCCACTGGTGGTTCATCCTTTCTCTCTTTCTTTCCCCCTTTTTTCTCTCTATGAGCACAATGTCCCACTGACTCTCCAGACTGGCTCTGCAAGCACACACACACACACACATACACACATACACACGCCCACACAAACGCACACACACACATATTGATGCGCAAACAAACGACGAAAACTCCGACATGCACAAGCTCATAGATTATTTTTTTTAACTCTAACACACATGAACAAACTAACTTGCAATCCCACCCTCACATTATCACACGCACACACTCAAACGTACACACAATTGGGGACACAAGGTTCCTAGAAGAGGGATCTTTTGATTGACCACATACTTTAAAGCCCTGTTTCCACCAAGCGGTCAGGTTTGGTTCAGTACTGTTTGGTACGATAAACTATGATCTTGCTCGCATTCCCACAGCCACTCATTATGCCACCTTTGCTGACCAGCAAAGTCACTGTGCAATTATAAATTAAAGCCCCCCCCCACCATCAGAGTCTTTTTACTTTCCCTCGATGACCTTGCTTTGATTCATTAAAAAAAACTTAGGAGCCAGGATTCAGGCGTAATGATGACTTTGTTAGTGTAAAGAGCAGGTCGATACAGGAGATTGGGTTGATTGGTTTTAACTGGCAGAACACCAGGAGGGCGCTGGAGGTGAACACCATGAGTATGATGAGACGGATATGAGTGGCAAAGCTGAAACTTATCACTGCTGACCTAAATGATAATGGTTGCTCTATATCTCATCTCTTCTTGTCAGTGTTTTATTGTTGTTGTAATGGTGCATCTTACACTTATGACAATTAAAAAGCTAGAACTTTCTGTAAAAACTGGAATAATTGAATATCGAAAAGTAACGCCTACCACTATTTATTGTATTGCTTTTTGTCTGTTCAGTTAACCTGTTCTAACAATCCCTTTTGTTCTTGATCTTTCAGCCTGCACTCTCTTCAGAAGCATTTCTTGGATATTAAACCTTTAGAGTCTTGTGAGGTTAATCATTTTCAAAAAAATATTTCATAGTTTGATGGACAAAAAGTAGATCTAAAGTTACCTCACACTATTCTGGCAGTGCTGTAAGAGTTGAGCCTCCAGTCCACCTTAAATCACTTTTACGTTGTTAAAAATAAACTCCTGCTGATGATGTATCTGATGTGACTTTTCCTTCTTATGCCTGCAGTCTACGTCAAAGGAAATCTCACTTTGGAAGAAAGGTGTTGAGAAACAGGTAAGGCAGCAAAACTCAGCATGCCATGATGCATTTCCTGAGTAAGTAATCATAAAAATGTATCCTAAAGGTTTTGTTTGTCTGAGATGTGAGAATATGACTCTCTCGAAGTGCATTTTTAAAGTGCATTTCTGCCATAGAGAGTCTGTGTGACACGTTGGATAGACTGTCAGACCTCATGACCAATAAGCGGAGAGCTGAACCCTCTGCTTTGTCCTTTTTATGTCTGCATGTGGTCATTTGAAGGTGTCTCGAAGATACTTTAAATCCCACATTGCAGTGCTCTAAAACAAAAACAAAAAAATGCTTAAATAGTGTCACCAAATTTTGTGATTTTGAGAGTGTGAAAGTGTGTGTGTTAGTGCGTGTGTCTGTGTGTTTTGTGTGCGTGTGTTTGTGTGTGGGTGTGTGTGTGTGTGTGGGTGTGTGTCTGGTTGAGCATGCTTCAGCGAACGTATGCACTCTGCTCATAAATAACGCCCATGCATTATTCAGGGATGCTCCTTCAGCTAATGCCACTTAATGTGCCCAAACAGCCATAATGTACTCTGCTACCAAGGTGGCAGAGACCACTGAACACATGCACATGTACAGGCGTGCACACACACACACACACACACACACACACACACACATGCGCTCACATATCTAACCTGATACAATGTCTTTGTCAATGTGGCTTTCAAGCTTTTATCTTACTCCGAAATTGTCACATGTTCCTAATATAGGAAAAAATACATTTCACTTCTTCTCCTGATTGCTTTCCCTCACCACATTAACATCAAACTTTGTACCTAATTCTACGTCGTCACAGCGTTCCTCCCTAACACCTCCCCATACATCTCCTCACGCTCTCTCTCATTTGGATTTTTTAACAGAAAATGTATCTGAGGTGACTTTTACAGAACCTACACTTTTTTTCTCCTGTGCATGGCCGCGGGGTGTCAGCTTTCTGCAGAATCAAGGGTTTTGTCTTAACATGGATTTTTTTTTAGCTGTGAGGCTTTCTAAGTAGCCTACGTAATCTTAATCTTTTTGGGGGGAATTACACTGAATCCATTTGGTGATAAACAGGAAACAGTTTGAAGGGCAAAAAGAATCCCTACATAAAATGAATTAAAGGTTTAAAGTTTATTGCTGGCATTTGTGCTTGTTTGCATCTTATCAACAGTGTTTTAGTTCTATTCATTATGTAATTGATTCACTTGTCCACTGTCTCTGCTTTTAATTGCTTTGGTGGTTTGGGATCCTCTTTTGCTCTGGTCTTAGTGGAGCACTTTAACTCTTCTTAAGTGTCCTATAGCTCAAGTGAATGCTTTCAATTTGTTAAAAGAAGTGACGCATGGATGAGACATTGTTTGATTTCTCTCTGGAGACTCAGGTGGCTGCTATCTAGAATCTGATGTCCGTTATTTCAAACATACAGAGCAAAAATCACTAACCATACTGACCCTGTTTTGGTTTAACGTTTAAGTTTATTGCCACATAGGAAAGGGATGTTCATAGAGCAATAATGTGGAATGTAATTTTACTTGTTCAGGGATTTTGACCAACTTGCTCATGATTTCCACTCAAAAAACATGTTTCTTTACCTTTTTCCGAAGCAGTTGTACCTTATCCTGAGTATGATAAAGATGTCCTAACATCTTTTAACATTAAAGTGAAATATCTATGAAATAGAAAACTACTTGAATGGGAAGAGGATCTCCTAACACAGCACCTCTCCTTCAGCTTGATTGAGCTTCCTGCAATCTGCATTTCAGGTTTTGTTTCTCTAACCTAACGAAGCATGTTAATGTCCATATTAAACCAAACCCAGATCAAACTTTCCTAATTGCCCAAAACTTTTTTTTTCAGCCAAATATGAATAATTCCTTTAAACAACTAGTTATTCTGTCTCCAACTAGCGGGGGTGACCACATTTAATCATTTAGTCGCGTATCACTAGTTACAGATAAGCTAACATAATCTCTTGGTCTTACTTTTTAGTGTAATTATGACATTTTTCCTGTTTGATTGGAGTCCTTCCTTCATTTAATGTCACAATGAACACAATGAACTATTCTGAGGTAAAATCAATACTTTTGCTGATATCTAATCTGAAACTTTAATTCAATGATTTAACCAAACTGTGAACATTAACATTAGAGCTCAAACAAAGCCGCACCTCTTATCATGACACTCCCTCATGACTAATTGGTGAAGTGAGTGTGCAGCAGGAACAACGATACCTCTCCTCTCTCTATTCTCCTGAGCATCTGAGTTGCTCCAACAGGCTGTAAGAATACGAAACAAGAGGAGCAGATCCAGGTCAAAGAGGCTGTAAGGGGACAGACGGGCTGTGTTTTGTGTTTTTGACCTTCAGCATGTTTATAAAAAGCTGATGTGAGCACAGGAGGAGGAGTAGAGAGAGAGGAGACGGAGAGAGCGAAGGGATGAATGGAGCCATTGTCTCCTGCGTGTGTGTGTGTGTGCGGAATGAAGGGGGTGTGTTTTGTGAGTCTCAAAACAAACTGTGAGCAATCAATATCATGTGAGAGGTTAATGTTACACTGAGATGTGACGCTTCTTGTTAATAAAGACATCACACTGTAATCATGTATGAAAAGGTGTTTAAATTAGTTACATTTGTGATATTTCAACATAGAAAAACACAACTTAATTCAGAATAAACATGTGGTTCACAGGCAGTCATGTGTTTTATCTTTTTTTTTTTAAAAAGAGTAACTCAATATTTTTTTTTAGCTCAATTGAATTATTCAACTAATAGAACTCCATGTGACTCCATTAAAAGAGCTCCAGTAACTCACCTCCAAAATCAAATAAGCAGACCTACACAATATAACACTGAACTCTCAAGATAGAGATGAGCTACTGTCATAAATCACAATAGATCATTTTGATGGGATTGGATAATTTAATCTGCAAACTTTCGGGTCATTTTTTAGATTTAAGTAGTCAAAAAAGTTGAACTTGTATTAGTGTTATTAATTTGACTAATAAAGTTCTTTAACCCTAACAAATGTAAAATCCCAAAACCTGCACAAAAAAAAAATTGCATTTTTAAAGTCGCCATGAAACGGAACTTTAAAATGTCGTGTTGTGACGCATTCCCACCTAAAAAGGGATAGTACCAATTACAAGACAGAAGGCAGTTCAATGACGTTGGGATAAATATGATTGGATCGTTAGCATCGACAAAGCTTTTAATTGGTTGAAATATTAGTAAATGCCTCCGACTGAAGGATGAGTCATCAGACATTAGAAACATTTTACAGAAGGGAAAACTACAGTTATGTTGATGTAAAAAATAAAACTCAGATAATGCTTTGTTGAAATATATTTGGCAAGTAATGGAAGATAGATTGAAGTTTAACACTTCAACATTTTTTATCGCGTGCTATTTTGTCTCTTTAGGTGCACCGTAAGTAAGCTACTGCTGCGTCTCACTGAAGTCAATCAATCAATCAATCAATCTTTATTTGTATAGCGCCAATTCAGAACAAATGTTATCTCACACCACTTTACAAAAGAGAAGGTAAAAGGTACTCATTGTTGTAGTCACAGAGAAAGTGAAAGAACAGTGAACAGAACGACCCCACTGCGCCTTTGAATGGATCATTTCACTTAACAAAAGCCCAGACAGCTCAGATGACCAGTCAAAAGTAACATCAACCTCGTGACACTTGTTCTCTTAGCTGTTTGCATTGTCTTTTCCCTCGGTAATGAGTTGCGGTGATTCTGTGGTTAAGTAAATGTTGCAACCTTCAATTTAGCGGAAGTTCCATATTTTATTTCAAAATGAAGCAGGGTTGAATCCAAACTGGAAGTTAAGTACCCTTAGCTTAAAATAGATGCATTATAAAAACTGACAGCCCTTGTAAGAATGGACAGATTGTGGATTGGGGTCAAATAATCACTAAGGTTAGATTCACACTGTTCTGTAGAAATCAAAAACTACATTGCTATATTTAGGAAATAGCATAACCAGTATAAAAGTACTTACGCTGGTTAGAAATGATTTATATGTACATTAGAATACAGAGGTTACGCGTATGTGAAGAAAAATTAAATCAGTTTAGGCATCAAAGTTATTTTTCCTCATGAAACTGTGTTTGTCTGAAAGATCTATTACATCTGAACTCCATCTCAAGCGCTTTGTACTTCAGCACTAGCCTTTCAAAAGGATTTTTATATCCAGCATGAAGAATTATTATTGCAATCTATCCATTTCACTCATTTTTAGATCACACTGAAAGAACATCTTAGATCATCCTTTTATGACATATCAAACACCAGCCTTCAATTCACTCATTACTCTCTCTTTCTAAAAGTTTGTGCAAATGGTCTTTTTGAACTTATAGCACTAAAAGCAACTTAGAATTGTACTTACTTGTACTACACCTTTGCACCTGTACTTTTGTTATGGGTAAAATATCAATTAAAAAGCTTGCAGGAACATGTGAGGGTAGATGATGTTAACGCTGCACAATGACACCATTCACTGTGCAGCATAACTGTCCTAACATGAAATGATGACAACCAAGAAGTGAATGAAAAACACACAAAAGGGGTCTTACCTGACAGATGTGTTCCCCCAGTGTTTCTTAGAATGGACACCTTTCTTCTTCTTTTTCTTTTTCTGTTATCGCCTCCTTGCTGGTCTCTGTTCTCCTTCGTCCTCTCTCGTCAGTTTTTCTTCAGCTCCCCGGCGTCGCTGAGGAGGTGTGTGTGTGTGTCTGCTGTCTGAGCGTGTGTGGTGTAGTGCAGTGTGTGTGTGTGTAAGCTGGTAAGAGGGCGACTCTGCTTTGTGCTGCCGACCTCAGTGAGCGTGTTATTGCAACTGACTGTGTGACTGGGAGGGAGTGTATGTGCGTGTGTGAGTGTGTGTGTGTGTGTGAGAGAGAGAGAGAGAGAGAGAGAGAGAGAGAGAGAGAGAGAGAGGTTAGTTCACACAAAAACACATCCTCACCTCAGGGAAACATCCCACTCTTTCTCCTCCTTCCTCCCCTTTTCTCCTTGTTGTCTTTCTTTGTCCTCTCTCACTACTGATCACCTTTCAAGGAGAAAAACCTTTCCTTTCCTTCCTCACTCTACTTCTCCTTTGCTTTTTACCAATCCTCCTGCTTTATTTCTCATTTCTAACCATCTCTTTTGTTGTCTTCCCTCCTTGTGTTGCTGTTCCCCTGAATCATGAATAAGTTACAGAGAACTGGCTCCAACAGCACTACGGCAACAACACCACCACACAAATATCTTCTGACTTTTTTTTATCAGTAAAAGCGTGCCACATTTTACTTGCACATAATGCGTTCTTCCTGCTTTTCAATCCACAAAAGACATTTAATTAAAGCAAGTAAATGGAGTAAGAGAGAGTGAGCGAGCATCTCAGGGACAAATAACTTATTAGTGGTTGTTGAGTTTGGCTTAACAGCACCCTGCAAAAGTTTTGTTGATGTTGAGTTTAAGAGAACTCAAAAGCAAAACTACAAAATGCCTCACCAAGGAAGCAAAATTAAATAGACAGGTTCTAATACCATTGGGCTTAAAATGAAATCAATATGGTGTAGGAGAAAGTAAGGAAATAAAAAACATCTAAAAAATAAGTCTTTAAAAAGAGACTACAAAGATAGAAAAATCTACTAATGGAGGAACATATCAACCTCATATCAATATAAATAAGTTTGAAGTTTAACCCTTTTTAGAATTTTCATTTTTGGGGCTTTTTAGGCCGTTATTGATAAAACAGGACAGTGGATGAAGTCTAAAACAGGGATGAGAGAGTGGTTGATGACCTGTGGTTAATGAGGGTGGGAGTCGAACCTTGTGCTGCTGCTTTGAAAGCTGTAGCCTCTATACATGGGATGCGCAATAAAACCAACTGGCTCCCCAGCATGCTTTTCTGCTTTAGAATACTACATAAAAGCATCAGCATCTTGAAACAAAATATGTCCTCTACTGTAGCTGCAATAAAACAAGGTGGAAAACTCCTGCTTTCTCGTGAAGAAGAAAAAAAATACTTTGACGATGTCATTTTCTTAAATAATGTATCCATCAAAAGGAGGTTTTGCCATATACAATATACCAAAATCGCTACCTGAACATATTAAAATAAAAGCAATAAAGATCAGAGCTTAACAGCTGAATGAACAGTGACAGCTAATAGACAAAGACAGCAATCAGTTTAACCTTGAGCAGACCCCTACTCAGTTTGGTTTAAGCCTATCACAGCGATTACAGAATTTAGCCTTAGCCTGTCTACTAATCTGCTCCAGATCCACATTAAACAGCTCCTCAGAAGAGAGGGGGGGGGGGGTACATTGATACACAGAGCAGTCTCCTGAAAGTATTTGGAATCTTTTGTTTTGGCTCTGTTTCCCATTATGTTTAAAATAATATAACCTTTAGCTTTCATTGTGCTCTGTTTACATCCACGCCCTGGGACTGTAACCCGTTCTCTTCATAAAACCCCGAAGGGCAAGAGGGACTACCAGTCTTACTGTTCATCAAATATGGATGTAAACAAGATCCAACACCCTGGAGCAGAAAATGAGTGCTTTAACCTCACATTCAACTACGTCTCCTCAAGATTAATTCCATCTAAGATCGCATCTGCTTGTACCACACAGCTAGTCCTGTTATGTTTAGGAAAAGAAGATAAAGAAGAATAGCATGTTAGCATGAGTTTTTGCAGAAACTTTATCTTGTCTTTCCTAGTTAGGGTAGGACCTCGAGACAACTTGTGTAATTACCCATCAGAGAAAATGAATTTTGGTCGAATCACTTTATACCGTTGTTTGTCCTGTCATTGAATTTCTTGGTTATGAATGATAGGGAACACCACTTCACTATTTTCTGATGGAAATGAAGGTTATTGGTCTTCGTTAAATGTTGAAAGAGTGAATTGCAGTACCAACCAATGCACAATCTTTCTTTTCCCATTTCCAGAGGTTTTGGTTATCTTGAATGACACATGTGACATCTCTGAATCCCTGCTTCTCAAGTCCAAGTCCCTGAACACTAAACCATCAACCCTGGTCTCCTCTCCATGACTTAAATCCGGGGGGGTAGTCCTTTGTTTGATTTGTAATACAAGTTGTATTTTGCTTTATTAGATTGGGATGGTATAGTCTCGAGACCAGCCTCCAGTGGATGCTCCATGCATGTCATTATTATTCACAGTCTGTATGCAAAGTCATTTTTGATACGAAAATGTTGTTCCCACTGACCAGATTGCACAACATGCACAATGCATTACAAAAAACGGAACAAGATGTTAACACATTTGTGAAGTGTTGGAGTAGATAGCCAAAACAATGGGAAACTTGCAGCCTAGCTAACACTTACACATTGTATGTCTATATTTGTGAATATGTGTGTTGGGTTTTTGTGTGTGTGTGTGTGTGGATTGGGGGGGGTGGGGGGGGGGGGGGGGGGGGGATGAGTGTAGAATTAAAACAAGCCCCCCATCTCTATGAACAAAGCTTCTTCTTCAGTTCAAATATGAAGTGTAAGAGCCTCTGTTATCATTTCTTTCAAGGGTGGTTTCCCCCTTTCTTTTCCCCCTCAAAACAAAAAGCCGACCCCCTGTTGAGTTTCTCTGCAGGGGGGGTTTCGCTCGCCGAGCCATCTTCCTCTCCCTCCGAGACCCCTGGGAGACGCTCAGCCAGCTTTCCAACCCTACTTTCTGTTACTCCTCCCTTGTTAGTTTCCACCGCCGCCCTCCTCCCCCAGCCTATCTCGTCTCACTTCCCTCCCTCCCGGGCTTGAGTTAACTATCTCTCTGATCTGCTGTGATCACTTTCCTCACAAAAAACTTTTTTCCATTCTTTTTTTGTCGTTTTCCCTTTGTGTATAGGTCTTCATCTCCCTCCTGTCCCACCTCTCTCTCTTGATCTCCTCCCTTACCTTACGCTATAATCTCCCCTCTCGTATCTGTTGCCTCTACCTTCTACTTTTAACACCTACCTGGAGAAACTTCATTTTCATTCCCTCCTCTTACTCTCCGTCTGTCCTCTCTCCTAAGCGGTAAAGTGATTTTGGCATTTGCTCTAGCCTGCAAGAAGACCCAGGGGGTTGGTTGCTCTATAATGCGGCGTGTCTGAATAAATAAGCATGGGTAATTTGCTCAGAAACCTGCAGGCCCCCTGTTTTTTTTTTTCTTCTGTTCAGCCCCACTGTTTAGAAAGACGAGATAAAGACACAATAAAATCGTGTGAGATGCTCACAGAGGCTAATTATATGGTTGTCAGTTATCTTTCGCACAGGGATTTGTGACGGTTCGCTTGGTCCTGCTTTGCTCTGTCTATTTCTTTTAAGGGCATATTATCTATATTAAATGCCTGTTTTTCCAGTGGCTTCATATTTGGATAAAACTACCCTCGTTTAAAGCAGTAATGGACCGTTAATTCTTGCTGAACTAAGGCCGATTATCAAGCACAAATTTGCAGCTTGTCATTCAGAACTAAGAGTCATCAGCAGCGTAGCACCTCACACAGCCAGGCATATAGACCCTTTATAAGGACTGGGCAACTCATTAGCAATTTGCATCTATAAGAAGACATTTAATGCAATAAACTGAATGTATTGAGCACCAGTTTAATCGCTTTCTCTGCAAAACACACAGGCACACACACACACACTCTCCCCCAGTCATGGCCCAGTGAGGGGAGTGTGTAAGCGCCAGGTCAACTGTGAACATCAGGTATTAATAATGCAACGCAGGCAGCCGCCCCTTCAACTACAGGACTGCGCAAACCGACCCCACGTGTCTGCTCCCCACCCCACCTCTGTGAGCTACACAACCCGACACAGACTGGGAGGAGACCTGGAGAGGTGTGTTCAGGGAAAGGAAACCTGCCAAAACGGCTTCCAAAATTGCGCAGAAAATGGGCTCAAGGAATGACAAAGTTGTTTGTATAAATTGTCAATGAGTAAAGTGAGGAGGATCTCAAAATTATTATTGGCCCCAAAAATCTCTGAATTTTGCAACAACTTCCTGAAGAAATTGCACTAAAATGTGAGACAATTTGGTGTTGTTTGTTTTAAGTCATGGTGATGTTAAAACAACAACACACTGATATTTAAATATGTGTTTAACGGAATAGACATGAGTGGATATAATTCTTTTTAGACATCTTGTTTGATCTCGAGAGAACAAATTCCTGGGTAGAATATTGATAATCATTTCCTTATGATGGAGGGATAAAGCAGAATGACACCTTTTAGCTATCACAATTGTATTCATTACTTTTTACATTTTTTACTCAGCAAAAACTTTATCCAACTTTTCTTAAATCCATGTTCCTTCACCTCCTACTTCATAACTTCCTAACTAAAATACATTTCATACCAAGCTCTGTTTCTTTGGGTCTTTGAGTGCTTGAAAGACATACAAGTCTAAGACAAGTCCTCAGAGGCTCAATTTCAATGTCAGAAGTGTATTAAGACTGTAGATAATTTTCATATACATGTATGATGAAATGATAATAACATTTGACTGTCTCTTATTTGCTGTACTGACACTGATGCAATCAGCAGCACAAAGCCTTTCTTTATTGTGTTTGTTAATAGCATTGTTTTCTCATTTTAAAGATAAGTACATTTTTGTTAATATTGCTCCACAGACAAGGACAAGCAGGAAAATGAATGGTCGTTTTTACTGACAATGTTTTTGAAACAAAGCCTCTAGTTTTGTATTTGGCTACCAGAATGTTTTTGTTTTTTTGTGTGTGTGTGGGGGGGGGGGGGGGGACATCAGGCAGTAAGTGATCATATTTGAATAAAAGGATGAAGCAGATGGGGGAGGGTTATCAAAGTTATCAAAGTGATACAGACTAGAACTTTAAATAATA
This sequence comes from Labrus mixtus, assembly GCF_963584025.1. Taxonomy (NCBI): domain Eukaryota; kingdom Metazoa; phylum Chordata; class Actinopteri; order Labriformes; family Labridae; genus Labrus; species Labrus mixtus. The sequence goes on from NC_083616.1 coordinate 18,112,510, forward strand.
ATAATATATTAGTTAACAAAACATGCATAGGGAAGCGGTCTTCTCATTTCTACAGCCTGCCTGTAATCTGCAGAAATCATCAGCCTTCTTTGACGGCCAGTTAGTGTGATAAACTAGATGGCACACCATATTATTCATCCAATTCAAGTTGTGCATGTAAGCTAATTATACACAATTTAAAGCCTTATGACTTAAATTGAGTTACAGTGTATGAAAAATCTATCCAATACGGTTTTCAAGAATATAAAAATGATCTCAAGAGACCTAAACCATTTAATTGAGTATGCTGTAAACATGTTTGATTCTTTTGTTTGGAATTTTATTATGGAGCCTCTTTGGTTATTGACTCACTGTGGGAGCCAGCCTCCAGTGGTCCTTATAGGAACTTCACTTAATTGTATTTCAACACAGGCTTCATTTCTCAGCCCCATTACTGCTGTTTGGTTGGGAAGAATTCAAAGATTAATGAAAGACAATGGAAATGACTTGTTATTGTAACACAAAACCATGATCTTTTCCTAATTTATTTGCAACTTCATAACCTGTGAAGGGCAGTCAGGTACCAGAACTTCTTGGCTTGCCACCATCATGTTACGACCATGTTTGTGGACAGGCCAAATTGTCAAATTTTTAAAAATATAAATCCTATTGTAAGTTTTTCACAAACTGCCTTCAGACCGGGGAAATGTTTAAAAACTTCAGTGGGGAAAAGTAGAAGCCACTTAATGTTCTTTGTACCGACATAATTAGCTTTTCAGACACATCTCTCATCTCAGATAAACAGCCGTTCAGTCTCGACACAGAAACCTCACTCTATGAACATTTGGTCACTGCTGAAGCCTTTACTCTCTCCACATGTTGTCTATCATGACTCTCAGCTCTCCTCAGAAGCTGCAGAAGGATGTGTTGGGTTCATTAGTGGCTGATGAGTCGTGTAGCTGCAACAGGACGAAGTAGAACAGGGGCTAATTAGCTAACAGTTGCCAGTTGGGACGTCAAACATTTGCGCTCTTGATGTGTGCAGTCTTTGTGTCTGGGCTGAGAAAAGCAAAGAGCACAGACTGTAGAGAGTAGATGGAGATCCCTGGAGAGGCTGTGATCATAATCAGGCCTCAACTCTGATGGCTGCAGGTTTCTGTTTTGAGAAAACTCCAGTATTTTTAACAGAAAAAAGCACACTGCTTCAAGCGTGAGAGACTTTGTGGTTCTTGGAAATGTTGGATACTTGTTTTCTTAACCTGGGGGTCTTCTCTCTAACACAGGAAAAAGCAGAGCTAATTTTTAAAAGTTTGGCCCGATAATTCACCTACAGGTAAATGTCCCACAGGGGGCACATATTCACCGGGATGTCTGGGGGAGCACCTCAGGGAAGTTTTTTGGCATTAAAAACCTTTTGTTCTGCATTCTGGTGTATCGTAAGGAACCAGATTGTGCTCTTCTTAAGTCTGCCTACAAATCCAGCAGTTACCATTCAGTTCCTGTGGCTACAAGTGGCAAAATCAAGAAATCTGCACCCACCTGTAATGTTTAATGTAACAAGGAAACAAAGGATGTAAATAACTTTGTGACCTTTGTCTGTTAAAAGTGCTATATAAATAAACTTTACTTACTTACTTTAACCAACTGCTGACTTGATGCAGTTTAAATAAAACATCAGCAGCAGGTTAATTGTTATACAAATTGGTGTGTGGCTTTAAGGTTTTTTTAAACACCACATCAGTCAAAACTGGGTGTATATTTGTCCATGGCCAAGAAATAGAGCTGTAACTATCAAGTCAGCTGTGACACCTTTTGTTACATCATCTACACACACACACTTGTGTGTCTTCTTGACAAAGTGCTGTGGTTAGTGCGTGTTGCTAGGGGATATTTGCTTCATCCTGGATTAGATATCTACTGTCATCTGAAAAGATTCAAGCAACAATTCATGACTCGGCACGGAGGCCTGCGGTTGGATTGTAGCCTCTCAGACACGAACAAATATCACAGGCAAGGAGAGAGAGAACAAAATAAGGAGTGACACGAGGAGTGCGGAATGAGGATGCAAGAAAAAATGTCTGAAGCAAGACAACAAGACTACAGAGCAAGGTGATTTCACCTGCTCTTACGTTCTCCCACACAATTATAATCTTGTTTTATTATTCTCTCACTCCCTTTTCCTCGATTGTCTTATGTCATCTTATTTATTTGCCTTGTTAAAAAACAAATAACAATTTGGAGCTTCCCATTCTATCTTTAATGTTTTCTATCATGAGTGCGTGTACGAGTTGTGATTCATGTGCCAGCTTCCTTGACTTTAACAATCCTGCGGTTTATTAATTCCACAAAGAGGAACATTGATTTGTTTCAGGGCAACAAGCTGTTATGCTTTTGTCATGAGATGCATACTTTGAGGAAGGCCCTGTCTTGCGACCAGGCCTGCCCAAAGCAATATTTGGGCGTGCAAAGGCCCTGTGACAGAGCCCTTCTGCATGTGATTTGATTTATTAATACATGTGTGAGTTAGCGCTAACATCCTCTGTCTGGCTCCAATCAGCTGCTGGAGCTGGTGCTGTTATGGCTATATCAGTCTGACATTACATGGCCTAAAGCCGGGATTATACTCCTGCGTCAAATCTACGCCGTAGCTAAGCAGTACTGGCTCACACAATTGTGAGCTCTATACTTGTACGTTAGTGTGTCCATGTAGCTCTGCAATACTTTGCCTACAAACTAGTTGGCAGTCGATTTCTATGCTAGTAATTCCACCAGTTTTCATTTCCAGGATATTCTCTTGTTGCGTGTGTACAGGAAACCATGGCGACTGAAAGCGAGCGTTTTAAGTTGGCACTGATTAATATTGAGCAGCAGTTGTTTATGCTTGCTTGTACAACTCTTCCTTTAGCAGGATTTAGATAATGGCTGCGATACTGGATATGATGTAAATGCAATAAATACAAGCTGCTATCCAGTGGTCAAATCATTAACGTCACAGAACAATAGGCCTTTGAAACAGGATTCAGTGTATTGAAACAACAATTAATAAAGTGTGTATTTTTGTTGCTTAAATAAGTAATTTTTTGGTTTGTCATCTTAGGGTCCTGTTTGTGCATGTGTGTGTATTTCAGGCTCTGCGTGTGTAGCATGTCTCAACAACATAGTGTAAAAGTCATTTCCCCCTCGTGGGATTAATAACGGATATCTTCTTCCTCTTCTTCTAAAGAGGGATGTTTTAGAGTCTAGAAGTCACCTTGCATCATGCAAACATCAGATCTGGTTTCATGGACTTGAACACGGTATTACATATGGAGGTAGTGAAAGTTACCAAACACTTGAAAAGGTCAGATGTGGTCAAATTTGTCGTTTCCAGTTCCCTGAAATATGTAAAGAGGTTCATCTTGAAATCTGAATGGTTTCTATTACAAACTCAGTGAAAAACAGGAAACAGAAACATCTGGATGCAGTGGAAAAAGGGGACCACAAAAAGGATTTCTAGAGAAGTGATTCATATGTTGAAAAGGTCAATTTCAGTCAAAATGTACACTGCTTGGTTTTTGGTGACACCACAAATATTTTGGAAACAAACTGTACAAGGGTTTGCACTGTTTTTGTCTTTTGTCTATCACAGTGAATGCTTTAAATTATCTAATCTTCCCTTTTATTGAATAGGGGATATGCTATCTTCCCTATACTGGTTATAAGTATAGAGGAACGTTTTCTTTACACCATTATGTCTGTTTATTGGTGCCTGTTTTTCTTTTTCATACAAAAGAGAAATCCTACAAACAGATAATTACATCTATCCCTTTATTAAGGTTTCCATCTTTTCATTTTTAATATAAGAGACACGTGTTGTTTTCATATCAAACAATATTGGCAGCAAGTATAAAACATCTTAAAAGCAGTGGGTCAAAATCATACAAAACATGTCTTTCCTCCCACTATGTGACCTTGAAACTTTTCTTTTTTTCTTTGAACTGAAATATCTGAAGCTGAGTCACTGCCTCCTCCACAACAAAATGGGGAATAGCTGGACCTTTGTCTGTGATGTTCAAAGCACTTTAAAAATTTCAGTTATTCTAATCCACAAAACTCAGAATCAAGGATATGAACTAAATTGTGCACAACACTGTCTTTGTAAAAAAGTTAAACGAAAAATATTTCAATTATTTTTTTTTTTCAAACTATGAAACACTAAAAACTGGTAAGCCTCTGAGACTGCACCAATTTTACCAGGATTGTCTAATTTTTGAATAGACAAATGTGTGTTATTATCATGATTATTTGAGAGATGCTGTAAGATCTTTAATTGAGGTCTTTTCTCATAGAGACTTTAGGTAGAGCTGATTTTGTATACTTTCATTCATTCTGGAAAAATAAAGCAGGGGGGGACCTAAATGAGTCTGCCTGCCTCAGTGAGAAAACCCATATTCTTGTTATGTTAGGCCTCTCTGTCTAACTCTCTTCCAGTGCATTGAGCGTGTTGTGTCTGGAGCTTGGAGATGCTCCACTATGACGCTCCTCTGAGCCTATGGACCTAGATGTTAGGATAGGAAAAAAGGTGAGGAAATCAGGAGATGAGGGAGAATATGAAACCAGAGGAACAAGTCAGTGGAAGAGGAAGACATTTTTTGGGAAGGTATAAAAACAGAACAAGAAATGGGAATGAGAGGAGAGAAGAAGAGAGGGAACGAAAAGGAAATGTGGAAAAACAGAAAATATTAGAAGACATTGTAAGAGAGATGGGGCAGCAGACTTGTTGAGCCTAGCTACCATTACAGAGAAAAACAGCTACGAGAACAGAAAAGATGCAGCAAAATTGTGCAGAAGAGCATATTGTGTATTTTATAACAGACTGGTAGGCAGCTCTCTCCAAGGAGTCATATGTTACCATCACTCCTCTTTTCCCTTAGAACGTCGATTTCAATACCGCTGTCCTGCAGACACATGTACTGATAAGCGACACCGGAAAAAAAAAAAACATAGCGGACCACCGCCGTGCTCAACGTTTTTTTCATGGTAAAAAATAATAAACCAGCAAGTATCAGGGTACTTGTTCATGAGTTAATGCAGGTACTCAAGCATTTATATTACTGTAAATGCCCATCCCTAGACTACACACCCTTGAGGTTGTTCTCTGACAGTCTGTTTAGGTCCATCACAGGTTTTAATCTGACATTTGCTGCCCATGTACAATTTTTAGAGCCAAAAAACTCAGTCAATCCTGACTCTGCTGAGTGTGAGAATGTCTGTGCACATAGGTAAGTGATTTATTCAATCTGATCCCAAAGAGGATTTGGTAAACTGCATGTAGTATTATGCCCCCCCTTGTCAATTAGCTAACATGTTGATGTCAGCATGGTCAGTATAATCCCGCACTTAATGTACTGTAATAACCCCCCCCATCCTTCCTCAGCTCTTCTTTAGTGAGATACTCTAAACACATGCACACACACACACACACACACACACACACACACACACACACACACACACACACGCACACACACACACACACACACACACACACACACACACACAGACACACAGAGTTTCCTGAACTAAAAAGCCACACACAACCCAACAAGATGATGAGTTAGCTTAGCTTAGTTAACTTTGCACATATGATTTCTTCCACAGAATAAACTTAAAATAGTGCAAGACAGGAATTCATGGGGTTATGAATGGGATTCAAATTCATAATGAGGAAGACATGAATGCCAAAAACAAATGATGATGGTGCAAGGGGAAAAGTCAAGGGATCACCAAAGTCATTACAATTAACCCAATTGTCATTTAAACTTCTAAAATGTTCTTGATATTGGGTCAGAAAAGATGTTGTTATCTAATGTTGTTTATTAGAATCTTTGCAGCAGTTCAAAGTTCTTTCTATCGATTACGTGGCTGCTGCATTTTGTCATAGTGTATAAAAGTGTGTTTTCAAATTGCATCTACAAGGTCTCTGTGTAGTTGAAGCCTCGGGCTGAAGACCATGCTGACACTTGCCAAGAAATGCTGGCTGCAGGTTTAATGTCAACTTTAGTAGTTCTTTTATTTCAGCATCAGGAGAGAAGTGCCTAGTTGTCTGATGTTTGGCAAAGGATGTAGAGCTTTGCCAAAGGGAGTTTATCTGAAAATAATGCAATGTATAATGTAACAGAGCTCTCATTTGGTAATGCATTCATTACTTTGAGAATAGATAGGAGTATCTCAGCTAATGTTACATGTGTTAGCTTACTGCACAGCAAACAGCAAAGCAATTAGTATCTGAAGTTTCAATGACTATAGTTGAAATGGATATTTTCATCCAATGCAAAAAGAGTTTTTATTGCTGCAGCATACTGATTGTAACATGCATCCTTGTTGTGTGCAGAGCCATATTGATGTCAATCTAAATGTGATTAGCCATACCCACACAATCTCTTATAAGCTAAATGAACTGTGTTTTAAACTCGGTTTCATATTAGTTTTGATCATAAACTTACAATCAGTTTTCCACGGATGCTTTATAACACACCCAGCTTTGACTGACTGATATTATTTTGCTTGTGGCTTTATGGCAATCTATTTGACACATGTTGAGTTATTCCAGCCCGAAGGCCTGAAGCCCTGGGGATTTTACTGTTTATGTTCAAATAATTTTTTCTTTTTTTTCAATTCTAAGCAAATAATAACCTTTTTTTTTTGGAGATGCAGAGATACTTTACAACCTGAAAACACAAACACACACTCTGACATATACATTTTGCAAAAAGTTTGCAGGCTTATATAATTGTATTCTGAGCTTCACAGCCAGGAGAAAAATAATGACAACCAGCCTTACTTCCCCTCTGAAACTTCATCCCCCTCACGTCAACATAAATCAAACTTCCACACAGTCTGTCCTCCCCTGGCCTCCCTCTGATTCTGTGGGATGCAGCGTGCGTCAGGGCCAAGATGGCGGCTAATGATGCGAAGCTTGCCAAGGGACTGAGGCAAGGCTGCCATTTCAACTTGGGGACGGACCGGTCTGTGCTGTTAATGTTTCCAAGACAGCTGGTGGTACAACACAGCTGTACAGAGGAGCTGTCTGGTCCAGCCGTGCCTCCAGACGTTCAGCCACGATGGTTGATTGTCCCTCCTGAATAAAAAACAAATAGTGTGTGAGTGTGAACATGTTTGTGAGCAGGGAGAAAGCACAGGATCATTTTCATCTACTCAGTCCCTTGTGGGCTTAATGATGATGAGCGGAGGACATAAAGATTAACAGCACGCCCTGAGGAGAGTGTGTGTGTTTGTAAATGTTTGTTTATGTGTGTGTGCAGGTGTGTTATGTAAAACTGCTCCCAATGCACATCACATATGAGCGTAATGTCGCCTCTTCAAAACATTTTTAATCAAGTTTGGTTCTGAAAAATATAAAGCACATAGCAAAGTTAACTGGTATCCTTGTTCCATCCACATGAGGGTCCTCTGAGGGCCCAGGCGTCTTTTTCCACCTCTTCCGTCTCCATGGTGAAACAAATGAGGTTCCATCCTTGAGGAATTACTGAGTATATGGTGTGTTTGCACGTGTGTGTGTGTGTGTGTGTGTGTGTGCGTGCGTGTGTGTGTGTGCGTGTGTGTGTGTGTGTGTGTGTGTGTGTGTGTGTGTGTGTGTGTGTGTGTGCGTGTGTGTGTGTGTGTGTGTGTGTGTGGGGGGGGGGGGGGGGGGGGGTGTTTGTCAGTGACAGACAGATCCAGGTGTCCTTCACAGATCAGTGTTGTCAGGTAGCCTTATACCTGTCTTGTCCCTGCTGTCATGAACACACTGTTGTTTGTTTTACACATCTGTCTGCCAAGCTGTACGTGTGCTGCAAAATAATAACACAGACAATGTATACACAAATAGAAACACACACACACACACACACAAACTCAAATGATTTCTAATAGGTGAACAACCTCGGCTCATTATTGAAAATTTTTAATTTTTGCTATTTTTTTGTATTTTGCTGTTCATTAGATGTCCCTCAGGGTGGTCAATTTTATAGAAATCTATGATGCCATACATTATTCTATTCAGCTTGAATCAGAATCAGAATCAGATTTATTGGCCAGGTATGCTCACAAACACAAGGAATTTAACTTTGGTGAACTGTGCTCTCTTATGTACAGGTACAACATTAAATATCAACAATAAACATAATAATATGGTTGTGTGTGTGTTGTAATTCCCCTGTGATTTTATATTTATTTTCAGAGTATTTCTTATTTGACCATTTCTTAACTTAACCTAAGAGAGTGTTTCGCCGGTGGCCTTGGTTTACATGTCCCAGCGCTCTTCTACAAAAAAAACTATGTAGAAAATTCCTGAAACAAGGCTGATGAATAATTTAAACCCATCTGTAAAAAGAATAAACTATGATCGTCTGTGATATGGCTTGGTAATCCCCAAAGAGACTTGCATCTCCTGGTTTCTCCTTATGCTTGTTTTCTTATTTCCATTTTTTTGTGACAGCTCACTCAATGAGGAAGGGCTCGTTCTGCCGTTCATTTGATTATTCTTTACCCTGAATGAAATCCACCAGGGATTTGGACATTGTAACTTTAGGACTTACGAGAGAGTTTGAGCAGTTTAAAATGACTATGTTGTTTAAATCTAATCAGGGTATCTTTTATTTATATATTTTCTTAATGTGTATACTATTTAAATTCAATAAGGAAAATCTCTGGGCTGCACTGTTGGTTTTAACATCAAAAGTCCAAAAGTAAGTCGACAACATTGTCTGCAAGATTTAGTGTAGGAATGTTTCGGACTGGTTACCATGGTAGTAACCATTTCTATCACCATGCGAGGAAAAAAACAACTGCAGTTCAATAAATTCAAATGTGCTAATGTGGAGGACATTTGTTTGCAAATGTGAAACATGTTCTTTGCTTGGACAAAATAGTTTTGGAACATCACACCTTTTTTTTTTGTGGTGTAATGTGTGGTTTGATGTAAAATCCAACATTCCACATGTTGCAACATGTGATGCTTCAATTCAACTCCTACAGAACATTTTCTCCTTTTTTTTTTTTTTTTTGCTTATCTCCTCTGTTGAGAACAGAGGAGACACTTCTTCAGATGACCAGACGCCATTTACAGAAATGTGACTTCACCTTCACCAACAGTTCCAGATTCACCAACAGTAACAAACTTTGACTCATCTTTGAACTTCCGACCCCTGGTGAGATCTGTGAGGTTGCAGAGGGAGAGATTTTGCAGCAAACTTTAATGCTGATGGTCAGATGATATAATGTAAAGCAGCACTGCATTTACTACAGGGAATTGAATGAAACATAACATGACACCATGCAACGTGTGCAACAGCAGTAAATTACAAATGAAAAGGCGCCCCCTACAGATAGAACCCAAGTACTAAAGAGGGAAATGATCACTCTCTCATGTATTCTATATGGTTAAAAAATACAATTATTCTGCTTTATCACATCAAAATCAGTCAGTAAATCCAGTCTGTTTCTCTTTATTCCTCAAAAAAAAATCTTGTTTTTCTCGCAGTAATATCAGTTTTTATAGTTCATGAGCACTTTCCATAAAGTTCTAGCCCCTAATAGATACATCATCATCATTACCCTGCCTGCACCACTTCTGATATTAATTCAAGGGCAGCTCAGGTATGCTATAATGTATGCATATACCTGGGTGCCAGAGAGAGCCAAAGGCCCCTGCTCCTCATCAATAATACAGCACACAGGGCAAGAGAAGTTACCATGAAATATTCATTCATCCACCTTCCTCACTTTCTCTTTCTATTGCTCTTGCCCTCTTCAGCCAGCCTAGAACAGATTGAAAACACACACACACAATCCCAGTTAACATCTGCTACACAAGCAGAGCCTCAGTGTACAGTCTCTGCTCGTGTATTCAGTTATTCAGAGTTCCTGAGGGAGCGTTTGGGTTAAGTGTTACATCGAGAGAATGCGCCATTTGAGGTCAAGTGCAGAACCAGGTCACCATAACACTGAGTAAAAAGCTGTCTGGTTCTGATGGAGTATACATTTAGTGTACTGTACATCTTACTGCAGTGAAAAAAAGTAATCAATCCATATAGCAGCAGGCCTCCCCACCAACGATCCAGAAGAAACTAAGAGACATGAGAGCTCAGGAGATTCAAGGAAAATGTGTGGTTAGTAACTTACATCGTACATGAAGATTTACAGATAGTGACATGCAGTAATATGATGTGAATGCATAGAGAGAGAGAGAGAGAGAAAGAGAGAGAGAGAGAGAGAGAGAGAGAGAGAGAGAGAGAGTCAGAGAGATAGTAGCTCAAGGTGCCAGTTCCCCTGGCTTTTAAAATATGAAGTGCTACATTCAAAAAACAAACAAGATTAAACTATCTGCAGCAAATTGTTTTGAATGGAAAAACGATTCAAAGTGCTAGATTGAATGTATATTTAATATTGAAGTTTTATATCTGATCAATACCGTCTAGTCTCTCCTGAATCTTTTTGAGGTGCTTTCAACGTCTTTTCTGCTGTGTAGATTTATCTTTAACCCTAATCAAATGTTCAACATGTAAAATAACCTGAACATGAAGTGAATCTGTTATAAAGACAATAAAGACATTTAGAAGCTGATCTTCTTCAGGATAGTTACTTTTATTACACTTTACTTGTGAATATTGTCAGTGTGTTACCAATTTTTAATTCAGAAATGTAACCACCGAAATCCCAAGGAAGTATAAACCTTTGAGCGTAAGGCAATAATAAAAACCTGTGACACCAAATAAAAAGTTAGTTTATGATGGGCAGGAGCAGGAGATAAGAACGAACAGGTGGTAAACATTCTCTTTGTGGATACAACTGAAATCTCAAATAGGAACATGGAGAGAGTTAGCAACGAATGAATTTGTTTAAAACTGTTGTTTTAACTTTACCTCGAGTAGTATTTTCAAATTAATCAATACACAACCAAAATGTGACACAACATTTTTAAAAATCAGAGTCTAGAATATGAAGCAGCCTGAAAAGATACTATTAAAATGTTTTTCTGAAAAGAAGACAGTTCTTCTTCATCTATACTTTTAGGGTGTACGTCTCTACAGAATATGGTTAGTGAAACAGACTTGTATACTCAAGTGAGGGATTGAGTGGGGATGAGGAAAGTGTTCTGGTTGTGTAAATGTATGTGAAAATTAAAAAAAATATATACAAATAACTTAGAAAGAAAAGGAAGAAGATTCTAAATTGTATTTATGATCAGATGTTGATTAACATTCCTATGTTCACAGAAAAAAATCATGGGGTGAAAATTTTGGTTCCCATCTCATTGATGGCGCTTAGGGTCATCTTATGTGGTCATGTCCTAAAATAACTAGTTTCTGGCGCTCAGTCCAAAGTGAGACTAGGAAAATATTTGGGTGTGGTATTCCCCTAAATCCACATCATTTTGTTCAGGGACTACTTCAGTTGTAACCGTAGATTCTAGTCTCATCATCAAGAGCTTTCTTAGCCCAAGAAACAGGATCTGACTAGGGGAGACTTCCTTCTCTGCTGCTACCAGAACTCCATGAATCTGGTGAGGTGTGCGCTCGGGAGCCCATGGTTGAATCACAACCGGCACACCTGATATGTTTTTAGAGTTACTTTGCATGCCTCATAATATTAAAGATATGGTCAGATGAAGAGCCCCCTGAAATAACAGTGTGGAATGAAAGATGGATGTTCATCTTGCCATAGATAGGTTACTACAATGGATTTGTGAAAATTGAGAGTATTTTGCCAACTTTTAGGGATAAATTTAACATTTGAAGTCACAAGGAAGTAGCATACAAATAAAACTTTGAGCTCAAATGTCAGACATAAAAAAACCTGTAACACAAAGTCAAAGAATATGATGGGAGTTTGTTCGTAACTAGAAGAGCTTGTACTTTTTTAAAACTGTTTTTCAGTCTTTACATCAAGTAAACACATTTTTTTGAAATAATTAATACACAACCAAAATGTGACTCAACATTTAAAAAATCTGAATCTCTTTTTCTCATTGGTGCATTGTCAGACTAGATTTATTAAACTGTTCAGATCATCAAACAGATCAAACATGTTTGGGGATGGAACTTGAGCTTGAAATGAGACCTTGTGACGTGCCCCATCATGTCTGCTTGTAAAAAATCAAATAACTCCATAACTGATTAACCAATGACAGAGGCTGGTTGCATTGAAAGCAATTCATTTTCTGACATTGCTACAGAGCCATGACAGAACTCTGTGGGAGACCTTTCTCAGTGGACATTTTCAGGACGGTTATATGTTGAAGGGAAATTCAATTTTGGTGAGTCATTAAAAACGACTACAAAAAGAGAGAAAATGGCTGAGAAAATTGCTTTTGTTGAAAGCTTCCTCAAATGTCCGGTGTGTTTAGAGACTTTCAAAGATCCTGTGTCTCTGATCTGCAACCACAGCTTCTGTTCAAGCTGCCTGAAGACATGCTGGGAACAAGCTGAAAACAAAAACTGTCCCACCTGTAAAAGGAGATCTTCAAAATCTTACCCAATCAACTTTGCTCTGAAGGAACTGGCTGACTTGTTTGCTGGAAGACAGAAAGCTGGATCATCAGGGGCAGAAAAAGAAGAGAAGGTGGATGTGATGTGTAGCAAACATGAAGCCAAGCCTGAATATTTTTGTGAAGATGAAGATCGAGCTGTGTGTCCTGTCTGTGAGTTTTCTCTCCACCACGGTCACAAGGTGGTTCCTGTAGAAGAAGCAGTCGCTGGCCTGAAGGAGCAGCTGAAATCAGACTTAGAGTCTCTACAGGACAAGAGGGAGAAACACAAACAAGTGGAGGAAACATACAATGAAGTGATTCAACACTCCAAGAAGCAGCTGTTGTCCACAGAGAGGCAGATCAGAGCAGAGTTCAAGAAGCTCCAGCAGTTCCTGAAAGAGGAAGAAGAGTCCAGACTGGCAGCTCTGAGGGAGGAAGAGGAGCAGAAGGGGAAGACTATCAGCAGAGAGTTGAAGAAGATTCAGGAGCAGATCTCCTCTCTGTCACAAAGTATCTGTGCTGTTGAAGAAGAGCTGCAGAAACACAGCGTGTCTTTCCTCAGCAGTTATAAACCCACTCAGACCAGAGCCAGAGTCCAGTGCTCAGTGTCAGATCCACAGCTGGTCTCAGGAGCGCTGATCGATGTGGCCAAACACCTGGGCAACCTGTCCTTCAAAGTCTGGGAGAAGATGAGGGACAGGGTCCACTTCAGTCCTGCCATTCTGGACCCAAACACTGCAAACCCCTGTCTCTATCTGTCTGATGATCTGACCAGTGTGAGACGGGAAGATACTACGAAGCAGCTTCCCGACAATCCTGAGAGGTGCACTTACTATGCAGATATTCTGGGCTCTGAGGCCTTTAGCTCAGGGAGGCACAGCTGGGAGGTGGAGGTGGGCAACCATCCTTACTGGCTCCTGGGTTTGGCTAAAGAGTCAGTTGACAGGAAGGATAAGATTTTTGCTACCCCAGAATCTGGAATCTGGTGTTTATTTCATCGCAGTGGAAAATACACAAATGGCGATGGAAAGAATGTCCCAGTGAAGAAGAATCTTCAGAGGATCAGAGTCGAGCTGGACTATGACAGGGGCGAGGTGTCCTTCTACGACTCTGAAGACATGAATCACATCTACACTCACAGAGACACATTCACTGAAAATATCTACCCATTCTTCAGTATTGGAGATGCTGGGGCTGCTAAGACTACTGATGTCAAAATCTGTTACTCAGATGAAAATGTATTGTAGGCCTAGTTGTTCATGTTTAGAATAGAATAGAATTACTTTATTGATCCCAAACTGGGAAATTGTGGCGTTACAGCAGCAGGTTATCCAACACACAATATGAGTAAAAAACACAATGTTAGCAAATCTAAATACAATATAATATTAAATACAAAGTAAATAAGTACTAAAAGATATCAAAAATAAGAATGTGAATATATACAACCAGGATTTAACTAAGCATTACTAGTCTTAAATATGAAGATTAAATATGGAAGATTGAATGTAAATGTGCAAAAACAGAGTCGTAAATGGTTGTAAATTAAATATGAAAGATTAACTGTAAATGTGCAAAGACAGAGTTGTAAATGGACAGTATTGACATAAGTTAAAGTGCATGAGTGTAGACATATTATAACTAACTATACAATATAACGGCGAGTAGACAGCCAAATGAAGTGAACATGAGTGCCGGATAATTTGTCAATTTAACACGTGCAGAACAGATGACAGTATGGAGAGACAGATATTATCATGATGTCAGTTCTCTGCTTGCATGAGGTGAGCTGTTGTACAGAGTTATGGCCTTCGGTAAGAAGGATTTCTTGTATCTGTCCTTGTGACAGCAGAGTTGTATCAGTCTGTTGGAGAAGCTGCTCCGCTGTTTGTCCAGTAGGGTGTGCAGAGGGTGATCAGGATTATCCATAATGGATAACAGTTTGTTCAGAGTCCTCCTCTCTGTCACCACTACAAAAGAGTCCAGCTTGCAGCCTGTCACAGAGCAGGCCTTCTTAATGAGTTTGTCAGTGTGTGCGAGCATGCATGCTGGCGATGGCACTACATACAATTTCCCAACATCAATTTAAAGTTCTCTCAATCAGCGTTTGTAATCGTTGTTAGTTAGGCGTAAATATATTACAAATGTAAAGTTCTTTAAATGATTGACTGTCCTATCTTTGAAAAAATGCATATTTGGTTTACTTTCTGGACTCACATTGCTGCTTTGTTGGTTTAATCTCCTAAGAAACACATCTTGATTCAAAGAAATGTTGTTGTTTTTTATCACATTCTAATAATGTTTATTTTAGATCATAATGAGAAGTCTACTGATTTTGTCAGTAGGTCACAATGTTATGTTAATAAATAATTGTCTGTTTAGGGGGCTGTTGCACTGATAATGCCAGAGAATTGAACTGATATCCTGAATATTTGGATCTTGTTTGATTCACACATCATTTTATAAAAGAGCAAATCATCTAGTGAAGCTTTGATAATGGTTTCAGTTTTTATGTCCTTGTTCATTTTTCTGTGTGTTATTCAACTTTTGGATCTGTGAACATAAATATCAATCATTGTTTTCACTTTAAAATTAAAAGCTAACAGTAAAGACACATTATTTGTGTCGCACTTTCTGGATTTGTTGTCCTGCTGCTCTGATTTCTCTTTCAAAATATATTTGGGTATTAGTGATACTACCTTTTGAGAGTTTGACTTACAATAAACAGGCCAAATAATAGTTCACCAAAAGTCAACCCTTTACATCTATGGCCTTTCATAAACAAAGAGCACACCAAGGTAAGTAATCATTCATTAATAAAATAAGGTGATAACTGAATATTAGATATTAACAGCAGCATTTTGAAGTAACATAAAATGTGTTAGCATCTTTTTGTTCTACTGACTTGCTTTATATGAATAACTGATGCAAACATGGTTATAGAGTGAATAGACAATTTCCTTTTTTCCACTGGGTATTCACAAGCATTGTAACATATAACCAAGAGCTTGAAAATGTGCATAATGTGCACTGAGCTGTTTTGGTTCTTTTGTTGGAAACAAATTTGCATTGAAATGAAATGCAAATTGAATTAAAAATGACAGCTCCTTACATGTATTTATCTAATTATTATTTATTCAACATCAAAGTTCATTAAAAAACCAAACAAAAAGATCACTAAAATCTGCTGCTGGGTAAAAGTAGCCTTATTTGCCACTGATAGTTAAAGCAAATTTAGTGTAGGCTACGTCAACTTTCATACAATTTACATACTGATCCCTTGTTATCGGGAACAGGCCAAATAATTATTTTCATCTGCAAAATTTTCAGTCAATAATTCTTTCAGGTTTTTTTTTTGTCATTTCTATGGAAACCCATTTTCGCCAGTTAAAAAAAATTAAAACTTGGCTTTGTTGAGATTTAAAAAAAGAAAAAAATCGAAATTATAAGATAAAAAGTCAAAATTGTGAGATAAAAAAGTAATAATTATGAGATAAAAGTTTAAATTTTCTCTTTGTTTATCGTGTCTTTTGCTCTTGGGTTTAACAATAAAGTGGTTTATTACGTGACTATTACATGCCTGTATGTACATTCCATGAATGTAGTCTTCATTGTGACAGCGATGCATCCTTGAATGTCTTAGTATTGCATTTAGTGACTTGTTTATTTCTGTTGTCCTTAAACTGTGCTTTTTATCTGGCCCTTGTGGGTGTCATTGCCAAGAGACCACACGGGGGTGCCAACGTCAATTTGCCCTCTGGGATAAATAAAGTAATCTAAGTCTAAGAAATTATGAGATAAAAAAATTAAACTATGAGATTATGAGTTGGTAAGTGTGCATGAGCTCCAGCTGGCATTGTAGTCCCTGCATCCCCTCACTCGCCCAGCCATGTAAACGATATGCAATCCTAAACAAGGCAATCCAAGCAATCCTAATTCTGCCAAATGTCTTTTAATTCTGTTGTCTGTCAATGTACCACACAGTAATTTTGTAGGCTAACGTTCACGGTACTAGATGGTGTCCCTGACTTTATAGCTCATAATTTCGGGAAATTATTTTATTTTTTTAACCGGCGGAAATGGGCTTCCATACATTTCCCATCCGAGTGTTGATGCTGCTCTTATTGTGAAATGCAAACGGAAGTATTATAGTACACGCAAGGCGGCGGTAAACAAACAGCCGTAACTTCCGCTTATGAACACAGAGGTAAGCGCACTCATAATCACATATTTTATCCGTAAATTGAACTATATTTTATGTCGATGTGTATTTAAGCCTCGTGTTTTGTGATCTTTATCAGTTTTTCGTGCATTTTTCGGAAACGTCACAACGAAGAATGCTCTCAGCTAATCGATGAAGCTAGCTAAGCTTAACAACAGAGGCTCCTCAGAGCTAACAAGCAAACAACTATTCCCACAGTGCACTAAGCTGTACTCTTTAAAACTATACGGACCAGTTGTTTATGGGAACGAATTTGCTGTAAAGTATTTTAAATGGGATTCTTCTGAGCTATGATCGCATGGTTAAATGTCATTCATTTAAAAAGATCTATATAAAATGATTTAGGTTCCTTCAACAGTATTTCTGAATGGCGAAGTTATGTACTGCATGTACCCTTTCATAACAAACTTCTAAAACCAATTTACTCATTTTCACTCAGGATTTAGCACTTCTCTTTAGCACAACAAACCTCGGTCTGCTGCAAGAAAAAACAATCCTTTCTGTTCTTGAATGTGGAAGCCAGTCCTGTTTTAATCTATGATATCTACCCTTTTTATCATACGACAACATTTACAACATTTACAACATTTACAACACATCCACAAACTTAGAATATCTACTGGAGTTGGAGAAAAAATGTGTAAAGAGTTGGAACTATAAATTGTACGTTTTCATTTATTGATTTATTGTTTTTTTACCAGGTAGATGAATGTTGCAAAGGAAAAAAAATCATATATATTTTTTAAAGCAAAAGCAAATGTTTGATACTTGTTTCAACTCATCATAAGAAATTGTTTTGCAACTATTTTTTATAACCTTTTAATTGTCTTCATGCTGAAAAATGATGTCTGTTGAGTGACAATGAACCACTCAAAAAAAAAACTGTTTTCTTTTTATAACATTCAATCATTTTCTAATATTCCACAGTGTCTATCATCATTTATTTTTTCAGATAGACTGTATATCCCTTTCCAGTAATATTCTGCCATTTCTTCCTCTTTCATGTTTTTTTTAAGTGTCGGGTACCAGTTCCTGAAATGCACATTTTGATCGTGGTTCAATGCAAACCACAGTAAATCAAAATGTTTTTTTTTATGGGAGGGGGGATTTTAAGCCTGTTTTTAAAAGACAAATATGAAGACATTTGAAAATGATGATCAACTCTGTGTGTGTTTTTTTTTTCTTTTGCACTACAAGGTTCCACCACTACAGAACTAAGACTTGTTAGAAAACTGATGTTTGTGGAGAATAATGGATGACCTGTCGGCTAATAAGAGCAACATGCCCTGTCAGTCTTGGATTGACCATAATAGCTGGTCTACAACTTCAAATCAAGGATCTCTCCTGAACCCCCAGCCAAGCTCTCAGCATCTTAGCCTGGGCCCGTCTTCTGACCAGAGATCCTCATACAATCACCTGCAAGACCTGCCAAATCAGAGCTGTATGAGAGACCTCAGCACCTTATCATCCAGAAACAACACTCATCACTCCACCCTATACAAAGCCCCTCAGACTAATGACAATCCATCTTCCAGCATGCTGTTTACCAACACTGCTATGCCGAACGTGTCTCAGATTCTTCCCTTTCAACAGGAGATCCCTCACGCTTCATCAAGGTTTCTTCCTGCAAACCAAGGAACAAGTATCTCACCACTCTCTCTTGCCCAAAGAAACCAAGCACAACAAAACCTACCAATTTTCTCACCACACAACCAATACAAGGTGTCATTTCAACCTCCAACAACAACTCAAGGATTACCAAATGGATTACCAAATGGACTTCAACATTTTGCCATCAGCCCTGCATCATGTGGACAACGTGTAAGTACATCGCAGGCTACTTATGACGGAGCAAATGTGGAGTTTGCTGGTGTTGCTGAATGCACTCACAGCTATGCCTCCTCCACTTCTCAGGAGCAGTACCAGTGGATACCACCACCACAGTGCAGGGGTAAGCTTTCTTTGAATATTACAATAATATGTTACCTCTAACTGGTACATGAGAAGACTCTTTAGTGTTATTAAACATGTTGGGGGTGGATCAATAGATGATTTTTAATTATACATTATTTTGAGCAATACAGATTTATTTATTTTTTATAGAAAATCATAATTCTTTTGAAGAATCAAGAAAAAGTAGATGGATGGTTTTCATGGTAAAGTTTTGAATATAAACATATACATATGTATTGTGACTTAACTTACACGATCAATTGGTAATTGTTTGCTTGTTGATTCAAAGATTTTGAACAACCTTTCTTCCATTTTCTATGTAAATACAACTCATCTGAAGTTAAAGTGAATGGTTATGAAATTGGAACAGTTGTATATTAAGCACTGTTTCAACAGTTTAACCTCTCCTCCTCACAGGTTTAACAAAGTCTTACTGGTTTGAAAACCGGACCAGACACAGAAACCTAGAAATTGAATAGAGAACCAAAATCAATACATTTAATGTGAAATCACACCAAGAAGAACAAAGCTATTTTAATCTTCACATAGATTAACAAGTCTGTCAATCTTATCAAACCAGGGGACTAAATATAACAAACACCTCATAGTATAATAGGCAGAATAATAAGAGCAGTGAAAAATGTTCAAACATCCAAAACTGCATCCATCCAAAATGACCACAAAGTTGTGTTAAAATCCCTGAAAAAGATTTAACAACATGAATGTTGGATTTATCACAGGGCTCTTCTCTATGGTATTATATTAGTTTAAGTTTGTGCTAGGTGTAGCTAACAAACACTCTACTGACTATTCAATAATGAGAAGTCGATTGGACGTATGACAAGTAGAAGTGTTGTAGAAAGCAGGCTTGATCATTTAACAAAAAAAACAACACAGTAGATTCCTATCTTGTTTAAACGGGGGATACAATTCAGACTTTATTTGCTGCCTGAAACTTTCTCTTACAATATCAAACTTTTCCTCAGAAACTGTGAACGAGTCCATCCCTGACGCAGCCGCTCATCCCAACAAAGAGCAATTGCAAGACGGGAGAACCAACCTGATGGTAAGAAAACGAGAAGAACATGAAGTTATTACCGAGGCAGGGGTTGTTCTTTGGTTGTCTATTTTTGCACACGTCTGTGCAAATGAAAGTGTTTGATGGCATAGCTGTTTGTTTGGACAGAGGTTGATTCTACTCATTGTAAGTAACTCTCAACAATAGCAACTACCAAATGAATCTTCTCCCTTAGCTACTATCATGTGGCTGTTTCCAGGAGAGTAACAGAGGCGTTGAGCTTTGCTTAAGAGCACTAACAGTTTTTTTTTTAATCTGCTTTCAGGTTAGCAACGAAGAACAGCGTTTGGTGCTTTTGAATCAGCGTGAGAAACTACTCCAAGAGCTGGCCGAGCTGGATAAAGCTGTAAGTGTGTCCAAGCTGCTTTGTATCTGAAGGCCAATATTTATTTTAGATCGATGCTACCCAGTTCTTCTTCAAACGTTTTTGCTTAATTCATGTTGGGTACATTATTAGAGATTGTTCAACATGATTTAAAGTTCACTTTGTTTCTCTGTGAAGCTGGGATCATTACCTCCAGAAGACAGCAGCGATGGGCCGCCTCCATGCACAGCTAATCAGGTTGGTTAAGGTTTTCAGATTGTACCCTTTGATTTGCAAATATGTACAACAGTTCATATCCCTCTTAAATACTGAAATATACAATTGTTTACTTTCTTTTATTTTTAGTCTCCTCCATCAATGGAAGATACGTCTCAGGGTGAAGAATCTAAGAGCAGTGATGCCCAGCAGGTCCAGCTGTCTGATGGAAAGGCAGAGGTAGGTATTTGATTTAAAAGAAAAACTGCCTCTTTAAAATGCATATGTATTTTAATTCTGGACAAATAATTTTGTTTTCTTTTTTTTGTGTTGGCATCAAGCAATCGTGGATCGCAGAGTTGTTTAACATTTCCCAGGTTTTTAAATAACAAAAATACTTTCTATTTATAAAGCCCTTTTCAAAATCCAAGTTACAAAGCTCTTTGCAAAGGCAGGGAATTAAAAGAAGACAGAAAACAAAAACAGAGGGATTGTCTTATTCAGATGAAAAGAAAATCAAGTCAAATGAGGAAAGGTTCTCTGACAACAAGTGTTTTGAAGAAGTAACTTAAATACATGCACACAGATATTGTAAATGAGGTTTTGCCCACATTTAGGTTCGACAACCTGATTTCTTTTTCATGTTTGGATAAAAATGCTTCTCAGAATAA
Source organism: Labrus mixtus (assembly GCF_963584025.1). Lineage (NCBI taxonomy): Eukaryota > Metazoa > Chordata > Actinopteri > Labriformes > Labridae > Labrus > Labrus mixtus. The sequence goes on from NC_083616.1 coordinate 18,133,444, forward strand.
AATCAGGTCTGACATGTCAACAGTTCATGCCAGTTCAACAGGTTCATTTGAACCCTTTAAATGCCAGAATCATGTAATCAGATTGGCATTTAAAGGGGTAAATTCCTGATAATTATTCAATATTTGATAGTTTTGAGCAGGGCTGAAGTTGTTTAAGAGATTTATGCAAAAAGTTGATAAAAATATAAATTTGTTCTATTTTAATAGCAGTTTTTTGGAAGTGGACATTTTTGTCCTTAATGACTTAAGAGGGTCGTAAATTAAACTGATGCCTGAGGTGAGCGTGCAGGGCCGTCTTCAGAGGTCTTTTGTGGTGTTTTTGTGAACCTTTCTGCCTGACTTCAAACTTTCATCGGATCAATAAGTCATACAAAATAGAATTAAACAATCAAATATAATAAGACATTTTATTTAAATATTTTCTTTAAATCCCTGTCATAAAAAAGCGGTGGTCAGGCAAATATAAGTTTTTTTTTTTTTTTTTTTTTTTTGTTTAAGAACATTAACATAAATAAGTATGACTACATCTGCTCAAATCACTGACTTTTTAAAAACTTTACTGCTCCATTCAACCATGTATTTTTCATTTGTTTGTTTATTGCAGAAAGAAGAGTGTGCCTCTGCAGAGCCAGTGGATGACAGTAATCCTGATAATCCTTTGAGTGATGATGACTTCTCCGAGTTCATACCTGACCCGGCCGGGTTTTCTTCAGACAACTCCAGCTACAGCAGACCCTCAAGCCCCATAGACGTAAAACCTGTTCTCCCAGTGCAAGAAAGTGACAAACTGGAAAGTGTGGAGTGTAAGACTGAAGATGTCACTTCTCTAAAGGAGACCAGAGTCTTTTCCTGGAAGAAGTCTGCAAAAACTGCAGTGACGCCAACTTCATATTGTAAAGAGAAACGTGTTTATAGAAGGAATTACTGTCTGTTTTGCTCCAAGCCAATTCTCAAAATGTCACGCCATTTGGAGCAGCATCACAGTGACAAACCAGAGGTCGCAGTTGCATTTCAGTATCCCAAAAAGTCCAGAGACAGGATGAAGATATGGAGAAGACTAACAAATCAAGGGAATTTTGCTCATAACAAAGTTGTCTTGAAAACGGGGAAGGGCCAACTTGCTGCCAAAAAACGCCCGAATTCAACTGGACAAGCACAAGACTTTCTTCACTGTCTTTACTGCCGAGGTCTTTTTAAGAGTATAAGAAGGCACATAAAAATGTGTCCTGAGAAAGTGAAGAATGAAGATAAGTCAGAGGTTGAGAGAAGACGTACTGCATTGCTGTGTGTGATGGAAGCTGCAGACGGCCTTGTCATAACTGATGGTTTGAAGGACATTTTGTCCGTGATGATTTATGATGACGTGACACGGACCATCATGGACGATAGTATTCTCCTGCAGTTTGGTGAGTTGTTGTTCTCCGAGCACGGCTCTAACGAGAAGAAGCACCAATATGTAAGACAACACCTTCGTCAGGTAGCAAGACTTGTGATGGAAGCTCAAAAGATGAGTTCTCTGAAGAAGCTGGAAGACTTCTTCACGCCCTCAAACTTCCCACATGTGATATCTGCAGTCAAAGTTCTGGCTGGCTACGATCCAGAAAAAAAAACCTACAAAGTGCCTTCACTTGCTGTCAAGCTTGGCTACGACTTACAGAAGGCCTGCAGTATTGTCGAGGGTAACGCAGTCAAGTGTGGGGACGAATGTAAGGCCAAGTCTGCGCACGATTTCCTGTCGGTGTACCAGAAAAAATGGGCCAGGCTCATTTCTTCGGGTGCATTAAAAATGATCCGAAAATCCAAATCGAACGACAACAAAAAGGTGCCCTTTGTGAGAGATGTGAAGCAGCTGAATTTCCACTTGGAGAAAGTTCATGAAGTTGCTGAGAAAACACTCAGAGACAGCCCTTCTGAAGAAAACTACTGTGCCCTGGCAAAGGCAATACTTGGTCGGACAATACTTTTCAACAGGAGAGGGGCCCGAGACGTGTCATTTGTGGAGCTACAAGCTTTTATGTCACGGAAAAAGTCGAGCTCGCAAACTGGCCTGGACGTATCCGTTTCCGATTTGGAAAGAGCCATGTGTGGGTACTTCACTAGAATTGACATACGAGGGACGTGTGGGAGAAATGTCCCGATCTTCCTAAAGCAGTCATTCGAGTCAGCGTTGGAGCTCCTGGTGGAGTGTCGGGAGACCTGTGGAGTGCCCCAGAAGAACCCATTTCTGTTTGGCAGACCCCGTTTAATGACATCCTACTTTGGGTCACAGTGCCTCAAAACGTTTGTAAAAGCCAGTGGCGCTAAACACCCTGAAGAACTGACTCTAAAAAGGATCAGGAAGCATTATGCAGAAATGCTCCAAATAATAAACCTGGATGAAAATGAGGCCAACCAAATTTTAGGTCCTAATAATCCAGTTCAAGCCCTGCGACAGGACAGTGACATGCAGCTGAAAGACGTGAAGACGGACTACATTGGTAAGATTTTATTCATCAAGATTATTCAAAATGATATCTTCAAAAATGTCCTTGTAAGACAAGGACTGATATTTACAGAATTCGTCTAGATCCTTGCTTGTTTCAGATGTATGTTATTTTGGACAAAAGAGTCTGTTCAATGTAATTCTAACATTGAAACATTCTAAATCACCAATGCAACATTGCTGGGATCTTTTTGACGTTCTATAACTCAAATTTCTTTGTGAATTGAGGGCAAACGGTTTGCAAAGTGCTGGATGTTGCTTTGCAGTTTTTGTTTGGTGACTGCAGCCCTGAGATCCTGCAGAATAAATGGATGGCATTACTTAAATGTTAGTCATGAATTTGACCAGGTACCTATACATTATATAGGTATTTCTAGGTCGTATGGGATATCTAAAATGAAACATTCCCTTTTTGCTCTTTATACAGCACGATTACATGAAGCTGCATCACAGGATCACAACGAGCATTCCAGAGCATGCGATGAACCATCAACATCCAACCAACAAGGACATGCAAAAACGAGAGGCAACAACAGGACAACACCGCGGCAATCTGCCGACTCTGATAAAAAAGGTACGGTAGTTATGGTGATTATTAACAAAAATGAAAAGCATTTCCTTTTTAATTGTGAGCCATTCAAAGAAGTTTTGGTGTAAAGTATTTATTTTTTTCTTTGTCTATGTTACTGTTGATGCTTAATTTGATGTCAAAGTATGGCTAGAAGAAAACAACCTAGTTGGTTGGCTTTATGATTCGGAGCCTTTCATAACTTTATGAAAAGCATGGCTGTGTCCGCAAAAAGATCTGTCTTCAACAAACAGTTAACAATCGGTTAAACCTTATGATTAAGACACGTTACTTTTTTTTTTTTTATAGGAGTTTGTTAGTCATGGCAAAAGTTCACAATGTTTCCCTTTCGCTCCACAGGCTCACAAAGTAAGCAGATTCATAGGACATGGGATGAAGCCGAGGTTCTAGCTGTTGAAAGGCACATGATGCGTTTCATACGAGGACACAAGGTGCCTCAGAAGGACGACTGTGTTGATTGTCTTGAGGATGAGCCAGACGCCCTGAGTAGCCGCTCATGGAAAGGTGTAAAGGACTATGTGAGAAACAGGATCACTGCCCTAAAAAGACAAAGCAAAACTGAAAAGAGAAAAAGAAAAAAAAACTGACTGAGAAAAGTGGAACCACACAGGACTGGTTTTTTGATGTGATAATTTGCTGAAGTAAAAAAAATACCTTTGTATTGATTTGATCACTCGCAGCTCTCTGTTGGTCTTTTTCACTTTTATACAGTACAACAATGTGAGCATTTCCATTCCAGATCGTTTGGTATACTTTGCTTTGAAATTACTGTCATTAAAAATAGCAAGCTCGTAAGCTATGAGTTTTTTATTTGACTACTTTTCTAACAATGTATGCGTATAATTCCATTGTACAATAACTGCTAATGTTTCAAGCAGATAAAATGTTTTTTATTGGGCTTTCGAGGTACTGAAAGTTGCAGGCTAAAGACGTTTTTGAAGCAGCCGTTTGTTATTTCTAAAAAATAATCTTGTTTTACATGAAATGTTGTTCCCTTCATTTGTACATTTTAATATGACTGCATGAAAGCCTGAATGTGTGGAGCCCATCAATGTTTACAAATCCTTGCTCACAGTTGTAAACAGATGTTTTTTTTTTTTTTTTATTTCTTACCTGAACCTTGGTATACTTTGATAAATTAAAGTTTCACGGTTAATATACCATTCCTTGCAGAAACCAATTAATTTAACAGTAATTTAATGGCACCAATGAATAATTGGTATCCAGTTCTTACAGACCTTTATTTTGAAAGGGAAGGCGGAATGCGTTTTCCTAATCCTGTCTAACATGAGGCTGACGTTTCATACTCGGGTTAATTGATAAACATGGTTGAGTGGTGGTTAAAATAATATGAAATCACGATAGACTTTCTCAACTTTGAAGCAAATGCGAGCTTTAAAGTGATTCTAACATATCTGTAAATGTTTCACTTCCGCTGCAGAAGACGAAATGAAGACATTACCGACAAGTGCTGCACGCAAAACCCCGCTTTACGATGATGCTTAAAGGTATTAAATCCTATTTATATTCTATTCTATATAAGATAAAACAAGGTTGTTTATATCAGGACATAGTTTACAATAACAGGACGAAATATTAGAGACGCTGGCAGTCGAGACTTTTAACAAGAGCATCTCTGTTGTGGGCTAATAATGCTTGCTAACTATACAATTAAACACTAAGGTTGATTTATTCTGCAGGTTTTTATAATTATGCGTTTTTACTTGAAGGTACGTTGTGGGTTTCCCTGGTTCTTCCTCCTGTAACCTATCCATTTAGTGACAGCAACCATTACTGCGATATAGTCACACTGTCTGACGTTTGCAGGCTGTAATTTAACAACAGTATAGATGAATTAATGGCAAAATAACCTTTTCACTATCTACTGTTACCGCTGTCATACAGGGCTCCACCTGTTTTAGAAGAAACCTTCAGTCACACAACACCCATGGTATTTTTATTCCTCGTCCATGTTACCTTACAGAGTTCTGCCTCAGAGGAGAAACCTACCAATCAGTGATGGTAATGGATTATGATGGACGTCCCCAAAGCCAATCAGAGCCAGACACCAAGCCAACCATGGGCGGGCCAGAATGGCTGGTCCCCTGCTTCACCTCAAGGAGCCCACTACAACCCCCTGCTCAGCTTTCAGCATCTTAGCCTGGGTTCTCCTTCTGACCAGAGGACCTGCGTGGGTCACCAGCAGGCATCCAGCTGCCAGAGTGACAACACCACCTATCCATACAACCCCCATCACAGTCCTCCATGTGCTAGTGATGCTGAGCAGAGCGGGAAACAAGTCAATCCCGATGCTCGTGTTTCATTAATGGTTTCCGCTTCAAGCCATGAAAGAATTTTACCTCCATGTTCTCTCCCTCTTACGAATGTAGGGACTCAGCCTCGACCGCCTTTTCAAATGCATTTTTATTCCCCTTACAGCCCTTACCAAACAGTGTCTCCAGCTTTTCAGCCTCCATACATACACCAGGAATCACTGAACGGACCTCAGTCACCTCACCAAAAACACCTGCCCATCAGCTCTCCATCATTCGGACAATGTGTGGGCCAGAGTCCACAGTTTTCACCTCAGCCTTCATTTAACAAGGAGGCCCCTGACATCCATTATCATGCCTCACCCACACTTCAACAACACCCCGGAAGTAGGTTCACCTGGTTTATGTAAATGACATGCTTACACGCTTGTTGCAGACCTTCTCATTACAAAATAATCACTTAACGGTAGATAAAATCACCCACTGTGTAACTCCCCTCCTTTCTCCTCAGGAACCTCTACAGAGTTTGTTACTAATACAGTTGTACAGGATGGGAGCTTCTCGCCACAGGTGAGGAACATACAGACAGAAATATGGGATTGGATTGAAATTTTTTTGTGACTTTGTATCTAAAAATGCTCATCAAAGTTTTAATGTTCATCCTCAAATGTGTTTTGCTCAAACAGCAAGTCGTAATCCAAAGTTAATGTCTTTTCAGTCACTAAAATAAGTTTATGTAATCAAGTCCTTCCTTTCCTGTTTATGGGTTTACCTTCAATTCCCTGATTTAATAAAGACATTTTAGTTATATCCTTGACTCTAGCAAGAGAGGCTGTAGATATACCGGTGGCTTTCCTCCTATCTTAGATCATTTTTATTTTTATTTTCAAGAGCACCTGGCCTTACAAGGAGTTTACCATCCTGCACTGAGAGCACCAAGTTTTCATCTTAATACTAAGTGTGCAATCGGCTAATTTGGTAATTCTCTCCGCTCCAGTGGAGGTTCACCAATCATTTTCAAAGCTTTAAAAGCATCTTATAAACCTTCACTTTTTACTATTATTGCATCTGCAGTTGGTATTTATGCATTTATTATAAAATATGTCAAAAGTGACTCATTGAGCTTAAAGGATGAAAACTTTTATCTTTTTTTTTCACCAGATTTTTATTTTGTAAGTTAGAAAATACCCGTAAGGGCATATTTTTTTTTACCAACTATTTTGTAATCATGTGAAATATGCAGGCTTTAAAACAAAATCCAACAAATGATGGTCTTCATGTGTGAAATAATTTCAAGTTCTGAGAATAAGATTTCCACGTTTCTCTCTGCAGTCTCCTAACTCTGAGTCTCGTTACGGCTTGGACCCAGAGCTCCTACCTAGTGCTGTAAGTTTTTTCATTCACTCTCCCACGTGTTTGTGATTGTGTTGGGCTGCTTACCTTGGCCAGGTCTCTGGTGTAAAAGAGATTTTTTAAATCTCAACAGGACTTCCTGGTAAAATAAAGGTCAAAGAAATAAAAGAAAAAGAAAAGAAAGTTCATTCCGATTATGAATGATTGGGATTTTATTTCTGTAAACAACAAAAACTACTTGAAACTTTTCTTTCATAGAAATTCAATTTAATGTTCATAACAATACACTGACTGTATTTTAACTGTTAATTAAAAATATAAGGAAGAAGCTTGATGTTAATTAATGTAGCATCAAAGCAATCCAAGCCAACATGCTAATGATGTTGAATTACATTTTGTAGCAGCAGCTGCCTCTCCTAAACTACAGATCATTTTGAGAGGACTAAAACGAAATTGTGCATTTACAGAGAGAGACGTAATCAGAGTGCTTTTCAGCACGGTGTGTGTTGACAACTTTTACACGTGTGTTTCTCTCTTTCTGTCCGTCACAGGTAAAGGTGATGGCAGATGACCGGTCGGAGTGGGAGGGCAAGGTCTTCGTCTCCAAGCCTTTTTCCTGCGTTCCTCCTCTGGCAACTACTTCCTGTGCCATAGAGGACAGGGGTAAACACACTTCACTGTCTGCATCATGTTCACAGTTTTGCACTTGTATTCACACGTATTCATTCCAACTCTCCATTAGGGGACATATTGGCACCCGGTTTTGTCTCTATTTCAAGCTGTACGTTTTACTGAACTCTCCGTTCGTCTTGCACATTCCTTCACACACAGCACAGCTCCTACATTAACACTTATTGTAATGATCTTGTAAAGCATTGGTTTATATTTTTATTGATTCTTTAATTTACATTTTCCAGCAGTAGGAGAGCTGCTGTTTACTTGCTTTCTTTATGTACCAAAACAAGAGAAGATTGAATAACTGACTCTGCTTCCAAACACTGCATCAACATTTCTTTGAGCATAAAATGTTGCTGTGACTCAAGCAGCTCTTTTTTTTACTTGCAGATTAAATGTGTCAAGCACTATTTATGGATGTAGACCAGTAATATGTAAAGTAAGAGAAGCAAATGCAACATGAACATTAAAATGATCATTCGTGTCTTTCCTCAATTCTTTCCTGTCACTTCGGTAAGCTTCACTTCACTGTAAATACACCTTAATGTCATGTGGATGTTTCTTTTGCACTATAGGAAGCGCGAGTCCTTTTGCCATCCGCTCCATGTCGTACTCAGTGCCCTGTGATGGGCAGACTGCCCTGCTCAGCCGGCTGCCTCTGGGAGCGCTGGTCACTCCTTTGACCGAACAAAATGCTGAAGAAGTCAGTTTGTAGCTTTCCTGCTTTTTCTGATAAATACTTTTCCATAGTAAAAAATGAGACAAGAACTTAAAAATCAAGAAAAAGAAAGCATCATGGGAGATATTTTTTCTGGAACCCTACAAAAACCTCTTTTAAATGAAGATTTGTATGGAGATGTAATCATTTATTAATTCATGTGTGTGTTTATGTCTCTAGAAGCCACTGACCGTGATAAAGGAGTCGGAGCGTGTTATGAGTTGCGGTTGGTGCGGCGCCTCCATGTGCCCAGCCATGGGCTGGCAGGACTGTGGTCAGAGGTTTTACTGCCCTTTCTGTGGTAAACTGAGTGAAGGTGAGATTAACATTGAACATCTTAGCATAAAGGTAATGATTAAAACACAGACTGTGGGTAAATGTATTCTCATTTTCACACGCTCTAGTGAAAAGGAAGAGTTTGTCTTACACCCCGTGTTCTTACTCTGGTTATAATCAAATTATATTTATAGAGCACATCTTTTAGGAATACAATACCACAAAGAATGGCCGATGCTCAAAATAGGAACACAAAACAAACTACAGTACATTCATATTACATAATGAAGATGACAGCGCTCTCTAAAGAGGGATACCTCAGAAAGTGAATACCTACACCCCAGCATGCCTAAAGATGGCCACACACTGGATGGTTTTCACAACAAATGAACGGGGGGAGTGGTCCGGTTTGAGGCCTGTCACAGCCAATCCTTTGTCTAAATAATCCTCCACTTTCCTCCCTGAGCTTGAATATGGTCCACAGTCGAGCATGGCGATGAAAAAGTGACACTTGCATGCAACCTCTGTGTTTGGACCTGTTAGCTGAAGACGATGTCAGCTGTGACGTACACAGCAGGGTGTTTGGATCATGTCAACATTATGGTCCACATTCCTCCGACATTCAAACTAAATGTAAGTCAAATCACGTCTGGGTGTTATTGACTCACTGAAACCTCCACACCTTACAAGGACACATATATTCTGCCATGATCGGAAGTCTCAAATGTACCATGCAGCTGTGTTTTTCAGTGCAGGTCACACAATTGGTACAGTGTTATTTCTACACCAAAACAGCAGTAACACACATTCTTCAAATGGCAGATGTGTGGCCATGGTTTAGCCAAATCGTTGAAGTTTCCTAATCAGTTAAAACTGTCTTAACGTCTGTGGTGTTGTTTCTAAAAATCGTCGAGTCCAAAACTTTAACATAATCCATTTCAATGGGTCGAACTTCAGCCCAGACCCTCAAGTATTTTTTCTCATACTCTGATCCTTTCTTGAACTGTTTTTTTTCTCTTTTCTTGTGTTTCAGTGCCATGGCAACACTACCAGCCCACCAAAGGGGTGGAGGGGGTTCGGGTGGATAAAGACCAGCGGCCTGAGCTGAGTATGGGGTCTTATGAGATTCTCAGCCCTCAGAAGGTTAGTTTACCTCTGCTACATTAGTTTGGATTCACTTCTTAGCCATCATGAGGTGCTCTTCAACATGGACTTTGTCAAATATACAGTATGTGCACATCTGTGCGTGATTGGAAGCAGCAGTTTAGATCCTGAATGTGCATCACAACATTTTATCAACACAGCAATGTTTACCCCGGGGATAACGGGTCACATCACACAAGTTTCATGTGTCATCCTTTTTGTGAGGATTTCCATGTCCTAAAACCATTCAGTTAATTTATTTAGTGTTTACTGGGACATTTATTATGAGTATTAAAATCAAACATTTGCTTCTCAAATATGAAAATATGTATCATTTCTGTTTTTCATATCATGCAAGTTGATTTTCCTGACGTGGTTTGGCTGCTGGTTGGAACAAATAAGGTCATGACAAAATGTCAACATATTTTGTAGTGGCCATTTGTTTCCTCTTTTTTGACTAACAGAAAAGTAGTTGATAGTGATAGTGCAGCTATGTTTTAATAAAGTGTTTGGATAATTACTTCCTTGGAACAGAGAGAAATCTTGGAGAATAGTTCTGTAAATTAGAGAATAAGACTTTAACTTAGTCCTTTCAGATATGTCTATAAATGTAACTGTTCAAATCAACAGTGGCGTTTAATTGCCTTCAAAAATCCTTCTATAATCTCATCATTGTTCGGGGAAAGATATCATGTGTGTATATATTTGAATGTTTTCTCAGGGTGAACCTGCTGCGCTGCTCCTCGCCATCGATGTGTCTGCCTCAGCGCTAAGAGGAGGACATTTAGAGTTTACAACACAACAAATTCTCACTCTGCTCACCTCCCTGAGAAGGTTTTACACACTCGCTTTTTACTCGATATTCAAACACATAAAAGAAAACAATGATCATGTTTCCAGCAAGCAATCTTCTCTAATAGTTTCATCTTATTATTGTAGGGAGGATGGAGTTGACGTGACAGACATCCGCGTAGGTTTGATGACATATGACAGTAAGATCCACCTGTATGACCTCAGCCCCGCCCTGTCCCGCCCACACATGCTGGTCATCACAGAGACAGAAGAGCTGCAGCTTCCTGTGAGGGAGGGACTTCTGGTGACCCTGAAAGACTGTATAGATGGTATCGACAGGTATCAAAAACTTTAAATTGACTAACCATTTTTCACATTATGTATTTCTATTGGTGCAAAGACGCTGACATCATTCTGTTTTTTTCATGTTTTTGTTCATCACTCTTTTTAAGTAAAATTTCAATTTTAGGCTCAGTTCTGGCTTTACAAAGGCAGCCTGACTTTAAAGAGCTCAGGTTTTACTTTTTGTAGATTTGGAAAGCCTCTGCTAAGAAACAATTAGGGCTGTCAACGTTAACCAATGGGATTAATCTAGAGACCTTAAAGTGTTGATGATGTATTTTCACAACTTAACCATATGACTTTCCTGCTTCATATGCAAGTTAAACATTGTCTCTTTCACCTTAAATAACCTTTTTTAATGATGACATGCTGTAATGCAAAGAGAGAGAGACCTGAAGAAATATGAATATAGACTGTAAGAAAACTCATCAAAAGTAAGAGCTATACTGCAGACTCGAGTCTCTTACTAGCGTGAAAAACAGACAAAAGATCAACATCATTAACTCACAGAGCCTCGGTATGAAACGTCTGTCTCCTCGCTGCATTGAATGATCATAAACTTACAAGGTTCAAGGTTCAAGGTTGTCTTTATTATCCCTGTGAGAGGGAGAATTTGTTTTGCATTCAGCAGGAAAACATACAGTACTTTCATCCAACCAACAATCAATACGACATAAAAAGACACTACAAAGTAAAAGGCCAGTGGTCAATAAATACAGTAGATAAAAAAGCAAAAGGCAAACACAATTCACTCACTTAAAAAGGCAATGGCAGTCAGTAAAAAACCCCTGTACCTTTTTTTTGTGTGCGTACTGTTAAGTAAACTACGGGCTGATGTTTATTCTATGATCATCAGTCAATCAATCTTTATTTGTATATCGCCTATTTATAACAAATGTTATCTCAAGACACTTTACAAAATATCTCACGCAATTGAGCAATCCTTAAACAAAAATGTTGTCATCTCCAGAAAGTAAAGAAACATTTCCGAAATACTTCTTTTTATAAAGGGGCATTTCCTGTATTTTTAAAGGTGATTTCATCACTTTATTTATTTATTCATTCTTTGGCAAATCACCTCTTTGTTGTCTGTGTGTTCAGTGTTTTACAGCTTATTCCTCAGTTTGGTCCAGAGAGTGATGACTCTGATGGAGTTCCTATAGAGCTGCCTGTCAAAGCAGGGCTAGCTGTGCTGCAGGTCAGTAATCACTGTTCACACGAGTGCCTGACCGGTATGAGAGTTTTGGGGCCAATATTGATATTAGTGAGGGAAAAAAATCTGGTAAGATTTGTCAGCCGATATCTTTATTAGATCGATCTTTGAACTTTAGAGATAGATTTACACCTTTATTTTGTTGATCCCTCACATACAGATATCATACATTTGTGGAAAAGAAAAACAATGAAGGTGCATCACTCAACTGGAAAATAACTGCATGTATGTGCATCACCGCTTGACTGTCTGGAGAGTGATAATGCTTGTTGTAATCCACATAACACACTCACTTGATATGATAATATCAGCCGATTAATCGGTCGGGCTCTAGCTCACACTCACACTGGCAGGTTTTCTTCAAAGTTGATTTAAGTTTTCTGTGTTCAGTATGGCTGCACAAAAAGAAATGATAATGTTGCTGTTTCCTTTTTATTTCATCAAGGCACGGCAAGGACAATAATAAAAACTTTATTCATTTTGTTTCTAGGCTCTGAATTGTCCTGGAAAGCTGTTGCTCTTCCATACTGCCCCTCTAATAGAGATGGCACATGCAAACTCATCCTCAGGGTTTTTTGGCTCCAACAAACCGAAGGTACTTAACCCACATACACACACATACATTATAGCCTGTACCATACAGTATAATGTACTATCCCACAACTATTAGTCTCTAGAAAAATATTTTTGGGAAACGGGTCAGAATTACTCACATACTAGTCAGATCATCCTTCTCCCACAGTTTTAAGGAGTCACTTTATTGTGGTTCACTTACAATGAAACATTGATCGCTGTTTTTCCCTCTTTTTTTCCCCTCAGTCCATCTTTCAGCCGCCAGAGTCAGCTATCTCATTGGCCAATCAGTGCGTGGGTCAGGGCTGCGGCGTTCACCTGTTCCTTCTCTCCCAGCAAGATGTGGGCGGGGCTTGGCCGGGGCACATTCCATATCTGACAGGAGGAGCTCTCTACACCTACAGCCACCTGGAGGTATATTAACAGATATTACCATCAAAACACTTGAAATGTCTTCTTCTTTTTTTAAAGGAGCTATATGTAACTTTTTACATGTATAAATCGTTTTTTTATCGCCCATTAATAAGTGAACGGTTAACTGATGTGAAAAAGTAGATGTTCACTGTCTATCTGTGTTGCCTGTATACATTTTTTCCCCGGGTCGTATTTTCCGCCTTCCACACACTTCTATCCACTCTAGGAGTTCTCAAAGGCAGACAAACTCATCACACACTCCTAGCTCTCAGCCAGTGCCTGCCAAGACTGTCGTTTGTAGGATGGAGAATGAATACAGACACACAGACTCCTTCACAGACTTTCACATGTGTATGACCACTTACCTCCTCTGTAAACATTATGCCGGTAAATATCCAGTGTTTCGCGGCCGATGATGATGCTTGTTTGTGTACGTACGAGAGGGAGAGCGAGCAACAGGTTACTGGTGCAGTTCGCCTAACGGCCATGCGGTATCTCTACGCAGTATTTTTGAAAGTTACATATAGCCCCGTTCAAGAAATACTTTGACAGTTTGAGATGCATTCCATTATTTTCCTTCGCTTGCTCCTCTCTAATAACTGTCTGCTAACTTTAAAGCTACAGCCAGCAGATGATTAACTTGAAACAAAGTTCAAATAAGGAAAAAATTACTTTTTTATTTAGGAGATAAAACCCTTGTCTAGGATCTTTTTCATCTTGAAATGTAGTCATGTTTCCTACAGTGGCTCTAACATTAATGCATTATTGCCTTTGTTTATAAGTCCATAAAATCTGTTCACCAGCAGGGTTCAAAGATTGTCTTAAATGATGTTTTAACCGGCAGTTAAAAAATCATTTACACATCTCAAAAATCCTAAAGCTACACACACACACACACACACACACACACACACACACACACACACACACACACACACACACAGTCAAATTGATCCTGATAACTTTTCTCTAGATATGAATTGCTATCACACCCAAAATTTGATTACATATTAAGCTTCTTTTTGGAATTTAAAGCAGCTCACAGAGCAACATCACAGTGCTGTTTGTAGCTGTATTTGGATTAAAATTATGCATTTTTGGAACACGGTAAGTATACAGATGAGCTGCATGAATTCTAGATTGACAGGCATTTAAAAAATCTCCCCTACAGGGAGAATTGGACAGGGAGCGTTTCAGCACTGATCTGAAGAGGATCGTAGAAACAAACACAGGCTACAAGGCTGAGCTCAGGATTTTTGTCAGCAAAGGTGAGAGTTTCTAAGTGTGATTCCGCAGAGTGAGTCCTTTGAAAACACCTCCAGTTCCATTAATTGTACCTGTCTCCGCAGATCTGCGTGTATCAGGCTGCTATGGACTTTTTATCCCTAGTCCAAGCCCGGACCAGGTCACCATGGCAACTCTTGATGGGTTTACAACGCTAGCAGTTGAGCTCGCACACAGCAGACCTGTGGATGAGACGAGAGGAGTATCCTTACAGGTGAGTTCACATTCTTTATCAACGATTTAGATCAGCGACAGGTTGAATTGACAGACTTTACAAAGGGCTTTACAACAACAAAAGTAGAATATAGAGTAATATATAGAGAGCAAAAACAAACATGTTTTTCACAGAGCGACATCATAGAGTCCTGCAGAGACAACAATGCAATGACCAGGTACAACAATAAGCTCAATAAAAAAAACACAGATCATTCACAGAAAGTAGGCTGGGTGAGCATGATTAAGCCATAAGCCCATCTAACTTTTTTTGGACTTTTTTTTTGAAAGACTCAACAGAGTCAGTAGAATGTAGAGACTTCCAAAGATTTCAGGAGGTGATCTGGCACCTCTCCAGCTACCAGACCAACTTCCATATTTGGTCCGCACCGGGACTCAAACCGGCGACCCTCCGGTTCCCAACCCAGGTCCCTACAGACTGAGCTACTGCCGCCAAAGATAGCACCCAATGTGGGGCTGACGGTTAATTATTTGAGACGCTTAATAAAGCAATTCCTTTGTAGTTGGTTTCATGCCCCTTAAACATAATGTGTTTATTAACCTTAATCCATTGCTCCTGCTTGTCAGGCTGTTTTGTCTTACAGCACTCAGACTGGAGAAAGGAGGACCAGGGTTCACACTCTGACCCTGCGATGCTCACCCCACCTAGAGGACACTTTTCGGCAGTACCAGGCCCAAACACTGCTCACCTTTTACAGCAAAAAAAGTATGTTTCTTGTACTCTTGATAATGTACTGCTGAGGCATCATACTGTTAAGAAAATACAATGCTTGTATACAGCCTAAGTTCTACATGACATGACACAAGAGAAAGAATACTAGAGGAATAAAGTATGATACTCCGGGTCACTATCCCATACAATGCAGTGAAGTTATCTTGGATTATTTTAGTTTCTTCTTTCGCCACAAGAATCAAACATATTGTATGAGCGTAGTGTTTCTCATATTCATCCCTGTTTGAGCAATCTTTTGAAATTGGTGCTTCTTTCCAGTTCATTGTGCAGTGTTGGAGCGCCCTCTGCAGGAGCTGAGGGAGGAACTGCAGACAGAGGTAACACAAGCTTTGGCATCGTACCGCAAACACTGCTGCTCGTCGTCAGTGTCTGCTGGACAGGTGAGATTGGGAGACATAAAACGCACTGCAGAGTATAACATGAAGCTCGTAAAATGTCTCTTAAGTTCTGCTTTGCAAAACCTCTTCTACAATATGATACAGCTTGAATCTTTTTTTTCGACATCATTTATGTACTGTGCTCTTATTGTGTTACTGTTTGTGCGCTGTAGCTGGTCCTCCCTCAGTACCTGCGAGCTCTTCCTGTTTACATCAACAGTCTGAGGAAGAGCGAGGTGCTGCTGCCGGGTCTGAGGAGCTCCGTCCACTCACGGCTGCAGCAACGTTGCCAGGTGTTAAACATGGACACCCGCAGCACCTCCACACACTTCTACCCTCTGCTGCTGCCTCTGGTCAGTATCCTAAAAACCATTTGACTATCACAAAGGGAGAACGTTTTAACTCATGGTCAAAATGCTAATTTGTAGTTATAATTTCAGCTCACACTTTTTATGAAACGCAGTTTAGATGGCTGTCACATACTTTGGAATAACTTCAAAAGAAAGCTGCGATCTGCTGCTTGTAGAGCTGTGACACCAGTGCCTACCTGCACTGTGTTTCACACACACATGTACAGCTGTTTCCTTTTGATTTACACTGCTGCACTATGGCTCAACTTAATTTGACAGAACAATTAAAGTCATCCAAGACACTGTAAAATCCTCATCCAACATATCCCCTGCAATCACATTTTTAGATGTCACTGGAGTTTAGTTTCTCAACTAGTTTGCTGTAAAAGTGAAGAAATCTACGTCTGTTTCACCAACTACAACACTGTACAAGTCAAATGGAAGCACAGGTTCAACAAAAACATGACTTTTGCATCTTTGTCATTTAAAATGTTCAATGTCGAGACACTGAGAACCACAGAAACATCTTTTGTCATACTATAAAGCAAACTTGGACGGACAGTGAAAAGGTTAAACACTCAGTGAATTGCCTTTGAGCTTTGATCCTGTGTCATCACACGATCAATTCAACCTTTCGCTCATCTCTCTCATGCAGCCACTATCAGGTGATAACTCCACTTCTCCGAACCCAGAGAAGACTCTGCGTTGCTGTGCTGCAAGCCTGGAGCCCAGTGGGCTGTATTTGGTTCATGCTCCCCTGACCCTGCTGCTCTGGGTGGGCACCCAAGTCCCGTCGAGCACCCTGGTTGAGCTCTTCAACACCAGTTGCTTTTCTTCGCTGCCCTCGGGAGAGGTGAGACATTACACACTGTAACGAGGTATCTCTGCATCAACTGTAACCGATTCAGCCTTGTCACAGGGAATATAAAAAAAAAACATGCCCATTTGTTATCAGTCTTTTTTTTAAAGGTGATTTTATTGCTTTCTAGCCTTTATTTGATATGTCAGTTATAGAGAGAGTGGAAATGAGAGAGTGGGGATTGACATGCACCAAACAGCTTCAGGACTGGAAGCCGAACCTGTGACCAATGCGACAATGACTATGGCCTCAGTCCACAGGGCGCCTGTTCTACCAGCTGAGCTAAACCTGCACCCCAACTGTATTTATGTTCTTGTATAATCACGTGAAACATTTTTTACAAGCACTTTATTTTAAGGACAATTAGGGGTGCAGAAATGCAAACTCTTCTCTAATCGATTACTCTTCCCGTTGTTAAAGCGAGTACTCGAGCAATCGTTTTGTAGTTCTTTTTTTTTCTGTGATTCTTTTCCCCCACGGGAGGCCCTGCCCCCAACTATGACGCGATGCCGACTGTAACTATTGATTTATTTGAATCTTCAGGATTTTGATAATTGTTAGAAAGAGGCCTTTGTATTAACATTCAAATATGACATTTCTTACTTCAACAGACAGCAAACCTCAAATAAAAATTCACACAGACATATCTTATGACCGTTTTAACACTTTATTATAATTAAGAGCAGTGAGTGTGGCGAGCGGACGTGCAGACCTCAATTCACACTCATCGCACGTTGAAGCTGTTCTGACAGCAACATTCTGTTAACAAAGACTACAGTCTACAGTGTAGAGCACACTTTACTCTGGTAAATTAAGTTACAATAGAACATGTGAACGATTTAAGTGTCTGTCTGTTTCATCTTTCTCCTCTGTGCGTAATGACACACTTGCTCAATCTCGCTCCTCCGTCTGCTATGAGCTATTTCTCCCTATAAGGTTGTTCCGTTTTGTAGTTATTAAAAGAATAATCATCTAACATTCCAAAATATAGGAAAACATCTAGTTATGCTGCTCTTTCCTGGATGATCAAACGTCTTTGGTTTGGTGGGGTAAAGCGGTAATCGCAAAGTGAAAGTTCTTCTTTTTCTGTGGACTAAATAGACAATTTGAACTGAACTTTCGTAGATCATATTTCGTTTGTTTGGGATTTTTTGTTCATTGTGAATTCATAAAGGGGTAAATTAAAGGGATATTTTGTTAGGGTAGCAACGTATGGATCAACAACGGACGCGTTTCAGCACAGAGCCTTTATCAGCGCTTTGTTTGTCATCTATTTTCTTTTTGCACTTGTGCACCTGAAGTTTTATTTCTGTTTGAATGTGCACCTTTTTTTCTGTTTTGAATTAGGCCTATCCTAGAACCCACAATGCAACAAGAAACATTTACAAAATTGTGGACTACAAAACGATTATTGCTTACATTTTTTTTGTAACCGATTATTATTTAATGAACGGGTACCCGAGTACTCGTTTGCACTCCTAAGGACAATATACCTCACCACATCTTAGCCCACAGAAGCATTAGAGGGTTCTCTTTTTACCATCCATATCTGATGCCCTGTGTGTTTATGTGTTCCCTCAGACAAAGCTGCCTGTTCTAGACAACCCTCTTTCCATCAATATTCGATCCCTCATCCACACACTGAACTCCCAGGCCCCCTGTGCCCGCAAGGTGAGATTCTGTTCGCTCTGCTCTAACTGACGGGGAAGATTTTTTAAAATTTTGTCAATGTACTCTTGACTCTGCCAACATCAATGACTTGAATAACAAAGTTGCTTTTTTCTATGAATACATAATTGTACAAAGCTGTTCAGGCAGACTCCAATTACACACATGAACATAACAAACGCTACAACTGAAGCTGAAAGAGTCAGGTAACTACACAGAGTAGCAGAAGTCAGATATTCAGATGTAACAGAAAAATTAGAGTTGACTGAGTTGAGGAAGCTCGGAGCAAAAATACTAAGGTGTACAGTGGCAATTTGGCAAATTCCTCACCTCCACACGTACATAGAACAAAATGCAAATACATATAAATAGCCTCAGTTTTCATACTAAAATAAGCCTGAGCTGTACAGCTGGACAAAGGAAGATTTATGGATTAAAAATAGCAACAGCAGTAATAACAATGTTAACATATGTGAAACAAATGACTTATGTCCATGAATAACTGTTTTTTGTTTTTGAACATATAAGACTTAAAAACTTAGTAGATATCTGTATGTCTGTCTCAGTTGTGGGTGGTGAAGCAGGGCGATACCTGCGAGGAGGCTCTGCAGCGTCACCTGGTGGAAGACAAGAGTCCAAACGGAGGAGCCTCATATGCAGACTTTCTGTACCATCTCCATGTCAACTCTGTCCGGTTTCTGCAGTGACTTCTCTCACACACACACACACACACACACACACACACACACACACACACACATTCTCTGACCTCTGGGGGGTATTACCCTATAGAAAAATATGATAAAAACAGAGGCATATTTGCCTAAAAAACACAAATGAGTAAGAACTAAAGTCTTATTCTCAAATTGTCAAGTGGAACACTGTAAAGGCCTGATATCAGGCAGTGCATGAGAGACATGAAAAGATATACCTGGTTTTATTTATGCTGTGATATGTTGACGTGACGAATGCAATCTGTGCTCCTTGAAAATGTGTGTATGACTACTTATTGCAGTGTGTTTGTGTTTGTGTGTGTGTGTGTGTGTGTGTCTGTGTGCGACGCCCACAGTACTTTCTGTGTGTGCATAATCTCATATAAATAAATAAAGGCTTTAAATGAACCTCAGTTGAAGTGTCTTCCAGTGTAGTGCAGCGAAGGAGAGACATTTTTTTATTTTAGTATCTTAGAAATCATCCTGCAAAAGCGTGACTTTAAAAGCAAAAGATAACTAGAGAATGAATCCGTGCGCCTCTAATCCAATCACAGCAGGATGAGATTTGTGTGTCTAAAAAAAAAAAACACCTGCTAAGCATCGATGGGACATGATCAGCAAAGAGATCAAACATATTGCTTTATTCTCGGGAGGTTCCAAAATGAACACAAAATGAAAGTTCCTCAAAAGAGCTTCAACCACGTTGGTTGCACTTTGGCACATTTTTAAGTGGAAGACAAAAGTTATCCTTCAATTAACACAAATTTTAATTCAAGTTCAACCTGTATGTACCATAAACGTTTGGCTACTGGCACAAATAGTTTTTTAAAATAATCGAGCCTGCACCAAAGTTATGGACTTAATGACAAACATCGCTGTCCCGAGAGTCACACTGCTACAAATATGTTAGCTTGGTTAGCAAAGTGCGGCAATAATTACTGTGAAGTTGAAGGGGATGTTAAATTTGGGCGAGCAAAAAAAAAAAACAGGCTTCAAACAATGTCCAAATAAAAAGCTGTCTCTTTAGATTGTCCTGTACATATGAAAGCTGACAAAGCCATTGTTCAGGCTGCAGTGGCAGGGCCTTGTCAATCACACACTGCTGCACCCTGAAGCCTACCCTGCTTTAACTTTTATTTTACTCTACATTTAACCATAATTTACAAAATGCACACTTCTGTTTTGCATGGTAGAAGACAATGCTAACAATAGAGACCTTTAACTGATTGAGAAATGTACTGTAGCTCTGTTGGCTGCTCGAGTATAGTCTGATAAATCATTTAACAGAACAGTAGAAGAGTCATTGTAGTAATATTTCAAGAAAGAGAGATAGAAGAAAAAAAAAAACACTTACCAATCTGTCAATGCATGTGTTGTTTTTATTGGCAGTAGTGTTTAGTCTGGCCTGCTCTGGCTGAATTTGTATCCGTAAGCATTTTGGATGCTGTGCCGTTGGATCCTGGTGGGAGCACATTGACTCAGAGGATGTGAACTGTTGAAGCAAACGTTAAACACAAGCGCCTCTTTTTGGGGCATTTTATCTTACAGTAAAAGAAACATGTTTCTTTAGTATTTTAGGGTAAGGAGTAAAAACAGACTAAACATAGTGATTTATTAAGATAAGGAACCAGTTAGGGTTTAGCAGGGGCACCACATGTGGGAGAACGGTTAGGATGATCCTAAGGGCCCATCATTAGTTCTTTATTTAATTTTTTAATCTACATCATTATTATTATTATTTCATTGGGCACAACATTTAATTGGATGTGCCCCGTCGGTTGAGGTAATGTCCTTGGATTAAATATGAGACAAAATAAGATATAAACATCTATGTTGTTTTTTTAAAGCTGATTTTTCATGTTTTTGGCCAGAGGACAAAATAAAAAAAAAGCATAATAAATCTAAATCAATCAGCTTACCATACATGCAAATCAAAAGTATGGAGCAGGCTGTTAAACAACATTCACATCGTGTGAGAAACTGAGTGAAAAGACGTTATTTACATAATCCTATATACATGCAACTGCATATTTAATATATAATATAAACCATCTTTACTTTATCATCCTTGCTTAACACACTAAGTCTATGGCTGTGATGACTGAATATCAGGGTTAAAATATTTATTTGTTTATTTAACAAAACCGTCTAACTTACAAAATCTCAGCGTGAATATAGATAAACACACGCATTTACTACACCTACAGCAGCACGTTTCAAAGGCACAAGCCAGCGCTCTCATATTTG
The DNA here is from genome assembly GCF_963584025.1 of Labrus mixtus. Classification (NCBI taxonomy): domain Eukaryota; kingdom Metazoa; phylum Chordata; class Actinopteri; order Labriformes; family Labridae; genus Labrus; species Labrus mixtus. The sequence goes on from NC_083616.1 coordinate 18,154,752, forward strand.
CCCCTATTTGGAAATACGCACCAAGCAGGCGTATGTTCAATTACGTTACCGCGCTTTGCTGTTGCGCAGTATGTCCACTAGAGGGCGATACAGAACCTATCCTGCAGCGCCACTCACTGAAGCTGCATCCAAATTGAGCGGGCTATGTCAAGGTAGATGGACTAAGCAACACTTAACCGGAATATACAAGATTTTACCCTTCAAAATAAATGTCCTCCCACACTTCAAACGTATTGTTGAGAAGTCCTGTTTCACAAGTCAGAGACCATTCAAAACAAGCTGAACAAAGATGATGGATCCTAAAAGATTGCATAAAGCTAATTTAAATAAGGTTTTCTTGGCATGACAGGAAAAGCATAATGACAATTTAAGAGTGGTTTACATTCAATCGCAGTCAGAGTAACACCGAACAAGCAGGAGGAGGAGGAGTAACCATAGTTGGGTCTGTGACAGAGAGAAACTACACCAGTGGTGACAGTAAAAGCTCTATTAACAAAACCCTGGGGAAAAAAATTATTTAAGTTGTTATGCCTGATTCTTTTAGTGATTACGTTTTCGATACAGTGGTTGCGTTTTATTCTGAATATAATATCTGGAAGTTGTTTTTCTTCTTTGGTCTGGCTTGACTAAAGGGTCTGTTGAGCGCGGTTAGCTGTCAGAGATAGTGGAAAGAGAGAGAGAGAGAGAGAGAGCACCCACCCTGGTCACTTCGTCAGTGCATATCAAACCCTCCTTCACTCGGCGCCTCCGTACAGGCATTTCACCTCTCCAAAAGGCCGTCTAGCTTTTCTGGGCGGACCTCTACTTTTACACTCAACTTTAGTACAGATATCCACTTTCTCTCCGGAGCTGTCAAAGTAGAAGAAGCGAGAGACAGGGGAGCGACATGGCAACGACAACCTGTACGCGATTCACAGACGAGTATCAGCTGTACGAGGAGCTGGGGAAGTGAGTACCAGTTGTTTTTAATGTGTTTGTGGTGCTTGTTGTCTGTTTTATAACATGGTGGAAGGTTGATTTCCAGGCAGTGTGCACAGCAGAGCAGCGCTGAGCGGCTGCAGGCCAGCAGTGTTGTGTTTGCGCGCGCGTGTGTGTGTGTGTGTGTGTGTGTGTGTGCGTGTGCGCGTGCGTGCGTGTGTGTCTACGTATAGGTGTGTGTGTGCGCGTGCGTGCGTGTGTGTCTACGTATAGGTGTGTGTGTGTGTGTGGGTGCGCGCGTCCATGCATGCATGTGCGCTTTCTTTTCGGGATGACAGCTCTCAAAATACACTGCTCTCTCTCTCTCTCTCTCTCTCTCTCTCTCTCTCTCTCTCTCTCTCTCTCTCTCTCTCTCTCTGTTAAAGTCAACTTTTCCTGGTTTTAGACTCTCGCATGTTCAAAATCAGAGTACTATGCCCTTTGAGATTGGCGAGTATTTAAAGATATTCTGATGTGTTTTTACTGAATATTGGCTTACATGAGTATTGGTAAATGAACTTGAGCTATAATGAGCTTGTATAGAGTTTTTTTTAGTCTTCTCTTCTGACTACTCAAAGTGCTTTTACACCTACAAGTCACACCCACCCATTCACACAGTGATGGCAGAGGCTGCTACGTAAAGAGTCCATCAGTATAAACTAATCCATTTCTTACACATTCATTCACTGCTGATGAGGCAGCGGGTTAAGTATCTGACATGTGGCTTCAGACGATGGGGATCGAACCCCCGACTCTGACTGAGCCACAGTTGTCTGGTATCGAGTTCTTTATAGTTACATCATGTGACAGTTTCAGAGTATGATTTCCTATGGAAAGGAAAATAATGAAGAAGGCCAGGTCATGATAGGCATGAGACTCTTAAGTTTCTTTTGGAATCTTTTTTTTTTTTTTGGCTGTGTGGTAGCAGGTAACATAAGATATGCAGTTCACTGGCACCAGGCAAAAACAACTCCCATATTTTACAAGCTAACGGTCAATGTGAACTTTGTCTGAAAGCGGTTCATTAAAGTTCAGTCAGGTCACCAAACCCACTCCTGAGAGCTGGTTATGCACTTTAAGTCTCTTCATTTTAGCCTTACAGTAATCTTATCACATTATAAGGAATGTGCAGAGGAGTCTGGGGAACAAAAAAGAAATCAGACTGACATGTTTACATTGCTGCTGTAAAGTGGATATCTCTGTCACTGTTTGACTACATGCATGGCGACCTTTATTAACCAATAGATTGCTCCATTAGCTGTTTAACATCAAGCCAGGATCCACGTAACTATTGCCCACAACAATATAAATCCTCAAACCCAAAGCTTAGCTATTTCAACTATGGTATACAGTACGTGATGTTTTCATTTGGGACTGTCAGGAGTTAAAGGTCAGAAGGTCAAAACCACTTATACCCTTTTATTTTATTTTTCATTTTATTTATACGGCTCATTACCATATTACATGGTATGGGCCACAAACAGATCCCACAATAATAACAAAACAAAACAATATCACAAGGCATTGTCAACATATAATATCATACATATAAATACATATAAATGTATAATATCATTATACATTTTAAGTTTACATTTCCTACAGAAGTAACACATATGATATCTTTTTCTGTAACCCTCTTTAGTTGTAGGCGTAATAACTGTATCATCCGCATACATCAGTTGTATAGGAGTGGTTATTTGTTTAGTTAATAAACCATCCAACAGTGAGTCTGCACCATAGGCTGTAAATAAACATTGACAAAGCCTCCGTGACGTCACCCATTGGTTACTGAAGGGGACGCTTCAAGCCGCCAATGACGGTCGCCATATTGAAAATGGGGTCTCAACCTATATGGCGGCCCGCCATAGTCTAATCTGCCGCGCCGTAGTCTAATTTGCCCCGCTAGCATCAGGGAATTATTATCAACTATAAGAACATTTAAAGTACAGTTTACCCCGTTAAATGTGATGTGTGGCTGCAGTAGCCTACACCGGAATGTGTGATTGTTTTTTATGTCCGTTACCTTGTTTATAATACCTCCTGCAGAGTGTTACAACTCTCAGCCGTTCGGAGCTTTTCAAACGCTGCGCAGGTTTCGGAGGTTTTAAACACAAGCAAAGAGGTTTGATCAACCTGTCAGTCAAAGCAGCATAACTAGTTGTAACCCTAGATTTCAAAATCCTAGCTGAATATTATACTTTTAGAACCTGCAAAACAACGTCTGAATGAGTGGAACAAATCAATTTCGCTTAAAGACGCCGCGCAGCTCCGCGGCTCAGCGGCTCAGCAGCTCAGCGGCTCACCTGTTGTCTTGAAAAACTGCACTTTAAGTTTACGTACAAGTCTTAACATTAGATCAGACCTTTTTTCAAGACTTTCTCTTCCTCATTATGTCAAAAACATGCATTTAAAGATAAAGGTGGGTCCGCGGACCGCACTTGAGAGGGAGAGAGAGAGAGATCTACGGGCGAGCGAGAGTCCGGGAATGTGCCATTGCGCATGTAAGTGGACGTACAAGAAACCACGTCTGGAACTTCAGTGTGAGGTTTGATGTCTGTTGAAATGTTCTTAAATTGTTTGAGCTGCTGTTAATACTCTAAGTATTTAAAATACTGAACATTACAATTTATTAATAAAATATGCTTTTGCGCAGCAAATAGTATGACATCATAAAATTGAAGCATGTTGTGGAGAAATGATCCAAATTTGGACAAGAGGCTGGAGCTGGAGAGGAACGATAATCATAACTGAAAGAGGAGTAGGAACAGTATATACCGCAAATTCACTTTTTATTTACATTCATTTAGCTAAGTGCACTACAAGAGCACAAAATTGACCCATTTAACTTTAAAATGTACACATTTTTCTCCAGGGTGTGCATGGAATCCTGTGGGAAAACACTGTATTGCTAAATTGACAGCCAGTTGTGCAAAAATGAATACGCTTAGCTGTGATGTTCTGCCACATGTTCAGATCATTGAACTGAAGAACGCTCTGCTGTTCAAACTGAAAAGAGATGGTGTTCATTCAACTCCTGTTAGCTCCAAACATGTCTATTTGACAATATAACTACAGTGAGCTTAGTACAGCCTGAATGCAATGTAAACAAATCAGTTGCTCATATTTGTATTTAGCAACAAAAAGCATACAGTCATAGTCCTTGGAATAGTTTGTTAGGCTGAGCAGTGAGTTAAGCAGTAATGAAATGATAATTAAATGGAGGGTTTTTTTTTCTCTCCTAGAAACTGGGTCATATTTTAAGTTCACTGTTCTGTTGTGAATCAAAGCTGGCTCCAGTGAAATGTAGGCTACAACGTTTTCAGAAGTGTCTTTCAGTCCTGCACGGGCTGTGTGCCTTTTATCTACACTCTGATTAGGTAGGTTATTATAGATTGGGCTGTAATCAGCATACATAGCTGCGTCTCTGCTTTAAAGCCATATACACAGGAATGAGACCAGGTTTACAACATTGCATTTCAGCCATGCTCATTTCATCCCTCAAGTAATACATATTATTAGTAGGGAAGGTTTTGCCTGCCTCAATCCAATATACTGAACCCAGTGAGACTTTAAGCTTTTGATTAAAAAAAAAAAAGTGTTTGGTGAGAAAGCAAGTGATCCAATGTGTAGGCCTCTTCTTGCTCAGATAAATTCGAGTTTCTACACAATGCACTCCAGTCAAAAGCACCGGCTTTGAAGCTCCCTGTGAGAGAGACTTATCTGCACAGCCGGCACTGCAAAATATCTCTCCTAGACCAATCTTATTATTCACACAGTCACATGAAGCTTAGAGGAAAGAGCGCAGGTGTGAATGTCTTGGCACCCTCACGATAACGCTATACTCTGTCCTTCTTTAAGACTAATCCGACATCTGAGGAGAGCTAATTGTTGCACGGGATCACTCTTTAATGGCGACACTTTCTTAGCAAAGCTTGTGCCATTTCAGCAGCATTCTTTGCATTAGCCCGTTTCCAGTGTTAATGAAATATGTGCCGTGCTTTATTACAAAACTTAATCAGCTTTTTGTTGGTACCGTGTGCTGAAAGAGTAATGAAACGCTGAGAGACTTGGACTACGCTGAGTTCTGTGTCTCCACAAGCAAAATCTCCTCCTGTTACTTTTTCCAAGTCTCAGGTCAGCCCGTGTCACTACTTTCACCTTTGACCCTGACCTTTTTGGTTGTCTGTAACTGCCCCAGTGTGGAGCCAGACAAGAGGCACCAGTCAACACCGAAGACTTGGGCAGATCTAAATGATATAACCAGATCTTATCAAAGTTGTGACTTAGGAGGTAGTTAGGCGCTAGAGGGGCAAGACGGGAACAGCTGAGCCGAGGGGGAAGCATAACGCTGTGTGTTCATGCATATCTGAATGAATTCACAGACTGGGACGAGGATATTCGCGGAATCAATTAAATGCCTTAAACTTGATTTTCTATTTTAGAATGTCTTTAGGCTGCAAACTACAAATCTTATCTAGCCTACTGGCTTATTTTGGCATATTTAGGTGTGGGTTGATTCACGTCAGAATTGCAATTTTCAATTCCAAAAATAGATTTTTCAAGCAACTTTATTTCATGCTAAGTAAATGTTCACCTGCAGTCTGTTGGAGCAAACCCGCTTCTTGCATTTACTTCCGTGCACCCTCTCCACTGTCTTCGGCATACCTACTCAGTCAGTCCTGGCAAGTCAGCCGCGCTGCTAACATTTACCTCATCACAACTTTGGTAATGTATGGCTAATGTGGCATATGGCGTCAGCTGCCAGTTTAGAGCAAAGCAACGGACATTGTGTCAATAAAGTATGTTCCACTTTAAATAAGCCTCTCGACCGAAAGGTTGAGGGTTCGATCCCCAAATGAGCAACATGTCCGATGTGTCCTTGGGCAAGACACTTAACCCTGCATTTCTCCCGCTGCTACTGTGGCGGTGTATGAATGGTGATGTACGTCGCTTTGGATAAAAAGCATCTGCTAAGTGAATTGTAACATTGTAACAAATAAGTGCTTCATTTCTGTGTGACTTTGTAACAAAGGCTGTAACCAGCTTAGATTCATCGATGTCCAGAACTTGGTAGCCAAAATTAGAAAGTCGCAGCTATCTAACTTTATAATAAGACATGGTCTTTTGTTTTCTTGGAGGCATCTCGAAGTGCTTAGTCAGCCTCTCTTTCTCGCATGTCGGAAGGTGTGAGACACTCTTGTATCTATCACTAAAACTTGACCCCACCTCCCAAAATCAAGAATCAAGAAACTACAACAAAAAAGATCACTTGTTCGTCTGTACTCCCTGACAGACAGAAATTCATTTGTAAACAGGTTTAAGTTTTAGATTTATTCACTAATCTTGCAAGTAAACAAAATAAGCTACATATTTACTGTACATAGCCTACAGTATGCTGCTTGTCTACAGCCTACAGCTATAAAGATTCAAAAAACTTTAAAAAAAAAGTTAACAGGGGCCATATGCATAATTTAAGTGGTTCAAGCACAGATCATTATTTTACTTAAATTTGAAGCTCTAATGTCATTGAAACATATCTGTGTGTTTGGGGGGTTCATGCTTTTTTGACCAATGTCAATCACATCCGTGATGAATTTAATTAAGAAGTCTTATCAATTTGCACGGTGTGGTTCTGCACGATGGCGTGCACAGTGGTGCAGTGGTTTTTTAGAGCGGTCACATCACAGCAAGAAGATCCCTGACAAGGCCATTCTTTGTTGAGTTTATATGTTCTCCCTGGGGTTCTCTCAGGGTTCTCTCAGGGTTCTCTCAGGGTACTTTGGCCTCCTCCCACAGTCTAAAGAAATTGTCATTCATTAGGCTAATTGATGACTCTAAATTGCCGTGAGCGTGAATGTGTATATACAGTATGTCAGACCTGTGATTGTCTGGCGACAGGGTGAACCCTGCCTCTCACCCTATGACAGCTGGGTTCGGCTCTACCAACCTTTGGATAATTTGAAGATTCTTGACTGCATACTTTCTCATAACAAATTCAGAGTGACATGGTGAAATTTGACTCTAGTATATTATTTTTACCCATAACAGGCACGTCATGTTTTATGACGTGCCTGTTAGACAGTATGATTCAATTGTGTGCCTTACAGTATGTGTGTTTGTGTTTGTGCCTGTTTCAGCTTTTCTCACATGAAACACACACGCATGCTTCATATAGAATATGCTGACTGTGTATGACAAACCTCATGGGGGCTTATTATGAAGATACATTCTGGCAGTATGTTCTTTAAACGTAGATCGCTGGAGCTAACGTGGGCAAGTGGTCTATTCTGCATCCAGCCTTGAATAGGCTAGCTTGGCAGAAAAGGTTTTCTTTAAAGCCTTAGCCACAAAATGGTTCAATGAGACCAGGCCCCTCTCTCTTTTTGATTCATTAAAAAGTAGTAGGTGTGCAGATGGTAACATTCTTTAGAAGTTGATTTATAATGCAATGCCAGAATTTTGTGAGTATGATGTCATGTCAATAGGATGTCTGTTTCTCTGTGGCAAAGTTGTCCACTAATTTCAGTGTACCAATGCTTACTGAATGTTTTTTGTGTGTTTCCTAGGGGAGCATTTTCAGTGGTGCGCAGATGTGTGAAGCTGTGTACAGGACAGGAATATGCTGCCAAAATAATCAACACCAAAAAGTTATCTGCAAGAGGTAAGCACATCCATCTCTCAGCATTTTTCATCACAGGTTTTTTTTCCACATTTAATTTTCTCACCACACGTACTGTCTTGGAGATGGGAACGAGTGTTCAGTGTACTTGATGATTTGTAAAATACAGTCTCACTAAAAAACAGTAAAGCTGAATTTCATTTTTTTCCCCCACCTACCAACCACAATGTGTAACCGCACAAGAATGACTGAATTGTTCATAGTTTCGTTTGTCCCAGTGGTCAACTCCCCACCAACAGTGTAGACAGTTATATAAGAAATATCAAAACACTAATGATCCTTTTAGATGGTGCTGCGTGGGACAACATTTTATCACACATGGGTGTGCAAGACGAATGAGCAGTCACATTGGAAGGAAACAGCTTTTGTTGTACTCTTATTATCTAGAGCTGCATTGATGAGCTGATTAATTCATGTGTTGGAAGCTTCCTTTTAAAATAATACGGTTGGTTGTTCCAGGTTAAATGTGAGGACTTTCTCCTTTTCTCTTTCAGCACTGTTGTTGCATTTTGAAGAAATTGCTTTGAGAAAGGTTTTTTTTTTGTATTTCCTTTGTCTGAAGACTACCAGCAAATGTGCAGGACAAGATCAGCATTAGATAAGCTGCACTGCTTTGTGCTAAAGTATACACAAATTAAATTTCCTCACAGTAGCTTTATATGCTCACTGAGTTCTTTAAGCTTTGAGCTCATTTGGTAAAAGGAGTAGGGCTCATTCAACAACTACACCCATTATAATTACCACTGAATAAAAGTCCAAGTGATAACCTTTAAATGAATTACTTTATCTATGTGTGTTATGACAGTTCTTTTATTTATTATTACCCATAAATGTTTTACTGAATAAAAACAGACACATGAAGCACCTTGATTGGTGTCACATGCTGTTCAGCCAGTAACGGTTTAGACCAAAGCCAAGGCTAAATGCCACGGCCATGAGAAGTGATCTGGCTGCACAGAGCTCACTGTGGCTCTGAGCACTGCACTTGCCTCGTGTAAATCTCCTGCTGCCTGTCCAGCCCCGTAACCTGAGCCCACTGCCGATTCCCTGCCAGGTGGCAGCATGCTGTCACTTGACTGTTACCCTGCCTTTTAGACACACACACACACACACACACACACACACACACACACACACACGCACACAGACAGACACACACACGCACACAGACAGACACACACACACACACACACACACACACACACTCACACACACATACATATATGGTGCCTGTGCTTGTGTGTGAAAATGTTGAGTGTGGTGGAGCAGGCATTTTAACAGGCATTTGCGAAGGGTATCAGCTTTAAATGTCTGGTCATATCTGTTTGTCTCAATCAGGATCACATGATCTGGCTGTTAACCTTTTTGTGTCATTTATACTTAGCTTTAAATAATTCTTAAAATGTCAGTAGTGTATGCAGTGCATGAATGAATTTATGTGGTTTGTTGTGGGGGTTAAAACTAGTTGCAAAGTTTGTAAAAGCTTAATTGACAATGAAGATAATCATTACTTGAAGCCCAAAAACTGCATGGTGTGACGATATTGATGTTTCTAGACACTAATTTAAAGTTTGTTAAATGTAGAGCTCTGATGAGTTTCAGCTTTCTTATTCACCTTTGACCCTCTTGATTTGAAAGCGGCTAGTTACTTTAAAAAAAAGTGAATCTTCACACAGAAGTAACATGTGACTCTTCAGTTTACCTCGACTTTTATGGAGCTGCAGCGTATACTGCAAATACATTTTCTATTTTGGTTCACTATCTCTGTTTTTTTGAGCGTTATTTCCAGCCTAAGATCAGCACTTTTTATGTTAGCTGACTGTATAATACTTGGTCTGAACCAAAGGAAAGACAGGTATAGTAAGTGACTAGCTTTTAAACATGGTGGAGCATTTCAGAGCTAAAAGCCAGACAATGCCCTCAGAAGTGGACAAAAACAACAGAGCTAAAAGAAACATTTCTGAAAATCAAGAAAATCTAAATTTCTGATATCAGTGCACAACACAAGTAACTGATTGTCAAACAGTATGATCTAAAACTATTGAGAACATGGCAACTTTTCGAAAAGGTTATTTTTCTGGCATTTTTGTTTTGTCACCATCAGGCTACCTTAATGTTTGAAAGGTGAAAACATTGACAAAATTGACGGATTAACATCTTTAAGGGGATGTGAAGAACGTCTGCTTTCTGTTTTCTGTACTATTGTCATGTCATCGGTTGACGGCTTGCCAGAACAACCCCCACCCCACCACTACCCCCTCCCCACCGGATCGTGGGTTGGCGGCCTGCCAGAACAACCCCCCACACCCCCTCCCCTCCCCACCGGATTGCTGATGGACGGTCTACCTCCCCCCACCCCCTTGCTCTCTATCCCTCTTCCTGCATCTTATCCCATCTCTCCCCCTATCCCTTTCCAAGCCCGGCGCAGTCTAGGCCTGTGAAGACTGTTTCGTCATGAGCCGGGGATCCGGCCGAAGATTTCTGCCTTTTAATAAGGCAGTTTTTTCTTACCACTGTAACTTTTGCTGCTTTGCTAAAGTGCTCATGATGGATAGGCCGGATCTTTGTAACATAGCAATAAGTAAGGTCCTTTACCTGCTTTTTGTAACATAACAATGAGTAAGGTCTTTTTACCTGCTCTTTTGTAATGTTAACAGACAAAGAGTAAGGTATTTTACCTGCTTCTTGTAAAGTGTCTCGAGATAACACTTGTTATGAGTTGACGCTATACAAATAAAAGTTGATTGATTGATTGATCATTGTCAAGTATTTTCCGTTTTGAATGTGATGTGTAATACCTACCAAAAAGAGTTTATTATAATTTACCTTTTGTATCAAAACAAAAACAAAATCTAATTTTTAATAATCAAACAAATGACAAACTGCCATTAGCGTAACATTTCTGTACTTTTTTACACTCTAAATTTCCTTTTGAATGCTGTGTCTCTTCATGCATGGCAGCAATTTTGTCAATCTTATCACATTCTAACTGTATATAAAGGCAGTCATGAGCGTTTAATGAGATTAAATCCACCCTAGATTATCCTGATGCTATTAGCATGAAGCGCAACAGTTAATCCCTGCGATTGGCTTGATGTTACCCAAAGTCACACACACACACACACACACACACACACACACACACACACACACACAGATTAAGTAAATCACCTAAAGGTTCTGCTATCATTGGCCGTATATATTTCACTCTGGCGGAGTTGAAGTGCAGCTGCTTGTAGCTTTTCCACCGTTTTTCGGAGCCACATTATAATCTCCCTGCATGTACATTTGATAGGAGGACTGATCTGACCTGACTTTGTGGAGCGCAAGGCTTGTGCTGTGCTCCTTACTAATGGATGAGCCGAGCTCTGTGAAACAGCAGAGCAGCGGCAGAGCTGCTGCATACTACTTCTACTCTAGGTCCTATTTATAGCTCCATGACCTATCCGACATGTGCTGCTACTGCCAGGTTTATGGCACTCATGATGACATGCTGCTCTTATTTAGAAATGGGATTTATTTAAGTTTAGTTGTCGTTATATTTCTGAGGTAGGAGGTAAGGTCAGTGAGCTGGAAGACCTGGTTGCAGCAACTTAAAGAGAAGTGTTTGTTTTGGACTGGCAGATGGAGACAGCAGCCGAGGGAAGGGAGGGGTCAAACGAGAGAAGGCACCCCAGGCACTTGGCAGCTGAGGGCCATGCGCCTGTACGCCTACATGCCTTTAGCACGGGACTCTCATCTGACTCTCTGTCTTTCCTCTCTCTTTCTCTGACACACACACTTGTACAGATATTCAGACGGTCCAAGCAGAGGAGCTTAGATGATGTGCTCAGTTGACTGCAAACTGAATGTTATCAATAAAGCATTAGAGCAACAACAGGGAAATATTTATTTTATAATTTACTCTAAATACTTGAAGGCATGACTCAAAAGTCAGTAAGTTGTGCAAAGGTGATATAAGAACACACAGTCTGTACTTATTTAGACAGATATCTGTTTAAAAAGGTAAAAATAAATAACAGTAATGGATACATTGTTTACTCTGGTAAAAAAAAAAAAATACAGGCTCTGAAATTTTCTCAGAGATTTGAGAAAACAGAAAAAGTAACCCTAAGTCTGAAGCACATTCTTACGTTCTTATTTTTTTTGCAATGCAAATTCATCTCTTATGGTCCGGAGACTGTTAGAAACCAACTTAATTAACTTTCAAATTAAGCTTTGAATAAAATAAAAACCTACCCTTAACATTATGAAATGAACCTTTGCTCTAACAAATCAGCTGGGTCAGGAATGACTTGCTGCTCTCAACCTTCTCTGACAATGAGTGTCAAACTTTTCCTCTCAATGTTAAAGTTAAAAACAGTCTTAATGTTAGATATGTGGCTAAAAATTATTATCAACAATGCACAAAAGTTGCATTAAATGTTTATTTGAAATTTAGGGGGTAAAAGTAATCAGAAAAATACTCAATGATGTAAAGATGTCTTAAAACTATTAAACCACTGTAAAGAAGTATTTGTACCTAGTTTTTACCCCTCTTTGGATAGCATTTAAATGGTGGCATCCTGCCTGAGTGTCTCTGAAAATGAGGAAGAATTAGAGACATTACAGTCAAACATTGCATATCTGTCCACAAAACCACAGTTCTCCTCTGTGCGTAACATATTCGAACCCCCCTGCCCCACTGCGACCCCCTGCAGCTGCAAAAACATTAATGCCAATCCAACACATGCCAGGAGGAAATGTAGGACAGGTCTGTTGGGCAAGGCCTGCAGCCAATGACAGAGCTGGATTTATTGACTGTGATGTCTGGGCAGGGGTTGCTGTATGGCCTTTTAGTTTATCATGAAAGAGAGTAGCTGTGCTTGTGTGTGTACATGCAGGTGTGCTCTCTGTAAGTGCGTGGTGTTCACCTGCAATGCAGTAGCAGTTATCTGACCCGGTTTGGCCAGCCAGCTTTGTCTCAATGTCACATAACCAGGCCAGATGAAGTCATGAACCCTACTATTATTTGGACTTAATATATAGAGACAAATCCTCTAAGGTCATATTGATACTGCACCTACGTAAGGAGAAACTTCAAAGATATTTTCTCTTTAACCTAAAACATACTAGATATGAAAATATTTAAAGCATTACTCCTGGATAATAAGAAGATAACTGTATGAGCGTGCTCTCAGCGTGATCTTTTAAAAATATCACTTGCTCTTACAGGAAAACGAGTGTGAATAACACAGAGCCTGACAACAAACAACTGTCGAAATACACAGAAGTGAGAAAAAAATTAAAGAGTACAAGGCTCTACAACTCTGGATAAGAATGGTTTTGGAATATCATGATGTGGTCAATATGAATCATCTTAGCTTTCAGTGAGAACTTGAGGTTAGATTTTACCTTTAAATTGTCATTATTTCCAGCTCTCTTTTCTAACTCTAAAATGTATAAGAAATCCAACAATGCTTATTTGCCACTGACTTAAACTTGGCTGCCTCGTGACCTCTCTGACATTTCCCAGCTGGCAAGCGCCCTGCTTCTGTTGAGAGTCCAATGTCCTGAACAGAATGGTTATATCTGGCTGTCTTTGTGGCATTCTTTTTACATCTCCTCCCCTCTTGAGACCTCCATCCTCACTGATGATTAACCCAGTTGTGTCCCTCTTCTCTCTGCTCCTCCAACATATAGATTTCCTCAGACACTACCTACTGTAAAGCCGTCTCTGGTTATCTCACTCGCTGAACACTTAGTTCTTGTGTTCTTCACCACAAACCATCTCCTTTTTGTCCCTTTTTCCATGTTCTCTTCCCTTCCCCTCAGGACCAGTCGTCAGCCTCTTCTCCTTTCTCATCTCGTTTTTTATTTAACCTGCTGCATCAGAAGCATAAGAATGGTACCTACGTACCTATAACCGGTTGACTGTTTGACTGGCTAAATGAAAACTTGGCTGTTTCAGTAATCCCACAGATAGATGATTTTAGACCAGTCAGATCTGTTGACTTCCTGATAGTAGCAACCTTTTTTGCTTGCTCTTTTTTTTTTTACCACCTATAGGAACGCTAAAGTGACAAAAGCCTGCCAGCATTCTGTAGAGCAACACTAGATACAACAAGATAGCAGACCTTGTGTTTGGAGCTGTGTGTTTGCATGGCAAATTAAGTTTGAAAGTAGGCAAATACATTTGGACTCTGTCATTGGATTATTCATGTGTGCTTTGTTCAATATTTTAAGGCTACTGTTAAGAGCTGTTAGACATGTTTAGGTGCAAAAGGCAAAAGTGTAAGTTTATTTTAGAGCTGAGAAGGGTCTGTTCTCAATTCCTTTGAAGACAGTAAATTATTAACACTAGGCAATACACCTTGAAGGTTACATGTTCATCCCATTTTTATTTACCTGTTGGTGCAAAAAAGACACCTTCTTTTGGGACATGGTTTCTGTAATCACTACATTTTGATGCTGAGTCAAATCCAGATGCAGCTGGCGGATTAGCACACTATCTGCCTCCAAAGATACAGCATCTTTCGAGATACAGTTGAGGGAAGCTTAAATAAGACCATCCTAAAACGCCTTAATGTTTGATCCACTACTCACCCTCACACCTCTCCTCACCTCTACGTTATCTCACACAGTGCAGACTGTATGTCCAGTTGTTCCGTCTTTACGGAGCGAGCCAGGCAGCACTAAAACTTGAATGAGTATGGTCTGCAGTGGGCAGATCGTCTGTCAGTCACTGTGTTTGCTAAAGGTTTGTCTCCCATTGATCCAGCAGGCCTGATAAAGCTGGGATAAAGAACACGAATAGCAACCTTCCTTGTAAAAGAGGAGGTTTTATATCTCACTTTAAGTTAGTGATGTGAAAAGCAGTTCTTTTCAGTGTACTGAATCAGTAGAATCAGTTCAGTAAAGTGATTCGTTCAAAAGATTCGTTCACCGAATCGTTCAGTACTTCTCCGCAGCTCTGTCTGTGAATCAGAATTTAATAAGCTGAAACACGGCCGAACGTTTAGTTCTGCTCGCGATCGTACTGAGAACAGCCGGTGGTGAATAATAAACCAATGAGCTGAGAATTTAGTTGGATAAAGTTACAGTTTGCAAACTGAAAGCTGCTAAAACAATCACATTTATTTTCCCCGACCGTTCTGTTCAGTACGTTCAGTACACGTTCAGTTCGTTCACTGAACGAGAGCTCCGACGTGAATCACGTTCACTGAACGAGAGCTCCGACGTGAATCACTGAACGAACTGAACGAGAGCTCCGCTCTTCCTCTCAGTTCGTTCAGTGATTCATGTCGGAGTTCTCGTTCAGTACGTTCAGTGAACGAAACACTGACTGAACGTGAACGAGCGAGACTGCGAGTCACCAGCCTCACACACACACACACACACACACACACACACACACACACACACACACACACACACACACACACACACACACACACACACACACACACACAGACACTGTACTGACTGAGGAGAGGAGGGAGGGCGGGCTTTGAGTGACTCTTACGGTCTAGAGAGAGAGACACGAGACGGGAGAGAGGAAAGCGCAACTGAAGTTGAGAAATGAACGACTCTTTTCAGTAAGTGATTCAGTTCAGTTCGTTCACCCAGATGATTCGTTCGTTTTGAACGAATCGTTCACGAACTACACATCACTACTTTAAGTCGATCTCGACTTGCTGTAAATCCTAAGACTAGTTCACTATGACTCGTGGTTTTCCAATCCCAAAGGATCTGAAGCTAAAGCAAGGATAGTTCATCATATACTGTACATCTTTTTTCTGTGGTCACATATTTGTGTTTATGATTGAACCAGTCTGTTTCATATACATGCTCTAATAGCTTTTACCATTCCATTTAGCATAATAATATCCCCTTCAGCCTGTAGTCCTTCAAAGACGTGCAGAAAACAAAGGCTCAGTCGGCCATCTGGTAGACTAAGCTCAGACAAACGGTTGCACTTACTTGGAGCAAATTCTGTAAATGTAGAGTAATGTTAGCAGATGCCACTGACAGAATGGAATGTGATACTTGTTCTTACGACATGTAGTATGATGTGTACAGCACAAGTGGACAGTTGGTCTTTTTAAAAAAGCCAGATTGAGTCGGTCAGACCTGGCATGAAATCATGGCAGTGCTTGGATGGAAGAGATTAGGGCTGCACAGAAAGGATAAGCAAAGTGTGATGACATTGTTCAATATTACAATAATGATATGAAATGCAATTAAAAATACATCAAAGAGTGCATTAGCTTTAACTCAGAGTGTCTATGTATGTCTGCTGTGCTTAATGATTTACATTACATACCCAACATTTCCCCTGTGAATCCAAAATACTTGTGTCCGGCTCATCCATTAGTAAGGAGCACAAGTCCGATGTGTCCTTGGGCAAGACACTTAACCCTGCATTGCTCCCGCTGCTTCGGTGGCAGTGTATGAATGGATTAGTGTTGTACTTACTCTCTGATGTACATCACTTTGGATAAAAGCGTCTGCTAAGTGAATTGTAACATAAATACAGAATAAGGGAGTAGATTGTTTACATAGAATAATTCTTCTTATTCATTGTGATGAACTCAGATGTTTGCAATAATACGATGTTTGTTTTGAACAGACCTTATTCCTCATGGACCAGCTTTATTTTAGGTGCAACCTCAGATCTACCCTTCAGTGATGAACTATTTTGACACAGGGGAGAGATGTTTGTGTTATAGTTGTTGACAAGTACCGGTAGATAATCAGTGATAAAGTAAGTGTAAATTTCAGCCTACTCTTCTTCTAACATGCAATGTTTTTTTGTGTTTAACATGTTAAATGATGTTGTTTAGGTTATATTTCTAGGGGTGGCAAAAAAAATCGATTTATGTAAAAATCGAGACTCTTATCTTCTGAGATTTTAAATAGATTCATAACTTCCAAAAATATATATATATATAAAAAATTTTTTTTGGCTAATCAGTCACTCCCTGCTAACTCTTTAACTCAGTAGAATGCCAAATGGAGCAGCAAAAAAAAATCAGTCTCACCGAAGATTGAGTAGATCCTGAAGTATGTCCAAATTAAAAAAAATAGACTTTGAATCATGAATCCAGAATCGTTTTCAATCGAAAATAGATTCTGAATCCAATTGTGACCCCAAGAATCGAAAATCGAATCTTGAGACACTCAAAGATGCCCTCATTTTTTTTGTTTATTGAGTTTGTCCTTTAATATTCATGTACTTTATTTGTATTAACAGGGTTGATATGATATCAACCAATCAATAAATGAATTATTCTTCATCCATTTTACTGAATGAACTGTGGCTGAAAATGCTATTTTCATTTGCATCCTAACAAACCAAAAGGGAAAATCAAACAACATATCACCAGTGAAATGAGTACAGTGGTGGTTGTGGTTGGTAAAACAACAGCAGCATTATTATTATGTTGTTCTGCCAACAGACATTCAGTAACCAGGGTTTCTTTCCTCCTCCTCTGCCCCTTTAACAGTCCTCCACCACTTACTCCCTCCTGTCATCCTCTTATAGGCTATAATCACAGGGCTTACACTTTACTGTCACTCCTCAATGCCAGTGTAAATGTGTGTGCTCGTGTTTTTGCCAGTCTACTTGTTTGGTCTCATGTATTGTAGGTTTGTACATTATATGTTTGAGTGTTTCTTTAAGTCTGTGCAAGTTGAAAATGGATATAAGTGAACACATGCATTTCCAAGTTTGTGCACTCTGCTGAGCTCTGCACGCCTGCACATACAGGGTGGTCTACCCCCCATGGTGTGTGTGTTTGTATGTAGGTTAAGATTGCTGCTTGCCATCGAATCCAGGTCATTAGCATCATTATGCTGTTATATAAGCTTCACATGTGCATAGATGTAAATAGGGACGGACAATATATCAATATATATTCAAACATATACAAAAATATAGGGTAACACAATATCATATATATATCGCTATAGTTCATGGTGCATTAAACAACAATAAATGTTTCTTTCGTTCAGCCCCCAGTTCGCCTATTTCTCCTCAGCCTCTCTTCCGCTCTGAGCAAAACTCAAAAAAACACCTGCATTAAAAAAAATACACGGATAAATAATAGGTCCAGGGCTCTGGGCAGTACAGTGTCAAAAGTATTGTTACTTTTGGCAACCCTTGGAAAAGTATGAATTCATATTTTTTTCTGGTAACATTACATTTTTTTTTATTGTTTTAGTGTAATGTTTTTTTCAATGACCTGCAGGTGACAGAGAAATGCTGACAGTCACAGGGAAAAATACCACTGTTAGATAGTAAAGATATTTTATTATGTTTTATGATGAAGAAATGTCATACTATAGGAAATACACTCTGTGAATAATGAATACAACAACAATTTTTGTTTTCAACAAAACATAGAAGGGCACCTTTAATGCCAGCCATTGACAATGCTGGATTTTTAAACCATGAGTTCACATTTCTTTATACATTTGGTGTAAGTTGATTTCAGTATGTACTTTTTCATCAGGTTGGTTTCTAAGGTTAGAAGTGTTGCTGCCTAAATAGACCTGGGCTATTGTATTACCAACCTTCATTTTAATAGACGTTAAAATGTAATGTCACACCTTTGATTTGATTATTCATTATTTTACTTCAGCTTTCATTGAAGATACTGTTGTGAGTCTGGGCCATAGAGGAATGGATTTTGGACACATTTCTAAATGCTTTGTCTGACCACAGTGTTTTGACATTTTCATGATTAACTTGACCGCCCCTGATTATAAGAATAACTTCTCTTTCTTTTGCTTCTCAGACCACCAGAAGTTGGAGCGAGAGGCTCGAATTTGTCGTCTTTTGAAACATCCCAACATTGGTAACCAATCCCTTTAAAGTTATGATGTGATTTTAACATCCTGTTATTACCTCTCGTTACAAAATGAAAAGTTTCCTCTAGTTTTCTACTAAGTGGGACCAGTTTTAACTATAAACTACATCATATAAAGTGAAACCACATATTTTTTGATTATAAAAGAACACATCTATTTATGATTTTAAGAAAAAGGCAGGAGGAACAGTATACAGTAGTGTGCATTCAATTCTGTAGACGCCTTTTTTGTCAGAACCTCCTACTGGTTTGTAGAAGGAGGCTGATTAAAGACACGTCATGTAGGTGAAGTGCAATTAAGAAAATAGCAGCATGAAAATGAAGATGACAACTTTTCCACCCAAAAGGTCTTTGATGGACTGAGGTCAGATAGTCAGTTGATGGTTTATAAAGACCTGAGCTATCTATCTTTAAAATGTAAAAAAGTATGTTTCTGTTATAACGTGGACTCATATCTTTTAGTTAATAAGGAATACATCAAAAATCAAAAATGAGAAAATATTGAAGTTAGAAATATACAAATGTTTTAATATGATTTCTTCAGCTATGTAATGTTGTTATGTCTGGATCTGTCTTTGATGTTGATGTTTTAAATTTAAATTTAAATTTTGTAATATTATGGTTAAATATTATGTTAATATGTTTTTTATGCCATTTTTACTTTATTCATTCTCTGTGGCTGTATGTGTATCTCTCTTTTCCAGTTCGTCTACATGACAGTATATCAGAGGAGGGCTTCCACTACCTCCTCTTTGACTTGTAAGTCTTCTTCTTGCCTGTACATACAATTACATAACTTTCTCTCCTATATTACCCCACCCTCCCAAGACCACAACCACCACCACCCCCGCTCTCCACATCCATCTCTTGGCAATTCCCTACTGTTTCCATGGTAACAGTGTGGGGAGTGGGGGTGGGGGGGTTGCTGTAGGAAAGAAGAAATGAAGTTTAAATCCTTGCTTTATAGCCTTCATACCCCCCCCCCCCCCCCCCCCACCCCCACCTTAACTCATATCAATTGAAGCATTGCAATTTAATGAGTGTTTTTCTGTGTGTGTGTGTGTGTGTGTGTGTGTGTGTGTGTGTGTGTGTGTGTGTGTGTGTGTGTGTGTGTGTGTGTGTGTGTGTGTGTGCAGGGTGACCGGAGGTGAACTGTTTGAGGACATCGTAGCCAGAGAGTATTACAGCGAGGCAGACGCCAGGTAAAGCGCAGTCGTCGCTCCTCCCTGTAAAAGCTTTTCCTCTTTGTCCTTAAATGGTCTGTGTTGTTTTCTCCTTCTGTTTGTTGTGTATTTGTTTAAATGTTTTCCTTTTTACTCGTTGACTTTACACGTTTTAATGCTCTCCTTCCTCTTTACTTTCCTCTTTATTTTCTGCTCCAAGCTTTTCTTTTTCTGCCCCTTACAACCCTTCTTTGTGTATTTTCTTACTTCTTTCTTGTGAATTCTACCAGCTTCTCATTTTTTTTTGTTTGCCTCTATTATTTCGTCCTTTGTATCTATTTCGTTTTTCTTTTCTTTTGTGTAGCTCCGCCCCTTTCTCCCATTCTGTTGACTTCTAACTTCCCCCCCCCCCTGTTTTCATTGCAATTTAATTTTTTTATTATTTGTTCCCTTCTCCTCTCCATTTTCTTTTCTTTTAAAGCAACAATATGTTACATTTCCACCTACAGTATAGTACTAGGGAGAACAGCGTTTCCCGTGTCCACAACGCAGCCCAATCGCCTGTTTACTGTGCTGTGTAACTTCGGCAGCTGGCCGAGGTGCAAAGCTTTACGGCAATAGTTCACACACAAGCCTTCAGTTATAAAAAGAAGCCAGTTTACCCATCTCTGCCCACCTATCTCAACTAGCATATAATACATTCCCCTCGCCAATGTACCCGTTTAGCCACGGCAACAGTTGAAAACACATACACATACTCCACATGCAAATTGTCAGTTGACACTGTTGTTTCTATTTTCTATTTTCTATATCTATTCTTTGTGGTTTATCCTCCTAGTGTGTATCACATGGTGGAAAGATGATCTCTACGACAGTAATTAGACCATGACCCGGGGGGAAACAGTGAACCCCAGGATAAACAATTATCTTGCTAATAATATAACAAACTGCAGTCTGTGTCACATTTTTTAATGACGTCAACAAACTCTTATTGGTCAAGCTTTCAGCATATGCAGGATACACTTCTCTATCTGTGTTACCCCCTTCTTTCCTCCCTGTAATTCCCTTCATCACACAGCGGGAGACATAAAAACAAGTGTGTTAAAAGAATCAAAACAAATGACCCACCGATGACACCTGTAGGGTCCGTGTAAATGTGGAAAGTCTCTTCTACTTTCCTTTCTTATTTTCCATTCAGTTTTTTTTTCCATTCTTCCCCCCCCCCTCCACCCACACACCACCCACATAGTTTAATATCTCACTCCCACCACTCCAGCTGACTCATCGACTCACACAGTTCACTTAAATGGTGGAAGAGGAAATAGAGTAGTTGGGGGTGGACAGACAATAGGCTGAGAGAAGAGTGAGAGAGATATTTGAGTATGACAGTTGTGATGTGGGTGTTAATCCATTCAACAACTTTTGAAGTGAAACTGAATACAATCTGATATTCCAGATATTCAGGCCAACATGGCAAATGGTCTTAAGTCTTAGTTCCATTTGTCTTTTAGCTTGAGAAACTTAGGTCAGGCCTTTTAACCAACGTGTTGTCCAGCTAACAGGCTTTATTTTATATTTGTTGAATTTTTATTTTTTTATTTTTTCGTCAAATGAAAGATTTCCAAGGCTCTGTCAGGATGACTTCATTGAGTCATGTGAAAATCCAATTTAAATAGAGAAAATGATCAGTTATATTTATTTTATAGTTCATGATAAGTTCTCTAAATTCTAGTTGCCTGATCAGTCTATTCATCTGTTTTATATGAACATGAGACACCGCTCAATTGAGGATAATTGAGTTGTTATACATGATTTACACCATTGCCTGCTTTACACATTGTTTTGAATGTAAAAGGTTTTAGTCATATCGCCCGAGTATATTTTATATCCATATGATATTTTATATCATATAGTCTTCCTTTTCAGCCATGATAATGTAGCTGCTATGATACTGAAACCCAAAATGTATAGGCCTACATTTCTTATGTCAGAAATCAATAAGAGAACTGTAAAAGAATCAGACTGGTTAGCAGAATCAATCATTATATCATTATAGCTTAAACCTTCACATCCTTACTGATAACAGTTTAATCCAACCTCAGGTAACCTTTCTATTTAATATAGTATTTTAGCTTGCTAGATTGGTTTGAAATATGCCATCCTATTATTTTTTGGCTGAAATTTGTCAGAAATTATGGTATTTTTCCACTAAATGTCAGTTTGATTCACTGACAGCTGCTGATGCTGCTATGCCTCGCAGCAGCAGCAGCTACGTGTGGCAAAGAGGCCCACATGTCTCTCACGGGGAAAAAAAGGTCACGTGCAACAAGTCAGCTGAAATATTTCTCTGTAAAGTAAACATAAAAATCATGGCTTCAAAAAATGTGTTATGCCTTTAATAGCAAAACAGGAACTTAAAATGTTCCACTCATCAGAGTCTCAGAACTGATTTGCAGCTACCATGTTAAATGTCTTTTTTTTGTATTCAGATGTGGTGCTACACATCTCTGATGAATTGTCAGTTAAAATCTTGCAGCATAGCAGGTAGGAATCAACTTGTTCACACAAAGACATTATATACCCACATAAGAAAGAGTGGGTGTTTGTTTTGTTGTAGTTATAATAGTAGTAAAATAGAAGTAATATATCAATGGCATGGTGTAAGTGACAGTTGAAAAGGTAAAACATCATTTTATGTTTTGGGATTTTAAAGGGCGGGCATTTATATTCTAAAAAAGCCTAAGGAAAGAATTCAATTTAGCTCATTATCTGGGATTTGTGCCTGTTCATCTCCTGTGAGCTGAAGAGGACAGTTGTTTTGACATAACTGCATATTTAGCAGCCTTCAACAACTGCCAGAAAAATTCTTCTCGTGCCAGATGAAGAGGAATTTCTGTTTTGGCCTGAGTCCATGCTGAGTCTCTTCTGCCAAGTGATTTGCTCCACAAAACGTGAGTGGACTTTCAGCGGTTCTAACACGGTTTAGTTTCTTTTTTCTGTACGGTTGTGTTCTGGTGGTTATTTCGTGTCGGAAAAGAAGAGCTACAGTTTATTGCTATTTTTACTTTTTGAGTGAGTCGGTATATAGCTGTTTTCTCCTCACAGCGGAATACTATGCCGGTGGGACGGGAGGGGGAAAGGGGGTCCTCCTGAGAGGTGACGTAAAGGAACGACTCGGAAGAGGTGGATGAAGCAACGGGCTATACGATGCTATGAAGAAAATACTTTATACCAATGCTACTTGTAGGTTGACAAAAGAGGGATGAAGAACATACAGGTGATCAGAAAAATGTAATGTAGCAGTTTAATTTTGTGCATTTAGATCGTTCCGGTCGCTTGCATTCAGGTTTAGTATTGCATCGATTGCAGGGAATAAATATCATCAGCGGCTGCTGATGATTATTATTATAACCAGCTGGTTATATCCTGCTGTGTTCTCACATCAGCTCACTCTGACTTTCTGCAGAAATAATACTAGGGGGCTGGCAGGAGAAACCCCGGATGCAGTCCGAGTGAGAAATTAAGCTGTTTGCGTTCACATATGCAGCTCAACCTGAAAACTTCAGTTGTTTTTTTTAAGGGATTTTGTGCAAGTGGGAAAGCACTACATGTGTGAATATCTGTGTGAACTCTGGCATGACCAGATCGTATGCTGAAGTACTTATAACTGTCATCCAAAGCTCATGCACATACACACAAACGCACATGCACAAACACTCACACACAAACACACACAATCTCGTTTTCTCTCCCTTCTGAATGTCAGTCATCCAGGCCAGCCCTTACCCTCGAGACCAGAAATAAATTGGGACTTTAATTAGCTTCAGTAATTTGTCTCAAACACACACAATTTAGTTATACGCACCCAGACCGTACGGTATCACACCTTGTGACAACCTGTCAGTATCTATCAGAGTTTTTCCTTACTTGTGTTTTATCTGATAGAGACAATTAGTAGAATAAATCAGGAGTGCATTATCCCTAACACTCAATCAAGATTTGTTTTGCGCACAAGGGAGCAGACAGACACAAAAAACTACCAGACCTTTTAAAACGCATCTGAATTTCCAGGAGTTGGTCAGGGTTGGTATGTGCACCCCATGAAATCTGGTCAGCCACCCCTAGTGCCACCACAAATACTTGAATCAGCTATCTGGCCCAGTGTGATTTTTGACAGCAAGCTTTTTCTGGGAGAATCAAAATAAATAAAAAAGGGTTGATGTTCAAAGATTGGTCTTGCTAGGAGTCATAACGCTTGTTGTCTGTGTCGTGGGGAAGCTTTAGTAGGAAATTTGTAAGAACCATAGCGATATAGAGGAGGAGAGGGTTTAAAGGCATGTATAAAAATGTTGGAAGAGGCACTGTTGACGAGTAGTCCCGCTCTTGAAACTGCTGGATAGCTTTAATTGTGACTTATATTGCATCTGACTGGTACCGCGATTAGCTTTTCATTTTAGAGATAAGGACAGTGGACATAGTCAGAACCAGGGGCGAGAGAGAGTGGGGAACGACATGTGGGAAAGAAGCCATAGGATTCGAAGCAGGGCCATCAGCTCTTGAGGACTTAAGCCTCCTTACATGGGGCACACGCACTAACCGCTTGTCAGCAGGCCCATGACAAGGGGTATTTTGGCTTCACTTGGAACAAGAGGCAGTGGAGACACTAGAGGACTCTAGTTTAAGACGTAGACTCGAGTCGCATTGAAGTCACACACGATTGTGGCTTGACACTTGACTTGGAATTGCCCCCTCAAAGACTTCAGACTTGACTCGGTCTTGAAGTTTGGGACTCAAAATCTTTTTTTGGCCCATAAATGTCGTTCCCTTACATCATGTGTCAGCCTCCGCGTCTGGTGCATGAGCAGCCACACCAGAGCCAACACATCACCCACAGTGGCTACAGTGCCATTTGTCAAATCCTTTGGTTTTAATAACTTCACATAGATCCTAAACAAAATAATTGCTAAAAGCAAAATCCACGGTGTGAAAACAGTGGACGCTTGATTGACCATCAAATTTTATCAGGCACCTTAAAACGAACCCTTGTAGGTGAGTCAAGTTAGCAAACATGTTTAGCTCAGCAGCATCAGAGTGTTTTACAAGTGTACTCTACCTCTTACCCCAATATTTTCCTGATACCATGATTCAAATTAGTCTATATCCATATAAGCCATAATTTCAATATTCACTATAGTATATTCTTTTGGGATATATGATTGGATGGCCTGAGGGCCTGTTTACCCACCAGAGCAACTTCTGCCAGTGAACACATTGAACATGGCCAGACAGTGAACTAGTTGCAGAAAAATGGCAGAGAGGGGGTCGCTTGTTACCATAAGAGATGGCAACAATGCATTGCATCCCTCCCCCCTGTGCTTTCTTATGGACTCATCCTTTAATTGTCGGGCTGTGCACATTTTGGTGGAGTGGCTTTGATATTTTTACTGCTTGAATGTCTTCAAAATTGTGCTTAGTCTTGCTTATATCTTCAAAGCTGCTGAAGCCAGCTTTAGGCTCAGGATCAGGCTGTGGAAGCAGAGCGAAGTAATGGTTTTTTATTTTTTATTTTCTGGGATACGTGTGTGTTTATGAGCAAGTGAGCTCGTTTATCTCTCTCATTCTCTCTCTCTCTCTCTCTCAGTCCTCCCACTCACTAGACGCAGTGTGGGTGTGGATCCTGCAGGCTGCCTGTCTCTTTGCGCCTGTTATTGCTCACATATCCTGCACATAATACTTTCTCAAATCACAATGACTACACACACACACTCACACACACACGCTGATGTGTTTCCTTTTAGTGATGGAAAAATAGCCATGGCGTCTGCCCACCAGTCTTCAATGATTCATTTTTACCCTCTACATTACATTTTTGCTCTTGCTCTTTAAACACTTCCTATCTTTACTTTCACAATATGTCACCTTCTGTTTGCTGTTTTCCTCTCCTCTCCTCTCCTCTCCTCTCCTCTCTCCTTGGTCTTGTGTTTTCTGTCTGTCAGGTTGTACTGTTGTGGCTGCTCTTGTCTCCCATCATGTTTAAAAAAGGCAAAATGAAACATTTTTGTCTCCTCCACCAACCCACCCTTCCCTATCTAGCATCTCTATCTGCATCACTCTCCTTGTCCTCCACCTCTCTCTTTGTCTTTGATTTCACCCTTCATCTTTCTCATCTTTACATTTGCCATATTCATCTCGTGTGGAACCTGCATGTCACTCTTTTCACCTAGCATTATTCTTCTCCACCCCCCCTTCATTTTTCCACTTTCTTCTATTTCTGCATATCCTCATGATCCACTCATCTCCACCTCTCCTTTCACCCCTTTCACCCCCTCACTGTCCCTCCTTTTTCTGTTTTGTCTCTACAGTCACTGTATCCATCAGATTCTAGAAAGTGTCCATCACATTCACCAACATGATATAGTGCACAGGGACCTGAAGGTTAGTATGTGTAGGAGCATTTGCATCCCTCACCCACCCCTTCCCCACCACCTTTGCATGCTTCCTCTCCTTCCTCCTTCCCTTTCCTCCCTATCTTTCGTCCTCCGTCTCGTCTATTCGTGTCGCCCATGTCAGATGCTGGTCTAATGTCCGCCCTGTCAGATTTGTCTTTTGATATGCTCTGGTGTTTTCGTTTTCTTTTCATTTTTTTATATTTTTTATTTTTTATATTTTGAGGACCCGAGCCTGCCTCACCTACTGCCCTCCCCCTATTTCCCCTGCAACGCAATCTCCTATCAATCATTCTACATAACACAACAAAACAAAAGCTCCTGTTGCACTGACTGTCAACATGATCGACCAATGAATAAGCCTTGCACACAGACATGAGAAATCACCAAAAGGTGTAATAAATATCCAACGTTCACACATGCCCATACAACCATCCATTTCTCCCACCAGGGTAGATAAAAACAAGCCAAAGAAAAATGTAATGCCATCTGTATTGATTTTTTTTCTTCCCACCTCCTCACTTTTCTTTGGCTTGGAGGTAATTGTATTGATCCCTGTATCGTTAAGACAGACTCATTCAACATCAGGTGTGTCTTTATAAGAAAAAAACAACAACAATGGGACAGCAGGGTTTTTGAAAGAGATGTGTTTGATGACATTTAAAAAGGCGTCTCCTGACATGAGCTGTTGGTTTTGTTATTTAAATGAGATGCTTTTTCTTCGATACTGAATCATAGCTCTGACTAGTCCCTCTCAGTCCCTTACAATGGTTTCACAGGATGCTGTTGTATTTATATTTCTCTATATGGACCACTTACACCTTAAACTGTTGGATTAATGCTGACATATACTGTCCTCCTGTTCATCAGCAATATACAGTATTGGTTCAGGGGTTGCAGCAGGTTAAAGTTTCTTCCATTGTAAGAAATGAGACAGAAATGTACATGCACAAATGCACTTTTGCTTTTTTATCGTAAGGTTGAATTCTTCGATGTTAGTGTTTAGAAACTGATAAAACTTTACAGTATTAGTGTTGCAAGGGAACAAAAGGACAAATTATATTTTGAAATGAAAAAAATAAAAAGTATTTTTCTGTTATTGTTTATTTATAAACAGATGTAATCCATTACCATATCACATATTACCAGGAGTACTTTTGAGGACTTTTATGGGATCGCAGTGACATTTTTTGTTTTGGCTCCTAGCACACAAAGGTGGGCACTAACCAAAAATTAACATCCCTCCTCCTCCCCTGCCTCCCTGATCGACATGTAATTTAAAGGTCCTGTAAAAGAAAGGTTTCTTTTTCATCAATTTTCCTACTTTTTTCATGTATTCCTAAACCCAAATGCAACAATCATTTAAATGTCTTTCTTTCGGAAAGAATGTTTTGCAGTCCATAATTTCCAAAACTTAAAAAAGAAATTCTTAACATGATGTCAACACAAAACAATTTTTTTTTTATTTGGTCATTGGCTACTGGACTGGGCAGTTCAGTTCAGAAACAAACAAACACACACACACACACACACACACACACACACACACACACACACACACACACACACAGAAGATTCACACCCTGCAGGTTAACATGCTCAACAGCTGACAAAGTGGGGGAGGAAGAACATGGACACAAGCACTGCGCGCAGACACACAAAAGTGCATGCATACCTACTCACACAAGTCGATATGTATGTGTCAATGAGGGTGCAAGAAGCTCTCAGCATTGTGGCTATAAATGTGACCTGCTCAGTATTTATTCATTGGGAGACCTTTAGAAATAAGACCGATGATTTTAATTTAAAGCCCTGATCTCTACAGCCATTCTGGTCCATTTTTATCTTGCACGTTTTCTTTGTTGTTTCTCTAATGCTGTTTTTGATATTTCAACAGTCTGTCTTTATGAGCTACACAGCTTATCATCAGAGGGGCTCAAAGTACAGACATTTAAGCAGATTTGACTCGATTTGTCCTTCCAGGCACTACTGGAAGAACCTTGTTTAGGCCGTCAAAGTGTGCAGATGTTTAGCTTTGATTAACTGGTCATCTGAAGGTTATACAGATCCAGGCTCAGACTTATCAAAATATCGGAATTGCTTGATATTTAGATTTAGATATACTGTACCTGATAAAGTTTGCATGGGCAGAACTACAATGAGAGAAGGAAGGAGGCAGAGACATTGGTGGGGTTCTAAACATATTATGGGAAACATATTAGCTCCTGATGCTAGCATAACATAACTAGCTATACTGTAGAGGATAACTATATGCAATTGACAAAAAAACTACACATATAATATGTTAAGATTTAAGGCCAAATGCAAATAATTATCTATTGAAGACCCTTTACCCTGGATGCCGAACCAGATTTGTATTGTATTCTGTGTTTGTGTTTTTAAAATATGTATTAAAAAAACAGGGATTCTATTTTATAGGTCTTAAAATCTGTCTACATTACATAGATCTCAGTTTGAATGTCAGATTCAGTGATTAAAATAATTATTACTAGTTTTTCATTTTCAGATATTTTTCCCCATCCATAACAGCACAACTCCAATCAGTGAAAACCTAAGTCCATACCAAGAACTTGCAATACTTGATATAGTACTCGCAGAAGTATTGGGGGAAGAAAAAAAGAAAATTTCAATAAAAGTTGACATCAGTGCACAGGACGCACACATGCATGGTGCAGCTTTTTGTCCACATACAGTCCCAACTGGATCCAGGAAATACTGTACATAGCCCCTAGGCACAGATGTCAGATGTTTATGTTCTACACAAACAAAATACATACACCCCCCCCCCCCCCCCCCCAGTTCAGCTAACTGACATCAGATTGACGTCTCTTGTCAGCAGAGGTCAGCTAGGCCTGCAACAAACATGGCATTGATCCCAGACACATCTTCTAAATGTTATAAATTGCACATTGACTCACTCCTTCCCTCACCTCCTTCATCAACTCCCTCTGTGTCTCCAATTGCCAGCCACATTCTCACACCCTCTCTCGTCACTCAAGGCCTGCTGGCTAAAACATGGAGAGTGGTGGGGTACTAGTGTTCACCTGCAGCCAACTGAACAGTACAAATGTCTCACAGGAGTATGTCTATGCATTATTAAGAGTACTTTTTATAAAGACAAAGAATATCATTACAGCATTGACTAAAAGGACAAAGTACTGATGGAAGATATTGATTATATATCCAGTACTGAAATGCATTTAATCAAGGAATCATATACATCCTTTTATACATTTAAAGTGAGAAGCCCTTAAGAAAATGTTCATCTATTAAGTGTTAGAGCCCTACAATTTAGCCACAAGTGTTAGCTAACCTACCTAGCCATTGTAGCTTCATTTGCATAATCTTGGCTCTAAACTCATGGGTTTGACAAAGCCTATAAAAGATGTGACGATAAAGTAGTATTTCTTCTTGCAACTGAAGATTCCTTTCAACGCCCTGCTGAACCCCAATCCTCCCCCACTCCTTACCATACCTCCCCCTACCTTCCCTCCCCTCTCCTCTCCTCCCCACATCTCTGGCCTGTGCACGGGATTGTAGTGCTGCTCAAACTAACATGCGCCCCCCCCCTCCTCCTCCCTTGGTGTTTGCATGCAGTCATTGCATCCAGCAGATCCTGGAGGCGGTGCTTCACTGCCATCAAATGGGTGTGGTGCACCGGGACCTAAAGGTGAGTGATGGGAATCACCTTGCTTTGCATTTGAGTCTCCTCTACTGTTGTGTGATGGGGTTCCTGAGTGTTTTATTTGTGTAGTCTGTGTATAGAGAAACTGTTTGTAATGTTTGTGGACATAATGTCACTTGCAAAACCTTTGGACTTCAAGAAAATTTTGATCCATCCAAAGCCCCCTGAATTCTGATATCTATACAACTGTTCTCTTTGGGCATTTCATCATCTGCATGTGGGAACACGATACAATATGGACTTGCCTTTCCCACTTCCTTCAGAGTAGGGTATTGTTCTGTTGGGTCACGGCTTTACTACTAGATAGAGTCCATTTGGCTTTGGTTAGGGTCAGGAGGGGGCACCTTGGTGCTTGCTGTAGCAGGTGTAATCCAATATGGTGCCTGTTCCCATGTTAATATCACTACAGTACATATTGTAGAAGGATATTCTGCTCTGTCTGTTGTGGTGAATGGACAAACTTGGTGTAGAGTTTTTTTACCAGGGGGGCTGGCAGGAGAAATGTGTATAAAGTTGAGATAAACTGATTATCACATTTGTGTTCTTACACGCAGCCTACTCAAGTGAAGTCAGTACATTTTCAGGACTGCAGAGTAATGTTTGAAACATGCTCCCTCAGAGCCACCCCTGACCTTCCTCTGGCTCTGCCCTGATGTACACAGCCTCCAGCTATGTCACCTTCTCCTCCTGTTGTGTTAACACCACAACCCCCAGTATGTGGAGATTTAAAGCATGCAGTGCTGGTCATGCAGGCTGAGCATTGCTGCCGCTCTGTAACCTTTTTGGAAGAGGATCTTGTCATTGCACAGCTGGCAACATGGCTTGGAGGACCCTTAATCTGACCTTTGGTTCATTTCCTAGTCTGAAAAAGATGTTACGTATTGATAATGACACAGCATGTGTGGTTGAGTGTGCCTTTATAGATTCCTTAATGACCCCCAGAATTTAAAACATCGTAGCTAATTTTCTGTCCCTGCTGTGTGATGCTGTGACATTTGTTTGAAAGTCTGTTTGGGGGGTTGGAAACCGAAAGCCGATTAATAAACTTGAAACGGTTAAAGGTCTCTTCGACCTGCTGGATTGCTGTATCGATGTATTTTGTAAACTTCCAGAGATACGTTAGTCATTTTAAGTTGAAAGGATTTTGCGGAGCTCCAAATTTAAGTAAGACTGTACAGAAAGTGGCAGCCATGTTTAATTTGATTACTGACTTTGAACTTCAAACTTATGTGAAGTTTTGCTTTGTTTAAATTTGGCTTATAATTTTGCCTTTGGCATGGTTTCCTCAGACAAAGCAGCACCTCAGATACAACGGGCTGTGTGTGAATCACAGTGTTAACAGATTTAAGTTTCCAGTCCTCTTACTGTCATGTCTTGTTCCCGGTTGTGTTTTTGTCTGTGCATGCTTGAATATCGCATCTTGTTTGGCATGTTGCACTTTTGTCAAGCAAACTCCTCTTATGTGCAAATGTCTGTCCCAGTGTTCCAGCAAGCGACAAGCAGTGGTGTTGTGTTTATGAATACTGTTGTGGCTATTTCTTTATTTAGATGACATGCCTATCTGGTTTCACACCCAAGCATTGGAGAGCATTTCATGCAATAGGTCACAGTGTGATGACTGAGGACAGCCTGGGTGACAAGATCCCTTAAATTGGCAAATGAGATGACAACACAGCAAACAAATTTAAAGGATGTCAGATAAAGGTGACACCAATTGCCCTATATTTCCTGGACAGCAGTGCAAATAGTGTATAGTTTCTCTGCTGTCTGACCAACTTTAGGGGCAGAGCCTTTCAGATTATACTTCAAACTGAAAGGCAGTCCTGAAAGTCTGTCACATGGAATGGATGAAATGAAAGGTATCAAATCCTTTACTGAAACAGCTTTAATCTCATAATTCAAATATATATCTTCAAAGTATAGTTAATGAGTCAGGACCAGTGTCTTTTGAATCTGAGGTTCAAATCTTTATTACTCTCTCTGGAGGAAACAGGATTGCTGCAGCAGCTTGAGATGTTCTACAAACAGAGCAATGAAAGGGAAGAAAGAAAGAAAGAAAGAAGGGAGTCATTCCTTTTGATTCACCCACTCATGAACTGCTCTCAAATGTACCCTCCCTCTCTCTCATTTCATACCAGTTTTTAGTCAGCTGTGTGTGCATTTTTTAATTGTCTGTATGTTTATGCTAAAGAGATGGAGACTGAACAAGTACTAATGTTAAAAATATGATAGAGATTTCTGCAGCTATGTAATTCACATGGCCTGGATGATTCGCATTGCATTTATGCACCTTTTTGATGGAAGCACATGCTTCATCCAAATTTCCACCCACATCCGTTTTTCACAGATTATTTTACTGCCGCTGCAGTGTTGGCAAGTTCTATGTCCCTCGTTTACAAAAGAGGAAAGACTAACCAAATGGTGGAGCTGGGAGAATGTGATGACACGAGGTAGGCACAGCGCCTCAGGATTACTGGTGCCCTCACTCACTGTCTCTCCCGCTTGCTCATTTCCTTTCTCTTTTACTGATGAGCTCAACCCCTCTGAAAAGCAAGCTTTTAACTGTCTACACTTTAAATACACAGTATTCCGTTGCCTCCTAACAAATTAGCTGAGGAGAGAAATCAGAGAAAATAAGGCAGAGGATACAAAGACACCCTGCTGCAGTGTAGGGGAGGGGAGGCGGTGTCAGAAATGCAGCCTAAATATAATGTCCTCATTCTCTCCATGCTGTAAGAGAGCACTTGTGTTGCTGTTTACAGTAGTAAAATATACACAGGCTTACTGCAAGAGAGGTGAGATGTGCATTAGTGATTTAAAAGGGCTGACTGTAAGAAGGGAAAAGCCTTTTTCTGAGTAACTATACTGTTATTAAAAAAACATAAACATAATAGATCAATGGAAAAAACAGACAGTACATAATGATTAGTTAATTAACAAACTATACATTTTGAAAGAAATGTGCTGGAGGAGCCAAATAAACCCAGAGGGGCTTGTCGAGTGGCCCTCCTAAAAAAAACTATACTGTTAAACTATTAGAGGACTCACACATCAGTACAACACTATGAAAGATGTCCTCTACTCGTATTGAGACATCCTGTCACTTTTATGACTCACTAGTAAAACTTTACCAAAATGATATTTACATTTCTAATTATTGTTACGTCAACACTTTTGCTCCCATAAGCCTTACTACTGGAACACCTGAAACTACTGCTAGACTTCTTGCAGATTTTCAAATAATTTTCACTTTTGGCAAGAATGAATTCTCAATTGAAAATCACAATATGACACTGGAAAATATGTAATATGAAATAGTGCTGCAATACTTTTTACATTTTGATTGGTGGAATAATATCCAAAAGCAAATTCTTCTCAGGTAGGTTTCACTTATGTCAATGGTGAAGGCCCATTGTTAATTATTCTAGCCATAGGTTTGATTTTCCCTAAGCCTATGGTGGCCTTTTTGAAACCTGATTTTTTACCAATCAACTGCAAATTTGGCTTTGTTTATTTACCATCACTTCTTGGTTAGGTTCAAGACAGGATTAAAGTTTTAGCTAAATGATATGTCCCTCAGATGAGAGAGAACAAGCTTCTCTTCATAGGCTCTGACCTGAAGGCAACACTTTATGTCAGAGGCTCTCACAGAGTTTGCCAAAGCATGCTCTGCTGTGTTCTTCCAAAACAACGCGCATTTTAGTAAAATTGAAAATATTTTCAGGGAGCCCAACCTACTGAGAAATCACAGACTTCCCAGGCTAATATGTATTGTTTTATTTAAACACGTGGAGTGTAGGTTAGCTTGCTAGCCAGACTGGTGACGTCAACAAATGAAAGAGTTGCATTGTTGTATATTTTATATTAATACTTCTCTCAAGAGTGCCAGTGCCTCTTACGGAGGGAATGATTAAGTAAGATGGAGAGAGACAAAGTGAGAAGGAGCAAGGGTCCAGTGAGCATAGCTTCCATTATTAAAGCCGTCATCTGACAGAGAATAATGAGATGGACTGCATCATCTAAGCCACAGAAACGGAGCCTATAGACGTGAACACACCACATGAAGCGAGGACAAAAAAAGCACTGAAAACTGACTACACTGGATGGAAATTTAAAGCCATACAAGAAAGTCATAAGTGTCAAGTTTTAAGTGTCGATGCAAATAATTCAAATTACATCTATGTCTATGTGTTTTATGTGTGTTTTTTGTGCTGAGTACAGTCCTGATGAGTCTGTATTGTAGGAACCCCATTAAAAATGTATTGCATGCATAGCCATCTACTTCCAACTCTTCCTCTAATTTGAGAGTGTATATTTTTGTACCCCCATCAATCTTTTCAAAACGTTTCATAACCTTACTTTTCTCCTCTTCTTCCTCTTTAGCCAGAGAACCTGCTCCTTGCAAGCAAATGTAAGAATGCAGCAGTGAAGCTGGCCGACTT
This sequence comes from Labrus mixtus, assembly GCF_963584025.1. Taxonomy (NCBI): domain Eukaryota; kingdom Metazoa; phylum Chordata; class Actinopteri; order Labriformes; family Labridae; genus Labrus; species Labrus mixtus. The sequence goes on from NC_083616.1 coordinate 18,189,001, forward strand.
TGGCCTCGCCATCGAGGTGCAGGGGGATCAACAGGCCTGGTTTGGTACGTACTGCAGATAGGAGTCTATCATTCTTATTTAGTCATCTTAAACGTTTAAGGGCCCACTATTTCTAGGTTAAAGCTCTGCTAGCAGTGAGGACTGACTTCATGTAACCCTGACAAGTTTGCAGTGACTTAAGCATAAAAACGTGGAGAAAAAAAAGTGTGGTAAATGAAGATCTAAAGATATGACAGTAACAATAATCAGATCATAGAAAATGCGTCTTGGCCCACATTATGCTATAATGTCATGTATGCTGTTCAGCCCCGACCCTTTTCATCACTGTTAATGTTTTTTTTAAAAATCAGGATTATCAAACTCTTGACAAGATAGGGCCAAAGTGTTAAACTTTAAGTTTGGAAATACCTTCAAAAAAGGAAAGAAAAAAAAAGTATGTGCAGGTGAACATGTCAGTCTCAAACTAGTATGGCACACTGGCCTGGATCTCCACTAGAAAAACATTCACCATTGGCAGAACCATCGTTGGTTTCTTGCCTGTATGAGAGATTAGCCTGTCCTTGACAATCAACTGTCCGTAAAGCCTCAGATGTGTTTTTTTAAGATCTCAGTCTGCTGTGTGGATGAATAGGTTTTAGCTTACAGAAGATGATCTTGCTTCTATACAGGAGGATCCATGGAGAGCAGATACCTTGGGCATGTCAATCAATTGTGTGTGTTCTTGTTTTATTTCTGCAGGATTTGCTGGCACACCGGGGTACCTGTCCCCTGAGGTATTAAGGAAGGAGGCATATGGCAAACCTGTGGACATCTGGGCTTGCGGTGAGAGGAAAAAAGAGACTAGTCACACCCCCTTAACTGGAATTTCCGAGAGTGTACACAAAAACACACACATACTGAAGCACATTTTATGACAACATTCCCTCGTGTGGTGTTTGTGTTTGTGCATGTGTCATCATGTGTTTTTTTTCTGTGTGTCTCAGGGGTGATCCTCTACATCCTGCTGGTGGGTTACCCTCCTTTCTGGGATGAGGACCAGCACAAGCTGTACCAGCAGATCAAAGCCGGGGCTTACGATGTGAGTCTGCTCTCTCCTCTCCTCTCCTCTCCTCTCCTCTCCTCTCCTCTCCTGTCCTCTCCTCTCCTCTCCTCTCCTCTCCTCTCCTCCAGACTGGACAATGTGCACGACTTTAATCGTGTATGGGCTGAGGAAGAAGCTTTGTGCTCTGTGGGTGGGGATGGAGAGCTCATTATTAACGTTTGATTCAGGCTAAATGTTGTTTTTGTTGATATCGTGATTTTTGTTGCACTTGTTTTGTTTTATTTTATTTATTTATTTATTTTCTTCTCTTGATCTGAGTGATGATGTGACAGTGTTATAATTTTCTCCTGGTAGTGGTAAAATAAAAGGATTTTGAAAACCTCTCTTCTCTTCTCCTCTCCTCTCCTCTCCTCTCCTCTCCTTACACTCTCTTCTCCTCTTCACTCCTTACACTCTCACCTTCCTCCCTCTGCCCTAATTCCTTTTTGGCAGCAGAGTTACGTAACTCAGTCACCTCATTCATATTTCAGGGGGTGCAAGAGAGGGAGCCTCACCTTAGATCACTTTTTCACTCATGCCAAATAGCAGAAGGAGAGAGAGGGGGAGAGGCTGACTGACTCTTTGGGCAGGGATTTTGGGCTTTGTTTGATGCTGATGGTTTTTTGCGATGTCTTTGGATTTCAAATTGAAATGTCCCAAATGTTTCAATAGTGTTTTTCTTAGTTACGGAGCATATCATAGAAGTACGCCACAACACACAATTACACAGGGCTTCAAAAGATTTTTGATAGAGCAGTTAAGAAGCTATTTAAATTTTAAGGTCCAATGAAGATATTTCACTTTTGAGTTTGAACTAGTGATTTCTTTGTTTTCTTTGTTTGCTTATCTTTCTGACCTATCAAAGTTTATGTTTTGGTTCATTGACAATTGCAGTGATCATAATGTTAATATTTGGAAGAAACACAAGCAAAAACACCATTAACGCACCTTCATATTTCTAATTGCCATTTTTATCCTGAAAACGGTCCAAAACTCAAACATATTCCATTTAAAATGATACAACAGATTATTGTAAATTCATCAGGCAAGCAGCTGAATCCTCTTTGCTTGAAAAATGTGTGAAACAAGAAATGGATCTTAATAACTGCTGATTAAATATCTTTTGGTTAAAAAAATCATTTTTATGATTTGAAGTTTATCGGCTTAATGTGTAAGCTCAACTCTGAACGTGAAATCTTGTGGTTCTGCTTTTCCTTTTAGTTCCCTTCCCCTGAGTGGGACACAGTCACCCCAGAGGCCAAGAACCTGATCAACCAGATGCTGACTATAAACCCAGCCAAGAGGATCACTGCTCAGGAGGCCCTTAAGCACCCATGGGTCTGCGTAAGTGTCCGCTTGTTGAGTTATTAATGTATGGAAATGGAAAAAGTGGTTCACAGAAAAACACAAAAGACTGAATTAAATGATTTCTTCTGAAACATTCCTACTATTTATCCTCCTCCTCCTTGTCTTCTTTCTTTCCTCAGCAACGGTCCACAGTGGCCTCTATGATGCACAGACAGGAGACTGTCGAGTGCCTGAAGAAATTCAATGCCAGGAGGAAACTCAAGGTCTGTTTGCATGCTCTCTCTCTCCCACGTCTTCCTCTGCTGCTCTTATAAGCGTTTGTGCAGGTTGCAAAAATCCTTTACTCATCATTGCTCTTTAATTCCCTTTATATCAACATATTGCCATGCATAGTATTTCAATTCCCTACTTTCATTTCCTACAATTTCCTTCAGTATTTGTGATCTCTATATAGTTTCAAACTAATCCCAAGTAAATATAAAAGAAAGTTAAAAAAAAAAAATCTGCAGATTGCTTTGATTTTAATAATTATAACATGTGGCTGTAAATACTCTAACTCCTGAGTGTTATTGATAAACACTGCTAGTTGTAGCTCTCCTAAATCTCAGGTAACTACATCATAAACACATTTTATTTCAACAAATTATTCAAAAGACAAGTGCCCAATTAATATTTTGTTGAAACAACAATATCAGGATTTAAGATGTTTTCAGCAGTAGAAACTTATTGGAATGTAGAAGCAAAACGATACTTCAAGCCACATGTAGCATGAGAACATACACAATCACAAAATTACACACACTTTTAAGCAGCAACCTCTATGGTTGTGATGACTTTCTTCTTATAAGCTCCCATAATCTAAAACAAGTCAATAAAAAACGCTGTCGTCTGTGGCGCTCATTTTGGACAGGAGGATTATGATCCTGGCAACATGATGACCATATGAGACTGATGCGCTGTTCCTTCAGTACACACAGCATCAAGTTTAGTTACTACTATGAATTATTTGTTAAAGCCTTTGATATGAGATACACTTTGCAATCTTGTTACATAAACACATTGTTAGATATCTCTTTTCTTGTCACACCAAAACTTTATTTCACTCCTGTGGCTGTTATTTCACCTAATCCTAACCTGACCTGTTCTCTGTGACACCTAGCAGGCCTATAATTATAAGTCTGTTGTCCGCCATGTGCATATGAATAATTACTTTCCTTTGCTTTCCCCCCTATGTTAAGTCACATTAGTTAAAAATATGATTTCTAATTTATTTTCCTACAAATTTATTTACTAGGGTCTCCAACATGCAAGTTGCTTTGTTGTTGTTTTTATACTACACAACTTATTTGCCCATCAACAGCAATTTAAAAACACAGACATGACATGATGAGAAATCAACACATAACTACACGAAGATTGTCACAAATCAGGATTCTGTAAGAATATGCAAGAAGTGATTTTATTGCAAATAATTTAGTTTATCATGTACTATGTAAACATCATATTCAAATTCAGATCAAAACCAAGTTGCTAACAAGCGCATGACTTAACTTATTTAAGAAAAAGGCTGCACAGTTCATCCTCAACCCAGCTCATAAATATCACGGCCTATTTGATATTCAGTGCCATTTTTAAAGCTCTATAAAAAGTTTGCAGCTCCTGTTATAAATGATGTCTCCAGAGAAAACCAGGATCAGCTGCTATGTCTCGCTCACTCTTTTCTCTCTCCCTCTTCTTGTTCACTCTCTCTATGTGTGTCTGTTTTATTGATTTTATTAGTGGTTTCACCTTTAATGCCCAGCTGTGATGACTTTTGACGGGTTCTTTGTCAGAATGTAGTCTACACTACTTTTTATGGAGATTATCTGTCCATCACACAGTATTGTTGGTGCTATTTCGTTTACTTTTTCTGTCATTTTCTGTTTATAAACAGTAGTCTAAATTTGCCTAATAATTATTCAGTAAAGACGTGTCTTTGTCTAGTAAGTACAGAAAATGTGAAAGCTTCTGTCAGCTGGATATTTGTTCAATCACTACTTATACTTTGCATCAGTAAATGACAAAGGGAGGCAATATTTCCCATTTATGTAAATGTGATTAAATGATTATGTTATTGGTGTAAATGTTTGAAAATGAATTGTTATCTTTTCAGGGGGCCATTCTTACTACCATGCTGGTTTCTCGAAACTTCTCTGGTAAGTATCCCACATTACTAAATATGTTAATGTTCACATGGTTAATGCACGGATCTCATTGACAGAACATTTTGTCTCCCTCTTGACCATAGAGACATATGTTGATGTAAAGTTTACAGAGCATGTTGTCAGAAGCAGGATCTTATTTTCAAGTCATCTCTTTTGCAACTTCAGTGTTTCCCCTTCTCTCTGTCCATGTTTTTTATTCAGAAGGAAACATTGCGCTAAGATTTGCATTGTTAACTTACTTTCAATGCAGTCATCTTGTTTCTCTCCTACTCTCTTTATCTGATATTTTTGAACTGAAGAGAAAGATTTACACTGACAGTAATTCCATCACACTTTTACAACCAATGTCCAACTAAATGTCGTCTGTTGTGTTCAAGTCAAGTCAAGGCAAAGATTTTGCATTGCTCAATGACAAGCAAATCAATTCAGTCAAAGATAGATGCATTTTAGTACCAGGAAACGAGAATGATCTTGCAAAGCAACATATTCAGTCTTATCAGATTGGTCAATGAGATATGAGATGCTGTGCTGCAAAAGCCCGTCAAAGTTGTGTTCTTTTGACATCCTGACGTTACATCAGATATGGCCGATCAACAATTTTGCAGACGCAAAAGTCTGTGTACTTTGTTTTTTAAAAGCACAAAAAGACACATTTACTAGATAGGGTGGAGTGCCACATATTGGAGACAGGAGGACAGGCAATAAGTAATCCAAATGGAATTCTGCAAGTTAGTGTGCATATGAAAAATCTGAACAGGTGATCAAACTAGGCAGATGTGATCCTAAAGTAGGAAGAAGTAGAAGTTACAGTTACTCAGATTGTTCCTTGAAAATGCAATGAAACCCCTGAAGCTGTGAACACCTTGAAAAACAAAGACTGATTTCTGACTGTTCTTTTCTGATGTTTTTTTTTTAACACATCCTGCTTTTCCAAACTTGTTTATTAAGCAAAGTTTGAAAATTCACACATGGATTCACCTTTAAAGCTAACACATTCTCTCTTTCCTGAAGAAGTGTCAAATCATATCTCAGCCATGGGTTGCTTTGTATCATACAATGCTCTAAAATACGGGGAAGCACTGAATTTGATCAGCAAGCTCTGCATGTATTCTTGTCTGTGTTCTCGTCTTTGAATTTGTGAATATCTCTGCGAGAGAGGACACATTCCTGAAGGTTTGACATAGATATTTTTGCTATAGTACATACAACTTGTTAAAGCCTTCCACGTCTTGAAGCTACCTTAGAGATGCCAATAACTTTCTGCAGTCACAAATTGCCCCTCTTCTTTTATTATAAAGACAATAGGACACAAAATTGAAGTATTACTCAACATCAGTGTCATTGCTACCTTTCCAGCACTGTTGTGGTCAGTAAAAATAAGATCTAATTTCGTATGAAGGATTCTTCAATTGAGCAGAAATAAAGGACTCAGAAATGATACGAGAGAACTTGGATTGCTGGAAGAATTCAAATTGAATGTCAGCGCTTTAATGAAATAACAACCAATGATTCCATGTTCTTGAACAGTGTGTGTGTGAATGTGTGTGTGTATGTGTGTTTTTGCATTTATTAATGTGATGTCGGTATGTGTGTGTGCCAGCATGCTCCTTCAGTAAACATGACTCAGTGCAGCCACTCTGACAAAGAAAGCTTTGCAATGTGAAAGAGTCTTAATATCAACAAAACACTCACTCAGCTTTTTAACTCACACACACACACACACACACACACACACACACACACACACACACACACACACACACACACACACACACACACACACACACACACACACACACACACTGGCTGCCTCACTGCTTTTGAATGTCATTTTCTCAACTGCTTTCACCTTTTTTTCTTCCGGTGAGTGAGTCAGAGTGACTTTAGAAGTAAAAAAAGAAAAACATAAAAGGTAGCCACGGCATAGTTCATCATCATATGAGATGCCATCAGTGCTTTATGTAACTGGGAACTATGTTACCATCATTTATTATAAATCATGCATTATACAGATCAGTGTCTCTGAGCTGAAACAGATGCTGTTCTTTTTCCCTTCACATCTCAATTTAATCTCTTCTAGTTTTTAAACCATATCAGATGATGCTCCAGCCAGCACTCTGTTACTCTCAAATTGGTTCAATCAGTTTTCTTGCACATGTAATGTAAGATGGTAGGATGGATAAGGTAATGGGGATAATTAGCTCAAATGTGATTGACCTTGAAGTGAAAGAAAACAGCCCATGAGCTGTGAGTAATTTCATGTGATTGAGGATAGACATAATCACAAACACAGGTGCTGTGTTATTCCCGCAGAGCAGCAGAAAGCCATACAAACTCAAAGATTTAGCCAATATGCTTTCTTAAATATAAATATATATTTACTTATTACACTACTTATTGTCATCCCAATATCGAACAGTGTTAATGCACTTTACAGATTTTCTTCATATCCATAAGGGCTATAGTTTCAATCGAAGCATTGCAGTCATATATATCCCTTCAGAACAGGTCACACCCCTGTGAACATTCTTGCTGTGATTACAATGAAACCAATTCCTTGAAAAGCAAGAGAGGAGTACACAGGCAATGCAATTTTCATTTCCCAGCAGTTACAATTAAACATTAAGCATTTTACTCACAGTCATGAAGGTTGTTGGGCACTGCAAATCTAACATTTACTAACCCTGACTTTAATCTGTGCCATCATCATCATCACAACAACTAATGCTATTTTCAGGAACTTTAAAAAGACTAAATGCATCAGTCGTTCTCAGGTGAAGGTTAAGATTTGTTTTTCACCTTGTTTTTTTTTCTACTGATCCTTCTGTCAGAATTTGTGTAAAAGTGAAATAATGTCAACGGTTTGTGTTTAAAATGTAACTCCCTTTCTCCAAACTAATGAGGACTGTTTGTCTCTGCCTTTTTGTATCTCACCGTTTCTTTCTTTTGTCCCCCTACCTGCTGTGTCTCTGACTCTCCCCTTCCTCTCGCCTTCTTTTTTTATTTCAAAATATCCCTCCACCCTTTTCTCCATTTCTACCCCACTTTCATCCTCCTCTACCTATTTTCTTACGTTTTTTTCGTGCCCGTAACTCTCTTTCTTCACGTGTTCTTGGGTGTTGGACTCTTTAACAGTCGGCAGCAGGCAGACCACCGCTCCAGCCTCTGTCACTGCGGCCGCGGCAGCAGTGGCTGCAGCCGCCGGCACCACAGCAGGGCTGGTGGAACAAGGTAGTTTGGAGGTTCATCCATGGCACACCACCCCTCTCCCTTATCCCCCTCCTACTGCTCTGTCTTGTCTATTACCCTTAATTCTTGTTCTTCCTGTGTTCCCCCTTTTTAATTTTCTCTACTCCCCACTACCTCTTTGCTAAGCATGGGAGCTCAGAGCATGATGGCCGACAACACCGCTAACCACAATTACTCACCTAAAGCACTAGCTATGTTTCCATCCAACTATTTAGCAGGTTTATGAAAATTGTTGCATAATCACAAAAAATGCAATGAACCTCTTTTTTCATTGAGAGTTTTGAGATTTTTTTTTTTAATGTTGAAAACATTGGTAAGAAAAGCCAAAAATATTATTATGTAAGTTATCAAGTTTTTGGGAGGACTCTGGTATTCAGCTGCCGTTGGCCAAATTGTATACCTTTGCAAGAACAGTATTTAATAATACTGAGGTCAAAACACAGATGCCATGACTGTGACAGTTGTTGTAGCTTTTTACAGAAGTTGTTATAAAAAGACATTTTACAAACAAGTTGAAGCCATCATTTGAAGCCTGCTTCATAGTCATATGTACCTACGTATTTTAGTTTTGTTCTTTGCTAAATGCTCTTATTACGATCATCTTCCGCTCACAGATTGTTATTTCTGGAGAAGTTTTGTGAATATTTCAGTTTCCATTTCCCCCCTTTTTATCCTTCATTTTGAGTAGATGACCTGGTTGGAAGCCCAGGTACTGCTGTCAGTCTCCATCCCAGCACATCCGTCACCTCCTGTCTGAGATCTGATTGGTTGGCTGTAAAGCCCATCACTGCTCTGTCATCTCCACTTACCCGTACTCATCACATCGTCTTCATTTATAAACACAGGCATAGTGCATGGCCTCTGCCCCCTAAACGCTGCTGTCCTGTCTCTCTCGTTTCTCTTTTTCACTTCTCACTTATCCTTGTAAATCATCCGTCACATCAACATTTAATTTTTTAGCCAATTCTCTTTCCTATTGTCTGCCCAATTCTACCTCGCAGGTCACCTTCTACAAATTCACCGGTATCACTCCCACTTTGCCTCTTTTTCCATCATCATGTTATATCTTCATAACGTCACCCCCTCTCTCCTCTTTCCCTCTCTCTTATTTTCTCTGTCTGACAATGACACTGGAAAGTTTGCCCCTGATACTTTAAGGATGGAACTGCCGGTGAATGCTGCATGGGGCACAGGACTGGTGCATGTGCTGCAACATGGGGGGGGGGGGGGGGGGGGGGGTGCATTGTGAACACCAGTGTGAAAGATGCAAGGATGGGCTAGTTTTTTGGAAGTGAAAGATTTACTGATTTTAAATTGTAGGCTGCATTTTGTAGTTTAGAATGTATACATTTAGTATACTGCCCCAGGATGAAGGTGATTGTATAAACATCTACTGAACTTTCAAATTTAGACACCATGGCCCAGTTATAAATGTTTGTTAAAAAGAAAACAAGCCACGTTTAAAATATTGTACAATTTCATGCAAAATGGAAACATCTGATTTGCCACGGTAAGCCTGGGGAGATATGAAGAAGCATCTGTCCAATTTGAAATAAGTTGAAACTAGATTTTTAAAAAGTCATAAATAACCTCCAGCTAGGGGTCGGCTTCATAAACATACAGAGACCGGATGAAAAGGAGACAGACTGGAGGGTAATGAGTGAACATGAGTCTTGAGTTAAATTCCAAGCTGAGCTAAACTCAATCTCATGTTTTAGTCTTTTGCTAACTTTAAGCCATCATCTACACAACCGGTGCATTGGCTTTTTGGGGCTACCGAATGAGGATAACACAGAACATAGTGAACCAGGGCCTGACCTGTGTCCCTGGCTGTGTCCACAAAGCTTCTCTGAGAGTGCTGGTGTTAAAGTGTTGCTTTCAAACATAAGCTTTCAAGCAGATTTTTAAACATTTCAAATGCAGGAGCAGTATATTTGATATATGTTCAGACAACTGGTAGCATTAAAAAAAAAGAATAATAATAACTACAGTATGTGTTTTCTCCGGTTGTGCAGAAATGAACCCAAGGAAAGAGGACAAAGGGCTTCACATGACAGGCTAGTGTTGAGTCAAGGAGACGGAAGTAGTGGCAGTGTCCTTGTTTCTGTGGACCTCTGGGACTCCTCAGCCTTCTCTGTGTTCCTCATGCCTCCACAAGGCTCCAATCAAATATTCATAGTGGGCTGTCTCCCCCAATCAGCTTCAGTCTGCCTCACTTGTTTTACCGGAAACCTTGCTCTATCTGGCATATTAATACACATTAATACAATTATTATCTAGTAGATTTGACCCTTTCCACATGCAGAAGTATTGCAAATGTATCCTGACGTGTTACCCGGCCTTAAACATGTTATTAAAATAAGGTTCTTTGGGAGCTCTTGCGCCTAAGTTGTTCCCTCCAGTTGGTCTTTGCAACTCCTTTACCATAATTTTAGGTAGTTCAATAACCACTTCATATGAATCCTTGCCCATCCTTGCGTCACTCTCACTGTGGTGCATCTTGTGTGTCTTTGAGCTGGAATTTATAGCTGTTAATTTGTTTTTAATCTACTCCTCCTTTTTCTTCTTGCTTCATGTGTACTTTGTGGCAAGGTAAGGAGCGCCACTTGCTTCTCTGCCTCCGGTTTAAATCAAACCACCTCTAATTTCTCAGGTTTCCACAGAGATTTCCTCTTCGTTACTGAGAGTTAAACTTTCACTTTGGGTTTTGTAGAGGATGCAGTTTTCTGCTCTGACAGAGTAATGATGTCGGCGAAAAGCGCAGAGTAATAGCCTTATCACTGACATGCTTCCTCTTCCTACTCTTCATCTCTGCTCCCATTTCATGTCCTCTCCTCTTCTGCCAAGCCATTAGAGAATACGACAGAATGAACTTGACTTTATTCTGACCTCATTTCTTCTCCTCAGTAAAAAGCAGCTTTTGGAAAAAGCAGGAACAGCACAACAACAAACCATGCACATTGTCTCACTCTCAGTCACTCCAGATTATGTATTTGAATTGCTGTATTTGAGTTGCTACTTTTTTGACTGATTAATATCCAAACCTCAATTGCATGTAGAGTTATATTAAAGAAAAAAAAGAGTAGTGAAGCACCCTTTTATCTTTTTATCCCTCTGTTAATTGCTGACTTGTTTTTCAGGTGAAACGTGTTCATTTTGATTGTCAGGAGGGGATTTTAGTTGAAAAAAACTTGAACTGGCCTTGTGTTTTTTTCCATAGACGTCTTCACCCAATGGTAATCTGTATGGAATTAAGGCTTCATTTGATATTAAAATTTTACTAGCTTGAAGCATTTTTGGAAAAGAAAGTAAAAATAAGTCAGACTGAAACTGTGTCTCCTGTTTAGAGTGCAGAAACAAAAACAGAAAGGAAGAAAAAAAAATCCCAGACGGCCAGAAATAGTGTTTTATGTAACGTCGCTGGATGCTGATGTGATTGCATCTGATTGGACTTGAAATTGCACTCAGCCCTTTAAAAGGCATGGATGACGTCTAGGGAAATGAAACAGAGGAGGGGTCTGGGACTTAAACTGGCAGGTTAGAATTTCAAAGTGAATTCTTCCTGTACAGTAAATGATTTAGAATATGGGTATTTACAAAAGTGAAATGGCAGACTCTTCACATTACAATGATGACTTTAAAACATCCAGGAGGAACACAGGTTGTGTGATTTCTGTGATTTACAAGAAGTTTAGGATTTATCAGATTTCCTTTTGTGAAATGTCCTTTAATGATGTTTTTGTGCATTGATGAACACGATGAAATGCTTGTTTAATTTTTTCCTTGATATTATTTTTGCAATATATGTGTCTGATATGGTTTACCAGTATGTCAGAACATTTTAAAGAATGGTGTACTGTCAGCCTGTTTGGTTAGGCATATTATTCAGGCATGACGGAATAAAATCAAATCAATCTTTATTTGTTTAACTGTAAAACAGGCAGATTATGCTAATAAAAGAGAGAGGTACACAATAAGGTTACTTGCCATATGTAGAATTGATCTTGAATGTTCATATTTTGACAGTTCATTCATATTGCCTTGCTGACACATATCACTTTTTAATATTAAGACTTGATTCCAACATCACTCGTGTTCAAAATGCTTAAAAATCAAGTGAATTCCAAAGATAATTACCACCCATCCATCTGTGCTTAAAGATGCTATGGGAGTGTGTGTGTGATCTGGGTAAGACTGCTAACAGTACTTAAATCTCCTAGACAGTTTTGGTATGCGCTATCAAGTAAAAATACACTTTTACTCGTCTAATCTCATCAAAATGTTGTTTTTTTTGTTAGTGTAAATTCTCCTTTTATACCTGCCAAGACACACCCACATGCTCCACCTACTTTACATCACAGTGAGCCTGGCTCTTGTGTTGGGTCTCCTCTGGGTGAACGTGAATCAGTTTGATGTAATCGGACCACCTTGCTGTCTGTGCATCCACGGTGAATGCCCCACGGACCATCGCCCCTTGTCTGCACACTCCTTCCACTATTGTAAAGGATTATGCGTATTATGCTCAGCAGAAAACCGTGTCTACAGTATCATTCTTCCTCTCCTACCCTCCTCCCTCATTACCTTGATTAGACACGAGACAGAAACTAATCCTCTTTAAGGCCCCCCGTTGAGTTCTTAAAGGCAGCGATATTGTTGGCGTGTACCAGGAGCCATCTTTGTTTCCTTTTCTCAATGCCATGTTAGGAACTTTGCATGAGATAGCAGAGAACCAACAAATCATAGTCCATATTTATTTCTCTGACATTAATGTATTGATGAAACATAAAGCATTGTGTGTTGACCCTGTAGTTATTGGACTATGTTGCTAAATTTTGAAGTTGGTGCCTTCTTGGCCGAGAAAAGGGAAAAAGTGTTTTTTTGGTTTATGTGGATGAAAGACACCAAATCCCAGAATGCACAGCACCGCAGGCCACTCCCACTAAGGTCAGGTTCACAGACATATTTACTTCAACACATAAGGCCGTTTCCTCAACTGATTCCCGAGATTGCTTCCAGAAGGAATTAGCATCTTGGAAATTCCTGGCAGAAAAGAGACTCTATGTCTGTGTCCATAGGCAAACAGTGAGAGCACTGACCCGCCGACAGGCAGGCCTTAAGGCCCGGCTGCTGAGCCGGCAGCGTCCAGCAATATAGCAATATAGCCGTGAGACGGTTGCTGCCGACAGGCTGGTTTTGTTTCTTAGCATAGCTTCCAAGCAATATGGCGGACGTTAAGTTTCGATTCTGGGAGTGAGGTCCCACCCACTGATCTGTGATTGGTCTGTAGCTTCAGTGGTCGAAAATATGAGGAACTAGTGTTGTAGTTTCACCCCGCTAACTGCAACAGCTTCCAATGACGCAAAATGACCATTTTTGCGTCATCGGACGCTCCTTTTCAGACTTAAAAATACAAAGATTTCCCATCTCAGGGGAAAATGAGGGCAGGATGCACGACTATTCAAAAATACTACGAGGTTTCTAATGATACAAAGCTTAATGCAAATGGGTGAAGTATCCCTTTAAATGCTGCATTGTGGAGGATAAACAGGTCAAGTTGGTTAATAGTGTTGGAGAATAAGATAAATAAGTAATTTTTACACATTTCTAACATGACGTGAATTTTTGGGTGTCAGGGTTGTCTAAAGCTGAAAGTCACAGTACTGCATTGGTGACACAGTAAAAGCATTTAATTAGAAAGATGCTGAGGTGTCCTTGCTCTTCCAGCCCAAGGCTACTGTACTTCCCTAAGGTATTGCATTTCACAAAGATATTTCACCACCAAGGTCAACGAAGAACTTCACTTTACAAAGTCAAATAGATGTTTTGTCTTGATTATTTGTGAATGTCATTTCCTTTTTCGCTTTCTCTGACTGTTTCCCCCCCCTGTGTTTGTCATTGCAGCAGCTAAGACCTTGCTCAACAAAAAGGCAGATGTCAAGGTAAGGGTCATCCTCACATCTCTGCCTACTGTCTTCTTAACGTGCTAACTTTCCAAAGATAGAAACTCTACCTCTCCTTCCTCTGTTCTGTTCTTTCTGTGCTCCACTATTTTGCTTCTGTTCCAATCTGGCTTGTCTCACTTTTCGCCTCTGTTGCACTCTTTTCTCGAGTGTTGAATGTGTTCGTTTTTCTCTCATTTTGTCTCACGTTGTGATTGTCATATCGTCATTGGATGTGTTATGTCTTGTGATGCATACGGAGGATGGGGTCTTGTCCTAAGTTTTGTGTGTGTGTGTGTGTGTGTGTGTGTGTGTGTGTGTGTGTGTGTGTGTGTGTGTGTGTGTGTGTGTGTGTGTGTGTGTGTGTGTGTGTGTGTGTGTGTGTGTGTGTGTGTGTGTGTGTGTGTGTGTGTGTGTGTGTGCGTGTGGCACATCCTTTTGCAAGCACCCTTTATTTTGATGCAGCATTATTCAGCTCATTGCTTCCTCACCATCTCCGTTATAATTAAATGTAACCATCTGTAAGCACTTGCCTTTTTTTCTCCATCACTTCCTACGTCGCACATTTCCTCCTCTTTCAGTGCTTCCTCTTCCCGCTCACCCCATCTGGTCTTTAACCCCACATTCCTGTTCATTCTTTTTAATGACGAGCTCTCACCCTCCCACTCTTGCACATACACACCCAGCGGTAACACATCCCACGCAAACGTCCATGAATGCATTCAGCGTGAATGCATGATTTTGTGCGACAAAGCTCGGAACATATTTGCACGCACAAATAAATGTGTTTGCTTCCAAGCATTATACGTTATGTTTGGAAGAGCTGTGTGCACATTCACGTGGACATGCAAGTGTGTGTATAGTAAGTGCGACTGTGTGTGTGTGTGTGTGTGTGTGTGTGTGTGTGTGTGTGTGTGTGTGTGTGTGTGTGTGTGTGTGTGTGTGTGTGTGTGTGTGTGTGTCTGCGTGTGTGATTTGCTTATGTGCATGTGCAGTTGTGTGTGTCTGAGAGTGTATGTATGTGCATACATAGCCCCCCCCCCCCCCCCCCCCCGCCCCCCCTCCTATCTCTCCTTGCTCAGTCGGTTCAGCAGGGAATCTGACTCCGGCTCCAGGAATAGCTGCCAGTCTGGACCCTGGAAACTCAGACGACAGAAATAGACGCTTACTTCCACTGTGGTGCACTCATTGCCTAGCAACAGGCTCCCCACACACTCGCCCCAAACCATTTTTAAAAGGCGTCTTCTTCGTTTGCGGCTGTCCTTGATTTCCTCCTCCCCTCCCTTATCTCTTTCTTTCTCCTATGTTTCTTTCCGCTACAAGTCTTTTTTGTCCTTTTGGCGACTCTGACCTCAGCTTCTCCTCTTCTCCTTCCTCTTGTTCATTCTGGCATTTGATGCTTTTCATCTTGAGCATCTGCTCAGTGCAGCCGGCTTTCTACCTACATGCCACAATCACCCTTCTGTGCTGCCAACTTATTCCCACAAAAGCCAGTCCATTCAGCATTTCTTACAGAGCAGTTGTATCAATGAAACACAATGCTTGCTTTCTGATAGTTTCTTAAAGTTACTTGTTTCACTCACATCAACGTTCTAATTGGATAAAACTAATAAACTGCTACAAAACATTTAACTATGGACGGTAAACTAGCTAGACAAGGTTTTTTCTAACTTGTTAGGTCTGCTTCTAAAAGTGAATGATTTGAATCATCAGTCGAGAAAATTCCCGAGTGGACTCGAACTTTGTTAGAAGAGTCTCTCAACTTTCTATTTTCAATATACCTCAGGAAAAACAGTGTACCAGACTATAAACGTAAACAAAGGCTCAAACTGAGCCAAATTATCCACAGAGGTCTTGTGCACTCCAAAACAAACAGACCAAGCAATTAATTACTGGTCCTCAACCAGTGTATTTAGAAAACCTATTCAGAAACCGTCAACTATCATCTGAGGACGTTATAACTTCTTCAGGTAACAGCAGTTAGAAATGTGCTGCGCTTGATGACTTCACCTGCCACGGCTACTCTCTTGCATCTTCCTACTTTTGCAAATATCACTTGAAACTCTCATTTCTGTCGGAAGCCACTCGAACGAACTCTGCATTGGCTCACGCTTTCTGGAAAGTCTGATCCTGCTCTTATTAAGGATAGAAAGCTGAATTGCCATGGATGTGTGCAATGTTTTTGTTTCTCTGACAAGTTCTCTCTTGTAAAAGTGCATTCACTTTTTGTCATTGGTTACTTTATATCCACCCCCCCCCCACACTTCTTCTACCATTCATCCATCCTCCAATAATTCCATCCATCAATCAATCGCCTGTGGACAGAAACGCAAGTCCAGCTCTACTGTCCAGTACATGGTGAGCATGCTGTTTATACATACGCCTGTTCAATTTTATTTTGCTCCCTCTCTCTTCTCCTGGATTTCTTTTTTCCGCCTTTCCATCCCCACTTTTGCTTAATTTTGCAAGACGGGTCAAGTCCCCCACTCTACACTGAATTATTGATTTAGTGGTGCCGCTTTCAAAGAAAAGCTACCCCTAAATACAACAGGAGCACCTACAAATAAGAGCATTTGTAGAAATGCTGATTTTCAATCAAAGACAAACCTGAAACTAACTTAGGCCCTTCTCAACTTTTCAGAGGACCAACGTATGAGTTCATTAGTTTACTTTTGAGCTCTTAAGACAAGCACTTGACTTTTCTTTAAAGTGTATCAAGACTTAGGATGAAAACCCATACCTAAACTAATTCTTCTAAATCAAGTTAGTTAAGTGGAGGGGAATTAGACTCAGTACTTGTTTCCCTCTTCCTTCCATGAGTTGCCTTCTCTTCCTTCTGACCTGACAGGTCATTTTTCCCACACACCCATCATCTCTCCTGAACCTTTCCCTTCTTTGTTCTCCCTGTGCACTGCCTCCTTTGTCCGCCTGAGGAACCTTCTGTGGAGAATTTTACCCTCTTTCTCCATCTTGACTCTTGCTTTGATCTTTGAATGGTATTTATTGTGAAGATTAGTTATACAGTATCTTCTGGTCCGTGCTGCTGACATCAAGTCAGTTTTTAAACTGTCATCAAGGGATATGAAGGGTGTTCTCCCCATCATGAATCAAATGCTAAGACATGCATTGTTACTGCAAACATGCTTTGAGTCTTACCCCGCTAATCAATACTTTCCAAAGCAAACGTTTCCTATTGCTCCACAGAGGCAGCAGAGTGATGGCTGAAGACAGCTTTGGTTGGTGTGTGTGTGTGTGTGTGTGTGTGTGTGTGTGTGTGTGTGTGTGTGTGTGTGTGTGTGTGTGTGTGTGTGTGTGTGTGTGTGTGTGTGTGTGTGTGTGTGTGTGTGTGTGTGTGTGTGTGTGTGTGTGTGTGTGTGTGTGTGTGTGTGTGTGAGTATGTTTGTATGGGAACGGGTGTGTTTGAGTTCATGCTATGTTTATGTGTAAAATGTAAGCTTAAACCAGCTTTTATATTCATGGCTATTTTGTATGCCTTGTTTGGTGTGTTTGCGATCTTTGCAGATGTATGTAGCTCTCCTCTCCTCTCCTCTCCTCTCCTCTCCTCTCCTGTCCTGTCCTGTCCTCTCCTCTCCTCTCCTCCCCTCTCCTCTCCTCTCCTGTCCTGTCCTCTCCTCTCCTCTCCTCTCCTCTCCTGTCCTCTCCTCTCCTCTCCTCTCCTCTCCTCTCCTCTCCTCTCCTGTCCTCTCCTCTCCTCTCCTCTCCTCTCCTCTCCTCTCCTCTCCTGTCCTCTCCTCTCCTCTCCTCTCCTCTCCTGTCCTCTCCTGTCCTGTCCTGTCCTCTCCTCTCCTCTCCTCTCCTGTCCTCTCCTCTCCTCTCATCTCCTCTCCTGTCCTCTCCTCTCCTCTCCTCTCCTCTGTTATTTTCTCTTGAGTAAACCCAGCCCTTACAATTTCAAATCATATTAAACATACCCATTCAGATACACACACACTTCTTTTCTTTGTTTCTAAGGGCTTCATATTGATTAACTCATCAGGTGATACCATCACCGATGATGATGGTCACTGATATTTCATAGCTTGAAAATAATCCACATTGGTGATCAAATTATTTCATAGGTCAAAAATATTGTGAAAACAAAAATGTTTTTACTGCTCTATTTGATATTTACTCAAGCATTTTTTTGTTTGTCATATTTTTGCATGTCTTCTTTCGTTTCTTCCCGCAAGTCTGTGTTTCAGCAATTTCACATCACAAACTAGGGTTGCATCATACTTTTTTGTAAATCTGTACATTTGAAAAATGGTTGTGTTAATGACAAAATGAACCCCAATGGCCATGTTGATAATTGAAAAAACGGGTTCACAGTGAAATAGTTTTATATAAGAATACAGATAACTGTTTCCTGGACAGTTCCTGGACTTTTTCAGGATTAACAAAACTCTATTAACCTCTTTTTTCAACATAAGAGGGGTTTTACAAAAACCAAGGTGAAACACAGTTATAAGGACAGCTGCACCAGGGACACAAACGTACTTATTAGTACACACGTCCTTGTGCATGCACACACACTCACAGTCCCTCTTGCTGTTGTTAACACTCTTGTTGTGTCTCCTCCCTTTTCCTCTCCTCTCCTGCACAGCCCCAGACAAACAGCACCAAAAACAGCATAGTCACCAGCCCCAAAGGAAACATCCCTTCACCTGCTCTGGTATTTACCTTCTAACCCCCCCTTCACCCTTGTGTTCGTGTGAGTCTCTCCCATTAGCCTTCTTTCCTCTGAGAACCCACCCCCACTGCCCCCTCTCCTTCACCTTTGTGTGTTTTTTTTTCCAGTCTGTTTGTCGTGTCGGCTGTGGTTGATCTTTGCCACGGCTGTCTGAAAGGTCTCAAATCAGCAGGTGGTGCCAGGAAACATCTCCTCATCGAAGGTGGCAATGCTATGTGACTTGTACTCTGGTTGATATTGTGCAGCCATGTCAGTTTCTCTGTCGTTGCAAGTTTGCAGACGTGGAACAGACAGTTAAGGCCTGCTGGGGCTGTCAGTGTAATTTACCTCCTCCCCTTTATGTATGCCTCTGCAGAGAGGAGGCTCCCCACCGGGTTAGCTTTCCAAAGTCTGCAGATTATCCTTCCAGCCAAAATGCAGACCAGTTTATGCCACACAGATTCATAATTCCTCCTCTTCTGTTGATGGCGTAAACATTTGTTGGATTGGCTTGAGTGTTATCCTGCGTGCTCTTGGGCCTAAGCTCCGCGATCACTTTTATGTTTTTACTCTAGAGATGATATCCAAATTATTACTGCTCATTGAGTGCTTCTTGAAAGAAATTCATGTATGCAGCAAGTTCCAGATTGTATAATGTTCTACTATTGAGAGCTATGGTTGTGTGGTATCTGATTTCCTAATAACACACCTGGTTTTGGAAAGATAAGCCCCCCAAAAATGTGTGTTGTGTGAGTGAATGTGCATTTTTACAGGCAATGCAGGTGACCTTTTAAAAGCATGTTGTGATTTTATTTATTGGTCAAAAAGCTGTTTGTGTAAGTCCATGTCACTGCTGTTTAAAAATCAATCATCCAGTCAGGTCACTTGTTTGGTTTTGAAAACATACTTTGAAATTGCAAACATCTAAATCGTTTACATATATGTACGTATAGTACGATAAATGTGTTGGCTACAACCCCATTTCCTCCAATAAATAGATTTTCACATAAAGATATTTTAAGCAGCTCAAACACACTGCAGGTATAATTCCCATCAACTTCATTTATCAGTTGTAAACTGGTAAACTTTCTTCACCTCTGAATATACTGCAAATGACTCCATTCTTCGTTTGTCATGGCTGTAGGGATTTGCAAAAAGCAAAAAACCCATCAACTAACAATGAAGATGGGATTTGTAATTTTACTGTCATTTGAAATTACTCTTATTAACATGTACCAGGCCCTCTGTAATTTTATTGTGGGGACACCAATCGCAGAGCTGGAAGTATGGCGTTTTCTGCCTAGCAACAGCAGAGATGGGAAATTTTGATTGGGGACACGTTACCTCTTTCATTTAACCCTTTATATGCCATTACAAACCATTAAAGGGTTTCTTTTCTCTGAAACACAATGGTTAGACTCTGACTGTCAAATGTTGTATTGAGCAAATAAAATTAGAACAAATTACTTATAAATTATAGACTTTGCCAAGAGGGCCCTGGCAGGTCCCCTCTGGTGTTTTGTGAATACTCAATCAGGGGGAAATACTGGCCAAAATCCTCATCTTTTATCTGTCGTCTAAATACTTGTTGAAGAAAAACATTTTACATCACTTTTCACCCAGTGAAAGATTACTCACCAATGATCTAAAGTTAAACATCGGACACTGCACCTCAGAACTTCTGCAGGCAGGATACACTGAAGCTTTGTCCCCCTGGCTATCTAAAGTTCTGTGTGAGACTCTTTGTATCATATATCACAGTACACTGTGATTTGTATGCTCTTGTTGTAGACTTTACTGCTTTGATATTCAAAACATTGACTTCCTTCAGAGCTGCCAGGACAGGTTAGCATCACTTGCAGGACTTTGATTTTTATCACCTGAAAGCACTTAACTGACTCACAGTAAGTAAAGTGTCAGGACTCTGATCAATATACAAGACTTTTCTCAAGAGCTCCTGGATAAAATCATTAAACTTTGTTGCAGTACTAGATCCTCCATATAAGAGCAGAAGGGTTGATATAAGGTTAATGCCATTGTGTAGATGATAAAATCCTTCCCCATTTAATGCTGTGACGCCCTCAGCAGCCGCCCCCTTCTTTTGATCTGCAGACCCCAGGTACTTTGTTCTTGCTCATCAATATCATCATCATCATCTCCCAAGTTACCACCAGTGCTTGTTGCCGTTGGTGATGGTTGCTGAGACAACACTGCCATCATCAGCAACCAGGGGCAAAAAAGCTGATGATTGGCCATCACCGAGGTGTCACTTCCTAGGGGGAGAAGAGAGATTTCAGAGAACACTGAACATCAAATGATGTTTTTTTAGAAAACTGTTGAGAGGAAATATATCTGTCTTAATTTTACATCAGTAGCATTAACAGCAGGCTTTATATACGGTGAAGTTGTAAGACGAAACTGTCTAGTGATTGCGTCTAAAAGTTTGAACCTTAATTTCAATCAAAAATGTAAAAGTCATTACAGAGAAGCTAAAAAACAAAATCCTCTCTTTCTGTTACTTTTTAAAAATGACAGTTTAAGCCCTTCCTGAAACCAGCAGGAAGGTATGAGTGGGTTTGGTAGCAGAAGTAATGTCATTGTGAAAAGTTGTCCTGTATTGCTAATGTTGTGAAGTGACTAAATTTCTATTGGAGAGGGTTTCCTGAAACAATGACAGTCTCTGCCCGGCAGTCTGTTCTGCTGAGAGGAGTTGTGAAGGAACAGAATGACCCGTTTTAATTGTGTGGGGCCTTTTACTCTTTTCCTTTAGGTGTGCGAGAGCCCTGTTTGATGTTATAGTGTTTTATGTGCGTTAAGGCATATTGGGTTTATATTGCATATATTACTCACTGGTTTTCACTCATTTGTGTTTGCTATCATGTTTCACGGCATACTTGCATCGTGTGAAAGATTGATGGAAATGGACACTATACATGCTAAAAAAAAGAGATTACAAAATGTTTGACTTGAAAAAATGACAGTTCGGACAGGCTATATGCTGTCCCGATTCTTAGGCTGTGTATCAACTGCTTCTGTATGTGTGTGAGGGAGAAGTCGAGAGGACTGTGACTCCTCATGTGCTCATGGCAGACACTTCACCCTGGGTTTGGGTACTCTCTCTGTTCTTGGTGTGTGTGTGTGTGTGTGTGTGTGTGTGTGTGTGTGTGTGTGTGTGTGTGTGTGTGTGTGTGTGTGTGTGTGTGTGTGTGTGTGTGTGTGTGTGTGTGTGTGTGTGTGTGTGTGTGTGTGTGTGTGTGTGTGTGTGTGTGTGTGTGTGTGTGTGTGTGTGTGTGTGTGTGTGTCTGTGTGTGTGTGTGTGTGTGACTGCAGAACTGACTGCAAATTACGGTTTTCAGCTCATCCACCCACTCACTTGGCTTTGGAGGACTCTTCCCTCCCTCCTTTGTCAACCTTTCTCTTCATCTAACATTCACATCCCTGTCTCTTTTTCCTCTCTTTCCATTTTTTACCTTTTCTCTACCAACTTCTTTTTCAAGATCTTCTGCTTTCTGTCTTCACATTTTTTCCTTCCTTTACTCTCGCTTCCCTATTTTGCTCTTTAATTTCATGTTCCTCCATCTCTACTTCTCGCCCTCTTCTTCCAGGAACCTCAAACAACTGTCATCCATAATCCAGTGGACGGGACGAAGGTATACATTATCCTCCGGTCCTGACCTATTCTTTCTACTCTTTGTCATTCTCCTCTTCCTCATCTTCTCCTTTCCTTTGATCTCTCTTTTCATCTTGCATCCAGGTTAGACCACCACAGCATTGAATTACTAATGAGTATGTGTGTGTGTGAGTTTGCAGCTGTAGATTAAACTCAGATAAATGACAATATTATATAGTTGGACAATAATTATCACTAGGATTATAATTAATAAATAAACAATTAAAGCTTCCTGAAGTACTTCTAAGGATATCCTGTTTGAATATTACACTGCCCAGTTTTATCCAGTCACTCCCTTTTCATCTTTCTTTTGTCCTGCATTCAATATCAAACTAGGCACTATGTGGAATCATGCAAACTGTTGGTTTTCTGTAAAAAAAAAAAAAAAAAAAAAGCTTTAAAGCAATGTAATTATGTCATTTAAAAATATCTGGATTTTTTTTATCAGTTAGTATAATCATGTTATTAATGTTTGGTGGGAGGTTTATAGCCAATCCAAACTTCCTGTTGCTACACTAAGTGTTAATGTGTGTGCATCCCCACAGTTAGAGGTAGTGCATGAACCTGCATGACTTTGCAGTAAGATCTGTAGTTTTGCCCATGTGAGCTTTTTTTGCTGAGTTTCACAACAGTGAGTCATTTGCATTGAATTCTGGGTCAGACTTCAGATAGAGGTTTATGTAAACAACATCAGGTTTCAGATCGTCCAAAGAGACCACGAAGGAGAACAATTCTGCTTCACTGCAGTTTTGGTTCATACAGTAGTAGGCAGGTTTATGTAGCTTACTTGATATCTTGAACAGCTGATCACTTGGTTTTGTCCATGTGGGCATCTGAAAAGTATGTATTTTGACCTTTGCCATTGTATTGGAAGAAAATGACTCAAGACATTAGACGGTATGAGGGAACAAATGTGAACATAAGTTAATGCTCTGTGACTGAAATCAGGGCAACTAAGTGTAAAAAGCAAAATAACAACAACTTCACACATACGCAGATCATGTTTTTACAAGCCCAACAGCTCACCTGTTATTTGTGAGGATGATAACAAATGAAAAGGATGAAGAAGTAACAAGAAAAACTTCTCTATGACTCAGTCTAAAGAAAACAAAGTGTAGGTGTGATCACACTTTTAGTGAGATTTCTTATATCCGATGTTTGCCCTTTTCTCTATCTCTCTCTCTCTCTCTCTCTCTCTCTTTCTCTCACTCACACACACACCAACACTTAAACACTTAAACACACACTTTTCCTCTACACTTGTCCCTCCTCTCCTCAGGTCACCAGATGTTCTTTACAGGGCTATGAAACCACTTTTGTGCTTTGTGCTCGTGATGGTGCTCTCGCACGTGTCTTCTTCTAATGAGGTCGCCCAGTCCACACTCCCCTCTAGATGCAGGGGAATTTAGGCCCATTTAATCTTCTAATTGGAAGTAAGAAGCTAACTCCTCCTCGGGTAAAAGCTTAAAAAGAGAAGAAAAGCAGAGCAGAAGGAAAGGTGGATGAATAGATTCAAGCCCTAGGAGGAAAACTAACTGCCCTTTGAGAACACATTCTGCCTGTTACTGATGTTCTAATAGTTCGAGCACATCCCATTGCGTTTCTGTCAGATCCAGCAAGAGAAAAGAGCACCCTGTGGTGGAAAGACGTCACTGGTCTGCATGGTGTGAAACACACACACACACACATTCACACAAACATTGATATGGAGCTTGTCTCGCTAGGGTCAAGAGTTGAAAATGATCAATAGCTATAAACTCTGTTTCATGATTTGTATTGAAACTATGTTAAATTGTATCGCCCCTTTGTAGAGATAAATTCAATTCAAACAGTGGGAGCTTCCTAGAGTAGAAGAAAAGAAAATAAGTTAAATATATAAAGTATGTCAACCATAACTATGGTGTTGGTTCACTGGCACAGTCTGACTGTCTTTTTGCAAAGGTTGGAGGGTTGTTGCACATTAACAGACTTACAGCATTGAAGCAATATTGTGGTTTTGCTCTTGTCCGGTATAATTTTGTGAATTAAACCAACATTAATTAATGTATTCGGTGCTTCGAGATTTCTGAAGACATGACCTCTCAGGGATATTCTCTCTTCTGGCCTGTGTTCTGAACGTAGACTGTGTAACAGAAGTGGACTCTTGGTGTCAAAAGTGAAGCCCTCCTGGTTTTGGGTGCTTCGACCGGGAGGGGGCAAGGCCTTCGGTTGCAAACAGGGTTCTACCATAAAATACCCTACAGTACCTGTCACCATCAGTAACCTTAAGCATTTTCCAAACAGATATGGTGTCAAATATTTTCAATACAGCATGTTATTTATTTTAGAAGTTATGGTCCCATTTAAAGATATGAAGAAGCAGGTTATCTTTATGGATTTGGCTACCTGTTATGAACAAGTCTTTATCAAAGCAAACTGTCCACCATGGGTCTATCCTTTTGGCTCCAAAAGTAAAAGAATGCGAAAAATGCTCTCCCCAAGTCTTAAAAAACAGTGGCCCTTAAAGCAGTGAGTGACATCAGGTTGTCCACTTCCTATACAGTCTACGGTTCTCACTGCGCATATCAAGTCTTTATATAACTCTTTGTCTGTGTGTCATCATATGTTTCCAGCACAAGTATGTGTACTGCTGCCTTTGTTCCCACACTGACTGTTTACCTCTGATCTCCAGGAATCATCGGACAGCAGCAACACCACTGTGGAGGACGAGGATGTGAAAGGTAAGAAGACTGCAGTGATACAAAGAATGACAAATCCCTGAGCTGAAAAAAAAAAAAGTCAATTACTGAACTGTTTGCTGCACTTGAGGGTGGATTACTCAGTGGAACTTGAAACTTTTTGGATCATCACTTGACATTTTTATTTTGTGATAGTATTGTTTTTGTTAAAGTTACTTTGCTGCGGCTAGTCAGGAAACAACCTGTATAAAACGTGGTCATCACATAATGCGGACAAGTACTTTTTGAAATCACAATAGCTTAAAACAAGTGAAGGAAGATGGTCCACTTAACCAGAACTGAGAGATATAGGGTTGAAGGTTGTGCTTTAACATTTTAAGCTTTGTTTTGGTTGATTGTTAAGAGCTCTGTTATTGTTACCTTTAATTCATTTTTATTTAAGTTATTCTATTTGTTTTTGACAGAGGGATCATATGGAATGGATTTGTAATGATAAAGTTTTGCACCGTTACTCTAATCTTTCAAAGTTTAGAAATTACAGTCTCATTTTTTTAGCAGGCCTAAAAAAAGGGAAATGAAACTTGCTGCCTCGCTTTGCATGATCTTTTTATTAGATGGCAACATCACAAGCCTCAGGGTGAGAATACCTTTTGATGCAAGCTGTTGAAAAAGTCCTTGTTTGGACTGCCTTCATCTGTTTTATGTCTGGCTAATTAGAGAGTCCTTGTTTTCTCTGAAATACGTTCAAATTTTTTGTGAGATCTGACATTTCTACAAGCTTACAGTAATAATTCAGTTGCTGTGTATGTTCTGGGAAAAAAAGATATTATCTCTCAGTGCAGTACATGCTTAATATACTGGGGTTATTATTTTTACAAAAAAATAAAGTTAATATGTCAAATTTAAAAGTTGTAGAGTGTGAAAATATAATTTACATGTGGTCAAATGGCATTCACTTGCTGATGCCTGACCTCTTACTGACCCCCAATGGCGACCGGCTGTATTGCTTCCTCCTGCTGTTTTTTGTTTTAGACTTAAAGAGTATACGTGAGTGTGTAAGTGTGTGTGTTCCTATTAAGTGAGAGGGGGGGCTAAAATAGGCCTTGTAATGCTGTGGTGGTTTGGCTTTCTCAAAATGTTGAGCTGTAATCTGAATACTGAGACACACAAACCCTTCTAAAATACCAACATGCCTGTGTGGAGTGTCAGCTTGCAGAGTTGTGTTCATGTGTTGTGAGTGTTTGTGTTTGTTGCTACTGGCTACATTTGTAAAATGACAGCCCCATATCACACATATGAGCTACTGTAATACCTTCACAAAATACTTTTTATGTATAGACTTTCTTTCTGCTGTATGTGTGTCTGAATCGTCTGAATCTATGTTTGATTGTGTGATTGAGTGTGTGAATGTATGGGTTGTGGCTGTGCTTATCTATGCCAGCACACTCAAACACCCCTGTTCTCCTTCATCCAGGCTCAGTACAATGCGTCTAAATCGGGTCATGAATGTATCATTTCAGTAGCAGGCATACAGAACAGAATGTGCGCCTCTATCTCCTGGTCCTCCTCCCTACAGAGGCAACGCTGCTGTGTCACAAATTCCCTTGCAGCTATTGCAGAGCCGTCATGTAAGAAACAATAACTTTTGTTGAAAAGAGTTTCAAGGAGTACTTCCTTAAGCAAGAGGGTAACTCCTTTTAAAAGTGTTCAGAGTAAAAGAAGCTGAAGCCCTATACACCTAAACCTTAGAAGCACCAGGATCAAACTGTGTATTTAGTTCTGAGCGCAATGTTGGGATAACTAAAGACAAATTACTCCTCCATGGACTGAATTGAAATTAAAACAATTTTCAAATTCCAATAATTAGACAGTAACTATTTTAACTCTGAATTAAAAAAATAAAAAAAAGTGTTACCCTGAAACTAGAAACTGTTAAGAAAAGGAAGGGCATGTTAACTATTCTCGTGTGCTTTCTCTACTTGTTTCAGATCATTTCAAATCCTGATTTGTTTAGGACAAAATGTACAACATTCCTTGGAGTTTTGTCCTAATAAAACCCTGACGGACATGTTTTGTTTAAAAAGGTTAGGTCTCAGGTGTATTTCAGTAAACTTGATAGTCAGCTCACGTGTGAAGTATATATTATATTAACAAATGTTAATATAAGGAGTTATTGAACTTTTTTTTTTAGAAGTAACATTGCTAACAGAGTGTTTTTTTACGGTGTTTAAAATTCTTCACCATAAGTAAGTTCATCTTTTTCCAGCATGAGGTAATTGGTCCCTTACTTTAGAGTAGCCTCCCCTACACTACCAACAACACAGCATTTATTTCTCTTGAGTAATATTTAATGCTCTTCCATAACCCACACATCCATGTTTTCAATGATTTTCTTTCAGAAATGTCCAATTTATTTCTTGCTCATTTGAAAATAACTTATTGTAAGAAAATTGAAGTAAGGCATCCCGTAGAAGCATTACAACAAATCACTCTACTGTACCATACTGTACTTGGGTATCTTCCGCAATTAATTTCCTGCCCTTCCAAGGTCCCAGTCAGAGTTTAATACCTCTATCTCCCCACTCCGCTGGCAGGAGTAAAGAGGGCAAGGGCACCTTGGGAGGGGGGGGGGGGTTGGGGCTGAATGGGGAGGTGTCTAAATATAGTGGCTGGTGGCAGGAAATGGAGACAGAGTGCCCAGAGAGGTGTTGAAAACACACCGCTCGGCTAGCGCCACCCTTGGATAGCATTAGTCTCACACAGCAGTTTACAGACACTTACGATATGAACAGACACATACTGTAGCACAGTTAGCGCCAGGCTGAACTACAAGAACCAGGTGAGTGCAGGAGTGAGTTGAGTTGTGTTAGGTTGGAAGGGTTTCTGTCATGGTGGCCTGTTTGGGAACTTGTCAGGTCAGTGAGCGCTAGACAGCTGGTTTGCAACCCAACACCTGTGCTGGCGTTTGGAGAATCTGGACACATAACTGTTCTGTTACCCTCCGTGCTTTTATAGGAGTGAAGATGTTACAGGCACTGTTTTCTGAGGGCTGATTTTTAAGAGTTGTCAAGCTATAGATTTATGTGTGACTTTTTTAAATGTACTGTATGAGTTAAGATTACATTTTGTTTAACTGCAAATACTAAAGTTCCTTACTGTGGAATTTAAGAGCTAATTGCTTGGATGTTTCTGCACGGCACTTCTGGTAAGTGATCACCTGTCAGTCAAACATAGGGGGCTGAACTATGACATCTTTTTTCTTTGGATTTCCTGTTGAGTTTACACCTTAGGCCAGGAGAAAATTGGCATTCACTGACGGAAATGTTTTTGTTTTTTGTGTTGGTCCGCGAGTAAGATGTATTAATGTTTGAAAGGGTGCAGTTAAACCTCTTAAACCTCTAGGTACAGTGGTGGTTTGTGATTGGATCCGCCGCCTTTCTTTCCTGACAGTGTCTCGTTCCACATGACTTTTCTGCAGGGGCTCTTTTTCTCCCTCTGTTTGTCAATGAGTGTTCTTGTGTTGCATTTCCCCCCCCGTGCCAGCTGATTAAACAGACAAGCGGTAATGAGTAATATCCAAATTGACTCTCATTATCATGGCCATCACCATTGTCATCATCCATTCTCTGCTCACTGGAAAGGCATCCATTAAAGCCTCAATAAAAGCTCACATGCAGCAGCAGCTACAGCTTTAAATCCTGCAGTAATGAAGTCATTAGTTGTAAGCTATTTCAAATTAGATCTGGTGACAGAGGATTGTAATTTATCGGTGTTTAAGTCACAGACTTAGAAAGAAGTGGACATACAGTAGCTACCATGATGTCACCCATTGGTGTGGACTGATATTTTGGAGCTTGGATTTGGCACTTGGGCTGTCGCCATCTTGGAGTTTTGGAGGCAGAAATGACCATATTTAGAAAAGAGGTTGGAGCTGTGAGAGGAGCTAGGAAATGAAACATTAAGTCGTCAGCTCGGAGAAGTGCTAGTTTGATTTACAAGGTGCAGTAAGCAATTCAAATAAAATGTTTTATTACTGGAATGCTAATTTTGGCAAAGACAGAAAATGTGCTGGCAGCATAAAACAAACAGCTGACCCATTTAAGTGTTTTTACTACAACATTTAGCTGAACAAGATGCCTGTCATGACTTCATGGCCCTGGCTTGTCAATCATATGGACGTTACTCCCAAAAGCATTCCCCACAATGTCATTATTACACACTGTGTTATTATCATGAGACTATATTTTACAAACTGAACACCATGCTGCTTACAAGCAGACAAAGTAAATGTTTGAGAGAATAAACTTCAGGAAAATGTTCAACCAGTTCATAATAATCCCTTCCAGAAGTAGAGTCTATATCTCAAATAATTGATCTGCTGTCACCACATCATCTCTTACTTGCTCTGCTCCTTTCCATTATTCCTCACTGTCACATTTCTGTTGTATTTTTTGTGTGTTTTATTTATGTGTATGTTTGGTCTCACTCTGTGTGTGCATGTTATCAGGAAAGAGCTTAGACAGCAGCTCGCTTAAGGCGCAGTCCAGCACAAGCTCCCAGCCTGATAGCTCTCAGGGCTCCTCAGCTGCTGTGCATTGTAAGTCAGCATGGCCCGCCAAATGCAACTACACGCGCACACACACACACACAACCAGCACAAGGGCAGATGGCTATACATATAGTCTGGTTTTGCCCAAGGTTTCTGCCTCTTCAAAGGAAGTTTTTTTCTTTCCACTGTAACTTTGCTAAATGTTGCTTTGTGCTCATGGTGGATTAATGTTGGGTCTTTGTAGATAATAAAACAATGAGTAAGGTCTTTTACCTGCTTTTTGTAAAGTGTCATTTGATATGAATTGGCGCTATACAAATCAAGATTGATTGACACACATTCACACATGCTCCAGTAGAAATTCACCTTGACTTATGTTATATGTTTTTATTCCATTCAGCGCCCATGCATGTATTAAAAACATACCTCCGCTGTCATTTAGCAACAATAACACCCCGCCTTACCCTTTACTTCATTCCGCCATATGACTTTTATAGCATCACTCCTTCATCTTCCAATCAAACTGATTTAAACATCTAATAACTATATAAATAGTAAACAAAACAAGCCACTATGAATAACAGGGAGATGTTGTGTAGTATCTTTATTCCTCTCCTACCCTGTCCTCCTCCCTGTAGCACCCACACCAGATGTATTTGGATAACTCTTTGTCTCTGCCTGCTGGACAAATGGGGAAAAGCAACACAACAAAAACATTGTGTTTCAGACGTTTCAAAGCATGAATTTTTCTCTTTGTCTTTCATTTTGCCCTTCTCTGTCTTTATGTCAGACTTTGTCTTGGAGAGCTCTTATATATACAGTGTCACAATGTCACACTCAATGTGTATGGATATGTGTATTTTTCAAATAAATGTTTGATAAATCTCACCTTTTCATATCAGAGGCTGTGGCTCAGAGGAAGAGTGTGTCGTCTCTCATTTATTTGCTGGTTAGATCCCCGGCTCCTGCAGTCTACATATCTCAGTTTTTTTTAACAAGACATTGAACCAGATTTGCCCCACAAAGTATAACCTGGGGGCCGGTAATGTGTATGAACGATTAGATCAATACTTACGGGTAAATTAGCACTTCTCATAACAGCCTCTGCCAATTGTGTGTGAATGTGTGTATGAAAGGGACAATTTGACATAAATTGTGAAATACCTTTGAGTGGCCGGAAGACTGGAAAAGCACAATTAAAGTGCAGTCCGCTTAACATTTACCTTTTAAGAACTCTGTTCTTAGTGCTCTCCAGGACAAGGTTTGTTCATCTGAATGGCCACAGTTCTTTTGTCAATCTTTCATCAAAGTGCATTGTCTCCCACGTTCCTCCCTTCCTCCCTCCTGAACTCAGCGGCCACAAAGTTTGCTGACTTGCTGGGCTCAGTGCGTAGGGGCTCAGGGCCCACATCTGACTGTGAGGGTAGATCCAGCACTCCACCTCCCGCTGTCCTCTCCGCCCCCTCCCCTCCTCACACCCCTGTTGTCCCAATGCAGAGTGAGTAGAAAACAAGAACAGGAAGGTGAACCCTAGATAAAGGAAAAGCTACCATGAGACTTTATAAAACCTAAATGGGAAAAAAATAACAGATAAAGACTATGTTCTACATTTTTTGCCACAACACTATTTACAGTAACGTTTGCTAAACCCCACAGTGTCAAGCTAATACAGGAACTTGCAGAGACTTAGTAAAAAGGAAACTATATTCTTATTTCACTTATTTATCGATGTGGAATCTTTTTAATCAGTAATGAAGGTGAAAGCCACTGACAGGTTAGAAAAGATGGAGAGGATCATGGGACAAACGATTTTGGAAGGTGTAGTTATTGGAAATACTGCAGTGACAGACAGGTTAACAAAGTCAGAAAAGGATTTCCTCATTCGTAATCTCAAGACGGTGGCTGTCTTCCTCTTATGTCACACTCTGGATCGGAAGTTCAAAAACAGTTCAAATGTAATGCTGCTGTGTTACAGGTTTGCTAATTGCATACATAGAGCTGCTTACAAATTTATATCATTTTGTGTCAATTATAATTGGGCAGTATTTCAAGTTAGAATATCCTATTTGATAACTTGTTAACATTACCATTTGATGGAGTCAATAAAATACAATAGAAAGCTAACTGTTATGTACAGCAAGCACACAATAATGCTAGCATGCCAAAGGGTTACATGAGTTATTCATTCAGTAATATTAGCTAGTAATTTATAGAATGCTAACACTATACCCTGCACTACACCACTGGCTTCAGGGCTACAACATTAAAACTGTTTTTTAGCTTCCCAACCTGAGCATTAGAGGAAGATGGCTGTTGTGTGAATGTGTTCTTCAACTTCATTATTCCATTATTCTTTTCTTTTTTTTTTTTACCCCTCCTCACTGTTTCTAATCTGGTCTTTTGCATTCCTCCAACTACCAACCCACCCTGTTATCATCCCTCTATCCGTTGCCTGGAAAATCCACTCAGTGTCACGGCTCACAGACCTGGTAAGCAGCGTTCGCAGGGCGCCGGCAGCCCCTACACCCGAGGTTGACGCGGCACCGGCGCCAGTACCTTGCGCCAGACCCGCCCAACCACCCACAC
Organism: Labrus mixtus; assembly: GCF_963584025.1. Lineage (NCBI taxonomy): Eukaryota > Metazoa > Chordata > Actinopteri > Labriformes > Labridae > Labrus > Labrus mixtus. Next base: position 18,220,934 of record NC_083616.1, read on the forward strand.
ACACCACCTCCCCTCCTCCCCCTCACTCCCCCTCCAGCCCATCCCTGTCTCCCTCGCAGAGTGAGTACAGAGCATTACCCACCCTGACCCCCTGCATGGCGGCCAGTCACCTGGCTGTGTGTGATTAACAGTTTTTGTGCATCGAGTAGAGTATTATGTGCTGAACTGTTCTTCTGTCAGCCTACTTAACTATCTGGTTGTGTCCTTTTTTAAACTGTTCTTCAGTCTGCTAACAGCAGGTGGATCTATGTATCACTCGGCTTTTCAAACAGTTGACGTTGCTTGTGTTGGTTATAAGAACATGCCTTGTGTGCGCTCATAAATACAACGTGTTTGACAGTTTTGGCCGTTTGGCTTCATAACACAACTTCTTGTGTCTTACTCACAATTTAATCAAAAAGAGATGTCGAAACAGATCTGAGACAGTGTTTTCAGTAAGTCTGAAAGTTCATTTTTGTTCTAACTGCCCATGCCTGAACAAATGTGTTGCTGCGTCAAAAAATGCAAATGTTTTAAATATAAACGATTTTTCATCCTGCTTCCAAATGTTGCAGTTATTTTTCTTAATTAACTCCTAATTATGTTTCTCTGCAGCACGCAAACAAGAAATCATCAAGATCACCGAGCAGCTGATTGAGGCAATCAACAATGGAGACTTTGAGGCTTATGCGTAAGTCTTTTTTTGTGGTCTTTGTAAAGCTTGTGATGAAACCAAAAGCATAAAATTCATGTTCGGCTTCACTAACCTTTCCTGTGCTTTCCTGTGCAGTAAGATCTGTGACCCTGGCCTCACTTCGTTTGAGCCGGAGGCGCTTGGTAACCTGGTAGAGGGGATGGACTTCCACAGATTCTACTTTGAGAACCGTAAGATTGAAAGATGTGTTGCTTTTTGTTGTCAGTTTCTTCTTTTAAATCTTAGAATTTGATCCTGATTTCTTATCATTTGAGTTTTAAACTACACAAACACATGTCAATAATATGATTCTCAAAACGGACCTTAGAAAGAGAAACATGGTGTCATCTGCATCTCCCTCCATTAATGCCTTTGCTGCATTTCAAGTGTTTGAAAGAGATCACATTTGGGAATGTTTTCACGGGTAATGTCTGATAAAAAAAAAACATTGTCAGAGAATTGAAACCAAAAAGCTAGACTTGTAAATGATGGCTAAAGATCTTCCACAGCTTAAGTGTTACATTTACCCATCATTTTCCATCAGCAGCTCTAATTCCTTTAAAAAAGCCAGTGTTTTTCTTACAATACTAAAGAATGCCAGTTTGTAACACAGGCTTTCAAATCTTGTCCTTTTCTTTATTCAGTACATGCCATGGTTGTATTTTCCTTTCCAAAAGTGAGCTAGAGAAGTCAATTTAGAAGAGTAGTTGTTATTTTGTGCTTTTTGTTGCTGTGTTGTCTCTCTCATTCTTTCTTCTATCACTGTTCTTGATGTCTTTTCAGTTTTGGCAAAGAACAGCAAGCCCATCCACACCACCATCTTGAACCCCCACGTCCATCTCATTGGCGAGGACGCCGCCTGCATCGCTTACATCCGCCTGACTCAGTATGTTGACGGCCAGGGTCGGCCGCGGTCCAGCCAGTCAGAGGAAACTCGCGTTTGGCATCGCAGAGACAGCAAGTGGCAGAACATCCACTTCCACTGCTCAGGCGCGCCAGCCGCACCATTACAGTGAGGTACAAATACAGCAGTGGGATTACTGGGAGAAAACTGGCAGAAATGTAGCATACTTTTTTATTCAAATATCTACCTTTAAAAGAAGCTTTAGGGTTGAACCTGTATGCTGAATAATTATCAAACATTTTCTTGACAACATGGTGGGGAAATGTATGGGGGAAAAGATAAATGAGTGAGAAGGGGAAAAAAATATTTTCAATGATTCTTGAATCATAAACGGAACATATCTTTAGTGAGAAAATAAATCAGCCATTGGCCTTTGCTTTTTTTTAATTCTCGGAAAAAGCATCATAAGTCTTGTTTATGCTGCAGTATGTCTAGTAAGGAAATCATTCAAGTAACTTAAGCCGTTTTTACATATGCACACCGGATAATATCTAGATAATTACAGGAGGAACGCTCTGGAGATTCTCCCGACCTAGCCGTTCACATATGCTCCTCACAGCGAGGGACTTTCCCTGTCAGAGGGGAGGGGGCTCGGGGGGTTTCCTGAGGTAAGACATGACGTAAATAAACAACACAGAAGTAGCGGCCAAAGCAACAGAGTCCGCTACACGACACTATAATGAGAATATTTTAATTAGCCGTTTAATTACGTGCACGGGGATCGTAAAGATCAGACATTTAGCCGGTCACTGTATATAAAAGTCACTCTCTTTCTATTGGCTCGAGATGAGCTCGAATTGAAAACTTTGTGTATATGCTGCCGCGTTCAGACATCAGATCACTCGGATTTTCTGCCAGTACAAGGTCCCACATTATTTTGAGTGTACGTGAGATCACTTTTTAGTTAGAATTACACATTGTTGACTGGTAACCAAATTGCAAACATTTTAAACAACACACCAGAAACATGTGGCCACACGCCCCTTCACTCCCTAATTATATCACCAAATATTCTGCTGGGGCGTTCTTAAAAGTGACACTATGGCCCAGTAAAGGAAAAAAAAATCATCTAAGTCTCTTGTCAGGCTCACTAATGATGTAGTTACTTTCAATCAGACATTTATATCTTCACTCTTACTGTAAGTTTGCAGCTCATTCCATAATGTTTTTGCTAAATATTTTAGATGGGGAAAAAAGCTCCATGGGAATGATCATTTTTTCACCACATATTTTCTAACTTCTTAAACAATTAGAGTCCTAATGTAATGTAATGTAGAGTCCTATGTTGTGGTCTTCAGATGTTTTCTAATGTCAGAAGGACAAAATGTATAGGCCAAGGCAGCTCTGCAGCATTACAGCTCTTTATATTAATGCTTGTTTCCCTCGTTATCGGTTATTAAGTAATTGCAAATCTGGAATATTGACATTTCACTTGGCTGTCTTTATGTTGTTATTGTATGTACAATTTTTTGTTTTCTTGCAAACTCACATGAGGATGTCACTATTTTTACCTGTGAAGCTGGAGCCAGTAGACTGTTAGCTTAGCATTAATTATCTAAACAGAAGGTGTTGTCCGAAGTTCAAATCTATCCATCTATCTGTATTTATTTATAGAAAACGAGTATAAACCAGAGAGATCCCAATCATCTCATCTAAGTCTGCTTGAGTAAACATGTTTTCTGAAATGTTGAACTATTCCTTTAATTTAAAGGTGTAGGTACCCTGTTTCATTTATACTTTTGTTGTCAAACATTTAATCCTGGGACACTGTTTTTTTTTCTCCTTTTCTTTAAGGGTTGAATGACAAAGTTTTTCTGCGAAGAATGCTCTGCTGGAGAGAAAGGAAGAGGAAGAAGAGGAGGAAGGGTTGAAAGAACAAGTCTGTTGTTAGTTTGGAGACAGGGCCGCTCACCCTTCGACAACAAACCCTCCCTCACTAGAAGCCCTGACTTAAACCCCACGCGCGCATCTCTTCTTTTACTACTACTGCCCCCTGTCTGTCACCTGTCCTACAACATCTTCTGACAAACGTCAAACAACAGCAAGAGAACGTCCAACAGCAAGAAGACCGTCACCCTCCTCCTGCTTCTTCTGCTTGGCTGATTGGTGGCTGTTTTCAGCACTCAGTGTGATACCTTCTTCCTGTGGTCTGTCCCCCAAATTTTGTAAAGCCAACCCTCTTGTCCTCCTGTGAATTCACACTTGTGTGACAAAAACACTGCACTGGAAATACAGTCTGTAAAGTTTTAAGTCAAATCTACTACTATCATTACTATATTATTATCATTGTTATTACGATTATTATTATTACGACACATTTGCAAATGTATATGTAATTTGTATCATTGAAAATTCTTGATGCCAGTGGTTTTTAGAGTTGAAATTTTTTTTTTCTCGATCTTTTTAAGGAAGCATGTTTTTTTCCTCATATTAACATTAGCTGTTTATTATTGTTGCTTTTAAGTAGGAAATGATATTGGCCGTTTTGTAATTTGCTTTATTAGCTAAAATATTGTGCCCAAAAACATGGACAGTATTTTCTTTTTTTGCTTGTTTTTTGGCTTATCTTTTAGTGTGTGTTTTTGTGTGAACTGTGGTTATGTCAGCCAGACAAGCAGTGTGTGCATATTTTCTCATTCTTACATGTTGACTGCATTGTTGGAAGATTTTTTTTTTTTTTTTCGTTAATCATGGCAATGTGCGACACCAGGGGTGTGTTTAACTAAACGCTGTGTCTTCCTGCATCAAACCTCCACAACCAATTGGAGTTTATATATATATACATATATACTGTCTATTTGGACACTAGAACATTAGCATAATATATATTTGCTTTACCACAAACCAAATACAGCTTGTTCACAGCTTTTCTTTAGTATAAATATTGTATTATGATGAATTTAAACAGTGTTACACATCATTTTTTGAAATTATCTTGCATATGTATGCTAAGAAAAGTTTCTCAAACTTAGACTTGGCAAATCATTTCCTGCTCAGTAAAACTATTTATGGGAAAAAACATGAAAATCAAACATGTTTTTCTCGTCACACCAGAATTACAACCTGAAGCATAACGATAGAGGCCTCTGTCATGAAATAGCTTGGTATATCCTGATAAGTGAAGTGAAAATTGTCAGTGTGACATTGAACATATTGTTTTAATTACCATGTTATTTCATGACAGGAAAATTAGCACTATTGTGGGTTTAATTGTACTTGCTAAACATCCACCTTTCTTCACACGCAGTAAGGTCCTTATCAGTATTAAAGAATCAAGCGTGTGTGCGTCGGGCTTCTGTTCTGTGCTGTTCGGGCAGTCCTTTGCTACAGGGTGCAATATTTGGGTGCAGTATGTGTGTGTCTGCTAGCATGTACAGTACATCCATTGACCTTTACTTTTTTTTTTTTGGAGGTGTGTGTTGCGTGAGTAATGTAAGGGAAAGGATTTGTTTCAGAGGACATATCAGTCCCCTGCCTTCAGCGAAGGATTTTATTTTCCTTATGATTTGAGTGTGTCTCCCATTTTTTTAAAATGTATTATCAGCTTTTTATGATTCAAAGTGCTCGTGCCAGGGGTTAGCAATACTCTGCAGCACTGAAAACTGTTTTTTTTGGAGGGGGGGAGGGGTTGACTTGCAGTCCACTCCTCTGTCTTTTGCTCTCGCACCATTGGCTGCCTTCACATTTGTCTCTCCCCTATTGGTCAGACCAAGATATGAAGAGACCGGGAAAGTCGGTTTGGTGAAAAGTCCTCAGGTTTTTATTTATTTTGAATATTTATTTATTTATTTTAGTTGATATTTTTGTTGTGCTTTGTTGTTGTTATATTGTACAGCTCATGCACTTGTGCAAATAGTCTCTGCTCTTCAAAAGGGACACTGCTTCATGTAAACCATGTTTTTAAAGGGATAGTACGTCAAATTTGCATCCTGCATGTGTTTTCTGCAAAGACCAACATGGTGTGAATTTCTGTTTGCAGCTATCAGCCTTCTGCGTCTTTAGGTTAAAGTTGTTTTCTGATATTATTTGTTTTAGTGTGTCCATTTTCTTTTTCACTTTGGGTTGTTGTGAGTGCCACAGTTGAAGGTACATCATAGGGATTGTATTTTGTGTCAACTGTCCCTCTAAAAGCCTTTTTGGAACAGATTTTTCAAGTTGAACCACTGAATCGTTTTGTAACCCTTGTCTCATCAAGTACCAGTGTCGATGTCTAGTTGACCCCGTTTTATACTGAAATCAGTCAAAGGTTACATAAAGCTGTTAATCGTGCTAACCTGCCAAGACCCCCCACACCTCTGAAAATAAGAAGACATAGCAGCATGTACAGTATTGTAAGTGTAAGTACAGTGTTTACTAGCCTTGAAAGTCAATATAAGATTCACATACTTAAAACGAGGGAGTACACAATATTACACAACAACTAACTAGCAGCATAGCTGGCATTTTTTCTTTGCATGACCGTCAACAGGACATTTGTTTTTGGTGGTTTCCTTTTTATTTGGTTTCTCATTTTCTACTGAATGCCGTTTTACTCGACCTCTCTGTCTATTATCTCAGCTTTTAAAGTGCATATAACTATTTTTGTCTCGAGGATATAATGAAGAGGATTATAGTGATAAGGATGAAGATATCATTGACAGTGGCGCTATGAGGATTGCAACATTGACGATGATAATGATGTGATGGTTATTTCGCATGCTTTTCCGCCGGGCTCTTTGTTGTCTGTGCTGGTGCTGCACTCAGCCTTGCATGTCACTTTGAGGAACAGCACCTGAGCCCCAGCAGGGGGCGCACTAACACAGGAACCCACAAACACACAGGTGGAGGGATGGATGTGGCCGCACAAAAAGATGACTTAAGTCTCAAATCTAAAATAAAATGTAGACAGACACATCACTTGAAATATAAAGAATAACTCAAATGTTACATTGTTATTATTTGTAACAGCTGCACAATTATGAGAAAACTTAGCATCCTGATTACAGTTTGACTTGATCATTGTTTCATGAGTGTTCTCATTCAATTTGGGATAGAAATTTCTTTGAAATAATGCACCAACAAATCTGATAGATCAGGATTCTGTGTGACTGATTAAAGTGGAAATCATGGTTAAGATTATGTAGATGAATTTTGCAGCTCTTCTGTACTATTGCAGTGATTCTCTGCTGAATTCCTTTTGGCTATTTGGTCTGATGAAGTTTTACTGATATAATCTGTAGCTGCTTTGTCCACTCTGCCATCTCTCTGCAGACAGTGACTGAGCTGCACTGACAACACTGAGCTGGCTTCTCTTGGAAGGGTGTCTGTTACTCTCTCTCTCTCCTCTTTCTCTGTTTGCAACTTTATTCAATCATTTCTCTGCAGCTACTCCTTTCTAATTTCCCCATGTCTCTTTTTGTCACTTTTCTTCTGTATAATGTTGATAATCCTCTAGTTCTGATTCTTCAGCTTATTGCTCTGTTCTCTTACGTGCTACACGTGTTTCTATAACTTCAAGAAAATGTGTTAAGGTGTTATCAATAAAAGGATCGTTTAAATAGAAAAGTGCATTTCAGTTTCTGTGGTAACAGCAGAACAGCTTTGAGTTTTATTGACAGAAGTCAAAAAACATAAATGAACTCATTCAGGTTTAGACCAGAATATTCTAAAAGCAGAAAAAAAAATGTTGAAAACAAAAAAACTTGAATCCACAGTTTTCCAGTGTGAATCCTGAAGCTCCTCAAACACAAACTTAGATGCAGATGATTGTTTCAAATCTCAATGACACTTAATATAAACTCAGCTTTAAATAATGAAAGGGTGCTTTTAAATCAGAAGATGCAGAGTATTGTTAGAGGTCAAGGTTAAAGTGACCACAGCTTGACACAAAGACACATTCCCATTTGAAGACAAGTTTAGAAAAAGAAGAGAAATGAGACTCCTGACATTGACGGTGGAAATTGTTCAATTAAACACGCAGCTGAACTCACCAATAGTTAGGACAAAAGATCCATTATTAATAGAAATCATATTTAGGGGTAGCTCCAATCCTCACATTCTCAGTGTTACAATTTGACATTTTTAGAAAATATCTTGCACGTTTTTTAAATTCTCTAATTTGGATCTTAAACATACGTACATAGTCAACCATCATTAAACAATTTCTGTACAACTGTATAGAGTTAAAGAAGCAGAACTATGAAAGAAGTTTGAGTTTGTTTGCCTAAATCAACGTGAAATACTGAAATCAACATCAACATTCACTGTTTAGTATATTTTGAAAAGGTTTATAATAAAGAAAAACATTTTTAAAAAGAACAATAAATTGTTTTAATAAATAACTTTTCAGTTATTTCCTAAATAATTTTCAAAACTGAAAATAAATAAGGTCGGATTGGACTTTTTTTTTATTATGATCTAAAATAAAAGGATATTTGAAATAAAAATCAGATCCATGCAGACTTGCTTATCCGAACACTTTTGGAAAGAAATGATTTCAAGGAATCTAAATTATCCCAGTTCTTTCAGTATGATTAAGGCATTGCTTCACACAATTACTAATAATGCCTATATTTGCTGGTTACAAAGTGGAAATTCTATTTTCAAAGATATGTCCTACCAAGAGACATCTTATGTCGCTCCTATTCTTTGTGTTTTCTTTTTAAATCAAATGACTCAACTTTCCACAAATAACTGGAATTTTTTTCATCTGAAACCTTGTGTGAATAGATCACTCAGACCTCTCCACCCTCCCTGATCATCACAGAGAAATCTCGGTGACAGATATTGATATCAGCAGTTTTAGCATTCAAAGCTCCTGCTCCAATACTAATTATTGGGAAAAGTGTCCCTGTGAAAGCTTTTCTGTGAGTGTGGATGTGATTCATGTCTTCAGAGTCGTAGAAGGACACCTCGCCCCTGTCATAGTCCAGCTGAACTCTGACCCTCTGAAGATTCTTTTTCATTCTGACAGTCTTGTCAAGACCATTTGTGTATTTTCCACTGCGATGCAATAAACACCAGATTCCAGATTCTGGTGAAGCATATCTCTTTCCCTTCCTGTCCACAGACTCTTTAGCCAAACCAACATTCCAGTCAGGATGGTCTCCTACCTCCACCTCCCAGCTGTGCTTCCCTGAGCTGAAGCCCTCAGAGCCCAGAACAGTGGTATACTTGATGTTTCTTTCAGGATTGTCGGGAAGCTGCTTCGTAGTATCTTCCCGTCTCACACTGGTCAGATCATCAGACAGATAGAGACGGCGGTTTGCAGTCTTTGGGTCCAGAATGACAGGACTGAAGTGGACCCTGTCCCTCATCTTCTCCCAGACTTTGAAGGACAGGTTGCCCAGGTGTTCGGCCACATCGATCAACGCTCCTGAGACCAGCTGTGGATCTGACACTGAGCACTGGACTCTGGCTCTGGTCTGAGTGGGTTTATAACTGCTGAGGAAAGACACGCTGTGTTTCTGCAGCTCTTCTTCAACAGCACAGATACTTTGTGACAGAGAGGAGATCTGCTCCTGAATCTTCTTCAACTCTCTGCCGATAGTCTTCCCCTTCTGCTCCTCTTCCTCCCTCAGAGCTGCCAGTCTGGACTCTTCTTCCTCTTTCAGGAACTGCTGGAGCTTCTTGAACTCTGCTCTGATCTGCCTCTCTGTGGACAACAGCTGCTTCTTGGAGTGTTGAATCACTTCATTGTATGTTTCCTCCACTTGTTTGTGTTTCTCCCTCTTGTCCCGTAGAGACTCTAAGTCTGATTTCAGCTGCTCCTTCAGGCCAGCGACTGCTTCTTCTACAGGAACCACCTTGTGACCGTGGTGGAGAGAAAACTCACAGACAGGACACACAGCTCGATCTTCATCTTCACAGAACCAATAAGGAACATCTGGGTGTTCATTGCACACAACCTCGTCCTTTTTCGGATCTTTTTCTCCCTCGGGTGAACCATTAGTCTTCCTCTCAGCAAATGAATCAGCCAATTCCTTCAATGTCAGGTTGACTTCTGAAACATCTATTACAGATGTTCTTTTACAGATGGGACAGTTTTTGTTCTTGGCTTGTTCCCAGCATGTCTTCAGGCAGCTTGAACAGAAGCTGTGGTTGCAGCTCAGAGACACAGGATCTTTGAAAGTCTCTAAACACACGTGGCAGTTCAGGAAACTTTCAACAAGCGCAATTTTCTCCGCCATTTGACGCGATGTTTGAATTATCCTTTCACGACAACACTCACCAAGTCTATGTCCGTGTGTATGACTGATTACAGTCCTTCTGGGGTTTTTCCCCTACGTAGAGATCCTTCACTTTGGAATATTCCCCTCGGCTCCGTTCAGTGACCTCCAAGTCCGATTTAAGTTTCGCTTTCCTTTCTTTATATTTAACTACAGCTGACGTGTCATTTTATAACCAGCAGATGGTGCTGTGTGATTTTATAAAACTTAAAAATGACTACACATGAACTGTTACTGCTAACAAAATATTTATATTGAGTAGATCCACTGTAAACAAAGGTAAGTCAGAAACATGATAATCTACAAAATGATTCCTCATAAAATAGAAAACACAGTAATTGACATCATTTGTGAATTTATGCACCGAGGGGGAGGTTGGGGATTATCCGAAGAAAATGGATGGATAGATGGTTGGATGGGGTGAAAGGTGACTTCTAACTGGAAGACACGCCAGCAGTCCGCCCTCTGGTGAAAGATCTGTGATGGAAGGTCAAATTACCATCAAATGTCTTTTCTCTAATATCCTTTATTTAAGATATTTACAATTTACTGTAAATTCCTTCATATCAGAAACAACTATGTTTACGACTTTCAGTTCATACGAATCAACCTTACATATGGTGAACCTTCTGTTCTTGTGTTTTTAACCAGAATCTCCTTCATGCAGTTTGAACAGAAGCTGAGGTTGCAGCTCAGAGACACAATATCCATAAAAGTCTCCGAACAGACACAGGAATAAAACCTTCCTTTAATAACCAACAGGTGACATATTTACCAGCAGATGGTTGGGTTGGTCTTTTTAAATATTTTACACAAGCGATTACATTAAAAAATGTCTTTAAATTATTTCTAGTAAAAAAAAAAAAGGAGGACACATTTCACACACTTTGTGGAACATATTTTAGAAAATAGTCACTAGGTCAACACATACGGTAAAGACCCAAAGCCATTTAATGAAATAACAATATATTCTGCCAACACAGTGGAAAACAATGTAAAATAGATTTTTTTTTTCTGTGGAAAAAAAAAATCTAAATTTACAGCCGTAACAAGAAGTTTTGTTGGAGAAAAAATACACAGGCACAAAAAGTACAAGAAATGTTTACATCTTCATTGCATGTTAACAGAACTGTCATCGAAAGACATAAATATGTAAAAAAAAAACAAAGTCAAGAAAAAAAACAAAAAACAGATAACAAGTCTGCCCAGCATCTAAAATCAAGCCAGTTTGACCAGTCTCTCACTTGCCTCCCACAATTTTTTTGCAACACCTGAGTCTCTTGCAAAAGGACGCAGAGTAGCAGGTCTGCAGTCGCTGAAGTAACCACCGCTGTTTTTGGCAGCTTCATCTGATACGGCACAGTAGATGACAGTCTGGGCTCCGATCTCACACGGCACAAAAAACATCCACATGATCACCTGCATCAGCATCCGGACCAGGATGGAGAAGTGGCATGTCCAACCACTTTGAACAAAACCTGTCACAACATGTGTGAGAAGGAAATATTAGGACAAATACTGTGGAGGGTGTCATACTGTACGTGTATGTGTGTCAGGAGAAATATGACTATCATTTTCTGGCAAAGCTTAATTTCTGTGGTGAGCTGCGCCAAATTGGCTTTGGTAAAAAAAACATTTACTTTATATGGAACACTCATATGGATAAGTACCCCATACAATCAGAATTATCCTTTCCCAATTAGATTTTTCTTTAAACTTCAGGATAGTGATTCTATAGATATAAGAATACCCTACAGCTAATGATAAAAATAACATTTACTAACAAGAAAAAAAACAAAATACACACACTGTCCCTCTATCTGATCATTCAACTTCATGATTTTTCTTCTGAAAACATTTTTTTTAAAGTCCTACCAGGGTGCACAGCATATGATGTCACTCCTTTCCCCTCCGTGATCCGAGCCAGCTCCTGACTGAAGTAGACGTTGGCCAGCTTGCTGCGGCAGAAGGTGAAGAAGGGCAGCAGGTTATAGTTGAGGTCTTGAAAGTCGAGTTTTTGGTATTTGTAGCTGGAGCACGTGAGGGTAACCACCCGGCTGGGGGCACATTCCTTCAGGCGAGGCAGAAGCAGGTTGGTTAGGAGGAAGTGGCCCAAGTGGTTGACACCAAAACACATGCTGAAGCCGTCGTCTGTCCAGTCGAAGACACTGGGCATGCCTGAAGAAATACAGAGGACAAAAACTATAAAGTTATTGAATCATACAAACGTGGATGCCCCGTGCACAGCACTGTCTGTCCTTTCATCAGAGCAGTGTTGAATGTACAGTTTGTTGAACTGACTCAAAACAAACTTTGAATGAAAAATGTCCTCACTTCTTTGTTTAATACAATCAGTGTTTCCCCACTGGGTTCACAGCGTTGGGGGGTGGGGGGGTGGGGGGGGGACACGCCGACACGCCGACACAAACACTTGAAGGAATCTTGGTGTTCATGAGTTACTTTTAATGACAGCTGTCCTTTTCTATCGGAAAGGTATCCTTAAATGACTTCTTTCCCTGATTTCTGACTCTATCCACTATCCTATCCCTACAATAAAGGCACACTAAAGGCACCATTATATTAGGGGGGTGGCCTGCCCCCCTAATATAATGGTAGGGGAAACACTGACAATGATGTTTATTACATGAATGTATAAAGAGAACTATGTGGGTTGACATCCTCACCTGCATTATTGATCAGGATGTCCAGCCTCTTCTCTCTCTGGAGGAAGTTCTTACAGAACTCCCTCACCGAGTTCAGGTTGGCCAGATCCAGCTCCATGTTTAGGATGTTAAGGCTGTGACTTTTGAACTTGATCTCCCTCACAGCCTTTTCTGCCTTTTCCACGTCTCTGCAAGCGATGACGACACGGGCACCTCTCGTCGCCAAGGCAACAGCTGTCTCCTTGCCAATGCCAGAATTCCCACCTGCCAAGACATAAAACTGGTATTAGTTTCTATTTCAAGGTGGTCACAATCTCACGTTACATTTTAAATAGGAGGTACATTTTTGGGGTCAATAACTGTCAATTAAAACCACAGTGAGCTTCTAAGTAAATTCCAATTACAAACGAGTTTACCAAAGGCTGCTATGAGGAAACCCTGCTTACATGCATGTTTACCTGTTATAAGAACCGTTTTGCCATCCAGTCTTTTGAGGTCGGTGCAGTACCTCCTCTTTTTCAACCATTTCAGAATAAAAAAAGACACTAAAGACGCAATAACCGTGTAGAGAAAATACATTTTCCTTTGATATCTTCTCACATAAATGTCTAATGATGTTGCTGCATATGTCAGCCTGCAGCTAACGTTGGCTAGCTTGTTTGGGTTGTTATTGTAAACGTCGTTCCTGTCTACTTTCACTCTATTCTTGTTTCTGTCGTATTGAAAGCAACGTTACGTAACACGGCAAAATACAAAAACGACACAAACCACGACATGTATATAATTTCATTCAACAACCCTCCTTCCATTCATTCTCAGTCAGCTACAGTCCCAGTTAAGATGCAAGAACGTAGTTATGCGCATGCGTCTAACTGTGTTACCGCATTGTCTCGCGATAGAATGTTGACTCAAAATAAACAAACCAGTGCTCTCTTGGGCTCTGAAATAAACATGCTTTACTATTTGTCCATCTAACATCTAGACTAAACGGACCTAAGATGAGTCGGTGTGGTTTTTATATCAGTATGAACATTACACGTGTTTCAAAGTTACACCTGCAGAGAAAAACAACATTTTATACCCACCTGCCGAAGGTCTGTTAATTCATAACTTCAAAATTACAATCCAAACTGTGTCGTGAATGACCTTTGATACACTCAGTCACTTCACTATTTAGTGTCACATTCTCACAGTCTATGGTCAAAACAAACACTGTGTTGGAAAAGCAGTGGGTTTTTTTTTATCTCCATGAAACATGATAGACAACTTTCAAGGCACTTTTTGTCTCTGTGTTTTTTTTCTTTTTGTCGCTTCTGAAACAGCTGGTAAGTCATTCTTCAAAAGTATTTTATATGCGAAGTTCAACATTTGACTTAGTACAACAAGCTAAATGACGAGTTTTAAGCAGTACATTTTTTTTTCAACTTTATGGACGGATACTGTTTTTAGAGAGCATTGTGCTGTGTTTTTTTTTTTTTTTACTAAGTAGTCTAGCTGAAGTTTTTTTTTCTTTTCTGTAGGGCAGTCATGCAGGGGAAAGTGTGGAGACATTATGGAGGATTGCTCCTGCCACACAACCTGTGTGTCTTTGCTTACCTGCTGCACAGACTACAACCAGTCCTGTTTGCAGGTGACTCCTTACTCTAGCTCCATGCTGGGAGGAAGAGCTCTAAGGATCCTCAATTTGGTCCTTCATCCTGGTGGGCAACTTCACTGCAGGTTTGTGTTCATGTGACACACACTCACACACACACACACACACACACACACACACACACACACACACACACACACACACACACACACACACACACATGCACAGAAGATCAACATGATTTACAGCTGAAGTTAACACAAAGGATTCAAACAGTATTCATGGGTGTTTTTACAGCTAACAAAAGACATATTTTACAGTAGTTCTGTTTTTTTGCAATGTACTATCCAATAACAAAGTTTGTTCATAATTTTTTGTTCACATTCTATTTTGTGTCTTTAGAAGAGACATAGCAATCCTAAGAAAAACATGCACATGAGTGAATTCATACACAATTTTGTAACCCAGAAGCAAAAAATCAATATGTTTGACTCAACTTATTGGAAAGAAAACTACTCAAGCAGAATGTTGTAACATTTTTTCCGAACATGCTGCCTGAACTAATACAGAAAATATGCAGCCTTTTTGATTAAATATTGTTATTCTCTCATAATGAAGCATGAACATAATTTCTCTATTACAGATTAGCAATGATTTTATTTCACTTCTTATCACGGTAAATTCCAATCATTGACTCGTGTTTTAAGCAGTAAATTCCAACCTGAGATGAACTTTTTCTTTTATTGTGTTGTGCAAATTTCATGTTGCACTTGAATTTTTTAATATGCTGAACTGCAGATTATCAGAGTCCTAACAAGGGACATTTGAACAAAGAACTGGTGTTAGCAAACTAAGAAATCAAGTTTGTCTGTTTCTCCTGCAGTTTCAAAGGCAAAATTGACCGAGAGGGCTTTATTGATGCTGAAGGCCGTGCCTTCTGTATCACCCCTTTATTGTATGAGACGGGTTGGGTTCCATTTACTGTCTCAACAGATGGACTACATTTTGACAGATCTGGAGAGTACTTGTCAGGTATGTGGCTAAAAACAAAAACTATGATTATCCATTTAGGTATTTGGAAAAACTTTTTTGACATAGAATCCATAACACACTGCACTGATTTAGTATCCATCATGATTAATTATTAAAAAATTCTGATGGAAAGAGAACTTGTTAGGAAGTTGTAGCTTTCCAGGTTAAAGTTCCTGTTGGGTACTTTTGGATTGTGTTGATTTTGGGGACCCCTGTGAACAAAGTAGTGCTTAATTGCTAAGCTTGTCCTGTGCATTTATTAGTAGTGCATGTGACCTCATATCCAAAAATATCACTAATCATGAATCTTTACTTTGGCAAATCATTGCTGTCTTTGTTGTTGTAGTTCTGTTTGTATGTGTCCATCTTTTTCTTTCTGCATCTCCCTAAAGAAAGGCTGTTTTGTCAGGGAGCTGTTAAACGCCTCATCTGATACCCTAACTGGCAGCAGCATTTTCAGGGATTGAAAGAACAACATAGAAGTAATCAATCCTCAAACTGATTGTACTCCTTTTCAGACACTGTTACTTTTGTCTTTTTGTTGTTGTTTATTTTAATTTAATTTTGTTTCGAAATGAAAACATTCATTCATTCATTATCACGTTTACTTACGTAGGTCATACGGAGGCATCAGCATGAATTTCATTCTGTTACATAACCAGCTAAAAACTGGTTAGCTTTAAAATATGTTCGCACTAAAAAAATAAGAAATGGTTTCATTAAGATAATGGTCAATAGACTAAAGACATAGACAAGACATTTTTTGAGGTACCTACTTCTGCTGACCAACATACAGCAGCTGTTTCATTAGAAGTTGTAATTTATCAAATTTCCTTTTTCTGCAGATTTGTTTTTCTACTATCTTTTTTTTTTTTTTTTTTACCTCACACATTCTTCCTGTAGATCTGAGCTTTATGTATAAAGTGGACTAAAACTGCTACAGAAGTGCTTTAAGCCTGCATTCTTTCTGCTGGTCAAAAGGGGGCAGCCTCTTCAAGTCTACAAGAAAATGATCCTACTTCTCCACCTACCTGTTATTGACATGTGTTACCACAGCAACCTGTCAATGGGAACAGAGGGACGTATAAGGGGAAATTAGTATATGCTAAATTTTAGGCAAAAAATTTGCAAAAATGAATGTTGAAGTCACTGTGGCTACATCCACTTTTAATACACAGTCTATGCTTCGGATTAGCGAATCTCTAGCTGAATCAAAACAGTTTTTCCTTTTAATATTAACTGTTTACCGTCTTCAATGTATTAGTGCATCCCAGTAAAGCAGAACCTGCCTTTGAAGTCATCCTGGTGAATGCAACATATTGGCAGAACTACGACCACCGAAGCAACACAGGACGGCTTGAGATGATGTGGAACAGCTCTTTGATTGCAGCAGAGAAGGTCAACATAGAGCTGTGGGGTTACAGGGAGTCCAGCAGGAGCACAGAGGGAGGAACAGGCGGATCACCGTCTTTGCAGGCCGAGCTGAGCTATCTGTACTCTGTGGGCAGGAATCAGCCCAACACTGGTGCCTTCAGCTTCATCCCTGAGCCCTCACAGGACTACTCTGAGTGGGAGCTGGGGAACATTCGCATCACTGCCATTTTTAAGCCAGAAGGAGCAAGGTAACCATATTACAAGTCAAGTCAATTTACTAGTGTTAAAGAAAAGTATGCAAACTAAGAATTCATCTAAAGAAGACATTTTTCTGCTTATATGTAGCCAGTGCTTTGCGATCGCACATTCAAGTACAGTAAGCTTGTCACCCTTTGCCCTGGAGAATAATCGGAAATGTCTTTATTTTTTTTTCTGATATTTTATTGACTAAACTGAATAATTCATTGTTGAAATAGATAATGACCTTTTTTATCAGCCATAACTTTTAACATTGATTGTACCTTCTTTTTAAAAAATCTGAAGGGGCGCTGGTGGCTCAGTGGTTAGTGCGCACGCCCCATGTTTGGAGGCTATGGTCCTCCAAATGGGCGTCCCAGGGTTCGAATCCAACCTGTGGCTCCTTTCCCGCATGTCATTCCCTACTCTCCCCTCCCTGATTTCCAACTCTATCCACTTTCCTATCTCTCCATTAAAAGCCCATAAAAAAAATCTGAAGATTGTTTATATGCAGGGATGTGCAGTGTCTCTGGAGCGGGGGTCACGTGTTAGCCTGGCACCTGGAACAGACTTTCAGAGATGACTCTGCAGCATGGGCCAGAAACAAGTGTCTACAGTGGGACATGCTGGAGAAGAAGCTGCCTAACTTCCTAGATGAACTCATCGAATGTCCTTGCACCCTGGCTCAGGCCCGAGCAGACACCAGCAGGTTTCATGTGAGTGCACTTCAAAGAATTCATTTTTCATTGTTTGATGATATTTTGGTATCATGCAGTTATGATGAACATAATTAAGCTGTAGCTGTAATAATGTAGTATCATTGTAACCAGTTTTGATCAAATCAAATATTTTATATTATACATATTGTAAATAAAAACTTTCTTTTTTTCTCCAATTCAATTGAATTCATTATGTTACTGTCTAAAATAGATACTGATTGATGCTTGTCGGTTTAAAGTAGAGTATCATCTACTTGTTAAAGTAATGCTTATTCAAGTGTTCATTTGTAACAGTTTGATTTAGTACTTTAAATTATAATCTTGTGACTGTGGGGGAAACTGGGGGTGTGGTTAGCATGAAAGGGATTGCAGACAAGATGTTCCGCATGACATATTATGAATTTTCAATTATACCTTTGTTAGAGGAAACATATCAAAGAAATGTAAAAGTGGTATTTATTAAAGTCAGAAAAAAGCTATGTTAGATCATGCTGATCATGCTTAAATCAGAGTCTCTGAACAGTGTTGTGATGGTTGTGTTAAAGTCAACTGAATTTAAGGCTGATCAATCAGTATTGTTTCTTAATATTATGTGTAAATAATACCAAATCGTATTAAATCACATGTATGTTATTTCTTTATTTAGACTTGTTTGTATGCACTGTGTTATTTTAGACTGACTATAGCTGTGACATTGAGAGGGGTAGTGTCTGCACTTACCACCCAGGGAGTGTCCACTGTGTCAGAGCAATTCAGGCCAGGTAGGAGTGGCAAGAGGACCAATCAAGTTGATCTATATTTAAAAGAACAAATGGGAGTATTTTCCCCACTTAACATGATTTTTCTTGGCATAATTCCAGTCCAACACATGGCTCAGGGCAGCAATGCTGCTATGACAACACAGGAGCTCTAGTTCTGACAGGAGACTCGATCGGTGGCAGCACCCCGGACAGAGCTCACGACTGGGGATCGCCGCCGTACGGGGAGCCACCACGAGTGCCCGGGTACTCCCACTGGCTTTATGATGTTGTAACTTTCAATTACTGCTGCCTGTGGTCAGACAACTGTCAGATTTACTTCAACCATCGACCTTCTAGCGGATGTCAAAACTACAAGCCGCCAAGAGCTGGTGAGACCTTTCACAAGTCAAAACAAGATTATATAAAAAACAAATTTTGATTAAGCAGACTGCCACAACATGCTTAATGGTGCTTAATTATGGTGCGTTCTAAATGATAACTCCTTTGTGCGAATGGGAGAGCGGGGTTGGAGGTATGCTGCTGGAGAAGAGAGGAGGCGTCGAATGGTTTCATTCTGTTGCTCAGGGGCAAAATTTACTGGATCAAAAAGCTGCACATTCTTCCTTTCAGACCTAATTAACCGGATATTTTAAATCAGATTTTGAACCGTTTGTGTTCCATTAGTTGGTCACATCATATGCAACTTTGTTTTTCCTTTTTCCCTTGTAAAATGCATCATTTTTCTTAATAAGTATATGCATTTTATAAAGAGGGATGTCTCGTTACATTGATGCACATGTTGGGAGACAGTTCAGTTTTCTAAGCAGAGGATTAATGAACAGTCAAATGGATTTTCTGTGTTTTTTTTATAACAAGCAGGCAACGTTTTTGTAATTTTGTGTTGATTATCGGCATAATATTATATGTGATATTAGATTTTTTTTTTTTTTAAATATATACATTATTATAAATCGAAACATATTGAGTGTAGTTTCTGTTTTCCAAAGTAAAATCTTGGGGAAAACTTTAGCTGTAAAAGTCTGTTAAAGTACCTCACACACTGTAAGAAAGAGAGTTAGGGTTTATGTGTGTTTGTTAATCTTAATATAAGTCTCTGTGTGGCTACACACACACACACACACACACACACACACACACTGTACTTTGCAAATTGTAACTCCAGGAGCAGGTAACACCAGATCAGCTTGCAGGAGAAGTAAATATATTACAGCCTGCGACTGAGTGTTAAGATGTGGAAATATATTAGATCATGCAACTCACTACCTGCTCCCCAGAGACTTTAAACACAACTGCAGCCCACCTACTGATATTATAAACAAAAAACAATGTTTAGATGAATGAGATATCAACAGTACGCCATAAAAAAACATGTTTTTGCCAAAATGACATTTGATGTAAACACATCCTCGCCGTGTTTCTCGACACCTTGCAGGTGTCGTCCTGGGGGATCCACATTTCATAACGTTCGATGGCCTCAGCTACACTTTCAATGGCAAAGGAGAGTATAACCTCGTGACATCACCACACAAAGAACTGAGTGTTCAAGTCAGAACAGAACGGGTGAAACTCAAGAATGGTGAGTCCACATTTGATGTGAAAGCCCTGTCCATGTCCTCTCTTTGAACTCCATGATTCTGCTGCATCTCTCTGTTTCAGCTCACAGCTTTCTCTGGATTAAACTTGTTCCAGGACTTCTTCAGAGAGAAATATTTTATTGTTTGATTATTCCTTTTTTTATCAGCCACAAGATTGATTATCTGCCTTGAGTGTTTGTTGAAACATCTGAACATTGTTGTTCTCTTGTGAAATATTCTTAGTCTTTCTCTGCTTGCTCTCTGCAGTATCATTAAAGGTTCACTCTTATCTCTTTAAACGCTCCTGATCTTGGCACTGTTAAATGAAAGCCTATTTCCTTAGTTCTCTCTCGTTTTCACTCTGTATCTGTCCTGGGGTCAAATGTATTAAAGAAGAACAGATGTGAGCTTCATTGTTTAGAATTACCTCCAAACCATTACACAACAAACATGGTTCAAGTGACTGTAGATGGCCAGATGACATTAATATTGTTCCCATTAGATC
The DNA here is from genome assembly GCF_963584025.1 of Labrus mixtus. Classification (NCBI taxonomy): domain Eukaryota; kingdom Metazoa; phylum Chordata; class Actinopteri; order Labriformes; family Labridae; genus Labrus; species Labrus mixtus. The sequence continues at coordinate 18,241,177 of NC_083616.1, forward strand.
AGCGGAGTCAAACATCTGGATTCATTTAATATTGCAGAGACTTAAGCCATGATCAAACCATTGACTTTAGGGTACTAACTACATAGTAAAACAGCCACTAAGATTTAACTTTGTGATGTTTATGTCCACTGACCAGGTACCTTGGCAAAAGCCACAGGGCTATCATCAGTGGCTGTGAAGGAGAAAGCCTCTGATATCATCGAAGTGCGTCTTGCAGAGGGCCAGCTTCAGGTGCTTAGGAACCAAAAAGTCCTTCTGTTCACCGAGCAAAGATCGATGGCCCTGCACGGTGAGAAAATTCAACACACTTCTCGCTAACTTTGATAGCAAGAGGAAGCTTTTCCTTGCCATGAAATATTGTCATCTGAAGTCAGTAACCTTGACATCTAAGTTTTGCATTTGTATATCTTGGGAGGACAAAAGATACATTCCGGCACCAAGCTGCAACCTCCGGTGTTGAAAAATGCTGATGCGGAAGTGCAAAAACCTGCAGTTCCTTAAGTGTCCACATGAGGCTGGCTCCAAATGGCAAATAATCCCCATTAGGTCCCATAGTAAAATGCCCGTAGAGGTTAGCATTTCCAACATGTTGACTGCCATTGTTCAGTTTCAAAATGCCTCTTCAGAAACAAACGGTTGATGATACTGAGTCCATGTCCATGTTTTATCCAGTCTTTTCCCGGAACTCACTCTTTATTAACTCGTGACTGACTTGACTTGGGTGGACAACCCAGGTATATTAGCAGACAAAAAAGTACATTTGTTGGCCTTATTAAGCATTTGACCTTTCGAAATTCTTTATCCATAATTTTTTTTTGTTTTGATAAATGTCCCCTCGATCTATACCTGTCAGGTAGGCCTACATGTTGAAAGACGCCTCCTCTTGACTGGTCATCCTTTAAGTGCACTGATTTAGCAGCAACCTCTTCCTTTGTCTGATGTAGACAAACGGTACTTATGACCTTGGTTTAAAAGTTGTGGTGCAGATTTCATTCATAAACACTATTATACAAAAAAAGAATAAAGTACATTAAAACAGACGTATCAGCAAACAAGGGAATTCTTTTCAACAGACGAATTACCTCCCCCCCCATTCATACACACATATTAACACCTACACACATGCTTTTTTAAATTTTGCTTTGTTTTTTTTGTTTTGTTTATTTCATAAGTGTCGTTTTTGCTTACAGTCTATATGCTGTTAAGGTATTAAAAATGCAAACTCTATCTCTCTTTTCCAGGAGTGTTTGTGTTCGCCCCCTGCCCACAGAATGTGACGATAACCTTCCGGTCTGGTGCTGGTGTGGAGGTCTGTGTGCATGAAGGAACCATGGCAGCGTCTGTCCTGCTTCCAACAGAGTTTAGCAACCAAACGCAGGGTCTCCTCGGTCTGATGAACTCTGACCAATCAGATGACCTGTTAACTCAGGCTGGACAGGTCCTCTCTCCAGCACATGCCACGGCAGAGGAAATCTTTACCTTTGGAGCTGGCTGTGAGTGTGAAAGATCAGTAACTTAATGTTTTCGAAACTCTAAAGCAGCAACACTTTTGAACTTCTCTTCTTGATTTGAGTACAGAGCCATGTTGCATGTTACAAAGGCCAAGAGCTTATATAATTTTGTCTTCATAAATTATATCTCTATTTGAGCCCCATTTGGCTTCAATTGTAACGCATGTCCCGAGAGTGCAAAGGAAGAAAACAAGCCATATGTTCACAGTTAGAACAGCTGTGATGGATAACAGAGAGGTGTCGGGGGCTGTGACCATACTGTGCAAGTACAACCAGAGAGTATACCTAAATACTAATAATGTTCCAACAATAGTTGTACTACATATCCTTCAAAAACCACTGGATAGCTTTCCTTTCATTGGCTTAAACTTAAGTCATTTGTCGTAGTGTAAGTGCAGCGAACGCCAACTTTAAGCTCGTTGGAAATGATAGATCGACATGTCAGCACCCTGTGTGTGTCCTGCCCTGATCCATCTGAGTGATGTTTCTTTTTCCAAATAATAACTTGCCTCATAGACTCATTTTCTTTCTGTCTTTGTTGAAGAGTATATTTTGAGCAAGCAGTAAGAGTAATTAAACGTATCTTCTGTGGCCTCCGTAGCAATAGTCCCCATTAGTGTTTGTAATTAGTTGCTATTAGATGAGTGTGGATGACATTTTTACATAAACATGGGAAACGGCTGACACTAAGTTCCCCTCAATACTATTGCAGTTAAGATACAGACATTTAAGTTTTATTATTTTGAGTGTCCCCTTATCTCAGAATTGTCTGAGCACTAAGTTGTAGTAACAAGCTGACCATAGCAGCATGTCAGGTTTTTGCATTGCTCGATGTGCTTTGTCCTCTGTAGAGTGTCGAAGAGACAACATTTTTTTTGTAAGAGAAACAAATTTTATTTGGTTTATTTTTCTTAAAGTTTTTTTTTACCTTAACATAACATCCATCCAAAAATAAAATAGTCTTAAAACATGTCATCCCTAGCTTTGATTAAAGTTACACTGTACACAAGAAGTGTACTGTTCTTCTTTTGCACCAGAGGTTGCTTGAAGCATCAACAATAAAGATATTAATGCTGTATGTTCCTGTTATGGAGAAGAATGAACAAGTCCATTTTAGGAGATGATAAATGATGCTATCAAATCAATGCATTGACTGGCAAATAAGCTAATAACCAAAACAGCATGCATGGCATTTTCTGTGATATTTCTAAGACTGATATCATTATTGAAGTAACTCCTGTTGCAATGACACCTTGTATCAGTCAGTATATTTCTTATGCATATTTTAATGTCAACCTACATAAGCTTCTCTTGCAGAATATTCAGCTGAACCTTTTAAATACTGCATGTGTGTTTGAACAGGACAGCAATCAAAGATGTCAGATGTTGTGTTATGTTGTACTCTTCTGAGATCACAACTTAACTGACTTCCATTTACGTAGTCTAGGAATATGTTTTTAAACATGTACTTTTTTAAGAATCTCTAAATCCTGTTGGTTTTACACCTGAACTGTTCTTTTTTTTAATTCACAGGGAACATCTCAAAGAATTCCTCTCTTTTCACTTATGACACAAAGTATCTTTTGGATAACTACTATTCCCCACCCAGCCATGATCCTGCTTTTGTTCCTGCCTTTTGTCTTCCTGAGAGCCCTGATGACCCGCTGGTGGCAGACATGTTGAAGATGTGCTCTGGAGAAGGAGCAGAGTTTTGTAAATATGATACCCTGACTTCCCAGAGCCTCACAATGGGAAACGCCACACTCAGGGCCTACCAGAATTACCAGGTCCTAATGGAAGCCCTGCAGCCAGGTATCCCAGGAAACAAGATTAATCCCTGCTCATTCTTTGTTGTCATTAATACTCATGAACAAAAACATGGTGATCTGTTCTGTTTCTAGCAGTGCTAAAGATGAACTATATATTTTCTGAGTGCAAACGTGCTTAGAATGGCTCCCATTCAATAATTTCATGCTTGAAAATGAAGCATACAGGACATGTAATGGTAGAAAGCCTTAATGAAGGGGAAATAATTTGATTTTAAAGCAACTCGTGCTCATAAGCATATTGTTAAAAAAAAGATTAACATTAATCAAAACAAGATTTTACTTTGAATTGGACTTTTGAATGTCTTTGTTTGCATTAGTGTTGTCTTGTGGCTGGCTTCCTACACCCAGGAATGGGAAGAAAAATGGGACCCATTACCTAGAGGGAAACACTCTGAGCTTCACCTGCAGAGAAGGCCATATACTGTATGGGTCATCAGAGCGTACCTGTCTGCATGATGGGGTCTGGACTGGAGAGCAACCTTACTGTATAACAGGTCAGTTCTGATATCAAACCACCATGTTGAGTACATGGACTGTATCAAAGACTCTTGTTTGAGAAGTGAGGCCAATGCAGAAGTTCCTTAAACCTGCATTATGTGTTATGGCCCACAGGGGGCAGCGCCACTGGTATAAAAATAAGTCTGGTTTTATAAAACTAAAGAGAAAAAAGTTGGCTGATTTTTGTTTTATTTTTTACTTCAGCTTATGTGTTGTGTTTGATTTATGGTGTCAAGCTCTAGTTTTACGTCTTCTTTAAAACAGCTTGAATTTAAAAAAATGTATTGTCTTATTAAATGTGAAATCAATAATACAGCAGGCTATGCTTTACGGCTTGGCTATCTATGATCATATAATCCATGGCAGCTGTTCTCCCTGTCATCCAAATAAGGTCACTTCTGGTTGTGAAAAAACAAAAAGGCTCAAATGTTCAACTTGAGGCTTTACAAGAGGGGTTCAAAAACAAATATATAAAATATATTGTGAGAGGAAAGCTCCAATAATATCAGAACAGTTTTATTGTTGGTGCACAAACTGATTTTTTTGACAGAGTACAAGAAATAAGGGAATGTGAAGTCTATTTTAATAGAAAATGAATGGATTTAAAAAGATTTCTTCTAGCAATCGCATTAGCATATGACAACAACATAAAAGATACAAATACATGTTTTATCATCGTGATTTGCTATCTGCTGTCTGCACGTTGAATTTCATACACAATGATGATATATATAGTTTACAAAAATAACATTTTAAATAATTATCCATGAAGGTCAGGTTGCAATTCACTTCCATTACAAGAATAAAATGGTTGAATTGAGGTTAAAATATGTAAAACCATGAAGTTCTCACAGGTTTAAGTAAGTTTTCATCCATATCATTTGAATCATTATGCAATGTGTTTATTTAGTATTTTAGTTTTATTCTCTTGTGAAGTTTGCTGCATTTCTTCAGAAAAGTTAGCAAAAATAAATAAAAGCGTTACTTACTATTAGTTCTGTTTTGTATTGGGTTAGGGTTAGTGGTTAGTAACTATGATTGGCAGCACCTTCCGATGAGAACTGCGAGGGACTATGGGAACGCTCTTCATCTCATCCAGTCTCTTTGAAAGCAGAGATTCAATCGACTCTGAGCTCAGCTCCTCATGCAAACCATTAGCTACAAAGTAATAAACGTCTGATCCTGGATTGGTTTAGCTTTCTCTTTGTTAATTAGAAGCACCTGGTTCCTTCTTATGGTTTCATTCATCATACCAACTGTGAACTCTCAGATTATTGTTGCACTGACCAGCTGTCGCCATCTGGTGGCAGTGTTTCCCACTGAATATGTTATATATATACATAAAAAATCTGTTTAAAATATTTTCTGAATGTTGAAACCTTTTAAATAAAGAAGTTACAACACAGTAATTATTCATCCATACTGCAGCTATAGCTAGATTTAAGGAAAGCAGATATTTTATTATGATTTAGGATAACCTTTACAGCTTTTTGGGGTAGTTTACTTGTAGATATATTTTTTGTTGTTTTTTGGGTTTTTTTTTTAATGTCCGAGTGTGTGTTTCTGTTTGTTTGTTTTTTCTCCTTAGCTTGTTTTTGTAGATTTTTTTTTCAAGTTTCCCAGGGGGATTTTTAAAAAACATTTTTTTTTTTTTTTTTTTTTTACAGATTTAGTTAACACTCTTTGAGGATAATCTTTTTGATAGAAGACCTGGCCAAACAGAGAAAATCATGACTTAAAGCAAGTCATTTTAATCAAAGCAAAGGTGCAGTTCAATTCATGAATCCAAAAGTATAATTTCAAAACAAAGTTAAGGCCCGGGGATTTTGTCTTCAGGTCTTTAAAAGTATATTTTAGATTTCAAACAAATTCAACCATTTGATATAAAGAACAACACTTACAGCCCATTTCCTGCTCACTGGATAAACATTTGGAACAGACAAGATATGAAACTAAGGGCACCACAGAGAGTGCCTTCCATCCCTCTCCTTTGACTTGTCATTTATCTGAAAAAAACACAATAGATGTCTGCTTTTACACTAGTAGTTTACACTATAGGTTATATATTATGGGTTTTGTCTTTTTTGAGCAGCTGGGAGATGAGAGGAAGCAGAGAAAAGAAGCCAGCTAGTGATCTGCCTCCACGGTCATTCTGTCATGGGTTTACCCCAGACCTCCATCCTTTCCTTGTTAGAGCTGCAAACAGAGACTTCCTCTACATAGTGATCGGGTTGAATAGACTTCACATGTCTGATTTGGTAACAGCCGGCTAGTTCCCAGCTGGACACAATAGATCCTAACTTCTTCTAGACTTCTTCTTTAGAGAAACACATTTGTTTTCTGACTTGGTTATCTAGTGCAGACCTGTTTAGAAATGTTTTCCGGTGAAGCTGTGTTTCATATAAATAACTCAATATACTTCTAATCATGACTGCTTATCTTTTGTCAGTTGCATTACTTATCGTACCTTATACACAGACTCTTACTCCTCCCCACAGACATTGTATTAACAAACATTTTCCACATGTGACACAATGAACAACACTCACTCACACCTCTGAGAACACTGTGTCTATAAACTGCACAGACCCCTTTTATTCAACACTGCAAAGTTTCCCTAAATCTTTGGTATCTTTGCACATTTCTCTACAAAACTTTGCAGCCCCTGACATCCTAAAATCAGATTTTTAGTGTCTGTTTCTTCCTTTAGTACTGATGCATTCATTGTTATTTATCAAAGTACCAAGTCAAAATCCTTTAATGTGAAAGTGTTTGAACTTGATTCTGATTCAGTATGCAGCTAGAGATAAAGCTCACTGACACATACATTAAGTTTATATGAACACAGGGCTTTTCACAAACATACGGCGTATTCAGCCAGTAGAAAAAGTATGGAGCACAGTTTAATACCTCTACTATCATACACATGGTATTTATTATGACACATCTTTGGTGAGTTTGCTAACCACATTATAAACAGTTTGGTGATAATTGCAAAGGAGAATAAGGCCTCTTGTGAGTTTTAGCCCAGACTTTTCCTAGACTATTTCTATTTTCAAAACAATGCCTATTCTTAACTGATCAGATTTAGACCTTATTAATTCATTTTTGACTGTTTATACAGTTAAATATTACCTTACCAGGCGCTGATGGAAAGCCCTGTGAACATGCATGAACACTATCATGCAGAACTAATGCAGCACCTTTGAATTGTGTGCAGACAAACACAAAGCTGGGCATTTTTAGCAATGATCACACTTGCACTCACACTCTCATTAGAAAAAATCAGAGATAAAAAACTGTCAACATGACCTGAGGTGCTCAAAGGTGTCACATGAGCTGTTACCTAAACGCCATTCACAACGTGACCTCCAGCCACGTAAACAACACTAAACACAGAGTGAGCAGGAGACGCCCTGACGGATCTCCCCTCCCTCCCCTTAATATGAATCAACGCAGCATGATGTGAAGGCTCCACAGCCAGAGAATTGTAGCCATTGTTTAGATGAAAAAGGCATGCCGCGGAACAACAAATGCCACAGCATCCAGTTTGACTTCTTCTCTGAGTCACTCAAATGAGCCGCTTTTGAAATGGTTCCTTTCAGCAGAGGCGGCACTAAGTCCAATCAATCACAAGTGAATCTCTGTATGAATATCTTCTATTACTTACAGCCCCACCTATTTGAGATGGATTATAACCGTGCTGCCCTTCTTGTCTATTTGCTTTGTATCCTCCTTTGACAGAGGTGTGGTGAAATTGGGTGATCAATGTCGGTATCTTCAGCTGGAATTACGGGATATAAAGTCTTTTGATCCAAGCAAATACAGGGCCATGGGAGACTTCAGAACGATTATGATATGGAGTATACTAGCTTGGCTGCTCCTTGTCATGGTATTCTGAAAAACAATAGCTCTGGTTGAGTATCAGATGCAAACCAAAAACAGGATCACCTACACTTTAATGGTATTTTGATATTAATAGAGTTCCTATTTTTTCCGATTTTATGAAAGGTGACAGTTGCAAGATCCTGTAGCTTCGAAATACAAGGCATGATGATGATATAATGTAGAATGACAGTTCTGATCAGTTTTTTGTCCCCTTTTGTACTTAATGTAAAACAAATCCATAGATCTAATATATGAGGTGGTGTATTTGTGTCGGTCATGCTAATATGGCAGCATAAAAATCAAACCTCTTTTCCAAGGCACACATCTGTGACCCACTGAAAACAGCTCAGAGAACCACTTTTAGGTCCTGACCCACCACTAGAAACCACAGGTTGAGAGGACTTTACTGTTTGAATGGGAGAACTTGAAGAATATCCATTTGATTACAAATACCAAATAGTTCATGTCAGACTTTACTCAAAGTGATGTAAAGAAAATTCCCTAGTACCAGCCTGAACAGAGGACACAGGGCACACTAGAAGTACAAGAATGAGATGGTGCCAATATAAACATGGCAATATTGATTTATTCATTAGAAGTTTTTTTTGTCTTTATTCTTTAGTTGACTTAGAGTGTAGGCCCACAGCACATGGCAGGATTAGTGAGAAAATGTGCTTTAATTCAATTTGACCTGGTAAGCAGCTGATTTGTTGCACAAAAGCATGTTGATATCTGAAGACACACCAAACTGTCAGTTCACAAAGATAAACAGAAAGATAGACCAATTCAAATGTTGCTCACATCAAGACAGCAGAAACATGATTTGATTTAGACCTACAGTGATAGATACTGTACTCATCCAAAAACTACAAGTTTAGTTAATGTTTTATTTTACAGTATACAAACTACCAACTGAGTTTAGAGCAGAAGTATCTGTATTTTATGTTCTAATATCATCAATCCGACTGAAACAGGTTTCTACACTTTATGTTAAGGAGAAGTATTTTTAGAAGACCAGTGGAACAAGGTGGATTCAAATATATTGGAATTAGCATGTCTTGGGGTGGCAGTAGCTCAGTCTGTAGGGATTAGGGTTGGGAATCGGAGTGTTGTTGGTTCAAGTCCCGGCATGGACCAAGCCTGGGAATAGGTCTGTTTTGCTGGACAGGTGCAAGTCCACTGTATAAAGTGGACTAGAGTGTAAAACTGAATTTCCCCTTGCGGGATTAATAAAGGATAAATTATTATTATTATTGCTATTAAATCTGCATGATCTGCTTTGAATGAGGCAATAACTTAAATAGTTTATGGTGACAATTAATTGAGCATTAAGTGAGGAACAATGTTATAAAATCTCTTCTAAGAAATGTAATCTTTTCCAGAATGGCTGCGGGTGAAAACAAAGATGTGTAGCAACATCAGTTCTTTACAAGGACAAGATGTTTTATGAGAAGTTTGAGAGGAAATGTGTAACTTTAATGTCCAATGAATGCAGATGTTTTAGTTCTGTTCGTGCTGCGACCACTCAGTGCTCATGCTTGGCTTTTCTCTTTACTCTGATGTTTTTATGACTGAGCTTTATTTTTACTTTTATGTGGATAGTTTTTTTTAGTAAAAGTCGCTTTCAATAAGACCTCTTTACCCAGAAGCGCTGCTTGTCAACATGCAAGGCAGGCGACTCCTTGGGGCCCCAGGCCAGCAGGGGGCCCCTGACAGCTGACAATCTTTAGTATAGCGGCTCAAATTGTGAAAAATTAGCTATGAAATAGTGAAACCTCCCTAAGGGGGCCTCATGAACAGTACTCAATCTCAGTTACAGCATTCACACTTCATAACAAGTAAAACAATGTTAGCGGGGGGGAAAAAAACAAAAAAACATGGTCTCTGCCAATGCCATAGTTCACCGGGTCAGATAACTTATTATGTAATGGTGATGGACAAAATTTCGAGGGGCCCCCGGTGTTTTTTTCTTTTTGCCTAAGACCCCAACAGACTCTAGAATGGCCATTGTCTTTCTGTGATGTCGAAACATTTCATGGAGCACCTTTAATGGACTACACTCACTTATAATAATTACATGTTTTTAATTACTTCATGAAGGTATTACACAAACATTTACATACAGAGATATACACACCTGGCCTCAGGGTCCACAAAGGTTAGCTGTTGAAGATGAGTCTAATACCTTCAGACACCTGTTAACGGATTATACAGATTTGAATCTCTGACCACTGATGGAGTTGAGAAAAATCTGGTTTACGGCCATGAAATAAGTTTAGTTTAGTTTGTTTTCTACTTGGCTTTCTTTTTTTGAGTTTGTGAAGAAAAGGGCATGCATGTTTAGTTTGTACATGGAACATTTGCTGTTGGATATTTCCTGTGTGACAGGTACAGTAGTTCAAATTCCGAAAATACTTGCCCCCATCGCATTAAGTCAACCAGTGGGAGAAACTGACGTCATATGACAACAGTAAGGCACAAACTGTTACCAAGGAGAGAAACAATCTGCAGAATTATTTTGAGATGATATCAGCACTGTCCAAAAGACTCTATCTTACAAAATGCTCTGTGATAAGAGCGTGTCTTAGGGGTGTGTGGACGTGTTGGGGTTATGAAAACAGTCTTAGATTTCTGATTGGTATCGCCTGTTTGCAATTTCTCTCGGGTATTAACTCTAAAGAAAGGGATTGAACAATAGTGAGCCCAGGTACTCTGAAAGATTTCGAGATTTGAAAGGGTATTTTTCAGTATTCTTGTCCATGGGCCCTTTTTAATTGTTGTGGGCAAAGACAGCCAATCAAAGTACATCCACTGAAAGTGAAGACGTTTGTTCTGTTTTTTTAAACTTGCAAAATACATTCCATTGTGCTTTGAGAAAACAACAGACTCCAGCAAGAAAACAATCATGTTACCCACAACACAGGAGTGATTTTCTACCAATTTCTTGATAGGTTTGTTTGTTTGTTTGTTTGTTTGTTTGTTTCATTCATTGTTTGCTACATACATACATACAGTATTATGTTGGATCGCAGTTTACCATTCAAACCAACAAAATCACACATCTGCATAATCTTCCAAACCAAAGCAGCAGTGGAGTAGCAACTTTTGTAAAATGACTTGTTTCCTCAATAGATTGGTGGCTTTACTCTTTCAAAAAAGGGTCGACTCCGTAGGGCTCCTTTCTGTGCTTTTGTCAGACTCTAATGATAGAGACCTAAGCCTATTCAGTGGCTGCTCACTGAAGAAATCACTAGGGCAATTTCAAAATGTCATCTTCGAGAGTTAGATTCCAAAGTATATTGAAATGTTTATTGCATACACTTTTAAGCTAATAGTAAAAATTCAACTTAAAAAATGATTATGTTTATCCATTTCCATTGTAAATGTACATACAGGAAGTCGTTTTACACTTTAACTTTTTCATAGTATAGAATATGTTTTTCTAACCCCTTAACTTGTTCTGCCCAACTCTATGATGCCTCTACTGCGATAATGCCCTAAAATCATTGGAAATGTTCTGGTCCAAAGTGGGCACTATTGCTCCCTCCAGCTTTGCTATTTGATCGTTGCAGGCAGGCGTTCAGTGAAGTAATGATACAGCTTTGGGGTCTTGCCAGAAGAAAAAAAAGGGGGAATGTAACACTTCTGGACGGCCAGTCCTCCACATGTTCCCAGTATAATTATAATCTGGGCAGTTTGTAACACTGATGCAGAATGCTCAGCCTCCAGCAGCTTAATGCCAGTGCTGCTGCATCCAAGGCCTGACCATGTGTAGCAGAACTGATTGGTTTAGAAACTACAGGGAATATTTGTATACATGGGTGTGTATTTCACTGTGATTTTGTGTGTGTGTGTGTGTGTGTGTGTGTGGGGAGGGGGGGGGGGTGTGTGTGTGTGTGTGATGTTCCCAGCCTGATGGATTTTTAAGGACCAACACCTGCAGTGGCTTCCTGACAAACATAAACCATACTTGTCATATGTCTGAGCATTCATGCCTCAGAGAATGACTGAACCATGTCTGTTTACTCGTTTGCCTTGAGAAAATAAAACACCTTGCCCAGTATACTGTAGGACAGTGAAGTCAAATACATTAAAAAAAACAGTTCACTGAACTTGTCCTAGCCCTGAGGAAAGTTCCACATGCTCTTACGTATTTGATCACAACATTAACTAATCTGTAACAAACAATGTCAAAGGAAAGCTTGTGAAAATCTAGTAAATGATGGCTTCATCAGTCCAGCCACCATTATTCTCATTGTAAATATGTGTGAAGCCAATGTGCCTTTTTTGTTTTGTTGGATCCCCTTTGTAATGATTTTCATGGATTTGCTGACATACTGGCAAAACACAGCAGGCTTTTGTTGGATGGCTGTTCTTGTGAGTGGATATAAGGACAAAGGCTGCACTTCTTGTCAATTGTGTATTCATATTAGTGTAAAATATGTTTATGATCTAATCTAGGTTACCTTGAAACCGGTATTGATATTCTTTGTCAACTATAATAGAGATTCATTTCTGCACAGTTTTTTAACACATTTTTTCAACATTAACTACTCGTAAGTAATTGCTACAGCACCTACTTCTATCTTCTAAAAAATAATGTTTGCAGGATATATTGATAGCAGAGTTTCAAAAATGTGATTGGTTGAAGCAATACCTTTGTGATCATTTATATGTATTAAATTCACTTTCTCAATGTTTCACTTCATTATTTTTTTAAATATATATGTAATCCTTTCAACCAAGGACAGAAATAAATACAAAAAGTAATTTTTAGATTGCAATAATAATATTTAACCTCTGCATTTGAATTTCCCGTAAGCAATGGATCACAGCCATTGTGACGTACACTAAGGCTATCTTGCTCGCAGATTACCTTCAATTGGTCTAGCGTGATCCTTTTTCCTTAACCCTTTATTAACAGTCAAAAAAGGGTATTTCACGATACATTTCAGTCACACCTGGCAAGATCTACACCCATACTTACCTCAGAGAGTCAACCCTACGTCCACCGTGGGATAATAAGAAGCACCAACAGATGCCTCTCTCAAAGAACTCATGACTTTTCATTGAGAGTTCCTCTCTAGTGTTTCCCACATGCATTTACTTTTATCATTAATGGAACCCTACATATTTTGTATTGATTCAAGTAGGTTAAAAAGGGACGACGGCTGATAGCAGTGAGTTATATGTGCTGCTCTGATTTTTATACAGATGATAAGGTGGGGTTCATCCTTGGAGCTGTTGGTTCCCTCTCAGCATTTGTCACAGTGGGAGTAATGATCCGACTGCACAGCAGAAGGCAGGAAAGGTGAGTTAAAACATACTTCAATTAAAATATCCCATATTCCACTGGTTCTACGAAATCCAATTCTGGTAACATAAACGTTACTAATATTAAATAGGGAGGAGGGCGTAAGGGTCTACAATGCTCTCTTTAGCGGTTCAGTCTACTTTGACACTTAATTACTGCTGCACTCGTTGACAATTTTTTAGGTCTCCAAAAATGTGTCTTGAAAAAATAAATATTCATAAATGTGATCAAAGTAGAGAAACTGGTCAGTGTCTAAAAATACTTGGGTCAATACTTTTGTTCTGACTATTTCTTAAAAAAACATTATTGTTGCAGGTAAAGACTGTGTGGGGGCGTGGCCAATAACATTAGATTGACATCTCTCATGTTTGATCAACATCTCCCTCCCTGGCTCCCCAAGCAGCAATGGCAAGAGCACCCAAGCGTAGTTTATCCTTTTGAGCCGACTAATTCCAAGTTAAACAACTTAAGGAAGCAGAGGCCATTATTTCAGTTTGTCACTAATTGATTATAATTATTTTTTCCAAATGATTCCAGAGTAGATAAATTAGCATGAACAATATGAGCATGTAAGCTGAGATGTCCATATTTGTTCTCAGAATTTTTAGTGCAGTGTTATGTATTACAACGTTTCATGGTTTGCTAGTTCCATTTAAATAAAGAACTTAACTCTTCCTGCCAACACTCAACTGATGCTTAAAGAACACTACCATAGTGATGCAGGCCTGGCTGGTAGTTTGAAAAAATAAACCGTGCCAAATTAATATACAATACCTGAAACCTACACGATTAACTTAACAAGACAATTTTGAATGTGGCTTGAACATAATTTCTATGAGCGCTACAAGTTGGAACAGTGGTTAGCACTGCTGCCTCACAGTAGTGCAGGGCCTCTCTGTGTGGAGTTTGTTCTCCCCGTGTTTTGGTAGGTTGTCTCCGGGTACTCCGCCTTCCTCCCACAAGCCAAAGACATACTTGTGAGGTTAACTGGTGACTCTAAACTGGCCGTAGGAGTGTGAGCATGAATGTTATTCTGTCTTTGTATGTCAGCCTTGTGACTGACTTCCAACCAGTCCGAGGTGTATCCTGCCTCATGCCCAATGACAGCTATGATCGGCTCCAGCCCCCCCCACGACCCCAAACGGGAAAAACTGTTTGGATAATGGTTTAGTGGATCATTTCTGTTACTTTGTATTATCCTACCAGTATGTATGTATGTTTCAATCCAAATATATTTACAGAGCTATTGTGGATTCGGTTTTCCTGTAGTTACCAGTTTGATTAAAAATATGTGCTTTAATTGGTAGTTTTTTATGCTCAGCTAAGTCTATACATATTATTCCACTATTGTACAAATAGTGTTTTACTTCCTCCACAGGCCAATCATTTGCTGATGTATTCCAAATTCCTGGTAAGATGAGAACCTTGATGAGGTATCTGTCATTGGTATCCAGTAATAGCCATCCTTATATATTTCATTCTGTCTTTCATTGAAAGATGAGTTGTAGGAAATACAGTAGAATAGGAGGCATAGCTAGAGGTTCTCTCCCCCTCCCATCTCCTCCCAGCAATCAGAACCTTTTTTCATGTCACAACAAAGACAGAAAACACAAAAGCAGCGAATCCCACCTGCCTGTTTGAAATATCACATGTCCAAGCCTTCAAGTTTTACTCATAAATGTTCTTTATGATCAGATCAAAACAAAATAAAACCATATACCCTGTGGGATCATATATGACTTCAGTCCAGAGAAAGGAGAGGCTAGCTCCTAGGTAGCTCCTGGGCGTACACTAGCAAATTAAAGGCTTGTTTTATGGGCTCATAGACTTCATCTGGGCTTTTCCCCACCATAATTCCAGCAAGGGAAGTAAGAAGGTTCATGTCAGGAGTCACGGCTCACCTCCAGCCCCCAGCAGCACTTAGGGCAGGCAGGCGATGAAACTACTATGTTTTTAAGTTTCAAGGGCAAGGATCGAGCACACCTGCTCTCTCTTGAAGCCTTGATCATGAGAGGCCAGGTGTAAAAAGAGATGAGTGTCAAGAGGTTTGCAGATCTGAGGGAGGTAATGTCACACACACAACATGCTGGTGCACATGCTAACAGAGGAGACCTGGGACACACACACACAGCCTGGAAATATGCTGTGTGCACAGTAGCGGAAATTAATAGAAAAAAAAAAAATCGTATGCATACCTTTAGTGTGAGCGGTCATGATGACATGCATAAACACACACAAGTATACACACTCCCCTACCAACAAGTGCAGACACACTGGCTCCTTTCAACATCAGAGACAGAGCAGGATAGATGTAGCAGGGGTCGTACTGTATTTCAGATCATGTTTAGGTTGCCTGTCTGGTGGAAAGAAGCGGTTGTAATATACAACTCTGTGTGTGAATGTGTGTGTGTGTGTGTGTGTGTGTGTGCGACAGGTAGATAGTGAAGGTCTCCTGTGCCTCAGTTTCCTGTGTCTGAGAATCAGGACTGCTCGGGTACTTTCCACTTCTCGGTTTACTCAGCAGGTCTCAACAGGTCTTCTGGCAGCTCACCACAGTAGCAAGAAACTCATTACCATTACACTGTAAGATGTGTGTATGTGTGTGTATGTGTGTGTACCATCATCTCTTCTTCACTTCTGTTATTATTATATTACCTGAAATATGGCACATCAAAAGATAAAGGGGGGCTTTGTTAGATAAGAAAGTGAGATAAAACATTTGCAAAGCAATTCAGGTTTCCTGTCCCTCTTTAAGATCTGCCAAAAAAAAATCTGATATGATCATCACTGTGTCGATTAATGATTTCAACCTCTCGTTACTTTATTCTGTTATCTCTGAAAAATCTCATTGAAATATCTTCAGTCACATGACTGGCGCAGAGGCCTGCAGGGATTTTTTTGGGGGAAAGTGGTATCCACCAAAACGATGCATGTTTACACTACCAATTGCTGAATAACAGACCCTTATACAGCACCAGGGACACTATTTACATTGCTTGAAACAGCAAAATCCTTCCATAACTTTACTTTAGTGAATTGTACATTTATCTAGTTAAGAATCCTTCCCATTATAAAGCCCATAGGATACAAGCTTAAAAAAAGGTAATGACAACTTTATGTATTTGTGATGCGGGTGGGTCAACAATGCTGCCATTTGGGAGGTGAAGGGCAGAAAAGTCTTCATCATCAATGTAAAGTTGAGTGCTAATTAGCCAACATTTGCAAGTCAAGGTAACCTAACATTAGTGTCAGGATCACTGTCAGCTGTCACTTTCAGTCAGTAATCTGAGTTAGTTATCGAATTTCCCTCTGGGATCAATAAAGTATTTCTGATTCTGATTCTGATAAAAAGTGAATACTATTTTGTTTAAGTTAACACAATATCTTATCAGCAGGGTGAGGAGAAGTCTGTTGTTTTCGTCCCCTCACCAGAGACAGCGTAGCGTCTAATAGCATTAATCAACAATCTCCTCCTCTCTGGGTTTTCTTTGTCAGGCACTTCTGCAAGTGTGTGATGTCATGTGAAAAGAATGAATTGTCAGATGATGATGAAATAGCCTCTGGGAGTGATGGCCACGTTTTCGTATACTTCTGCATGGTGTAGTCAACATTTAGTAATAAATGACCTCAAATGACTTACTTTTCCAAATGTTTACAATGTTGGATAGAGTTGGTGTTGAGACATAGCGCCTACGAGCTGGTTCTTGCATATAGATATCTGTTTTAAAGACATCAACTAAAGCTAAACGCTCATAAGATGATTGCTGATGGGTGCTGGGGTTGCATTACGGCAGATTATATTTTACCATTTTTGCTCTGCAATAAGCCTGTTCTCCTGGGTTCAGGCAATGCTCACTGCAATACTAGTTGATTATACGCAAACCATAAAGTGGAACCAAAACTCTTTGCGTAACAAAATCTCATCCCACACCAACAGATTTTGCATTTTCCCCCCCACGATATTTTTTGGCCTTTTTGCCTTTATTTTGATTGGACAGTGAAGAGAGACAGAACATGTTGGGATGCGAGAGCAGGTGACAAATTATTATAATCAAATCCCCCTGGACAGGATGGCATGTTTTTTTGTAGGGCCTTCATCTGTTGATGATTTCTTTCTGCTTCATTGTATAAATGTTTCAGTAATGATAACAGAGAACAAAGTTTTATCCTCCATAGAGCTTTCAGCCCTCTGAGATAGTAATGGTTTACCGGTACTTGCAATGCTAGCGGTAATAGGGGGAAATGCTCAACAGAAAAAAATCAGTACGCAGTACAAACTATCTTCATGATTCTCCTTTTCAATATGGAGAAGTGAGGAGAGTCTTTAAAACAAAGAAAGAAGAAGCAGTCTTTACATTGTTTATTGAATTTGTACGTTTCTGTTTTTATTTAATGCTTTAATTCAAACTTCTTTTTGTTTTGTGTTTTCAGAGAGAAAAAAGGGTAACTGGACCGGAAGGTAACCTGAGAGCAATCTTGTAAAACAATCAAAGTCCTCTTTGATTATGGATTATATTATCTTATCAACTTTGATATTGATAAGTTGATATACAATTATATAACTCTCTCATCTAAACCTACAACTGTATAGACTTAAAAAAAAAAAAACTTGTTAAGAGCTGAGAATTTGGAAACTACAAACAGTCATGTTGCTTTCCATGCTGATGGTCATCTTTTGACCTCTTGACCCGATCAGGAAAACCTCAGACACTAACTAAGCTTTCAGCATGTTATTTGGCCGCATGTTATCTTACTCTCTTGTTTAGTTTGGAAAACTTCCAGGCTGTGGTAAATGGCGCATGAGTTGGGGATTGAGGGTATTGAAGTAGAAGCAGAAATGCCAGGATTGTTTTTGTATTCCCGTTTTGCATGACTGAACATTCTGTCTCCGCTAGGGAGAGAATTGTATAAATAATACTACAAGGAGATATCATCATTACAATCAACACTCCATCCTCCGGTTCAGTTTGAAATGAGACCAGATGTGTTCATGTTGAACGTGAAGTGAACCTGATCATTTTTTTGGTTCAAAGACTTCAAACTTATATGCAGCCTTTGTGTGGGCTCACAGCCTTCACTCAAACGAAGGGTTTTTGCTGAGAGACTGAGGGAGAGAAAAACACAAATGTCACATAAAGGTCAACTCTTATCGCACAATATCAACACTTGCCTTCTTTGCACTGCTACATATCTGTACTCAAAGACAGAGGAATTGATGATGAATATGAATGTTTAAATTCCACATCAATAAACGATCAGAAATCAAGGGTCACAACCTCTTCTATTAAGCAGATGTTTGGTGTCTTACACAGCAGCATGCCCTATCCCACAGACCAGCATCTCATGTTACCCACATGCCCTTCTCCTTTTCTTTGAACCTGACTTTCTTCTCCTTTCCAAAACAAAGTCCTGAGGGGGGGGGGGGGGGGGCAAAGTGACAGGGTCCTGTGTGGCTGATCCCTGGAGTGATAGGATGAGGTCCAGCTGTGCAAGAAGAAGGGTTCTTCTTGGAGGCTAATTGAAATAACCTGGTCTGCTGGACAGGGAAGGCTTTGAAGTTTGTTTTGGGGGTTTTGTTTGCAGCATGTGAACACTGTTTTCGATCTAGCAGTTGTGCAATACCTGCTGACACTGGCAGTTGTTGCCACTGTGTCATGCCTAAGGGATTCTTTGGTCTCTTTTTGTTTTTTTGTGCATTATAAGTTTCCCTTTTTTTTTTCTTCTTTTGTTTTTGTGTATCTCCCTGTTTTTTACATGTGACTTTCTTTATCCATCTCTCTCTTTCTGCCTCTCCTTCCACTTTCTCAGCCATCTGATCTAATTGCAGCAGTTGGCAGTTCACCAGTCAGTCTGGTTCTCTGCAAGCTCTATTGCTAAGTTGCTTGCTCTAGTTGGATTAATGTTGGGTCTCTTCAAATAACATAATAAATAGTGTGGTCTAGATCAGGGCTCTCTGACCTTTTTCCACCTGAGAGCACTTGCATCACATCGCGTATGTTTAGTCACATGATCAAAACAAATGAACCAGCTGAATTAAGCTACTTCCTCTCGTCGGTCACGGCTTCCTTCACAAACACGCTGCTGATGAATGGCTTTTAAAGTCCTCTGAGATCATTTTACTGTAACTACTGTAGGTGCTTTATAAAAAGATATTGATTGATCGATCGATTGATTGGCATTATTAAAACACATTAAGATCCTTTAAGAGTACAAAATAAGAACACATGCATCAGGTATTGAAACAGGCCCCCCACACAAAGAAGAAGTAAGCCTCCCTGTGATTGGCCATAGGAGTTCTTTTCACAGTATCAGCTCAGATCTGACTCTGATCTGCCTGTATAATCTCTTAACTGGGTGCAAATTTTCCTGCTTTCATGTGTCAGCCAGGACTTAGAGGAGAGGCAATGGAGCAAGCTGCTGCGTCTGTTTGCTGAGTCAGATGCTGATTAATTGCATCTGGAGGAAAGTCAAGGTTTTTCATCTCTGTGGGGGCCTGATCTAACCCCGAATGCTTATGCACGCTTATCATCCCAACAGCCCGCCGTAATTAGTTCAATCAAATACAAACATGACTAAATGCTAATGTGCTCTGTGGAAGCCTGTTGCTTTCACGTGGGACTTTTCCCGTTTCTCAGATCTACTCTACATCCCTTGATTAGAATGAAAGGCTTCTGAAGTGGCTTTTGGACGAGGCTTTTGTTTCGAGGGTGTGTGTGTGTTTTATTTTTTGTTTCATGTCAACTCCAGCTTTGCAGGTGTGCTTTGTCCATAACCTCTTAATACCTCATGGTGGAGCATCGTCTTCTGATGTTAACTCTAAATTTTAAGGCGTAGGTTGAAACAAAGATGGATGTCAGGATTAAGGGTGTGCCCGAACACTGTGAACAACTCTGGATGCGTATCCTGGAATGTAATTCAAAACCAACACTTAGAAATATTCATTATTGATTGAACTTATTTAACTTTATTTTAAATTCTCTTTACACAAACATAGAAGTATGTTTAACTAATTAAAAGTCTTCCCAACTTGTGACATGAAGTCAAAACTCAGTCAAAGATGGTAAAAAAAAATAGAACATAGTATGTATTGCATATAAATAGACGTTATTACATATGTATGGAAACACTGTACCAGCACAATGCAAATAAAACACAGATATTAACCTTATATTTTATTAGTGAAAAAAATTAACTTGATTACTTTTAGAAAAATATTTTATTTTTTCATGTCATTTTTTTTCATGCATTTTACATTTTCCATCACTTGTAGTCTCCACCATATTTGGTGTTGGCATGCTACCTTTCATAAACAGAAGGAAAAAAATCTCCTCATAAGTGGTTAAAGGAATATTACCAGTCTTTTCAGAGCAGCGACTCTTAGATCACCAAGCAAAGAACTCACTCCTAAATCGTCTGTTTGACCTAAAGTGTAGTGGCCCTTCAAACACAAACTACTCTTGACATTAACACTCTGTATAACTCTACCGCTCACAGGCCAGCTACTGGTGTTCCCCTTCCCTAGTCATCAACATCTGAGGCTGAACTTCATCCCCCTGAGGCAATATAATCCACTCAGCAACCAGTGGCCCTTAGGACCCGAGGCTCATTTTTCATTGGAGTCAGTTCTTTTTTTAAAGAAGCACGTCATTCTCTCAGGCCACAGAAAAGGCAGATACCTCACTTTACTACACCACAGATGAGAGTAGCAGAGCAAAACAGACCCAGCATGCCCAATCCACCCCTACAGATGTTCGTCCTAGCCCATGCCCGACACAGGAAGCCATTAAAGAGTAAATCAATCAGCCGGCTCTGTGGAAACGGGACAAACCTCCATGGAAAGCATGTGGAGGGGCACGTTGCCAGAGGACTGAGATGCTATACGCAACTTGTACCAAATATAAATTCATTGCAGACTCTTGGAAACTGGTGTTTTCATAAACACCATGAAATGGTGGAAGCAATTTCCCTGTTTTGGACTGATTCAAATGCAAAGCAGCGGAGGTTACCGACAAAAGAGGAGTGAAAGAAGAAAATAAATAAGGCTTTGTTAGCGTGTGCCTTTTATTTCCCCAGAGGGAAAATATTTTCAAAGATCAATCACTTCCTGGGAAATCATTTTAGCGGTGATAATCCTCAAACAACATTCCCCTCTCTTATTTCTAAACTGAAAAGAATGCAAACCATTTTCAACTGTCTTCATACATAAAGATGAGCATCAGGGCACTTCTTTACAGCATGCAAAGATGAAGTTGTGCTCTTTCCTGGTTGTTTGTTTCCCTTTGAAGAAGTTAATTCCTTACAGACACAGCTTCAGTCCTTATCTATATTTACCCCAGTCGACCGCAACCTGCAGCCACTCTGTTTGGTATCATGTGCTTCATTTTGATCCAATTTACATCTAAGTTTTATTTCTCTCTGGTTATATTTTACCAAAAGGAATTCAACTTATCTGGCATATTTAGCACACGGTTTACAAAAGGACACTTACAAAATGTGTATGTTTTCATTAAGATATTTGATTTATTGACACTTCACTGCCAGACAGGAACAATTATGGCGTCTACCCAAGGGAGACACTTCAATCGCTAGATATAATCTATCAAAGGACAACTTTATCCCCAATATATTTTAAGTCTAAGTATGTAAAGCTGAGTGAGTAATTCCTTGACTCAAGATTTATGATAGCACCTGTCTGTTAGCACAAGTAAACTGTTCCAGCTGGCTTGGGAATTCCCATCAAATCCAGCTCCAGAATCCCCCAGATCTTCAAGAACTTTGTTCTTGTCATCAGAGATAAAGCTTTGCAATCTTCCCCAACCATTATGCTTAATGATCTGCTTAACCAGCCCGTTACACCAAAGCTAGTTCCAAGGAGAAAGACAACTTCAAAAGAACATTATTCTTCCATGCAAGTGTTGTGTTTTCCCCTATATCTCCTTATCAGGCAATGTGGAACTTGTGTGATACACAGATATGATGCAGAGGTATTTAAATCCCCGCTGTGTACGTGGAGCTTCGTCCAAGGATTTGTTTGTGTACGTCTGTGTGTGGGTGTACATACAGTCTGACGTTCTGTTTGTAGCAGTACACAGACACCAAATGCATGCAGTGTACATGTCTTTCAGATAAAACCATATCAGTTGAAACAAGACTCAGCGTGTCTCGTCTGATCTTTCACAGTTGCTGACATCAGTGCTTCAGTTTAGAACAATTGTATTCAGTATTTGCAACAAGATGTGGGTTTTTTTTTTATCCATTACTTAATATTAGGCAAATCTGTTGTTAGTTTTCTTGGTTTGCACACTATTTTCAGACCTCAGTTGATGGCCTGGTGGGGAATGCAGCCAATAAAAAACCTACTGTAAATCATGCCCATACTATATATAGGCTACATATATGTATGTAAATGTGTATTTTATCTAGACAGAGCTATCCTTAGTTAATTGGTCAGAATGTAAGAAGTTAACTTTTTAATGAGTTGGCGTTCAAGCCTTTTAATTTGTCATGAATGTTGGTGTGCACAGAAATATACATATTTTAACATATTTTAAGATTACGTTAAACCCGACTGTTAATGCGGAGCGATTTAGAGAAGTTAGACTGAGCCACAAAATACTTGAATGCATTACTAAGGATGAAAAAACACTATTAGATACCTAGCTTTATAGGTCCGATATAGGAAGTGTAAAAATGTTTGGCCACTTAGACTTACCTTCTTTCAGATCTGTAAAAACCATGTCCAAATCACATGTCCGATTACTTTTAAAATAAGTGCATGAGATGACAAATTCAATGGTTTATGTTGGTTCGTTTACGTTTAAGACTTTTTAGTTGTGTATCTAATTGGCACACATTCTCAGGTCCCAGAGGCAGCTACAGATTTGCTTGTGGTATCTCTTAATATTCTCTGTGTGTCTATGCATTGATCTGAATGTGCATTCTGTAACACAGGGGGGCATTGCAGGTCCTTTATTTTTCTCTATCGACCTTATGAATTCTGAACACTTTGTTTCATTTGTTGTCTCCTCCACAGCATGTCTGAACCCTCAAGGTCAAAGACCTCATAGGTATTCATATCAGCATCTCCCCTCAGCCCTGCGCTTAATAAGAAGACAGCGCAGCCACAGCATCATCAGGTCGACGTTTTTTATTTGTGTTCATTACAACTGCTGTGAGGAGTTTTGAACTGGTTATAAAGCCTACTCCGTTTAGTGCCAATGCCCCTTCATGAAAACCAGATAATCTCTGAGAGAATTGACTCTGTCTTTTTAGTTATTGCTCATGTCTTTTACCGGGTCTGTTCTCGTTTCTCACACTTATTTAGAGTGTTGAAATGACAAACTGTCAGTGTATCAGCATGTCTTTTCATGAATTACATGGACTTCTTTCAGCTTTTCAACCTCATCTATCCATCTGAGTTAGGTCTATATTGTAACTGATGATTGCTGATGGTTTGTTTCTGGGCAAAAGAAACTGTTTGTTTCATTAACTGTTATTTGGCTGTCAGAGCACCATTAAAGCTTGATTTCAAGTCCTTACCTTCTTTCGAACTAGCTCGTAAACTATGCAGTAACAGGATAAAATAGCATGCAAAGTATAAGTGCAGAGGATGTTATGGATTTTTTTTAAGGTGTTTTGTCTGACAGTGATATTCAGTCATATCTATTCATACTAAAGTATATAGCAGTAGAAACGCTGCACAGTGAGGCTGAGGCTACAGCTGCCCTCTTTGCAATGCATTCTGTTGGCAGTGCTGCCACAGCTCTGTGAGCAGGATATCTTAGCTCTCCTGGTCAGTTTAGCACACACAGGAATGTGTTACTTTAGTTGACTGGATTTACTATCAACAGTGATTGGACATTAAGAAAAAGCAATCCCTTTCAGTGCACATTGATTCAAAATGCATCTTGCAGATTCAAGTTTTGAAAAGCTATTTTGTTTTTTTAACAAACTGATTCAAAATATTTACAATATATAATGATCCATTCAGTTCCTATCTGCAGTGATCATGTGCTTATTTCCAAACGACGTTAATGACTTGATGAAATCTTCCAACTTGCAGTGTCAGTAGGATTTGCATGCTGGGATTTGCAAGGCTTTCTTGATATAATGTTAGAAGATTGAATGGAGGACGCAGTTTGCCCTGATTTGTTTCTATTCAAAATTGGGACTGAGATGTGCGTGGTTAACATTAGCTCAACATGTGTATTAGAAGCGAGCTTACAGTGCATGGCTCTATTGTAAACACATACTTTAATCCCGCAAACATACCATAGTTCTTGCAATTCTGTGTCCTGAAACTCGTTTTATGGATCCTGTCCTTGTGACTATTCGACTCTTTAGATCTGTGCTTGTTTTTGTTTTTCATTTGGCCACAAAATGTTTTTTGCTTAAATTAAATATGACATCAAGCCTCCTTTTATCATCTTCATAAGAAGTAAAATATTCTCCATATACAAGTTTGCATCCTCAAATGTGTTCTTCATCAGCAGTTTTACACTTTGCATATGCTGGATTGTGGTTCTGTCACTGCATTCCCTGAATGGATGAAATGAAAAGGACACCCATCAGAGCATGTTTGCAGTGTTTTCCAGTTTGACATGGAGAAAAAAATGGATGCACAGCATAAAAACAAGTCTGGCCTGAATATACCCCACAGTGATAAAACCCCCCTGGAGTTGTTTGTGCTCAGAGAGAGCATTCGGATGGAAGATAATTTAATGTGGTGACAGCGCTCAATCCTTTGAAGATCAGATTCAGACAACAAACATCAATACCGCATTTCTTCATGTAGAGAAAACAATAAGTGAGTTTGATATCTTCTGATTCAGCAGAATACAATTTTTATTCAAGCTTTTTAATCAAACCTAAGTATATGTCTGATATCTGCATCAAGTGTCATTCCAGCTAAAAAAAGAAAAAAATGTTGATGATATGCTTCATTTGAGCTCTGGTACCACAGTCTATATTCTCCCCCCGCAAAGTGGCACAATGGGCAGAGACAAGGACTGCATCGCTTGTCAACAAGCCTCTGGCTCGTTTTCTTATGAGGTGACATGAAGAAGCAGTTTCTCTTACTTAAAAGAATGGTGATTGCGATGGTGTAAGCAATGTATCCTTCTCTTTAATTGAACTTCAGGTAACTTCTTGTTTACTTGTATTTTCATTAATCACCTGAGCGGTGATGCTTCAAAAGTCACAGAAAGGAACGTTGGGCGTTATACTTACAACTAAGGCAGGAACTATTTGTATCCTTTGGTGATTATGAATCTGAGCTTGGAAAATGCTCAGATTCATATCATAACTTCTCTCATCATTCTTACACAGATTAAACTTTCCCTTACAGTCACAGATAAGTGTATAGAAGGAATCAATAAGTAGATGTGCCAGAATTTACTACAGTTGAATAAAGGAAATTGTAAAATATTGTATTCAGCCCAGATCCATGAACTGGTTTCCAGTTCCTCACAGAATCCATTTCATAATGCTCTTACTTGTTAATAAATCACTAAATGAGTTGGTCCACCTGCCAGACTTCCTGACCCGGCACAAACCTCCCAGACTTCTTAGGTCTGCTGGTTCTGGACAATTGTTTGCTCCCTGAGTAAAAACTGAACATGGTGAAGCAACAGTGTTTATGACTCTCAATTGTGGAACAAATTGCCTGTGAAGCTAATACTTGAAACAGTGCTCACATCTTTCTTTTAAATCCAAGCTCAAGACTCACCTGTTTAGCGAAGCTTTAAATGAATATCTTTCAAATGTAATTGTATTTTCTTTCTTAAATGTTACTTTGTTGAATTGTTTTCAACTTGATTGTGTTTATTTTTTCTTACTTTTTGTGTTTCTTATTGTTTTTAACTGTTCTTTGCTTGTGTCTAATCTGTTTTTTGTACTTTACAAATAAATTACATTTAATCTTGTTAAAATGATGAACTACAACCAAATTTGAACAACTTACAACTGTCACAAAATCAGCATATTACCATCTCAAAAATATAGCAAGAACCAAAGATTTGGTGTCAGAAGATGTCACAGAGAGATTTGTTGATGCTTTCATTTTTAGCAGGCTGGATCATTGTAAAAGTGTTTTCACAGGTCTGACTAAAAACTGTTCTGACCGATGCAGCTCAGCCAGAACGCTGCTGCCAGATTCCTCACCAACACCAAGAAAGTAAAACACGTGACATCAGTCCTCAGATATCGCCACTGGCTTCCTGTGAGTCAAAGGGTATAATCTAGAATCTTACGCCTCATTTATAAAGCACAAACTTGTCCTGGGCCAAAATACAAATCAGACCTAGTAGTCTGTTTTGAGGCATCCAGACCAAGATAATTTGGGACAGGTTTACTCATCATTCACAGAATCAGAACCAAGCAGGATGAGGCAACTTTTAGTTTCTTTGCTCCGTGTAACAACCTCAGATGGAACCTGAGGCTTTCTCAGCCTGTTATCCCTTTTAAAACAGGTCAGAAAACATTTTTATTTACTGCTGCCTTTCTATATGTTCAATGCCTTACTGAGGTATGACTCTGCAGTCCGGGACTTTAGAACACTATCACACTGTAAGGCACACTGAGCAGATAATGAATCATTAATTGCCGGATATAAGGATGTTTTCATACATTTTGTGTTTCAATGTTGTATTTTTGCTTAATGTGGTATGTCTCTATTTCTTTTCGATCTTAATGTTATAAATGTTTTATCTTTAAATTCTCTTAATGTTATAAATGTTGTGTTTTTAACTCAGTACAGCCCTTTGATTGTTCTTTATATATGAATGGTTCTCTATGAATAAACTTGCCTTGCCTTGCTGCCACCCTAATTCAAATAAATGTTACTGCGTCACCCAGTAAATCAGTTCCTTTTATAGGAGTTCCCAAAAATGGAATGATCACTTGTGCAGGGACCGGGCTCTGGTTTACAAGGACCCAGGGTCTTTGGGTTTGGGTTTTGGTTTGTCTTTTGAAATGTTTGAGGCCCTCGGTATACTTTCCCATTTAAGCTGATGGACAAAATGAATATGGTTAAAAGTGTGGTCAGTCGTGGGTCAGTGACACTCCACTCCTCCTCTTCCTCTGAATTCAAACTCGACAAACAATTCAGATGTCCGAATCACATTAGTCTGTTGCAGGTTTTTATTTTAATGGATAATTGTAGTTAACATTCCAGGATTTTATTATGTTTCTTTATTTCATGATGTGCTTATATGTGCTGGTATAAAACGCAACACTTGTTTTTAACACAGGCAGAGTCTTATCTTTATATCATCATTCCTGGATGTGTTATAATTAGTTTGTACTAGAGGTCATGAGAATCGGATCATGAGGATCGAAAACAATCAAAAACATAGAAGAATTGAGAAGTGACCCATTTATTTGAAGCCTAAAGGTATGCACCCCTGTTTTGTACTATGTAATACAAGTTTTGCTAACCAAGAAAACTTCCATCAAATTTATGGCTCACCCTTGTTTGTGCATCACTTGAAAGTTTCTCAGAAAAAGAAATAGATGTTTATGTTTTTTATCAAATATGATTTGCACTTATTATTACCTTAATTCCTCTTTAGGTGTTTCAGTATTTGCTGCTGTGGACACCAATCAATATTCATGACAAGTCCCTCCTTAGATTCATGTTTTTAAAGGAAACGTGTCACTACACAGTGGACCAGCACACTGCTAGCCTTTTCAAAAACTGAAGTTTCATCACCAAATAAAGTGTTCATCTATATAACTATTCTCCTCCTTGATACCCTACTAAGTTCTTGTTTGTTTGAAATTGACTTCAATGAAAGGATGTCACAATGTTCACAGATCTCTGCAATCAAATATAACCAATAACTGATATGGACAAAATATGACAATAAGATCCGTTTTTACTCACTTTTTATGTTTATTTGGTCCTGATAAATATCTTTGTGAGCAGAAAAACCATGTTCTATACACCTCTAATCTTTCCTCTGCTCCTAAGTCTGTTTCATATTCCCCCCTCTCTCTCTCTCTCTCTCTCTCTCTCTTTGTCTTTCTTTTAAAGGAGATAAAATGGAGCAATGTTACAATAAACATTCCAGGGGGTGTCACCCACCCACAGCCTAATTAGAGACCCGGTAGGCCTAGCAAGATGGATGACGGCTGTGTGTGTCAGGGGAGAGGCAGAGAAGGAGGGGTTGCGGTGCTTCAGTGGCCACTGGTTACGTGCAGGTGGCTCGATGTTAAACGTTAGCTTTTATCTAAGCTTTGAACACAGGTAAGCTCAGGGGCCTGTGCAGGTGTGTGTGTGTGTGTTGGGGGGGGGGGGGGGGGGGGGGGGTAGCAGTTGGGAGTTGTTAGTGGAGCTGATAGAGCCAGAGGCGATCATTTGTCAGCAGGGGATCCCACTTTTGCAGTGCTTTGCTGGGGTCAGAGAGTGACACCGTAATGTGTGTTGTGTTGTGTGTGCAACCACTAATGATGTGGATCATATAGACACTCATGTGGCCGGGGGGGTGGGGGTGGGAGGGGGGGGTTCAGCCGGGTCGCTCAGACTTCAGACAACATCCAGATGCTCTGGTTGAGTAATCACATTGACTCACTGTGTCCCCCATAGGAGTAGACCAAAGAACTCGTGCGTCAATGTGTGTGCCAGTGTGTTTTGTTCTTCAATTAACATGATGAGCCAAGCGATGGCAGAGATCATTTTGGCACTGAGGACAGCAGACCCGACTGTAAACGGTGACTCAGGGGTGATGTCAAAGAGGGAGTCTAAATCATCACCTTTCCTCTTGTCACATCACTGCCAAAAAACTGAAGAAACACACCAGTAAACCTTTTTTTTTTGTTTCTCAGGATGCAAAGCATTACAAATAAACACGTCTTTTAAATTATGTATCTGTATACACAAGTGTGCTTACGCATGAACAAGCCTGAAGACATTGTACAGTAATATGGCAAACAATTAATGAACGCACAGACAGTGTTAACAGCTGAGAAAGTTAGACTGTTTCTTTAAGGAAAAATGATCTCTGAAGTCTTTAAAATGTGTATATACAAAAAAATCAAAAAACTGTGCCATCCATAAAGACATCAAAAATGCACAACTTCATGTTTTAGAGCCCAAACGGAGTTATTCACATGACTTGTTTTGTACAACGAAAGATCTACAAGCCTGAAAAATAAAATTAGTATACTGCCATGAAAGGAAAAGCCACTCATCCAAGTCCTCTATTGTGTAACTCAAACATGACATCAATATAAATCATTTTCCAGGAATGCTGCTCAGAGTGTGGTCTGTGAATTATCCTAAATCACCAGGATACTTCTTCATGGAAAGACACGTCTCTGGTGAGATTTTAAATGTCATTTTTACTATTACTGAGAGCACCTCAATATAATTTCCAGTCACCTTTATTGTATTGAAGTGGAGGCATAAATGTCAGCGACTCAAAAGCTGAAATAATGAATAAGGTTGTGCTGTCTCTCACTCTGTCGTTGAAACTAAATGGCAAAGCTAATCAAAAGAAACATGTCTCACGCTACGAAAATGACTCGAGAGCCTGAGGAACAAAGCATGCACGGATCCTCTGCTGAGAACAAAAAGCCAAGACAGAGAACTAGTTTTGACCACAAAGGAGAATAATGTGGTATTAAGATTCAGGGCCAGGCACTCGTGTTTACCCAAGAGGAAACAAGGACATGACATCGTCTTGGCTCCTGAATTTGTGAATTTGAAGCATCTGGGCCAACCTCTAATTCAGCTATGCATAACTTCCCATTGGCAGGCAGGTCAGGGATGCCGGACTACTCTCTAATACATCTCAGTGGATTACTCTTGCTGTGACCTCCAGCTTTCTCCCTGCATATAACTCAGCAGGCAGGACGCACCAGCAGCTCTTGTTGTGGACACCCATGCTAAAAACACACACGTACTGTATGATGCTTTGAGGAACTTTGATAACTTGTTGGTTTATGTTCAAAGCAAAGTGAGAAAAAAAAAACTGAGATGTCTGAAAACACAAAATGTCCAAGTTATAAAGTTTGTATGGTTTATCTGGATTACTAAAAAAGGACAACAGAATTACAGTAACTCCAGCAGATCACAAGGAATGTGGACAGGCAGCGTGTACAGACAGGCCCAACATGTGATCACATACACGCACACACACACACACATGCACACGCACACACACACACACACGCTGAGAGAGACACCAAGGAGACAAAGGACGCATTACTAAAACTGTACAGTATCACAGGATGATAGTAAGATGGAAAGGATAGATAGATAGATAGATAGATAGATAGTCTGAGCAGCACTAAGTCCATTCCTATACTAAATAATGATCAAAATGTACAGCGTGTATTCGAGGAAGAAGTAATTATCTGAATCAAAAACTATTCTAATAATAGTAGTTCTTAACTTAAATCTTAAGTTGAAGTACTTAGGTATAGAACTAAAATGATGAGCCATTCCACTGTTAAGTCCCCGAAAAAATCAAATTAATTGCAAATTGTTTCGTTTTGATGCATCTTTTAGCAGTTTTTTTTAAGGAAGAAGTCATTGGTTCCAGCTGTGAAAATATGAATGTTCTCTGGTATACTTGAGTCTTCTATGACAATACATGGCATCTGTTTGGGTTTTGGACTCGCAGTCAGAAAACAAGACGTATAAATACATCATTGTGACAAACATGACAAAAATACAAACACAAGGCAAAAATGTATGTTCACTATAAAGATGTCCTGGAGCTCATATAATACATTCAGGCGTATATTCATTCAACAATCTTTTTAATAAGTCTCATAATGTATGATCTGCTTAAAAAAAAAAAACGGGGAAAAAAAAGGAAAGATTCATAATAAAAAAAGAACGAAACATTCTGAACAGAATATAAATGAGAATATAAAATAAGATTTCAGAATATTCAAAATAACTGTTTTTCATGTGGGGAAGTTGTGCATTTTTGTAGGTTATTGGTCAGAAAGTTGGACAGTTGTTACTATTCTCTTTTCCTGTTAAAAGTTATTAAGTTGAGGTATAATGTGTCAGAAAAAGTGTACTTCAGTGTACTGAAGTTTAGACCTGACCCTATTGTACTGTACTGTATATCTCTAATGCACATATTGTAAGAGTTTGTGTAGACTAAAGAAAGAGCTGTCATGTGTTTTCTGAAAGGTTAAAGGTCTCAGTCTTACCCATTGTTAACTTTCAGACAAGTTCAATTATATCACATTTCTTTCTGTCAAACATTCTCAATCTTTCACTGCACTGTAAGTATAGTTTTTTTATTCCCTGGAGGCCACACAGTTTCTCTAAAGGGCACACGTCATGCTAGATTACTTTCCCTGTGCACCTCATCTCGACCCTGTCGGTTTTGGCAAAATAAATGTTGGTCAGTTTTTTTCTTTTAGAGTGGTGAGCTCATCCTGGATTTTCTATTTTTAAGCCGACTGGCTGCTTCCTGCTTGCACACTGCTTCAGTGTGCCGAGTGGTTCTCACAGTGAAACACATGAGGGTGCTGTTTTACCCTCATGATGGAGTTACCTATGTTAATAGGAAAAGAGCTGAGAGGACAGGGACAGTGCACCTGCTTCTTTCCAGTGAGTAAGGTAAGAACAAATCCATGTCATAGAAGAGTCATTTGGATGGAATGGATTTTATTTTGTAATCTGTTGAGTTTCCTCCCTGCGTTTAAAACGAGTTCCCTGAAATGTAAACACTATCTGATCATTTGAATTTGTAACCTAGTTTTAAAAAGTCATAACACTCTGATAAGAACAATCTGATGACTAACTGTGAACACAAACAACTTATCTCACACTAAAAAAAATGATGCCCAGACTTCCAATGTTACTACCAAAGATTTTACTTTAATGATTGAATTCTTGCAAAGAGGCAGACAAAAAAAAACTCAACTAATGATTAATTTGTCTATGTTCATAAATCCAGCAACAGGAACCAATACATTCTTATTTTTTAAGAAATTACCTAAAATCCTATTCACTCACCTCCACCTTGTCTATGATTTAATCTATGATGTATTACTAGTTTAGCCCAGAAGTTTCCGAATGCAATGACCCCCCAATTACATTTAGAACCCCTCATATAAACCAAGACAGACTTTGTGCCTGTGTTTATATTTCCGATCTCCTTTGGTGTCCCATGTATTCTTCTTATTTAACTGTATGGACCTAATAGTAAATGCATCAAGATGTTTTAAGTTAGGGTTTACCATCTGGAGCAGTTTTTCTCTCATATTTCTGCGTGTTTGTACTTTTGCTGTAATTTTAAACTTCTTAGTTATTATTGTGGCATTATGCTTAAACTCCATTCTTTCAAGAGTGTAAATCAGTTTTGCTTTCCTAACCTGCTGTTCATTGCACCACTAAAGTCCACCCTCCAACCCCAGCACCACCACCCTCCCACCCTCACTCCCGCTTCTTCTCCTCCTCTTTTCTCTCTGCTGCCTCCCCAGTGTTGCAGGTTGAATCTGTTGCCCCTATTTCCTGTCACATGGGTTGGAAATTGGATCCCTGCTTTCTACTATCTGTTCCCGTCTGTGTTGATGTCAGTGTAGTAGTAGCTGTGGGACCTGCCTTGAAGTTCAGGGACTTTTAACGCCTGCCAAAGAGCGACTCCTGCACAGACCCGGACAGACAGACAAGGCAGACAGTCACTGAGTCAGTCCAGCAGCCAGCCGCTCTGCGCATCTGTCCGTGAGGCTGCACTTCACCTGAGAGCCAGTCCAGACTCTTAACTCACACGATGGATTCCTGGACAGTCTCAGCCGCACTTTTTCTTGCTGGGGTTATTTCTTCTGCGGCTTTTAGTCATTTCGACACCGGTAAGTGAAACTTTTCTCCTCGCCTTTTCTGTGTATCTATTCCGATAAATCTGCGTTCTAGAAAAGCGTCTTCCAAAGTTGCTCTTTCGCGCACCGGACAAGCTGTCGCCCCCTCCAGAAACGGTACAGTGAACACCAGGCAGATGGTTATAATCAGTGTTTAAGAGATATGCCTTTTACACCGTTTGGTATCGAACATGTCGCAGATTGCAGCAGCAGCAGCTGTAAATTCATTCATAGTTCACCGCTTTGGTTTCAATCTCAGGCTCTGTTTCTCAAACTGCATGACGTCTTTTTCTGGGATGTTTCGGGAAGGCAGCGCCAAACCCCCTAACAAACAACAACGTGAAACTGTTCAGTTATGTTATTTGATTACTTAAAAGAAAGGATTATATGCTCAGGGTAGAGTATGCTATACAGTGTGGCTAGACTTGTTTCAGTGTCCCACTCACCGCACACCTACAGGGTAAACACTAACAGTTCAAACCCATTCCATAAATGCACTCAGATTTGGAAGTGTCCCCCGCGGCTGCTTGCTGCAAGCCCCCTCAAGATTGGGAGTAGATGTAAATCTATATATAGGCTATATATAAATGAGTGGTCTTAGAAATAACCCTTAACCCCTCGTGTGATGTTCATAAAGCCATGTCTTGGTTAAGGGGGGGTGGGGGGGCTTGTAACCCAAACCAGCAGCTTTTACGCACTCGACTCTCCCAGTCCATCAGCTGCGTTACCTCCACACTGTTGTGATTGAACACGATTTCCAATGGTTATGTAAGAACATCTCTTTAAATGTCTCTCCATCTCGACCATAATAAAACTGTTGGCTGCCGTGCATATTGGTCGTCGTGTCCGTATAATTGAACTACAGCAAAAGATCAGTTTCCCCTAAAACGAACCCAAAACCTTCAGCTCGGTCATCTGATATCATCCATTTCATTCACCGTAAAGTTCAGACTAATGCGCGGGGGCTGAGCTCGCTTCTATCTGCTAAACTTCAAAGTGGCGACCGTATCCACACTCAAAGCTTAGGCTATGTATTCAAAAGGAATATTTGGTTTAAATGTGAATATCTAATAATGATGACCACACTAACCAGGCCCCAACTCGCTGTAATTTGCTGTGCGTTTCATGTCGGAGCAGCAAATCCTCGTGCTTTCCTTTTTAATTTTTTTGTCTCTTAATTATACCCTCTGATTTCAAATTAGAGGGTCCAACATCTGGGCTAGTGCGTAAGTACTCCCATGTGTACCTATGTATTAACAAAGTATTTAAAGCAATGGTATTCCCCCTCATAACACTGCAGCTACGAAAGCCAAAGTTTATGTTTAGTTGAAGTCAGCTGTGCCATATGTACTGTACAGTTAAACAATCATTTCATGTGTCTACAACAAGTCAGGTTCCTGGCTGTAAAGGCACTGAAGGACTGTTTGATGCTCTCTGTGCTCTGTTTTGCGTCTAATATGTTTGGACTGTGCATGCTGAACAATAGTATAAAACTAACCACCACCTAAAGTAAAAGTCCTCAACAAAACCGCCAGTGTTTGCAGCAAAATCTCAGCTGTTTGTTCAGATTTCCCTGTGTTATGTTGTCTAGTTTTCTTGCCACTTTGTTTATTTGTTAAACAGCTTATATTTGATTTACATGATTGTTAGGAACTTGTAATTTAAGTGTGTGCTTTTATTTACCACTTGTTTTTGGACCACTCTGCACACCGGTAAGGCATTCTGTAAATGTGAGCCCTACAAGCACCCTAAATCCTCTAGAAACGTCTCACAAGACTTTTTACTTGTTCATTTATTTGGAGAAATTTGTAATCGTTTGTTGTAATCCTTTTCAATGTATTGATTTGTACTTCCACAACATCACCATTACAGTTTGACTGGCAGCCTTTATTGCTTTTAGCACACCGCTCCTACCATTTCTGCATCTGCACTGCCATGATGTAAATGGCATCAAAAGATAAATCAAATGTGCATTTCAATGGACATTAACTCCTTTTGATGCAGGCAGAGTCAGTTAGATTAACTCTCTGACTTCTGGGAGCCCCCAAAACCTGCTTAGGCCCTCTAAAGACTTTAGCTTGCCCTGATCAGGGGATAAGTATGAGCCACGTTAACAGCTAAAAAAAAAAAATAACTCCTTGACTGAACTGAACTGATTGTATCTTCTGATGTTGCTACTTAGATTCTTCCTATAGTACGACTGAGGTTAAGCGTTGTACAGATACATTTTATGGACAGTGAAATCTCTGCCAGGAGAACCCTGGGCCTGCCCGTGATGGCATGAAGAGTAAAATGTTCAAATGTGATTTCTTTCAAATTTGATTTTTTTTTTCCTTTGAAGCTGATTTTGCAGCAGCTTCTTCATGTGCTGACAGACTGCCTTAAACACTTACACTTGACTGCTTTCATTGTCCTGGTTCACTGCAGCGTCTCATCCAGCAGAGGTGTGTTAACGGCAGAAATGTTTTTCATCTTGAACAGAAAGTTTTGTCATGCATCCGGTAGTAAACTAACACAAGTACACATATATAAAAAGACACACAGGTAAAGAGTGAAATGTAGCAACAGGTTAGAGATTGAGCTGCTGTAAGTGCCTTTAAACAAGCTTTAGTCAGAGAACATGCAGCCGTGCATTCCCATACAGCACTCTTCACACTCCGAGTACAGAGGGTTAGCTAACTCTTATCATTAATGTACAGGATGTCTCTTTCACCTGAACTCAGAGGCTTTATAAAGAAACTCATCCAGACTCCCACATGCTGTTGTGTCTGACTGTGGCCTGCCGTTGCTCTCTTGGCAGAGGCTCAGGCCCTTCACACAAATATACACACAAAGTGGAAGCCGAATGCTGTCAGAGCTGTCAAGATGACGCGTAATTGAGTTGCTCTGTAAGCCGGTGATGACGGAGCTGATGGTGTATAGCGAACAAGCTCGAGCTGGTTAATCAGCGGGGAATTATTTGGTTCTCGATTTTCCTGAGATCCACCACGACCAGTCTCACTTGACAGTGAGGGTGGCAGTCGGGTGACAAACGGTTGCGAGTGTCCCGAGGTGCCCTTTTGCACTCGTTTGTTTATGTAAATGATGCATCATCTAATTCAAATGAAAGTTGTTGAGGCGGCCTTTTCATCAAGCCGATGGTGTAGCTGTTGCAGTAAGACAGTTCACCTTTAATGTGATCCTTTATAAACTCAGCGGCGGGGTGAGTAAGATGTTTTCCTGTCAGTACATGCGGGGATAATCTATAATCTGTCTCAGGGGTTTCCCTGCTGGGATGATTAAAGGAGAGGTCTGAAATATTGAGAAATAAGCTTATATGCTTTCCTACTAAGGTTTATACGAGGAGATCAATACACTTCAAATATCTGTACATTAAATATAAAACTCACAGCTTAGCTTAGCTTAGCACAAAGACAGGATCAAACAGCTAGCCTGGTCCTGTTAAAACAAACACAAACGACCTATCAGCACCACTAAAACTGGCTTCGTCACGTTTCTTTCAATAACTGAAATGTAAACCCTGATCTA
This sequence comes from Labrus mixtus, assembly GCF_963584025.1. Lineage (NCBI taxonomy): Eukaryota > Metazoa > Chordata > Actinopteri > Labriformes > Labridae > Labrus > Labrus mixtus. The sequence continues at coordinate 18,277,572 of NC_083616.1, forward strand.
GTTGTGTTGCCGGTGATCAAGGCTAACTGTTTACACCTGTCCCCAATGTTTATCCTGAGCTATTCTAAATTGCTGCCATGTTTGATCAACAGTTATGAGAGACACATCCAACTCACTGACAGGAAGTGAAAAAGCTAAAGAGAGGTGAAGCATTGCTTTGTGAAACTCTACTCTGTAAATCTGTTTTCTTATTCGTCTTGAGTGATTTTCCTTGTGCGCTCATGAGGAAGGAATATACAAGGGACATTGCTTTCTTATTTAAAGACCAGATAGTATTTATTTAGCCAGAAGGAAAACATGTTTGTTGCAGCAGAGAGTTTAAAAAGAGTGCACATATTGAACAGAAGAAGAGGCTTTTGAGACAAAAAGTTCAGAAAGTTATTGATCTACTGTATCTGATCTTATTTCACAGTCTGAACAAGGAAGTGTTCTCAAACACAAACATGACACAAGTGGAGTCACGACGTGTGTCATTTTTTGGCTTTCTTTTTCTTGCGTTTAAAAGAAAAACTGATCGTTTTGGTTGCACCACTCTGATGTTGTGACTTTTTTAGTAATATGAAATGAGATCTCATTACAATAGTGATCACAGAGCTAACAGAAATGAAGCCTGATGAAGAAAACATCAGGTTTATATCAGGCTGTGCTTAGACAACCGAATCGTGGACCAGACACGCATGCAATAACTTGTGAGGCTGCACTGGGAGGATTTGCAAAAGGCTGATGTCTGTGCAGTGAATTCTCTTATCAGACTAACTTTCCGCAGGTTAACTTAACAGGCTTTATTTTCCTGACCAAAGTTGAGATTTTAAGGATTTCTTTCTCTCATTCAACACTGTGCTGTCATATGTCTGCCTTGGGGCATCCCAGGCACAGAGTACTGTGATTTTGGGATGAATGACAGCATGTGTTGTGATTTCCCTTTGTAGCCTAACATGCATAAAAGCTGCTGCACAAACTGGCAACCCTCTGTTTCATCTGGCAACCCGCTCTCCTTCCTGCTCCCCGTTTGATCGTTGTCCAGAGGGGCATGATGTCGGCCTGGACTTTTTCAGATTCATTGCACCCGGCCACAGACGGAACTGGGTGTAGCTGTGTGGTGCAGGAGGAAAGTCAAGGTGGCTTGAATGTGGTTAAAAACAGTGCGCCAAAACTCCTGAACAGAAGCTCAAAGAGGTCTAGTATGTTGTTTTTGATGCTGGCAGTGGTCTAGCCTTGTGATTGATAGGAGATCATGGGGTGTTTTCAGATGTTTGTCTTGCCATCAAGTCAGAATTCAATTGACTGCGTGTGTGTTGCATGTGTATGAATCTCCTGCTTACATTTCCATAAAGGCAAGTCTAAGATTGTCCTGTTGTTATTCTTTGTGCTTTGGGGTGCTGATGGCCTATTGCATTTAGGTTGTGCCCCATGTATGGAGGCCTCCAAGCAGACGGCTGGGATTCAAGTCCGACCTGCAGCTCCTTTCCAGCATGTCATACTCCACTCTCTCTCTCCCGATTTCTTACTCTATCCACTGAGTAAAGGCAAAAAGCCCCTCAATAAAAAAAATCTTCAAAAGATAGCAGTTTCTCGAATGATCAATTACTGTAATCTGTGGAGGTTCATTATTTTACCTTTGACAGCAGTTGAGTAAACAGTTACACAACAAGAAGCAGATGTATTTTCCTTTTCTCCCCGCAGTGTATTTTAAAATAATGTTCAAAGTGGATTCTGTTGATTATTGTTTAAAAACAAAGACCTAAGTTTACTAAGTGTCCAAAAGTAGTGAAAAGTTCCGGCAAAGCCGCCCAGGGATTGAGGTGTGTTGTCAAATTGCTTTTTTTTGTAGGAATGTCACTCCAAAATGTGAGGACATACAATGTCAAATGGTTTGAATAAGAACAGCAAATCCTCAAGTTTATGAGCCACAAAAAAGGTTTGAGGTTCTTACGTGAAGTTCATGATTAGTTTTCTGTCGTTTTCCTTGTCAATTTATCAGTTTATAACGTCAACACTACGTGAGTGTGTTTGTATAAAGTTCAGATGTGAGGCAGCTGTGGCCGTCTGGGGCCTCCGTACACTTCCAGAGTGTCTGTTCCAGAATTCAGAGGAACCACGTCAAGTGTCGAACCATGAGGTCTCACATCCTCAGTCTGATGCCCCTCCTCCCTCCTCCCTACACAGACACAGACACAGACACAGACATACACACACTCACACGCACACGCACACACACGCACACACACTACACACACACGCACAAACACACACACACACGCACAAACACAAAGGGCAGTCTTCACCCAATCCACATTTCTTCCTGTCACCCAATCATCAAATCTGTCTCGACTTAATCCCACTCTCGACTTGTAAACGCAGTCCATACAGTGCAGTTTATGATGGGCCCCCTCAACCTTTGTAACCCCTGAGACAGAGGGATCTTTGTGAGTCTGTGTGTGCCTTTGTACCAGTATTCACGTGTGTGATACTCCCGAGTCGTTTGCCTTGGTTGATAATAACAGACCATCTTCAGCTGTAGAAACACGAGCTTGTGTTGGCAGAGGTGATGGCGATAGAGCGTTGGTCTGAGGAGACAAAGCGGGTTCTTAAAGACTTTAACATGCCTGCTTTCGGTGTGCCAGTAAACCCTCTGTGCTCATTGTGGGGCGTGTGTCAGAGGGCATTATGGGAAGAGTGTGCATAGGGTCTGGGTCTCAGATGTGGGCTGTGTGGTTCCCCCTGCCTTTTCCGACTCAGAGATGGAGATGGAAACCTCTCCTCCCTGATGAGCTTCTGTGCTGCAGATGCAAGTTTAGACAAACCACTGGGGTGGAACTGTACAGTGTGTGCGTGTGTTTGACAGTGTGTAAAAACTGTGCACTGGGAGATTAAAGCCCTTAGAGATTGTACTTCTTCCTAGGTTTTGGTGTGTGTTGTATTTAGCCTTGTGGTTAAAGTAAGTCACTCAGGATTTAATTCTTCCAGTTATCAAAAAATACAATTTATTATGCTGGGTGATCCTTTATCCATTTAAGTGAGAAAAGTAAAGACAGATAAAAAAATCTGTAAAAAAAAAACAACAAAAAAAAACCTTATTTGGAAAATGCCCCAAATCAGCTCAAGTTGGACTTAATCATTAAACTTGACCTAATATGACAATGAACAAATAATAAATTCATAGTAGAGAGTTTTGTTGTCAGTGATCTCAACTTACTCTTATGGTAAAGTGCAGATTTGACCAACTGAATTATACATTATTATATATACATCGTTATATATTTTCATGCTGAGTTAGAAACTCCCTGGTGAAAATAGTAGGACTTATTGTTGGACAATATTTCTTCGGTAGGAAGTCAGTAGTGACCAAAGCAGAGCTAAAGTAGGAGTGAATATGGAGGTTCAATTTATCAGGTAACTGTGAAACGAGAAGCAGTTAAAAAGACAACTCTTTGCTAAGTTGATTACCGTACAACCTTTTCAGGAAATGTAAAAAAAAAAAGTGGTTTTGATGTAAGATTGTTTTGTAGTTTATATATTCCTTTCTCTTGATGTGAGTGTTTTTTAAACTCATTTATTTTTTAAACTGTTTAGCTGTTTTCATTCACTTAACTTTTATATATATTTTCTATTGTTTTGTTTTTTTCCGGGGCTACCAGACTTTATCTAAATCTATGTAAAATAAAAGGTATCTACAAACGTGTTTAATGTAACCTGTCCATTAACATCTATGCATTGTGATGTGATCAATCACATTCTTGAGCACGAAGGAGACAAAAACGGCCCTGAAAAAATTGGCCGTTTAAGTTCCTCATGCTGTCTGACATTTAGTCCTGTTGACTGTTGTGCAAATTGGGCCAAATGTCTTTATACCGCCGCTATCACGGAAAGAAAATAGTAATGACTAGATAAAACTTTTGGAAGGAGCAATCATCTCTTCTGGGGCTGTTGTGCTTATTTCAAAGGTTCAAGCTGATGCGAGTCCCCTGCCTTTCATTCAAGGGCACATAAAAGTAGGAGCATCCATCACAGGACAGAACAATCTACCGGGAACACATAGTTGCTTTTACTGCCTATTTTCTCATCACTCTTTAGAATCATAAGTGAGTTGACAAATGGGCTAATCTCCCTCTAACTTTTGTACAGTCTATAAAACTTTATTCTCCTTTAAATGCCCTCTGTAGGTTGCATGCAGGTCACTCTGTCCTGGTTGTTTACACAGTAAACCCAGTCAGACTGTCTCCACTTTGTATTGTGTCCATGCATAATCCGCTCCATAACAGCCCATAGGGAACCCTCATGAATCTGGAATTGGATGTAGCAAGAGGTTAATTTTATCAATACAACAAGCACACCAACAAAAATCCACTATGCATAATGACTTCTACTGGCTGACTATAGGGAAACCAAACAAAGACTGGGCATTTGTTTTTAGGAGAAAGTTGACACAATTCCAAGGAAACAACATGTTCAAAAGAAGGCACATGGGTCACCTTTCATACCTAGGGACCTTAATTAAAAAAATTGGTATTTGAGATCAAATAGTAATTTTCTTTCCATGATTATAATTTGGGCCTTTTTGCCATGACTGAAAGGAGACAAGAAAACCAGGAAGAAGATAGATTGGTAAACATAAGCATATTATTTCTGAAGACCATCATGAGCACAGCACTAAGCAACGTTTAGCAAAATCATGAAGGCAAAAACTTCCTTTTCACAGGAAGAAACCTCGAGCAGAATATGGGGGGGGGGGGGGCTGCTCTACTGACTGAGCGTAACTGTGCCCCCCAAGGATAAATTAATTTAAAGTGAACTGAACGAAGCTGCTGAGACAGTTGGGTGAAAGATAATTAATTTCCGTTATAATTAATAAAAAATGTTTTATTTAAACAGCTCTTGATATTCTCCTGTTTAACATCTTTGTATATTTAATGTTGGGGCATGTAGCTGTTATTCACTTTTAATCAAATACTTTCTGAAAGACTGAAAAAGGTTTTGTCATCAATTTAAAAAATGTTAGTTGTGGCCTTTCTTTGAATACTACATCAAATAAGTAAACTGCATGTACCATGTTTACCTACCAGTAATATCAGGCAAGAGAGATGCTCCTCCTCCTCCTCCAAGAATTACCCAACACTGTTGTACATCTAAATGGTGCTTTTTAATGAAAAATGTCAATTTAATACGAAGGCATAGCAGATTGTAAAAACGTCATTATCGACTGCTCCAGTGAATATAACACCAGCTGGCAGTAGCTACAGTAATAGAGGGCGAAAGACAGCGGATATTGAGAAGACAGACATAGTGAGTGAGTAGAAAGTCTGAAATGAAGAACATAGAGCACACTATTTTCCCTTTTTATGTATCCCATCGCTCATGATTCACAGCATGTCTTGACTTGTAAAGACAAGCCAAAGTTTTGAAGAATTCCATTATTTTCTTGGCTGAAAATAAGTAGTATCTGGCTCACAGTTGGTAACAGAAGGAGAAAAAAAAAAAGAAACTCCAGGTCATAAATGTGGGCTTCTGTGTCAAGCCGCTGCCCGTTTACTTCCTGTTGACCTCTGGGTAGTGCCCAGGAAAGGTCAAGTTGTGGGTAACGCCCTTGTTCTTCCATGCCAAGGGATTGGAACGCCCATAAAACCACCAACCACTAAGACGGAGAAACAAACCTTGTTATTATGAACACTATCATGCTTATTATCATGCCACAGTGATTCTCGTCCTGTCGTGTTCAAAGGCTTACATTTGTTTTATTAAAGTACAGCTCTCTGTGTTGTTCATTCTTCATCCCTCCATTTCTCTGTTTGAACTTCCACCGAGTTTTCCCCTCACCTTGTGCAAATCACCACCTGCTCAGACGGTCGGTCAGGCGACTCAGCATGCAAAGCAGCCTTGTCTGTCCCGGGATCAAGGTCTATGCTGTGATTGTGGTGCATGGTCATCCTCCCTCAAAGGCCAAGAGCCATGCATGACCACTGCGATAGTGACGTAAAGGACAGAGCGGTGAGAGAAAGAGGCGTCCCCTAAAAAAGTGGATTGAGGTTGAGTGTGTCACTCTGGTCCCTGATCCACGGAGGCGGTCCTGTGAGACAACCTGAAATTAAGCTGTCAGGCCACGGCCGGGTATACACAACTGTCAGGCTGTAAAGCGATAAACAATGTTTAGGTGGGAGAGTGCACACATGTGGCTACTATAGAGGTCTGTGAGGTTTGGTTGCTCGAAGGTCAGTTAAGAGCAGTGTTTTTCTGAATGAGCTGTGACATGTTTTGGATTGAGCTCCATAAAGCACTGCAACACACTTACCCTTTCACAACTTTCTTCATCTCAAGCCATAGACTGTATAAAAGACACAAAGGTAGCCACTGTTATGCCACTTGTTTGTATTCTGTTTTCAAGCTTTGACGTTTTCTAGAAATTTTCAGAAGTGCACATGTGAAGAAAGCAACTCAAACTATCTTGATTTGTCTCAATGTTTTCTTCCGCTCTCTCTCTTTTAGCCGACTCACCCGTCTCTTCCCTTTCCTCCTTTTGCACATTTGGATACTATTATGCATGAGCTTCATCCCCTGGCCTACCCATGTCCCTTGGCATTTGCGTATGCATGAGCAGACCCACTCCAGTCAATGCCGTATGACATTCTCTCCCAGCTTTGCCAGTGCTCTCTGCAGCAGTCAGAGCCCATCAGCTGGAACACACTCCAGGGCGAGAGGGATAAATCAAATAGTCAGAGAGCAGTAATGAAATACCATAGAGCCTTATGTTCGCCTATGAATTCTATTAACTCGCAAACAAGCAATTGTTGTCATTATCAAAACTCAATTTAATTCACTGAGATTGAATTTTAAAGGCGGTTTAAGGCCCCGGGGAGGAAGGAGCTGATGAAAACATTACAGAAGATATAACTTTTTGACTCAACACTGGATTTAAATACAGATGTAAATCAAAATGATGTGTTATCAGCTCTGGGCATTTGTATAAAAGGAAGCACAGCTTTGCTTTTCCCTAAAAGTGCTCATTGGCTTGCGTATTGTTTCTGCACTTAAAGTAGAGCAGGAAAAAATGATTGGTCTTCAGTTTGATTTGCTTTGGTACAAATCCCAAACCATTCTGGCTTCCTGTGTCTGTATTTCTCTTTTTGAAAATACTATTAATAATCCTTTGACATTGTATGATTAAGGTAAATTAGCTGTTTGTCTTTCTTTGATTCAAACATTTGTAACTTGTTCCAAACATCATGCCAGTGATTGGTTTTGGGTGTTTTTGCAAAAATCTCCACTGGCAGACTTTCAAAGCAACCATGTATTTTTGTGGTGTCACATGCAAGTCTGAGTCTTGAGAAGCGTAACCAAGAACATAACTGGAGGATATTGAATTGCTACTGTGTGAGACATGACCTGTCCGGCGAACCTAGTTCTTTTTATACTGCAGTTTTGTTTGGGTCAGGGCCACTGAGGTCTGTGCTCTACTGCGGTAGAGTAATGGCAACCACTTTAAATAAATGGAGAGTAATTTCTTTGCTGAGCCCTAGGGTCTGGTTAGTGTCCAGCTGCAGGAGTTTGTGGCCAAAGAGGCAAATTGTCGCCTTTCCTCTTTGCTGGAAACGCCCACCAACAGCACAGATTTGACAAGGACAAGCAAGTGGACATGACTAAGTGGACAGAGCAAACATTTGGACAAGTGAAGGGAGCAGACGTAGCTAAGTGGACAGCAAACAGAGGAACAAAGCCAATAGCGTGCAGAGCTAAGAAACCATGACAAGGAAACGTGCAGTGGATCAGAAAGGGTTTCACTGTGGTCTCCTTGTAGTGAATATGGAAATAAAATGTCCATTAAGCAGCTAGAATTCCTCAATAGTTGACTGAACTTCAACAGTTCTTGGGCCCTTTAGAAATTCACAGGAAAATCTCAGTCAACCAATTTCACAAACAACTATTGTCCCCTTAAGCTGTGCTGCCAGTGATATCCCATTGCAACGCAAAGCCCTGAGAGAGGCTTGAACTCAAAAGGGGTGAAACCCAACTCGCTAAGAGGCCCTGGTTTAGTTGTCCATCCTGCATGGAAGGTGAATACAGTTCCCAGAGGTGATCACAGAAAAGGTTGGGTCTTCAGCAGCCTACGCGGCACCAGCATACGACCAAGGCCAACGAAGAGCTGGTCACACTCGGCCAGTGCCATGAAACAGAATCTGCTGGCCCTCAATAGATCCTCTGTAATGGATCCTCTTCTTGGAGAGACCGGTGGGATACCCCCTGTCTTTTTACCAGAGCCATCTGGTTCCCAGTAATGCTGCTCTTCCCACAGCCGCACAAACCACAGTGAAAATGGATCTCTTTCACAATCAAGATCAGGAACTAAAGAAGTGCCTGGTTAAAAGGGGTCTGAATGTTGAGCGCTGTGGTCCCCTCTGCAGCAGCCTATTGTGCTCTTGTTATTGTGTCCTTGGAAGTGCACTCTTTTGCGGTTTATCTGACAACCTTGTGTGATTTGATACACTGGAAAATGTGCTCTGCTCATGCTCTGACCAGGTCATCCAGGCAAGATGATTAAAAACGAAAAGGTTTGAACATGTTAGGAAATATAAGGGTACAATCCACAAATTGGAATGAATGTGATTGCAGATTGTTCCAACGCTAACAATAAACAGGCAAAAAGGCAATTCAGAGAACAAGATTAAGACAAATTGTTTTGACACAAAGTAGATTTTCTCCACAAACTACTTTGAATAAATTTGTAAAAAAACAAACAAACCTGAACCTACCAGAAAAACTGAGGGAACAGACCAATGCCTCGATCTGTAGTTAACAAAGATAGACAAAGAAAATGTGCTTGATGTGTTTGCCACTCTCCCCGAATGGGCATGATGGAAAGGTATTGAATACAGATGGGTGTGTGTTTGTTCTCAACACATTTTGGGCTTGTTCATTCAAACTACAGTGTTCAGTATATATCTAAAACTGATCTGTCCTTGTCAACTGCTGAATAACAAAATGCTGAAATAGATCCACAGTTCTTCTGCTTTGGTTAAGTTTTAACACAGTACATGCATCTTTAAGTCTTACTCAGACATTTCATCAACTTGAACCGAATTTCCAGTAACCATGTGGGCTCATTTAAAAAAAAAAAAAAAAAAAAAAAGGGCTTCAAGTTGCTTTCGTAGTCAGGAATCCCAGGTTAATGTTGAGATATTAGAGAATAACTCGACTGTGACTGAATGACTCAGGCCTTTCTTTTGGGTTATTGTTTTCGGGTTTTGTACATTTTCACTGCAATGAAACTTTGAACTCAAGGAGGAACAAAACACACTGTAGACATGAAATGATAATTAGATATATAGTCTCATCAATTGACCGAAAAGTGTTCAGTTTCGAACAAAACGAATTTCATGATTTATTTATTAAAACATTTTCTTTTAATGGGAAGTGTTAAAGCATCTCTAAAATGAAGATTTTCTTGGGCTAATTAATGTCATACTCCAATACAGCAATGTCTGTAAGGCCCCTCTTTTTACTTAGTGCATCAAAACAAGGGTCAATGAGTCTATCTGGTTGTTATTGCAGCATTCATAGATTTTATGAACTCGTTGTAAGGTCAACATTTCCAAGAAAAATCACGATAACAATCCATCACCCGGCAGTGGTTGGTCCACCAGAGAGAGTAGGCCCAAGCAGTGTCCATGTTTCTCTGATCGCAACGGACTGTTACTAGGCTCAAACAAACAAAGAAAGATTGATGACTTCGGTTGATGGAAATTCAAAAACCCGTGCAAATCTGAGGAAAAAGAAACAAGTACGAGGTTCAGATGAAGACAAAAAGGCAAAACAGTCAGTGAGAAGGTTTTTTTGCATCTCTGTTTGAGGGAGACAGACGTGCAGTTACAGATTATCACCATAGGGATTGCCAAAGAGATCAAAACTTAAATATGCAAGGTGTCTGCTTAGATGTAAACTATAGAATTGTATGACACATTGAAATAGCAGCTGCATCTCATCTTTAACAAGTCTCACTTTCAGTGACAACTTTTGAAAAGTCTTGTTGACTATGATTCAAAATCAACTCTAATACAGTATGTTCCCTATCACGTTAACTTGATGCTTAAAATATGTAGTTCATATTGTAGAGAAGCACTTAAAGCAAGAAGAAAAATCACCTGTTTGACCACCACCCGTTTGACCTGTTTGACCACTCTGAATTATCAATTGTGGCAGATGTGTTTTTGTTTACAGTTACATATTTTCTAATTCATAATCTGTTTTTAGGAAACTCAAAAAACAGAGATCAAACTATAAGGCTCTTCCCAACTGCAGGAAAGGAGAAAGGTGGATCTGGTTATAAGTTCTATTGAAGGTTTCAACACCTGCACCTGCTACAGAACTTGTAAATACACTTTTACATGATGAGTTCAATCCAATATTGAAATATTCCTTCCCTTGACACAATGCAAATCTGCACTTTAAAAACAAATCATATTTAAAATCTCTCTATCCAATACCTGTCTGACCTTTTCTCTTCCAGCGATTCACGCAAAAGAAAGGGGAAAAGCAAAGGCTTTATTCTGTCTGAAATAGAGCTGAGCTTTTGATATGGCGTACTTGGTTTTTTGTTTTTTTTAACATTAGCTGTGCAGGTTACTTCGCTCCCTCCCCTCAACCCGAGACCTTTATTTATCCAAGTCAGACCTCATCTTCCGTGGACCCTGTAATCATTCAGGGCCACTGAGAGAGAGAGGGAGAGAGAGAGAGAGAGAGAGAGAGAAGAGACAGAGGAGGGTGGTGTGTGTTTTTGGGGGTGGGGGATCTGAAATGGCTGCACACAATCTCCTCCAACAGCACTGACAGAGCTTCAGTCCAAACCAAACCACATATAATTTACATTCTTCAGATACCAGCTAACCTGAGCACAAACAGGACGATCGAAAACAGGTGTGTTTAGCAACAACCCTCTTCTTTTATGTTTCACCTTTCTTTGAGGCGCTATCTGGCTCTCATGTTGAAGCTTAAAGTGACTTTTCATACAGGGCACAGGGCCTATGTTGGGGATCTGAGGTCCATCCCTGTTGATGCATCAAAATATTACCACTGGAGCACAATGAAACAAGGAAATCACCCTGCAGGAGAAGCGAGCTGAAGCCATACTGGCCACGCTGCTTACATAATCTTACCGCAGATTGATCACTGCCTTTGAGAGGCCGGCCCGTTGTGAGGAGAGGAGTTAGGGAACTGACAGACATGAGCACTTCAACACACACACACACACACACACACACACACACACACACACACACACACACACAGTGGTCGATATGTACAGTGCAGTGATGAGTGGGTGAGAATGCCATCACCGTAGTGACACTGGCCATACCACTCGCAGAGCAAAGAAGCCTGTAGTGCGTGTCCCCCACCTCGCATCCATCTTTAAATACTGCGGCTGCTCCACTGATGAAAATTGCTCTCTTTCATTCTTGCTGTAAGAGCATCTGGGGGGGGGGGGGGGGGGGGGGGGGGAGTGTGGGTATGATGGGGGGGGGATAATGTGGGTAGTGCAGACTCATGCATGTTTGTCCTCGCTTATGTATATCAGGGCAAGATGACTGAGAGATCATTTTACAATCCATTTACAGGGAAAACAAAGAAGATGAAAATAGGCTTAAACACCCCTATGCACACATGGCCATTAGCAACTGTGAGCCATCATGAGTTTTTATCACAGGGATCCTCTGCTTATCAAAGGCTGCATCAGATGAGGAACCCTTATGTAGAGTATTTTGTTCTCTTCGCAGAGGACATGCATTAGCAAGACATGTTTTAAGCCCTGCATTGGTTGTTTTCTTGCTAGGTTAGCTCCTCTGGATTGAGAATATGTACCTTCAAACTCCGACCCCTCGCCTTTGAGACGCTAACTCTGTGTTCGCTGTTTATTTTACGAGGCTGGGCTTTGTCAGCCCTGTCTATAATGCTTGAAATGTGAAATGAATCCAGTCGCTCCTTCATTCCTGCTATGCACAAGAAGGAGCAAATTAGAGCCTGGGTTAACACTCCGCAGGATCATAAAAACAGTCTTTGTCACACCCTGACTCACTCTGTATTTGCCCCTTTTCTTTCAGTGCTGCTTGTTTTTGCTTCCTTTGTCATCACTAAGTAAACCCTTGCCTCAGTCCCAATGCTCTGCTCTAAGTTGCAGTTTGTTTCAATTTAGGATGGATCAATCCCAGACCCACTAGTTGTGCACCTTTAGAAAGCTCTGAACCCAATACCCTCATCCCATATTGGCTCCTTGTTCTCTTCTTCCTCTGTCCTGTGCCCTCACTTATGTCTCTGCTTACTCCTGGCTGCATACGCTTGTTTTCTGTGGTGTCACAGTTGGTTTAAAGCAGGTTCACTGGCATGTGTTGAGTATGCGGGAGATATCCTCATTCTTACTTTATGGAGAGGTGTGTGACTGTAAATGTACGTGTGAGAAACTATTAAAAACAAGGAAAATGTCAGGCATGAAGAAGCTTTCAATGATCTCTATATGTATGGCCTCTTTTTCAGTGGATTGCGCTTGTGACTTTAGGACTCACTAAGGATGTTCAAGAGGGAGGTAGTTGAACGCGACGCCTCATCTGCACTCATGTCATCTGGGCTGGTGTGTCCCTAATGTCGGCATTTTGCCAGCTGCTTCCCCCCCCCCCTGGGTTTCACCTAGTCACTGAATGTCCTTTACGTCATCTTTAGAGTCTGCAGCCCATCAGTCACTCCCTGAACCTCTGCCAAGCAAAACTCAAAATCGTCCCACCTCAATCCATCCTTGTCCACTCACAGAGCCAAAAACCGACTTGGCTCATCTAGACTGTGTTTTTTTTTTCAGATATCATCCCGACTACTGCAGGAAATCCTACATAAGATTTATATTTCATGTGCGTCACTATGTTTTCTGATTGATTTTTCAAAATCACTCTGCACATGACACTTTTGAATTTGGAGTCAGAGAGCAGCTTGTGGTTATAAACCTTTTATGCTTTCCATTTTTTTTTACAAGCAACTTCAAACAGTGGGTTTAATTTTGGCAGCTTGTTTGGCCTATCGCTTGCTCCAGCAGATTAGACTCTTTCCATTACAGAGCTAAATAATAGGGGCAGCACTAAACCGAGATGGGGCCGCATTTTATAGGTGCTACCCTGCAGCTTTGGCAGGGAGTCCTTTGGGTCTGTGGCTACTGTGGTAGTGAACTCGGGCGGTATAGTGCACTGCATAGTTTTTTTCAGGATGAATGGTGGTGAATGAATGGAGACTATTTTGGGACTCAGTGAGGTCTTGGTTTATGACCTGGTTATCTGGGGCTACAACCGGTGACAAAAGCCTGAAATGAAAAGAAGGACTGTAAAAGTCATGTGCCAATTTAATGTGTTAGCAGCATCTCTAGTCATCACTCGGACCTTTTATTTGGACAATTTCATGGACTCTCTTACATGAGGGTAGATGTCTTACAGGAGAGTGTTAGAATGAGTACAATCCCTCTCTTCAGCAACATCTGACTTTAAAAGAGCCTCAATGAATCTGTGGCTATCTGCGAAACCTGCATAATAAATGTGAAGCAGTTTGATGTGGTTTTGATGTGGAAATAGATGCTTCTGGGGAAAAGGAGAACCAGACTTTGCTGCAACCAGCTGTGCCAACCCCCCTTCAGAAAAAAATAAATTCTTTAACCTGCTACATCTGGCCTGGTTCGGCCTGTCCTTGGCCTCTGTTCTTACTACACTGACATTAATCAGCCCCACAACAGTAATGGCTACCAGGACACTGTGCAAGGGAAACGTATTGTGGCATATTAATAATCTTGTAAGTAGACTAAAGAAGGTCCCTGAAACTTAGCACTGAGTGTGCAGCTTAAACTGTTTGCTGGTGTTAATGCTTGTACAGATCAATGTTTTGCATTTTACTGTAAATGCAAATTTCTATGATGAACCCATTCTTTATAATTGTATTAAAGTGGAAATATTGCTCAGAGCTTGAACCATGTAATAAAGATGGAAGGAAGCTCTTCATGTCAGCCCTCTGTTAGGAAGCAGTCGTCTGTAATTATTGCTGCTTTTTATCCTTTGTAGCAAACACAACAAACAAGTGCTTTTGTGTGACCTGGCAACATGTTTCAGGGAAACCGTTTGTTTGTAACCTGGTTTGTTTGTGTTTCTGAGATCACGTGACTAAAACCCCTCACTCTTTGCTTTCTCTCTTTGCCCCCTCCTGTTTGCTTTCTTGGTGCATCAAGTGCATTTGAAGTTGCAATGTGGAAGTCATTAGCCACAAAACCCGACAAATATAATAACAGGGCGATTAGCTCTCTCAGCAATTCTCTGCTGTTTTTCCTTTTTTACTTCTCTCATCTGTTTAGCTGGGGTGGTGCAGCGTTCTGTGAGCTTGGTGGAGGGCGAGTCTCAGTCTTCTACTCTTTCCCGGACTTTTTCTATTTGTAGATCTGCATACATTTTATTGGAGGTTTTTTTCCCCCTTCTCTCGGTCTTTCATGCGGTGGTGGTTCTGTTTCCCATCACGGCCCATGATGAAACCACAAGAAAGTGCAGACCCGTGTGACGAGAGCGCAACTGTTGCTTGGTGACAAGGAAAGGGATGTGATGGGGGGGCTGGGTGTGTTTTGTAAGGGAGTGGATGTGGTGACTATACAATCAGTAGGAAAGCTCTTCATTTTCTACAGGACAAGGATAAAATGCTCATATCGGCACCGCTTCAATTTAAAATTGGCCTTTTCTCTTAAGCTTGATAGATATGTGGTCATCCACAGGGCTTTTAAATGGACCATTCATCTTTACGATGGCCTCACTTATCTCGGAGTCCTTTGCAGATCTACTACTTCCCATACTCACCACAAGCAAATGGTGCCTTGAAACCACATGGAACACCCCCCTGTCTTCCTCCTGCTGGTATTATGCTGCCATATTTACCATCGTGTCCTGGAAAGCTAACTTGGCTGCAGCAGGGCAGACTGATTGCCAGCAGCAGCTTGTTCCAAGCGGACCATGTGCATACAAACTCCCCATCCTGAAACCCCAGTAAAGTTTTCTGAAGGAGAAGAGAATACATTTACAAAGTCATTTGGCTCTTTCTTTTTGATACAGTGTGTTGAGAAGTGCTGCATGCAGCCAAGTTCAGTCATTTTAATACCCGTTTTTTTGAGAGTGAGAAGATATTTGAAGGACGTGAGCTCATTGGGGATGCAGTAGGCTGCCCTGTCCCTGCCTGATGGTATCGTCTCTGACTGGAGCAGTAACAATCCTGATTGCTTCTGGGGAGCAGTGACTCATGATTGTTCGTCTGCCGCTGCCAAACTCTCAATAGTAGTGTTTTCCTTCCTCTGTCATTCTGTCAAAGTCTCTGCTGGCATCTAAGTAAATGAAATCTTATCATCTGAACTCTGCCTTCCAAATATGATAATGTGTGTGACAGATGCAAATACCATCACATTTCCTGAACTATACTAGAGCAGCTTACACAAATGTTGGTATCGGAAACAAAGGGCTCCCCAGTTTAATTGGACAACTCAAATCATCAGTCGGGAAAACCCAGGGCTGGCCCAGAGGATTCCTAGGATTCCTCATAATGTCCATTCATTGTAACAGGAACCAAATTGAAGGGTTAACACCCACTCACAAGGTATGCAAATGAGTCAAAGGACTGGTGAAATAATTTTCACGTTAAAACTAAGCTATCACTGAGTTTCCCCCAGCTCTTTCTCTGATTCCTTTGATCACTGGTAATTGTTAAAAATGACAGGGATGTGACTTGAAATTTGTCTGCTGCAACTGTGTGAATTCTTTAACAGAAAATGCTTTCAAACGTCTATCTTCTAGATATTCTATGAGATCCATGTAGTCTGATATGGGAGTGTAGTGTTTTGATTAAACAACAAGGAACAAATGGTCCAAGCTTTGTCATGAACACAAAGTCTGACTCCAATGACATAATTGTCTTTGTCTAAAGCTGTTATCAGTAAACCAATTGATTTTCCTAGTGTTACACTCTGAAGATCTGGACCTCAGTGATCAACTGCACATGCATCAATTGAGACCTTGTTAATGTGTGTTATTTGTCACGCCATGTCTGTCCTCTGTCTGCCTGACAATAACTTTTCCCCCTGCCCCTCTCATCACTTTCTCCTGTAAGGGTAAGGAGAGCGTGACCCCTGTTGTAACACCATTAAACTGTTTTCTTTAATTTTATAGAGTTGTGTTCTGCCTCAGCCTCTGTCTCTGTCTCTCTGTCTTTCTTGATTACATTTAAAATCCAGTGGTTGGGATCCCGGGGTACTGACGCGCTATTAATTTGCTAAGAGAGAGGGAAGCCATTTTCACAGACAATAGAGTGGCATCATAATAACAGGAACTCGCTGTTGAACTCCTGTCAGCCTGACGATGAATGGCTGATAAGCTTGACTGCACAACACAGTCGAAACAACTTTAATTAAAAGCAACTTGGCTGAGACACTGAGAACAGCCAGGGCCTTTTGATTTACTCTAAAATTAAGTGCTAGCTGTACTTTTGTGGTGACTCCAATAGGCCTGGAGTGCTTGTTTGCGTGCAAGCTCAGGCTGTAAATATCACAAAGCATGGTACAGAGTATGAAAAGCTAATTACTAAACATATTCAGCTTTCACAACATTTGTATCTCGTTTTCAGTCCTCACAAGTCTTCATTCCTAAACTCTTTGAGGTATTTTTACTCTCATTAATGCCATGTGGATCCTCTAAACCTGAAAAATTGGCATCTAAACGTTGCCATCAAAAGATGGACTTGGCAACAATCAACAAAGGTCGTATTTAAAGTGTTTGAGGCTAGGCAGAGGCAGTAGATGAAGAAAGAGTACAAGAGAAGAGAAGAGAAGTAAAAAAGTTTGAAAACAACAGACCCAAAAGAGAATGACTGAGAGGCGAGGAGCACAGCTGGCTCACTTAGGGGTATAATGACTGTCATATCGCACGGCATTAGCTCATACTCAGCCCAGACAGCTTGACTTGCTGAAAGAAGCCGGTCATTGGCTTACCACGTACATAGCAACAATATCCCATAGAGACGCATCAAACAAGCGAGTATGTGATTTTTTTTTTTTATCAAATTTGATTGACAAGCATGTTGTACAGTATGTGCTCCGGGGTCTACAATTTCAATAGTGGTTCATAGGCTACTTGACAGTATTACTTGTAAGTTTTAAATACTGAAAGTTTGTCAGAGTAGGCCTATGTGCTTTTTAAAGAATGAGGATGTGGTTTGGTTTTCAAATCACCCATCTCTGATTCTTCATCATCTGCTGTCACCAGCCACAATTCCTTACTTTCTCCCCTAAGTGGAAACTCCTCCTCATGACAGTCCAAAGGTCCTGTGCTCCACTCCTTTGGTGCTTCAATCTCCGAGGCCTGGCACGTCAAACCAGCTTACAGTAACAAAAACAAACAACCTATCCATCAGGAGACTCTTAATGAGACTTCAGGCAGAGCAAGTAAAAGGACATCAGAGGGAAAACCCTTAAATTTTTAATGTATACAATTAGATCTAGTATCACCCTAGTCAGTGAGTAAAGTTTTAATTTTGTGTGGATTTCTGGGGCATTAGATAGGAAATAGGATAGACTCAGAAATTTGTGATGAGAGTTGGGTTGATATGAAGCAGAGATAGATAGATAGATAGATAGATAGATAGATAGATACTTTATTGATCCAGAGGGAAATTCAAAGCATCCAGTAGCAGGTTACAAAGACGTACATGACATGAAACATTTGTTACAAATGAAACCACAAAACCGACGCCCCCCTCCCACACATATATATTAACCCGAAAAAAAGATTTAAAGAATACCCCTAAGGGAAGAGGTTCAGAGTTGAGCCAATGGTCGCTGTGTTGAGGATTGAGCCTCTGCATATATTTGCAGACACTCTTAACTACTGAGCCAAACCAGCATCTCTAAAGTTGTGTTTTTGTACAATAATCAGTGAGGCCACACTTGCAGAAACACATTTTGATGATGTTCATGAACTTTGAACTAGACCCAACAGTGATGTCAGGTCTTGACCATGTGCCTTTGCAAGATTTGAGGATGATGTATGACTTGCGGCATTTTTTTGTTTTTAAAACGTTGTCCTCAAAAAAAACGTTTTTTTTTTTTTTTGTCAAAGAATGTTTGACAAACTGTGGCATATCAGCTTTGTCAGGGAATAAGAAAACAATAAAATAACATACAAATGCCACACACAAAAAACACTGTAGACTGGGATTCTTATGTACCGTGTTGAAGATCCTGTTTTTGTCTTTTTACACTATAGGAGTATCCTGCTCTGTCAACATTCGTAGTAATTATGAGCACCTGCAGTATGAGTAATCATAACAGTCACATAATAAATTGAAATATTCCATACTAATGCAATCATATGAAGTTTTCAGTCTTGGCTGTTAGAACTCCCTTGACAGGAGCCCCTGAGGCTCAAAATGATGAGCAGTGAGGGCTCATCACGCTCCCATCAGCCATTGTTTATTTGAATTCCCTCTCTACGGGAAGAAAAGCCTTCCCCCCGCCATTGTTTTGCCTTGGGAAACTGTCTCTCTTTTTTTCTCACTCCCCCTCTTTGACTATGCCATATGGTTGTCATACACTTCCTGGAAATTCAAGCCATGTTTGCTTTTGTTGTATATCTGTGGGGCAGGTTTTTCGGTACGCTCCTGCGTCGACATTAATTGAAACAATACTGTGATTGATCTTGCTTTAACATGCTTGGCCCGAGCTGAAATGGATAGAGCCTCGGTAAGAAAAGTAATTATTCCAAACTTCTACGGCCATTCCAAACACATTACAACATTTTAATAGCACGTGAGTGTTTCACTGAATCCAGACTCTCCATAAAGCAGGTCACATGTGTAGCTGCTTTTCACATGCCTTATTTAAAGCTCTCGCCAAGCTTACGATTTACACCTTATTGGATGTTTTATCCATTATTTCAGACAAGTAAATTCTCTGACCTTCTCTGTCTTATTTCCCTCTTCCAGAGTGCTACACTGCAAACGGAGAGGACTACAGGGGCTTTCAGAACCAAACCAGCCTGCATGGTGGTAAACCCTGCCTCTTCTGGAATGAGACCTTCCAGCACCCTTACAACACCCTCAAGTACCCCAATGGAGAAGGGGGTTTGGGCAGACACAACTACTGCAGGTGAGTTCCTTTTCTTTATCTGTAAGTTCACATGCAGTGGGTTTACTTCTTGAAACTTGTGATTTAAAAAAGCATCAACTACTTAGTGAAATGTAATGTCAATAAAACATAGTTGAAACTCAAGTTTACAGCTTGCAGCTTACAGGATAGCAGGGTTGAGGAACGAGATGAAAACATAGTCTGAGGCTGAAAGGTTGAAGGCAGATTGACAGGCAGAGTTTGTGGCCATATTAAATCACCTAAAAAATGTTCACATCAGCACTTATTGAAGTATGATGCGCTAATTAATCTCTGAAACAGATGTTCCTAATCTTTTTGACTTCAAACCCCTTAATGCAAAGCAGGTGCCAAAAGTTAAATAACTGCTTTTACGTAACGTAACATCTTTCTAGTCCTCAAAGCTTTTAAAGAGCTCTACAGGTACTTACCCCTTTTGCACAGACATTCTTAAGCAATCTGGTTTAGCACCTTTCCTTCTGACATTTTGACATTCACTCTTTCGATTAAAGGACGACCTGGTTTATACCATCCAGTGTTTCCTTACTCACATTTGAAGAAAGTCTGAAAAGTTGATGAGAATCAAAGTTTAAATGAGGCTAAAATATGTTTTTTTTCTATATTCCACCAATCATTTCATGATCCCTCGGATCTCACCTTGTAATGATTTTAGTAATAGAACTTAATTACTTAAGCTTTTCTTCATTTGTCTTGTGATTTTTACGCCTGAGGTCACACCTACTTATTCACACACTGATGGCAGAAGCTGCTATGTAAAGTGTCCATAAGTATTTACTAATCCCAGTCACACACATTCACAAGCTGCAGATAACACAGTGGGAGCAATTTGGGGTTAAGTGTCTTGCCCAAGCACATGTGGCTGCAGGAGCTGGGGCTTGAACCCTGACCTTCCGGTTGAGAGGCGACCGGCTCTACACTGAACCACAGCCGCCAACGATGCTCTAACTCTGTCTGCACTAAAAGCAAAACAGTTCTGTCTTTTTGTTTTATCGTAAAGCAATCTGCTTTTGGCCTGGAAATAAAGCAAATTCCCCACAGAGTCTTAAACAGTGGCTAACAGTTACTGCTGCCAAAATCTTTAGCAGATATCTTTTATGTTTATGGCATGTAAAGTTAACGCATTGATGTAAAAGTGCTTTGAGTGGCACCTTTGAAACTCATCTTTATGAGACGGACTGATGTTTGACGGAGATTTAAACTTCATAGACAAAGCATTTGACTCGATTAATAATTTAAAATCAGGCCGTTGGTGTTTTGCAGAGGGTTTGAGCTCAGGGGAAATGCTCAGTCATTCCACCTGAATTTTTAATCGGCACCCAAACTGAACGTTTAGCCCCGTCATCGCAAAGGATGCAAACGCGCTTGAAGAGTTTGTACAAGCAAATCTCCGTCCCTCATCCGTGTAATGTGAGGGGACATGGCGGCTTTGGGTGTCTGAAAATCCCTTTTGTATCCATCAGGCACACTCCAAGCACGAATCTCAGTTTTGCCTGAACGATTGTCAAACTTGTGTTTTTGCTGGTTGATGCACTTGCAGTTCAAATCGTCCAAGACGTCCAGAACAGTGGCTTGGGACATTTAGCCAATCCATAAGAAACAGAAAGCCCCCCCTCCCCTACTCCTCCTCCTCATCCCAAAGCCTCTGAAACATTTCTCTAACTCATGGTTGTAAACTCATCACACAGCAATGCTTTGAAGTGGCACTGGACAGATTTGTTTTTACTTGAACTGGATGGGAATTTGGAAGATTTATGAGGAGGATACAGGCAGATGATCGTGGAGGGCTTTCCCGGGACATTAGGAATGCATTATGTTCAACAAGCGGTTCAAAATGGACATATCCAATGTTTGGATTTGGCTGTTTTTTTGGCAGCAGATGCAGTCAGCAGCTTTTCCAACTCACTGACAGCTCGTGGCTTTGTTTCTGTCGCTTAGGGCTGCAGCCACGACTTCTCTCAGTCTCTCTGTTCGACGCCCTGCATGTACAGAGTCACACCTCAGCAGCGCTCTGGGGACAGAGGTGGCCACTTCATTGTGAAAAGATGAGGGATGGTATTTATGGCATGTCTGCACAGGGTCAAGTATTTGATCATGTGTCCACCCATGAGTGTATGTGTGTTGTCTGCACATTCGGTGAACGTGTACGTGCCTGCAGAGAAAAGGGTTACCCCGCTGCAAAGAAAGATGTGTCGCATTTGATTTGTTTGATCACAGAATGTTGGCTTGCTGTGTTGCTCGATTTGGATTGCAAATCTCTTTATTTACATGATGTGCATCTTGCAATTCAAATTCCGTTTTCCCACTTCCCATTGCCTCTACCCTTAAGGCTCTCTCTCATCTCCCTCGCTTGTGCGTCTTTCATCTGAGGCTTACATTTGTTAATATGTTTCAGGCCATAACTTCACATTAGGGGGTAATTCTTAGACAAGAGGGGGAGGTGAACACACGAGGGAGGGGTTAAAGAGGAGAGCCAGGGCACTTTTGGCATGTCAGACCCCGAGGCAAATTGTGGTTTTATGAGATTAGAGCTTAGGCCAGGACACAGGTGGATAATGCAAAGCTTGGAATCACTACATGTCTTAACTTTAGCACATGGCTCTGAGCACGTATCAGATGTTGAGAGGCCTAGAAGTAGAGGATTACACACTCACTTCTTGTCCCCTTGCTGGAGTTTTCCCGGTGGTGATTTAGCTGAGAGGGCACCATAGTAGTGCTGCAGAAAGAGCCCTAACAGCCCCCACATTTCATCTTTATAGCCTGTTATAAAATACTCCAGGGAAAACAGGGGGAAAACTGGGCAGAGGGGAAATGTCACATTGTTCGCCTGCGGAAAAAAAAAAAAAGCACAAAGCTTCAGGAAAAGGACAACAGCTCTCGTGTCTTAGCTGAGACTTAGAGAGACTTACTTTAACAATGAATATCACATTACAGAATCAATTTCATCTAATAAAAATAAGTAAATCATGTCTGTATTTTTTTTTGACTATTCTACACAATAATAAGAGACCTTTTTACTTCTTAAATACTTGAACATTTTCTATACTTATTGAGTTATATAAGAATAACGTAAAATCAATGTCCTGATTTATGTTTCATTTATAGTTCCTTTTCAATCAACTGTTCCTACAGCCTCATATTGGGACCCTCCCCCGCCCCGGTGCATTAGAATGAGGGTGTGAAGTGCATGACGGTTCAGTGGGTGGTTCAGTAGCTTTGTGAGCCATTTCCTTGCTATTTATATGCAGGTGTGTATGTGTAGTGTACAATTTATGAGAGTCCACTATGGCTTCTTATGCTTTCCTCTTACATAGATGAGATAATGGAAATGCCAGAGTGAATAGTGTTCCCCAAGTTGATTGCAATTGGATCTTCATGACGGTGGGTGCAAATCTGGAATCAGGCAAAGTGCAGACATGTTGTCGGTTGTTTGAACGTCTAAATTACAACCCCGGTGTGCTGCCTCATATAAAGATGAAGTTAATGGAAGTGTCCCACAAGAAGAAGCATTTGCCATCAACATTATAGTAATCTCAGGATTGATAAATGTTTGTGCATTCATCCTGAAACGGTCAAACACTTTTTTTTTTTTAACCATGTAGCTATCTTTTGTTTTAGCTCTAATGTTCTGAGATTTCTGCTCCCAACAGGGAGAGAAGGGTTTCTTTACGGTTCTCTGTTCTTTTTACAAATATTCATTTACATTTTGTGGTCAGTTAAAACCAAACCTCAGGTATAATTAAACCATTTTAGTGAATTGAGTGTGACCACTTATTTAAACTTTTACCTTTGATGTTAAGAAATCATGTTGTTACTGTCAGTTTATAATGGGCAAGGCTTAAACACTACAAAAACCAGGAACTTCAGCCATTGTTGCCTTAAACAATCAACCAGTCAGAGGCTCTAAGAGGAGCAGCAAATTCAGAGAAATGTGTTGAAAGCTAAATAAAGCACAGTTGTTGTCAAATTACTTGATTCACATGCATTCCAGTTAATTTATTTATTTAAGAACAGTTTTTTACGTTTTGCTACAGATTAAAGTTTATGTTTTATCCATAGTAAGGAGTGCAGATGACAGTATTATAAGCTAAATGACACATTTCCTGCTGAAGTGAACCTTGGAAATTGTAGTCAAGGAACATAGTGATGTGCTTACAAGCTAGCATGACATAAGTAATAACACAACCTCGTGTTTAGTGGACTGTGAGAGAACAACAATAGACAGTAGACTATACATATCATCCAACAAGCCACTCACTTTCAATACATGCATTCATGCAGCACAGCAGCAAGCAGCAGTTTGCATGCTAAATCATCCAAGTCAATTAAAGAGTCTTCTCCCAGGCAGTAAATAGCCAGTCTCTGATCTGCTGTTGACCTCAAATCCCACTCCAGACAACCTCTCAGCACCATTTCTTAATAGGCATTTCTACTCTTTTAAATTCAGCGAAATGAAGTGTAGCTCTCATCTTATTTGTATTCATAAATTAAACTAATGTTCCTCCAGAATCTGACTGAACTCGTGAAAAACCCCTAAGCGTGTTATTTGCAACATTAGCACACATACTTTGATGTGATTATTTTAGAATTTGTAGATGTAGTTTGACAGTGCCAGGCAGTTTAAAAATGTCCTTAAATTTTCCAGTTAAGGTATGGGGAAAAATGGTTATTACAGGAAACCTTTTGAACGGCAGCCAACCCTGAGCAGCTGCTTTTTCTCTGTGTTCAGATGTAAGCTGCTCCTGGCTTTAACGGCAGGACCGGAGAACCTGGGAGGAAAAACCCAATGTGGCTATAATTGGCTCTGTACCCAAGTGTGTGGCTCACTCGGAGCGAAATGAGTCAATCAGCGTAATTGTGCCAATTAAGTGTCCAAACATCTTCTGTGATCTACCTCTGGGTATGGGAGTGTTTCAACAAGCTCTTCTACTTAGAGCCATCTCTGACGCACATGGATGTGAATGCAGCCCCTACGAAAAAACAACCCTAAACACACACGCACATATACACACTCCAGCAAAAACTTTTATCTATACGAGGACTGAAGTTTTTCTCTGTGCTGCGGGGTTAAACAAATGGATTTCCATCTATCGAAGTCTGCTCTTATCTGCACAGTGGCACCTGAGCTAATCTGACACTGTCTGCTTTCCAACTGCTTTGTCTTTGCTCTCTCCCCTCAAACACACACACACACACACACACACACACACACACACACACACTAGCCCAACCCCGCACACACTGGTACTCAGGGCAGGATTATGTTTCTCTGTCATGTGGGCTAGCCTGTTCACCTCAGTGATGTAGATGATGTTCCCATGCTACTGCAAAAAGGGTGCGTGCAGGTGTTCCTGTGTGTTTCTGTTGTGTGTGTGTGTGTGCGTATGTGTGTGTGTGTGCGTATGTGTGTGTGTGTGTATGTGTATGTGTCTGTAGGGGGACAAGGGTTTTTTGGATAGAGGTTAGGGACACCACATAATTTACTGATCAAAGCTGCCGGTGGGTCGGACTTGGTATGGGTGTTCCTCTGAGGATATTTAGTTAATGATGATGGTTGTAATTCATGTCTGCCTCCTTAGGGGGTGATTAAAAGAGCAGTAAATTACATAAGTGGCTATAGATGGCTTCTTGGGAGTCTTATTTCAAATAGGGTCTATTAGGCTTTGACAAGCATGAAACGGAGAAGGGGAGAGAGACGTAGAGAAAAGGTACATAATCCAATATTTTGATGGTTGGATTTTGGACTTGTGTTTATGCTGTTCTTTTTCCAGCAGTAGCCTCAGGCTAAATAAACAGGTGTTTGCCTCCAATCTGGGTGGAGCAATAAATAGATCTGGGATCATGATACGGTATTAAAATTTACTGGAAAACAAGGCTGGGTTCTTTTTGACATGGGAAAATTTCAGGTTGTGGTTAAGCGCTGTGTTGTTTCTCTTTTAGATTAGAAGAAAAAAAAAAAGTGAATAGATTAACCCTTTCTACAAACTTTACTTTACAGTGATAACAGTTTGCCAAGTATTGAGAATGAAAAGCTTTGAGGCAGTTAAACTTGAGTTCAACCCTAGAAGTCTTTACAGCGACATATTTGTCAATACCCCATTTTGAGTGTGAAAAGAGAGGAGGAAACTCTGGAAAGTGTTTTTGATAGGAGAAGAAAAGAAATGGAAACGCCCTTCACAACTTTGCTCACAAAAGGCGAAACGGGATAGTGCGGCGCCCCGAGGCTTTGTCAAGATGCTACAAAAAGGTGTGTCAAATAACGAAAAAAAGGTCTCTGGCAATTACACTCAGTACTAAAGAAAAATAGCAATGTCATCTTAGAAGGCCGTTTTCTCTCATTGACAGTTTTTTCTTTTCCTGCAATAGAGCTTAAAGATCTGAAAATGACACCAATGTGAGCTCCAACCGCATACTTGCTGCTTAGATTTCATTTAGCAGTAGTTAAAAGTAGAGTCATTATTCACATGAACACCCTGGAGATAAGGAGCCAGCTCAAAGCCATCTTCACTCCCACCTCTCATCACTTTTGTAAGTGAAGCTGAAAAGCTTAAGCATCTGCCAGTCAAAGTGTGATGGGTTCAAAGTGCCTCGATGAGGTTAAAAAAGAAGCCACAGCCTCAGACAAAAGCTTTGCCCCATCCTCCCATCCATTTTTTTAAGGTTGTGCCTGGCCCCCCGAACAAAGAGCCCCCCTCCCCTGCCCCTGACCTCCAGCCTTCAGAGAGCCATTGGTCTGGCCCTTGACTGACATGCACGGTCAAGCCTCCAGAAGACAGAGGAGGACGCTCTGAGTACTAAAGAGAGCTGCTGGGATGATTGACACAGCGTAGATAATCTCCCACTGAAACATCATTGAGCATTCAGCCCTCTGCAGCAGGGTTTTTAGTTTAGTCTGTCATTGAGTTGTTTTGCCCTCATACCTTTAATATGGACCCTCTAACTCTACCTCTTGCTCCTTTTACACACACACACACACACACACACACACACACACACACACACACACACACACACACACACACACACACACAGAGTAATTGCAAAGTGTATGAGAGAGGACAGAAAAGGGAGGTGGAGGAGCAGCTCTAGCTAAAGCTCTGACTTTTCCTTTTGCACTAAAATCCTCTTCAACTTTAAGTCAAAAAGAACTTGTGTGCCAATATAGAGACAAACACACATTACCAGACTGAATCTTTGTAGTATGTGCATGCTCTAAATTTGATTCCTCTGTGTCTGCAGGAATCCTGACGGAGACGTTCAGCCGTGGTGCTACATTGCTGATCATGAGGATGGGATTTACTGGAGATACTGCGATATCCCTACATGCCAGAGTAAGAAATCACTGCCACTCTATCTGCCTCTCTCTCTGCTCTGCCCCTCCATGCCCTTGGGGGCATATCATGGGCACACGGACAAGCCATTTTCAGAGCTCCGCTCATCTGCTCGCCTGCTATGAATAGCTTTTATAGAATGTATGGCTCGTAAACAGCTATTATCATCTAAAATATGCTCTAATTGCCTCCCGTCACTCCTCCTCCTGCCATGCCCGGGCCTGCCCCTTCCTTAATGTGTGCTGTCAATCATTGCCTGAGTGTGTATGGTGTGTGCGTTTCTGTTTTTGAGTTCATAAGTTTCCCCTTTGGCTTTGTGGCTTGTTTTGACATGTTTTTTTTTTTTAATGTGAGTGATTTTTTTGCATCTACCTGTTTGTGGATGTTTTTGTATGTTTTGCTCCCTCATGGCTGTGTGAGTGTCCTTGTCCAGTCATTCGTGTCTAAGTGTGTGTGTGTGATGGGTTGTTTATGTTGGGAGATGCTGTGCTTCTGTGTGTCTTCTCCACTGCTTTGGCACACATTTACAAAGAGATGCCTGTCTTTAATCCCATTACTTTCATTCTCTCCACCTTTTTAATCGCTGCTGTTGAAAAGTGACTTGGGTGGATCAGCCTGCACTGTTTTTAATGCCAGAGATCAGAATTCTTGCAGAGGAGGTTCACAGCAATTCACTGACGGCATGTTGTTTTAAGTAACTGTCTTATATGCTTATGATTTATACTTATTACTCATTTAAACAGTTTCCGGCAGGTGTTCATTTTTGAAGGCAAAGTCTGAATTGCTAATGCACCTTTACATGAAATCTGGTGACTGAACAAAATGTGAACGATAAGGACACTGCAGAAATACAGTTGCAGGAAAAAGTATGTGAACCCTTTGGAATTTCTTAGTTTTCTGATTAAATTGGTCATAAAATGTGTTCTGATCTTCATCTAAGTCTCAACAACAGACAAACACAGTCTGCTTAAACTAATACCACGCAAACAATTATATGTTTTCATGTTTTTGTTGAGCACAACATGTAAACATTCACAGTGCAGGGTGGAAAAAGTATGTGAACCCCTAGGCTAATGACTTCTCGCAGAGCTAAGTGGAGTCAGGAGTCAGCCAACCTGCAGTCCATTCAATGAGACGAGATTGGAGGTGTTGGTTAAAGCTGCCCTGCCCTATAAAAAACACACTCCAGTTTTGAGTTCGCTACTCTCAAGAAGCATTGCCTGATGTGAACCACGCCTCGCACAAAAGAGCTCTCAGAAGACCTACGATTAAGAATTGTTGACTTGCCTAAAGCTGGAAAGGGTTACAAAAGAATCTCTAAAAGCCTTGATGTTCATCAGTAAGACAAATTGTCTATAAATGGAGAAAGTTCAGCACTGTTGCTGCTCTCCCTAGAAGTGGCCGTCCTGTAAAGATGACTGCAAGAGCACAGCGCAGAATGCTCAATGAGGTGACGAAGAATCCGAGAGTGTCAGCTAAAGACTCACACAAATCTCTGGCACATTCTAACATCTCTGTTGACGAATCTACGATACGTAAAACACTAAACCAGAATGGAGTTCATGGGAGGACACCACGGGGAAAGCCACTGCTGTCCAAGAAAAACATTGCTGCACGCTTGATGTTTGCAGAAGAGGACCTGGATGTTCCACAGCACTGCTGGCAAAACATCCTGTGGACAGATGAAACCAAATGTGAGTTCTTTGGAAGGAACACACAACACTATGTGTGGAGAAAAAAAGGCACAGCACACCAACATCAAAACCTCATCCCAACTGTGAAGTATGGTGGAGGGGGCATCATGGTTTGGGGCTGCTTTGCTGCATCAGGGCCTGGACAGATTGCTATCATCGTCGGAAAAATGAATTCCCAAGTTTATCAAGACATTTTGCAGGAAAACTTAAGGCCATCTGTCCACCAATTGAAGCTCAACAGAAGATGGGTGATGCAACAGGACAACGACCCAAAGCACAGAAGTAAATCAACAACAGAACGGCTTCAACATTAGAAAATACACCTTCTGGAGTGGCCCAGTCAGAGTCCTGACCTCAACCCGATAGAGATGCTGTGGCATGACCTCAAGAGAGCGATTCACACCAGACATCCCAAGAATATTGCTGAACTGAAAAAGTTTTGTAAAGAGGAATGGTCCAAAATTCCTCCTGACCGTTGTGCAGGTCTGATCTGCAACTACAGGAAACCTTTGGTTGAGGTTATTGCTGCCAAAGGAGGGTCAACCAGTGATTAAATCCAAGGGTTCACATACTTTTTCCACCCTGCACTGTGACTGTTTACATGTTGTGCTCAACAAAAACATGAAAACATATAATTGTTTGCGTGGTATTAGTTTAAGCAGACTGTGTTTGTCTGTTGTTGAGACTTAGATGAAGATCAGAACACATTTTATGACCAATTTAATCAGAAAACTAGGAAATTCCAAAGGGTTCACATACTTTTTCCTGCAACTGTAGATCTAAAATGAGCTCAAATATTGAATTTAACCAAAACAAATATTAAATTTACTACTTCTATCATGCATTACAACCCCTTCTCTTGTGTTATCAGGTCTAAAACTTTCTCCCCCTTTGAAGAATCTGCTAGTCTTCTGCTTGTTCTTCTGTTCCTTAATAATTGATACATTTTAAGAATTCAGTGATAAACTTCAACTTTTTGAAATCCTTGCCACAACAGGTTTAAAAACCCAAAAGGTATAAGGGCCGTATTAAAACTTTGTGGAAAAACCTGGTAAGTGCAGGAGCAGGTGTTTTGAAAGGCTTTACTTGTAAAAAAAAAAAAAAAAAAAAAGTCAGATAATCTGTTTGCAAATTTTAGACTCAAGGCACAGATAGTTCAAATTTAGTGTCTTGATTTATCAAAAGTGTGTTTTGGGCATCACATAAATTAAATAAAGCAGAGTGTCAATCAAGCCAGTTGAGCATGCATTAAATATTAAAACAATATGTATTTAGTTTTACTTAGCTCTTAATAGTAGTATGCTTGTTTTAGACAACTCTTTTAAGTATAAAATAATTCTTTTTTGTCTGTTCAAGGCTCTAGCAGGAATCATCTAAAGTTCCTTGAGTTGAAAACTCCCGGTTTGGAAATCAGAATATATGTGCAGTGTGAACCTGTCCCTACAGGCTCATCTACTGTCTGGAAAATGCAGCATTTCAACCTACAGGAGTTTTCAGCTTGTTAAGAAACACACTGAAATGATCACTGGTGCCTCTAAATAAGCTACACAGGATCATCCAAGAACAGCAGGGATAAGATTACCTATTTAATTTGTTATTTTAATGCCTGTCATTCTTACCGCAAGGTTCATGTCAGAGAAGGAAAATTACAGAACCTACTGGGAGTGCCATAGTTTGAATGATCTGTGGATGAGATTAAAACTAAGTGATACCTTTGACAGTTAAAATGAAAGCAGGATAAGATTTTTGTTATGAAACTACTAATTTTGGCTGCTCTGCACGGGTCATCACAGTCTTTAAACGACAGCAGGAATTAACGGTCTACGTACCAGGTTTTTATAGGGGGGTTGTCTTGCAAGCATGCAGTTGTCCGTACAGTACATCCTTCTAATGCAAACACACCCATGGGTGCAGAGATGAACTTAGCTACATTTGCTATTCACAACAAAGGGTATTTAGTTTAAAAATGACAACTGCATCATCAACTTTGTGCATGCAGCGTATGCAGCACATGCTTTAATTAGAGGTGCCAGTTGGACGGAGGTGGTCAGACAGTGCGCTGTCAGGGCTCAGACTTAGATGTTGGGACTTTTCCCTGCAGTCGATACCAACAGGGTTCAAGAGCCTGCTAACCCCTCTAGCTATCTCCCCCGTTATCCAGCCAGTATCGTGCGTGACTGTAGCCTGCTGTTAAAAGGCTCAGGACCCATTAACCCCATCTAATAAGGCTTCTCTGCTGCTTTGTCTGTGTGTATCCATGTATTTATTTGTCCTTGGTGTTTATGCGTGTGTGTGTGTGTGTGTGTGTGTGTGTAGGAGCTTGTGTGTAGACTTTTGACTGACCTGTTTCAGACAACTGCTAAGTGTTTCTAGGCTGATATCTAAAAACCTTTGTGATTTGAGGGGAAAGAAGAGAGCAGCCCTATAACATCTCTGTACTGCGCTGGGCTTGTTCCTTCCTTATCGTTTGGGGAAATGAGGCCATCTTTTGTTATAGATGGGTTTACCATGTGCTGGTTCAGCGTTGTTGTTGTCCTCGATGGAGTTCTTTGCAGCGTGTAACTCATCCTTTCAACATGATGTGCCAGATTTCTAAAAGCCAAGCGTTTCACCCATATCAAATACTGTCTTACTGTCTATGAACTTTACTCTTTCTCTCTTGGCATTTAAAGTTATGCAGAGTCCTGTAAAGAAGATGAAGTCTGCTGTGAGCCAGGCATCCAGTGTCATGAAAACATGCCTGTCTTAGGAGACTGTTTCTCCCTGCAGGGATACCAGGGAGCTTGCAGACACGAGTGCTCTGTCTTCTATTGTGAAACCACAATTGCCACGTGGTGCCTCACCTTCTAGCGGTGCCCATTCTTAATCTCCTAAATTTGACAGATTCAGCTGCCAAGTGAGAGCACACTGATGTTCCTCAGGTGTCACTGTTTTCAACAAAAGGTTGCCACTGATGTGCCAGAGGAAGTGCAACAGTGGTCTTTGTTTTCATTTTGTCTGGCTTTTGTTTTGTCTGCTTTTTTTTTTTTTGCTTATACGTTTGATGTGGCGTGGTTGAGAGTCGGTTGCCTCTTGCTGAGGTACCTGGAGCCTGCCAATGGTCAGCCTGTTATCCAGCTGGGTGCCCTGTCATCTAGGGTCATGCCACCGTAGTGAGGGGGACACACCCTGCTGCAGCACATACTGCCAGGCAGGTCACATGAGGCCACATGTTCTGACAGGGTGGATTATAGTGTAGGTCATGCCATTTGTTGATCCTAGTAATCCGTCATAGCGGCAATTATCATGTGGTCGAAGTATCTAAACATTTGAAAAAAAGGTGTGCTGTCAAGGCACATTGACTACTGTACAAATGGACATTTCCATGGTGTGTCATCATAGCGGATGCTGGTTTTTCAGGCCCTTCTATTTTCCAGGCCACAAACAATCAGCTAAGCATAACCATGTCACGGATGCTGTTATTTATTGAAGTCCACTTTCCTGTGAAATAGACCAGCCTTTGCTCGACTACCAACTACCATTTCAAGAGTCTCAATGGCACTACTTTCAGCTGATTAGATATCCTGAAAGTAAAAGTCAGGGAATGACCGCAGACTCTTTAATTCAATGTGAAGTTCAGTTTTTCTATTCGGCTGTTCAGTTCAATACTGATTTATTTACATCGAGTCTCAGCGCGTGGGGCGGAGAAGGCCTAATGTTGTCTGACTGAGCAACGCTGATACTAATGAGGAGTGAAGAAAACACTAGTGGAGCCTCTGGCGAAACAAATAGGTTCACAAGAGAGAAACTACAGTTGACAGCTCAATCCATTATTAAGGCACCGAAGAAGTCAGTTTTGAAAAGGTTCACAAGTCGGATGTAACTTTGAAAGTCTTGAAAGTTTGATGTTACAAATATCCATTAATTGCTGTTACGAGATTTAAAAAACTGTTGAATTTTGAGAGAAAATCAAGCTTACTATTTAAAATAAAAAGTGTTCAAATCATTTAAGTATATATGATGTGTATGTTTCAGTGTTTTAAATCTTCAGTTGTTAAAGAATGTTCATTTGACCTTTAACAATGTGATGTCACTGTGGTGTGTTGCCTAATTAAAAGTGTTCAGTACTGTTAGGACATTTTGTTTTTGTGTGGCTCCTTTAAGCTGACATGCATTCGCATGACGATATGCCTCGGTTGAATTTGAGTGACACAGCTTGACAGTGTCAGGGTGAAGTCCTCAAGCATTTGCCAACACAAAGGTGCTTTGATCTGCACGTCTGAGCGCTCATCACTCAGCCGCATATAACCGAGAAAAACTTGTTGTGCCGCTGTGATTCCCTACAGCAACGATACACGCAGTAGCTGTAAGGCTTAGGAAAATACTGCTTTGGAATATTTTTCACAATAATAAAAGTTCTAAAGATAAAACAGGGATAAAAGAAGACGATAAAACCTTTCAAAATTCACAAATAAAGAGAAAAAAAAAACATGTTTCTTAACAAATTTGTCATAAATGCTTCTATGTATACTTAATGATATTTTACACTTTTTTTAAACATAAAAAAATGTAGATGACTGATACTTCAAGTGCTGGTTTATACTATCATTATGACCCTCTACAGGTTCTACAAGCTGGCTAACAGTTATGGGGTGTCTCAGGGACTCTCAATGTACCCACATTTAGCATGGTTGGGTCCTGTAAACACCAATATTTACTTAAAGTCCATCCTTCTTTTAAAGAAAACATGTG
The DNA here is from genome assembly GCF_963584025.1 of Labrus mixtus. Classification (NCBI taxonomy): domain Eukaryota; kingdom Metazoa; phylum Chordata; class Actinopteri; order Labriformes; family Labridae; genus Labrus; species Labrus mixtus. Next base: position 18,310,514 of record NC_083616.1, read on the forward strand.
AAAGAACTGTAACAATTAGCACTCAGCTGGCCTTTTCATGGAAACTTAAACAGACATATTTAGTTTTCAAATTTCCATCCAATCGCGGCAGATGGTTGTTCACGAATTAGCCTGATTCTGTTTGAGGTTTCTGCCTGTTAAAAGGAACTTTTTTTCTCGACACTGTTGTCAAGTGTTTGCTCATGGTGGGATAATGTTGGGTCCCTTTAAAGAATATGACAAAAAGTTCAACAACAACCAGATACTAAAGACTGGGCTATCTTATATCTTAAACTAAAGACAGGACCTGTCTACAGGATTAAAAAAAACGTATTGTGTATGTAATGTATTTTCAAAGAACTGGTTAGAATACTGTATGTTTATGGTGTTTCTCACTTTGACACATTGAGATTGTAACTGACAATGGCTGCAGTGTTTGGTAAATGCACTCATTATCTATACACCAGAATTTCTCTAAGCTTTGTAATAAGCCTGTGAATGTGATCTCACTGAATGTTTAACTGACTTGATATATGAATTGACTGCCTCACATACAGTTTGTCATTTTTTCCTTCTTGTATCGGAAAAAATTGAGATAATTTCTGACTTTGCCAGTCCTACACAACAGTAGTCTCAGTACAGGATGTGTCACATTCACCTGGCAAGCTAAGCAGCCACACCTCGACGACGTTAAAGCAAAGTAAACATATGTTCGGCCTCGGGTTTTGTCACTAAACGTTAATTAAAATATGGAGTGATGATATAAGTTCTTCATCAACAATGATTTATGAGGTGCTAAATGGATCTTAATGAGGTTGTAAGGTACCTGAGTAAACTGTCACTTAGTCTTTGATGAAGCTCACCAGGTTTCTTTATGTCAAAGTTGCTCCTTTTTAATATTTTGGGATGAAAATAAGCTGTCAGGGGTTTACAAGGCTTAGCATAAATCTTCTTTTTATTTGACTGCGCCCCAAAATTCTGTTACTGTCCATCTTTTCTGATTAAATACAAGTCGTGAAAGTAAAATAAACATTACTTCTATGAGGTCTGATGTCCGTTGCTGTATGTAAGGAGCACATTTTTAAGCAGAAACATCTGAAATAATTCTAGTTGCTGGACTTTTATCCAAAAAAAAAAAAAAAGGCTTCAATTAAGGATTCTGGATTTGGAATATCTGGTAGTTCCTGACTTTTTGAAATGTTATGAATGATATTATTTACAGTAAGTGGAATATCTCCATGAATGGTTGGTCGTGAAAGTGGGCAAAAACATTCACGGTCCCCACTAACACATGTGATGGTGTTATATCTCCAGTTGTTTGGAGTAGTTGCTTATCCAATGAACTATCTCAGTTGAAGGCTATTTCTGTTGAAGGCATTTCTGGTGCCACAAATGAGTTTCTGAGTGTGTTCTTCTGCTTTTGTTCACCATCAAGTTCACCAGCAGGTTCATATTCACATTCCCTTTAAGATGAAACGTGTATGACTTGGGTATTCCTTTGAATTTTTATGCACTGTAGTGCCAACGTGAGGTTAATATTTATATTTTTAATTCCCTGGGAAAAATTCTCTTCATTCTCTGCAGAACTTTTTTTTTATTAATTACTGTTGTTAAATACTTTCAATGAATGTATATTTTTTTAATCTCAGGCAAGACTGTGTTCACTAAGTGGCCCAATTCAGTTAGACCGAGGCCATAATAATAATGAATAATGAAATCCTCAGATGTTGATCCTCTTCGCTTCCATGATGACGATGGCTCCCGTGGCTCCCAATACAGATGTTTTTCCTTTGATTTTGAAAAACAGGATGTGAATCACATTAAGAAAAAATATATTTTAGGATTTCATAATAGGCTTGAAAAGACAAACAGCTGAATAGAAGCAGAGAGAGGAGCAAGTGAAGAACATGTGGTCTGAAAACTGACACTGACGCATCACAGCCCTGCCTCATGGCTGTTTTTGTGGCCTGGACAAAGGGGCTTTCAGGTTCTGTTTTTGAAGTAATTTTCTTCCTCTCTTACTTTTTCAGAGGCAGAATTTGTCCTTTAGGTGGTCTCATATATGTGCCTCGTGCTTACACCACAACAAACCCTCCTGCCCAGCATACTGTGGCAGGTTCAGACATCCCAGAGAGGAGTGTGTGTCGGTGTGTAATTGTGTGTCAATGTATTTTCCTGTACTTTTGACAGTGTGAAAACTGGTCAGAGTTAGAGGTTCAAAGCCAAGGCATTTTTTTTAAATGAGCTCACTTTGGCCCCTTCCTAACCTCTTTAAGAGGCTCCTGTGGGTTAAATCTGTGATAACTGAGGTTGGAGTGAAGTCAGTATGGAGACTCTAGGGGGGCAAGGAAAAAGATGATCCACTTTCTGATTGCAAGTCTGATTGTTGTGTTGTTTCTTTTTTGTGTGTGACTTGTTGACAGGTTAAAAATATATTTTGACTGTGTAATATGTCTGATTTCTATCGGTACAACATGTGAAAAAACTTTTTAGCAAAAACATTTTTAATAGGCCTGAAGGCATGTTTCTTTAACAATACAACTAAAAATGTTAAAATGTAAAAAACTTCTGAAAAACAACTAAACTACAAAAAAGAAGTCCTGACACCAGTCACTTTGTGCTGACTGCTACGGTTTTGCAAGGAGTTACTGTTTTTTTTATTCAAAAACATAAAAAGGGAAAAGATACCAAATTTTGGGGCTTAGCACAAGAACCACAGTGCAGTCATGAAGATGAGCTGAAGACTATGCATGTCTGCACCCTCCTGAATCCAATGTCCAGAATTAGTTTTCTGGCCTCACTGCCCCAGGCTGCTATTCAAAAATGACCAACCAGGAATATCACCAACCAACCAAATTAATTATTATACATTTTTCATAGAAATATGCCAACCTTCTTTTTTTAATAGCTAGTATATTTAAAGATTTACCACAGGTGATGTGGCAGTAGATTCTGATGTTTAATTCTAATCCTGGTTTACAGTAGACGTTTCTTTCTTAGGAGGCTCAAGTTAAATTTCTTCCTACATCAGAGATGTTTGCTATTCTCACTCTAGAGAAGTAGGAGAGCACTACTCATTAGCCTAGAGCGGAATCATGTTTTCCCATAGTGTAAAAAAATAAAATAAAAAAAAAAACAAGCAGAGAGATATTTTTTTCTAGATCTTTGAGGATTAAAATGTAAGGTCAGAAATTATTTTTAATCGTGTGCTACTTTATCTCTTCAAGCCACAGCGCATCTCCCTATAGTCACAGTGATGAAAGAGAACGACCCCGCTGTGCCTTTGAATGGCTCATTTAAAAAAAACAAAACCCTGGACAGCTCAATTGATGAGTCAGAAGTAATATCCAACAAACATTTGAAGACCCCATTCTTATACAGGCAGTATGTCCTGCAGGGAGTCTGTGCTTCTGGGGAGATGAGCCCAGGAGGAGTTTGAATGTTGTGTTTACAAGCTGCAACAAACAATGCTACAGACACCACCTTTAAATAAAAACTATATTTCACTATTTTACTGTTCCCTTTAGTTGTTTCATAGACTTTTAAATCTTTGAAAAAGTTCCTTTTTTTCATGGTTAAGTTAATGTCATAACCTTTGATCTACTGGAAGTTCCTTATTTTATTTCAAAGTAATAGCAGGTTTGTATTCAAACAGGGAGTAAATTACCCTTAAGACAGTTCCAAATTGGTTCAAACTTAAAGCATAACAAAAACTGTTTTGAAATGCAAAATAACTGAATTTCAAAAATGTGACTAAAAAGTGCTTTCTATTACAATTAAATAAAGCAATTCAGCGTTTAATCACGATATAAAAAAAATGTCTCACAGCATTAATGTTTGTTTGTTTTAAGGCTCACAGGTGCTCAGTGAGTGAAGCATGTTTGTCTCCAAGAGACGTTTCATTTTCTGTTTTTTGGATGGTTTGCGGTGCAGACATCTGTCAGTCTGTCTTTTAGACCTGTCTTTACCTGAGGAGCTCTTTGTTATCTCACTCTGACCTCTGACCTCCTCATAGCTCCGCCCACACGTCCCCTCAGGGGAAATACCTGCCTGGTAGCTCACAGCACCTGAAACTAGCAAGTAGAGCCTCTTGCAAAAAACAAGCCAGAGGACATCAGATTTAATTTCTCAGTTTCTCTCTGTGGCTCCTTCCCTCTCTCAATATGGCCGAGGTTAAATCAGGCGGGGCCATTAGGAAATTAAAGGTATTGATTACAAGGAGAGCTGGTTGTGTAGAATGTTTGCTAATGAGAACAAGTAGAGGACTATTGTTCAGTGATTGTCTTGAGAAAGTGGAGGAGATGAAAAGCGGAGAACCAATTTAGCTCTCAGGAATGAGGGCTCATTGCCAAATGTAGATCAGCATGGTTATGGTACATCCATTAGATGTGGTTCAGCAGCAAGTGCAAAGCTAACAGGGTGAGTTTGCAATTTTCTGGTTTTGACCAAATGTAAGTAAAACGTGTTAGCTTTCTAAGTATGATTTGTAATGACAGCCAAAAGCCAATTGTGCAGAGTCTACAGCCGTCTTGTTTTTATTGCTCTGTGAGCTAATTCTTTGAGTTAGAAGCTAATGTCACCATGTTAGCATGCTCACACAGAATCCTTAAAAACAAGAAACTTCTCCACCAATGTCAGTAGGCTTCATCAAGGTGACCATGAGTATCTGTCTCCAGCTTCCTTAAAATCCATTCCTAACTGAGGTATTCCTGCTGTACCATCTCTAAAACAACATCAAATATGCTCTGGGCATTCATCCTTGAAAGTCAATTAATTAATTGGGTGACTCAATGAAAAGTTCAACATGGAGGTTACAGAAGACACAATCTGACACAGACTGATCTGTTGGATAGACTGTCATTAAATGTTCATAATTCATTCAGCATTTGAATTCAAGCTCCCTGAGGAAAAGTCTTTTGATTTTTGTCGTGAGCAATCCATTAATCACAGTCTTGTACTACGCTTCAAAAAAAGTTAACTCAATATTTGGCAAGAAGTACAGAGCACGTCTTTGATTAATAACCACACGCCTTTTGTCTTATTGTACTAAAAAACAAAGACGTTCATTTTCAGTTCCAAGGCTGTTTAGACTCTAAGAAAACAATGAGCGTGCTTCTATGGAGCTCATTACTCTCATTGCCATCGCTTCTGCTTTTAGCTGTAAGTTTACCTCCAGTCACAACTGTTTCCAACCATGTCTACAACGATGAGTTTTACTTTGTGTTACCTATCTGTAGTAACTTTACACCATCAAAAACACCTTTGGCCCGTTGCGCAGTGAAATGATTCACACTTCCTTTTGCACTTGGTGTTTGTACGTTTTGCACACAAGTTTGCAAATGAAACTTGTGTGTTTGTTGCACGTCTTCGAAAGAATTATATATAATCTTCATAGAAAGAGTTATCCAGATGCAAATTGGACTTTTAAACTTATCATTAATCGATTTTTTTTTACATTTAGCGAACTTATATAACACTTTCCTGGAGATTTCGCCGCTATTATTCACATGCAGATAACCTGGAAAACACGGTTATCTGACACTGTCTATCACTTCGGAATTGAATTATGTTAAGTGGAAGTACAATGTTGTGCTTATCTTACACCTAGGGTGGCCACAATATGTCTGTTTATTTTTTATTTTTTTGCTCTGCTGTCAAATCCCCCCGGGACCCCTTGTGACTCAGGCTGTTTGGTTTGTGAGGGGAGGCTAGAGGGAGGCACAGGGATGGATCTTGGAGGCTATTTTTCATCTTCTTCCCCTTGCATTGTTCAGGCTGGTCTCTGAGAAGGCACTAATTATTCATTTAAAGCTCCGGCTCTTCCCTCTTCTCTCTAATTAGATGGTTAGTCACTCTCCCAGGGCCCCGGGCTGGGGCATTGATCTCCACCATCTCAATCTTGTTGTAACACAGTCCCCACCACCAAACTCACGCACACACACACACACACACGCACGCACGCACACACACACACACACACACGCACACACAAATGCAGACACACACAGAAAGAGGATAAAAGAGGACTTGAAGATACAGTAAACGTGCATTCACTGACACAACTTACAGAGCAGTCTCTGTCTCCAAAAGCCAGTCTGTCATTCCGTCCAATAATAAGTCCCTTATTGTCTGACTGTAAACTGTTCCCATCTCCAGGCTGGATAATTTATCATCTCCATAGAAAAGCAAAGCATAAACCCGACAGAAACACATAATAGCAACTCCCACCTCCTTACAAACAATACAGACTTTCCAGAAAGGGTCGTCTTCGGGGACTTTGTGGCATATTTCTCAGTTTCTCTTCTTATGTTCTAGCAGGAAAGACTAATCACAGGCTGGATGAGATGCAGCAGCTGTGTTTGTTTATGTTTATTGAATATACTGTACTACAAAAGGGGTAATAAATGGGGCTGGGACACAATGAGAGGGAGACAGCGGCAGAGAGATGAGTTGGGATAGTGGGGAGAGAAAAAAAACACACACAGTCATGGAGCGTGATAAGGAGCTGTTGCCCTGCTTTGTTGCACGTCGCATTCCTGGGAATGCCGTGCATGATCCAATTGGTTTGTGCATGCGTGCTGAATAGTTAACCTGCTGGCGGTTCATTAATGGGTTGGCGGGATTGTTTCCAAGAACATACCTGTGTTAAATTACTTGAAAACCTTTTAGTGCTTGAGGAATGTGCTTTTGAAGTCCTGCTTCTCCTCTCTTGACCGAACAGATTTAACTCCCCTCCTTAAGTGTGGATTCACTAATGACATTTTTGTCTTCGGTTTTAGACTAATTGAATGTTGATGAAGCAGTGGTGCTGCTTTAATGATGGTTATTGGCAAAATTAACGTTCAGTCAAATTTCTTCCACTGTTTCCTTACGGGTCAATTTTTGACCTATAAAAAATAGATATTTTTGACTATAAATCACAATTTATTTTCTTTTCACCTTAAGGACCTTAGAAAATGTATCTCTTAGATGTCTAACTCTGGGTAAGAAAATAATCCATGACAGAAGTCCGTGTCCATAAACATGTTTCAAGGCTAATGACGCATAAAAAGATCAACATTTCAATGTTTATCTAATCACTACAGAAGGCAACGTATGTGATTTCAGATAAGAAATGCAAACAGTGAAAGAAGAAGTGGGGTTAATAAAGAGAAGCAGAAAACAGGTAGTTACATTTTTAAAGCGTGTTTTCCTTAGAGAAGCTGTTTTGCCTCATCAGTTTAAGACACAACTGCCTCGCTGTTCTCTGCTCAAATGCTGTCATAATTTAAGACCTCTGACAGCCTGTCATAGCATTGCTATAATCTTTATGTTTTTAATGTTTAGTCTCTGAGTTGTGTAAGGGATAATGTGTTGTGAGAGGATATAATCGAATGGAACGCCAACAGAGTGCTGAAGGACCCCAAAGCGGACCCCAAAGTGAAACCCTTTAAGGTCTCAACCTTAAGGGGTTTCTCTATGTTCTCTATGTCAGCACTTATACGTCTGCTTATTCAACAGTTTGACCCAAAATATCGATTTGGTAATGATTATATTGATTTAAAAAAGACATAACTAATAGTTTGTTGGAACCTGTAGTTTGTTGCTGGGTCCACATAGCCACCGTTAAATCTGTAGCCTTCAAAAAATGAGCTAAACTAGCTGTTAATTTTCACAATCAATGGAACATTTTTTTATTTCTATTTTTTTTAAGATTTATTTTTGGGCATTTTGTGCCTTTATTGGAGAGATAGGACAGTGGATAGAGTTGGAAATCAGGGAGAGACAGAGAGAGGGGAATGACATGCGGGAAAGGAGCCACAGGTGGGATGCGAACCCGGGCCGCCCGATTGGAGGACTATAGCCTCCATACATGGGGCATGCGCACTAACGACTGTTCCACCAGCGCTAGTGATAGTGAAGTATTCAAGGTGAACTGGACCAGAGAGTGTATAAAACATAGCTGTGGTCTAAGTGACGTCACCCATTGGTTTCTGAAGAGCTCTTTTGAAGCTCAACAATGGCAGCTGCCACATTGGAAAAACAATCTTTCAGTCTCAGTTTCAATCACGTGAATTTAATACCAATAAAAGTGATCTTATCATCAATTCAGTCTCACATGTAATAGTTTAAATTCAACTTTTTAATTTCGTGAGAATCTGCTGTGAAATATTTGATTATTAACAAAATAGCTGCAGATTAATTTTACCGTCATGGATATGATCCGACTATCTTTTATTCTGGTCTTAAACACACGATAATGCAAATACCGCATACAGTGACAAACAAATCAGCCAATGTGATTCACATGTAAAGACTTTGATGTGCAAAAGAAGAGGCGTATTAGAAATTGAAGAGAGAAGTTATTCTGTAAAACAGACGTAGGCTACATTTCCCATGACTGCAATCATTCATCACAGAAACCTCCACCGAGGCGATATCATTAAGGATCTGTGTGGGCCAGATCAGTCAGGCCCTTTAAACCAGGCTGTGACGCGCCCACGTCCAGAATTCTTCAGGCGGTTTCTTACAGCCTGTCCAGTTGTATTTTCAGCGAGGGAATAAACAGGTGACGAAAACAAATGAATCCTTTTCATAGCCCAGATGATTAATATAAACATATTTACATGAAGGTGGTGAAGGAAGAAGACTTCACATTATTTATATTTGAATGTTAAAGTGGCGGAGTGTACAGTTTCTAGTAATGTAAAATATATGATCGTATGTATTTTACATGATATACAGGCTTCTGTTTCTCTTTTTGTCCCTGTCATCATGTCTCTTATATAAAGTAGCATCAGGCCTGAGTTGGAGTTCATCTTTTCTACTGAAATCCTTTAGTGTTTCAGTGTTGATCATAAAACAGAGACTTTAAAGGTTCATTGTTCCAGAAGGCCTCATTTTTTTTGTGTCTCTCACTCTCTCTCCTCTTCCTCCTCTTTAAAGATAAGGAATATGTGTCACGCTGTGCAGGCAGGGTGAGAGCGAGCGAGTGAAGTAAATGAGTACATTTCTTTTTTAAAAGAGAGAGACACCCAGAGTCCTATTAAAAAAAAGAAAACACTTTCCAATTTTTTTTTTCGTCTTCTGCTCGGCACCCTCCAGATGGCATAGAAATTTATAACTGTAATTATGTTACCTTAATAACATGTTTGCCCCCTCAGCTCATCAACCTGCTTGCATGCTTGCTGCCAAGTGCACTTGCCAAAGCCTGCCGCACATGTTTGATGTTGTTACTTCTTTCCCTTCGCGTTGTTCTTTTCTCTCTCTCTCTTTTTCACTCTGATGTGTTATGGATCGGCGCTGTTGTTGTGTCTGCTGCATCAACAGAGGTGTCTCTTTCTCCCTGCCAGACAGTCACATGAACTCTGTTGTTTCCTGCCGTCCGCACTACTCTTGTGTAGGTAACTGTAACTGCTCTGTTCTGAGCTAAGACAGCAGGCCGCCTGGTTGTGAAGAGTCTGGCTGCAGTCGAGACTTGTTTGGCTCTCTGTGTCTGTTTTTTTTTTTTTTTTAACTTTGTGGGCGACTCCCCCTCCTGCTGCGATCTCCTGAGGTTTTCAGAGGTCTGGTCTGGGCTGACTGGTGTGTTTATGCACCTTGTGTTTCCTCCATTTCTCCCCTCTGGCTCATTAAAGTCGAAAATTCCAGCAACAGCTTTGAAGTGTGTTAGCGCATTTTTTTCTCCTTTATTTTACACTCAGTTATTTGCACTTGTTGCGCCTGCAAAGCAGATGTTTTAAAGAAACAATGCTTTGCTCAGGAGTTTTCATGCGAGACCAATTCGACACCTTTCTTTTGTAAAATTAATGCTATACATGAAAGGAATGTGCGCCAGTTGCACACCAACCTCCAACGCTGGGGTGCGATATGATCCCACCACCTGCTGCTCTTCAGCCAGCGCTTCACAGCCTTTGGGATGAGAAGAGGACAAAGACAGATACATTTACTGCAGTCTGCAATCTTCTTGTCAAAGCAAAATGAAAAAGGAGCACTGCTGCCTTTAATCTGGCTGCTGAGCCCCGCAGTAGCATCCCCCTCCAAACTTTTTTTTAAAGCTCCATTGAAGTGGTATAGCTGCCTGCCTTGCTCAGAGGGAGGCTGCTGGTTCTTTACCAGGTGTTTATCTCTTTTCTTCTCATCTCTACTTCTGCATACTTCTGGGTCAATCTAGTGCATATTTAAGTGAGGGATAGAAAAGAAACTGCTGTAACAGCACTGTCACGTCTCACCCTTAAAATATGACATTTTTAATTACTGCCATGTCTGATAATCCAGTTTGTAATCTACAAGTGTGCACCATGGAATCCCTCTAATCATTCAAACAACTATATGCACTTCTTTTGAAAGCTTTGGTGTGGATTTGGCTTTAAAAAAAAAGAAGTTGTATTTCCCATGATTTCCTTTGTGGTAGTTTAAGTGTTAAGTCATCTGTCAAACACAGTTATGCTAGCAGCTACTCATAGAAGCAGCCAAACTCTCAATGGTCACTTTACGTTCAGCAATCGTGAGTGAAACGCAGGCGAGAGCTGCCCTCTTTCTGCCAATCTATTTCAATTTTATCCCCCCTCTTTCTCCCTTCCTTCATTTCTCAAATCGGTGAAATCTGAAACATGTCACACTTTTCCCCCCAAAGCCTTGTGCCACATAAACAGAAAGAATCTGAGGCATCTGTTGAGTTACTTTTTGTGGCAACCAAACATTTACATTGGCAACCCCAAAGGCAAAGCACATGTGTGGTCTTTGTCGGGGTTACTTCAGTTCACACAGGCAGTTTTGACTGATGCGACTCAACAATGGTGTTCTAAATATTTTAATAGAGCTGTATGCTAATCCATCCTTTTTTTATTTTGGAAAAATGAGATCCAAAATTGAATCATGACAGGCTTTTACAAACAGTTCAAGTGTTTTTCTGTTTTTTACTGCCAACAACTGGGAGCCAGTTGTTCACTGGTGGAACATGCTGTCATCAGTGAAGCAGGCCGCTTTCAACTTAAAAAAAAAAAAAAAAAAATAGAGCACAAAAGCAGTGATAAAGCTCCAGAGATATTTTGTTCTAGGACAGTTTGAGTAAAACAAATCAGAGAGGGAGAAGTCTCTGAGTATGCTGTCAAACTTTAACAAAGCAGGGCTCTGTTGTTGGACACAAATGGACATGACATGCTGCTGGTCAATGTCTCACTTTTGATCAAATATTTGTCTATCTACCTTTTATCAGTGTGTGGGGGGCTTGGGTATAATGTGGTATTCTCTGGAAAATGTATTTTGCATTCATATTTGATTTTAACAAAACAACTTCACATTTACTTCTGTTTACATATCCTGTAGAGAAATGCTGGAGTTTTATACACCAGACAGGACTTAGGTATTGAAAGTGCTCTGATTTCTGTTTGTTGTATTGTGCAATAAAAAAAATTACCCAACACAAATCAGATAAGCTATTTTGTCCTTGAAAATTCCCCATCTTTCGTAACTGCATGTATGAACAACAACAGGTGTAACTATGCTGTTTTTAGTCTTTACAGTATTAAAGACTCAGGTCACAATTAAAATATTAGATTAGTACTTTCCTCTGTTGATTTGATTTCCAGTTCCAGGTCATTCCAAGTCCACACAACCACAAGAAAATTGGATTTTGGACAGTAAGCCTCAGTCAGTTTAAATTCATTTAAAAAATCAAAGATTTTTGGCAAAGAACGTGATGGTTTCTTCATGTCACATGCTTTTCATTTCTGCCTTCTCATTGTGTCTCAGAGCTGCACTGATTTTGCTCCTGTCCTCTCCTAATGAGCTCTTATGTACCCAAAAGAGAAGAGAGTGATGGGGGGGGGGGGGGGGGGGGTTCATACTTGGGGTTAAAATTACTTTCACATTCTGAATTTACTTCTGTTTGTCGGAATCAGTTCAAATCAAGACATGGAAATAAAACAAGAATAAGCCTATTTGATTCTCAATGAAAACCGTCATAACAGGAGCATCGACAGCAGGATGCTTTATTGGCACTTTCTGAATCATTAATTTTAACTTTTAATCTAAACACTTTAAGAGTGTTGAATGACTGAGTTGGATTTGAAAGATTGCATACTGTTTGGTGAATACACGCTGGACTAAAGTTGGAGAGCTATGTCTGACTGAATATGATCTAGAAAGGTGTCAACAATCATCTTCCATCCATCTGCTTGGTCTGTGATCCATTTGTGATTGTTGGCCTGTTTATGTCATACATCCCCAGGTACCCCCTTACAAACATCTGAATATTCAGTAGTTGCAACAAAACCAAGAGGGTATAAAACGGAAAAGGAAAATTGAGGTGTTGAGAGTATAAGTGGATGTTGCTTGTAGAGTTTATATCAGGCTATCCAAATATGTCTGAAGTAGAAAACACAGAACTCTTAAACATGACTTTTTGCCAATGCTCTAATATCACTTTTGTATTCTCACAGGTTCAAATGAATCTGTTTGAAAATGTTGGGCTCTGCCTTCTTCTCGATGCTGCAGTTTTTCCAATAACCTCTCGAAATGCACAACCCAACAAATGTTCCCTTCTCTTGACGTACAAAACTTATTCCAAAGATTAGATTTCGCAACACCAGCAAACCCCAACACATGTAGAAAATGTTCTATCCATAATCTAATTCACGTTACTCCAACAGACAGAGTACATTTTCTAGATTCCAAAAGTCACTATGACTGCCCCCCCCCCCCCTTGCTTTTTCCTCAGAGATCAAATTGCTGGCTTGCCTGTTGCCAATTTACACCAAGACATGTATCAGGAGGCGTAAACCTCTTTAGTCTGTCACCATAGATCTTTCTTTGGGGGAGTGTCTATGAGGCACAGTGTTAATCACAAACATGATTATTAAACTCAGAGGAAGTCACGCAGCATTCCACATGGTTCAGAGATAACAAACAAGTGATGTCAGTAGATCAGGAAGAAAGGATTAATCTACAAAGTAAAAAAATATAAAATAACCATAATGTTCTGCACAATGCATCAAAGTTATTGTGCATATCTCGTTGTTGTTTTTTAACCTTCCTCATGTCCTCTCCTTTCGTAGTGCCTGGCAACCTTGGCTGCTTCAGAGACAGCGGTGACCCGCCCACTCTGTCCGGTACCAGCGAGACGTCCAACAAACTCACCATCCAGAACTGTATAAGCTTCTGCAGGAAGCAGAGATACAAGGTGAGATTGGGGAGTGAAGCGGACATATATACTGCATATAAACTTTCACTTAGATAAAAGCTGGCAGCTCCTGTAGGAAAAGAATTTGAGAAAAAACTTCTTTATCTTGGCACTCACACTGGAAACTTTTCAAAGCTCCCCCTGAGTGGATGAAAAAGAGCCCGGTCAATTGCCTGTGTCATGTCTAAAATGGACAAGAGCTGTCTCCTTGCAATAGTCAGGCTTTTATGTAAATGATCTGCATTTACGGGGCAGTTTCCTGACAGTTATTACCATGATGCCCATTGGAGTCTATGCCCTCTTTATTCAGCCATCAAACTTCCCGTTTCAAACCAACCAGCGCATGACAAATCATCACAGCAATCAAGGCTGACAGCTGGAAATGAATGGTTATTAGCCCAGTGGGCACCTCCTCCTCAATGCATTTTGAGTCTGGCATGCCATTGTCCCAGCTCTAACCAGTGCCAGGTGTTCACTTTCTGTCTCAGTAGATCCGCTTCAGCCCCGTCTGCGCTGACACATACTGACAGCCACCCCAACCCCCCCCCCCCCTCCCCCACCACCCTTTTCCCTCTCACTCCAGCAGATGTTACAGGAAGTGGTGGCAGATTGGCATCATCTGCCTACCCTTGGACTGTCACTGTTTGTAATGCGCATGTCGAGCGTCAGTTCTCTCGGAAGTACGGATCCCGTGTGACTATTTGACAAAGAGCATGCCTGATGAGTTAGACAGCAATCATCAGGGGCTTGTTTGCTCCTCCAGAAGTATTCGGGTTGGTGTAACTTCATCAGAAAGAATAATGCAACGAGGACATGTGTTGGCGAGAGCTGAGGCTTGGTAAATTCCTATTCCATGAGAAGAGAGGCAGAGTGGGAAATGATGCAGTACCTTCAGTTGCGTGAATTCATGTAGGGCCTACAAATTGGACAATGGTGCCTTTTCTCAAAAAAGGACAATAGCTCTTTTGAGAACAAGCGGCCAGTGATGGCAAGGTCACGATGTGTGAACGTTTTCGACGTTACGCATTTCTGCTCCGACGCTTTCGGGAACAGTTTACCAACAGTTTGACTCAAAAGCGAGATAGGTGCTCTTTGTTTAACGTTTTATTCTCTTCACCCTGAGTGCAGCGTCAGTGTTGGAAAAGAGATTCCTAAGCAACGGATAGTTTGTGGTTGCCCTAACACAGATTACAGCCTCTTTTCATTATGAGAAAAAGAGTCACTTTAATTTGAGGAGTATATATGTATTTCATCTCAACTTGATACTTGTTACTAAAAATGGAATTAGTAACATCCTATAAAATACTTTGAAAGTCACCTACACTGAAATCCTTTTTTTAAATGTGTTACATTTTTGAAAATCTGTTCATCATGAATGGTGTAATCATGTTTATTGTTATAAAGCAAGGAGCCATCTTTTATATCTCTTAAAAGAAAAAGCCAGTCGTAGCCAAAGTTCTCAGGAGTTGTAATGTTTCCGTCAGTGATTTCCTCTTCCGCTCACATGCAAAGTGCTTTTATAATGAAAAGCATCACAGAATGTGTCACCCGAAGTTTGTTTTGAATTGCTGTTGCAATGATTTGCGTAACCCTTTTTTTTGTGTGTGTGTGTGTGTTTTTTCAGCTTGCTGGCATGGAGTCAGGATATGCTTGTTTCTGTGGTAACGAAGTGGACCTGCGCGACCACGGCGAGTCTCCCAGCATGGAGTGTAACCATGTTTGCTTTGGCGACCACACCCAGCCCTGCGGCGGAGACGGCTGGGTCATCATCTTCGACAGTAAGTGTGTTCACAGATACTGCGTTATCTCTGGCTCTGTGATCACTGCCTTTCATTTTTAAATATTTGCCAACTAACATTAGCTAGTGGGCTTTTACAAACACATGTTTCTGTGGCAGCAACGCTTTGTGCCCTTCGCTGTTGGGTCTAGAGTTTGTAATAACCTAAGGTGGGAACAGGTCTGTCAGTCCTTTTGTCATGTTAACACCTTTAATCAAATATGTTTTGTTGTATCAGGCTCCAGTTCAGCTCCCGAAGGCACAGCTGTGAATTGACTTCCCTCCAGCACCCCTTGTTTCTTACACACAGCAGTGACTGACATCTTTTCACATTACTGAAGATACATGTACACATTGAATAAGTAGCTTATACCTTATTCTTCAAGCTGCACTCAACACACTTCAACTTGAGGTTCTCTAACAGACATTTTGAAAGTATAAACAAATCTTCATTATAGCGACTGCACTTAACCAGTTATTTCTCTGTGGAGTCAAATTTACTGCAATGACTAAAGGATTGAAACTGATAATGGAAGCACTGAATTTTACAACACAATGATAAAAAAAACAGGGCAATCAGTTGATCAGTGAAAATGTGGACAAATAACAAAATGGCTTATATTGTAAACCTTCCACTTAATAAAGTCAGTTATTGGACCAATTTGGTGTATCAGATTGGTGCTTTTTGTTTAAGTGGCATTGAATTCTTTTACATGATATCCTGTTATCCTGTCAGTCAAACAAACCAACATAAATAGCCCAGTTATCAGTTCATAAACCTAGCATCCTTATTAGTCGAAGCATAATGTAAGCTTTGTTATCTGATCTCACCGACTCTTTCCTCTTCTTTTTGTGCTCTTTCGTTCAGCGCGAGTAGGGTCCTGTGGTGGAAACTATTCCTCTCCATCAGACGTCATCTACTCCCCTGACTTCCCGGATAAGTACAGTGCTGGTCGTGTTTGCTACTGGACTGTCCAGGTGCCAGGATCATCAGCCATCCTTTTCAACTTCACCTTCTTTGACATCTCGGACCAGACAGACATGGTGGAGCTGCTAGATGGTTACACCAATCAGGTGGTGGCACGCTTCGACTGGCGCAGCCCACCACGTGAGCTGGTGAACGTCACAGGCGATTTCGTCATCCTGTACTTCTTCTCAGATCGCACCAACCAGGCTCAGGGATTCGCTCTTCTTTACCAAGGTAGTACACTCTTTTGAAACTCTATTAACTATGCAGCATCACTTTGGATGTTTGGTTAGAGTTCTAGCAAAAACCCTACACTGCAGTACCCCTTCAAACCATAGACATAATAATTAAAGTAGCTTCTGGGATGGCAACCAATTAGTTTTTCATCTGTCTTGTTGAAGACTTGAGTTTGCTGTCACCATGTTGTTTTTGTGAACTAAAGAGAACAGATTTGAGACAGAAGGCAGAGCTGGAGAGGAGCAAGGTGTTGACAGACACCACTTTAAAAAACAACTTTTTTAAAGATTTGCTTTTGGGCAACTACGCATTCATTTCAGAGGAATGTGGATGAAGTAGGAAATCTGGAAGAGAGGTTCGGGAATGACATGCGGGAGAGCAGACACAGGTCGGATATGAACCGAGCTGCCCGATTGGAGGACTATAGCCTCTGTACATGGGACACGACTAACCCGCTACGCCATCAGCACCCCAACAGACACCACTCAAACCAAGCTCTTCGTTCTTTACCTGTGCAAGCCATTGCCGTGTTAAATATTGTTTCCAAAAGAATGTGATTCTATCTAGGCTTGAAAAAGGTTGCCTAAAAAAAGCTAAGAGAGCAAATCTGTGCTGAAACAAAAATAAGGGCCACTAGATTTCACTTAAATGTTTGGAGGACCCAGTTCTTAGACAGCTTGTACAATAACCACACAAAAAGCCAAAAATATTTGCCTTAAAAAATCTCTAAAAGGCACCAACAGAAAAACATGGCTGAGAAGTTACATTCAATGATTTAATGGTTAACTCTAAACTAAAATGACATTTAAATGGGTGAGATATGGGTGAGATATCATCCAACCCTCATTCAATTGTCAATTGTAAAACTATTTTGTTTTAACCCAGCTGTCATCATGTTTCTTTCTGCTGTTAAGTTGCCACCTCAGAAATTGCATCTTTTGGCACCTCCATGTTGGCTTCATTTTTCAGCCCCAGAGGTCGTTGCTCACCTCATTTGCATGGTCAGGTGTGTGCTAACGTGCTTGCTCCATGTTGGAGTTTTGCATGTTTGAGGGTTGCTGGCTCTGGTGCAACAGCCCTTTTCTCTTTTCATTTGCCAGTCAATGTCTCACGGCCCTGGGGTGATTCTGCACATTTAAATAATGCTTTGTTTTTCTAGGAACTCACTTCCTTATCAAGCTGCAGCAGGCTGCTTTGCTTCTCCAGAGTGCTGCTCAGTGAGTTGCACAGCAAGTTTTATGCCACCTACAAACAAAATACTGTGATGCGATGCTCCGTGCCCTCTGATTAGCATGATTCCACTGTTGAGCAGACATGTAGCCGAGCTAATCCAAGATTTATAGCAAATTATATCCCCATGCTCGACTAATGTGAAAAATGTGATAAGAATAAAATGAAAAAAGAGAAGCTGTCCTCTGCTGTTTCCGTGTTATGTTCTCTTGCAGTCTTTGCGTCTGAATGCACCAAAAATGATTTAATAGTTTAAGTTTACTGGAGGCATGAGAGAAGAGCACCTTGATATATTTCAGTGTAGGTGACTTTTAAGCTCACAGCTCGTTACACTGGGAGGCAGTCTTTCCCCACTCCTCCCTCTCTGCTTCCATTTGTTATATTTCTCTCCCGCCGGCACTACAGTAAATATGATATTCAAAGGTCAGAATTGTGTTGACCTCTGGACAGACACGATTCTTTCTACACTGCATCTGGGTTTATCGTTTTGCGTGAGGCATCGTGTAACCAAGAAATGAAATCTGAGAGGTGATATAGGAAAAGGTCAACTGGTGAAATAATACCCTGTTTTTTACAGACGGGAGAACATTTCGTAGCAACCCAGATTCAGAGAGGAGAAAATAGAAACTTTAAGAAAAAGACACTAGTTAAACAGAGTATCGGCACAAAGTACATAGTATATCTTTGCTGTGGCATGCTGAGTGGGCAAAATGGTAATTTCAGGATAAACGCTCTAAGATGACAGAGATGGCAGAGCTGAGTCCGGGTTTGAAGTGTGGTATTTAGTTTGCAAATGGGGAACATGTGGGAAGTTGTTGGGACATCACAGTAAGGTTGAGTAATTTTATGAAAAGAAAAAGAAAATCCCACGCTGCTTCAAGCTCCAACCACCATTCATGGAAGAGGCCTGGATTAAATACCTAAAAGTCATCCTGGCTGTTTGATTAACAAAAGTGGGCACTGAGATAGGTGGATTGTAACTTTCAGTAATTCAATTTAGCAGTGTATGATTCCTCCTTAACAGCACGACTTTTACTAGAAAGCAACTGTTAATATGAAACCATGTGCATGAGATCTGTGAGGTTATCCCTGTTACTATGGATGATATGTTTCTCACTTTGTCCACACTGATAGGTTAGTCTGCATCAGTGAATGTGTAAAATATATGATTTATAAAACAATACACAGAAACATGGGAACAATATGGATGGATGGATATACATCTGTGTGTAAGTGTGATCATTTTATCTACGGTTAATGTCAAAAGGATAAGGGATTGAAAACATCTTTGTTTTCTAATTTGGCTGACAGAATCATTTTCCTCATCAAAACATGCCGTTAAAATTCAATCTTGATACAAAACGTGCTGAAATCACTGTCGTAAACAAACATTCAATGATGGTTTCACAAAATTTTGCAGGAGCCGACGCATGTTTTCCATTTTCTTATCTTGATTGAACAAAATTGTCAGTTTTTATCTTTTTCTTTGCCTGCTCTGGGACTCGAGGGAAGTCCAACCCTTCTTATATCACCTTAACAACTGCAGACAACAAAAAGACTGTAAATATGAAGGTGACCAAAAAGGTGCTTTGAGTTCTAGTCAATTGTTTTTGTACAATTTCACCAGGAACAGGATGGGGTATATCTTAGTCTTCTAAATGATGACCCTGCAAGATACCAAGTCTTTGTAAAATCGTATTGACTGTGACTAACATGATGTTAGATTTAACAGGATGTATGGTCTTTTTAATAGCTTCTGGACTGCCTTCAGCAAATAATGTTTTTGATAAGAAATAGAAGAATCTAATAAAAAAGGACTGACGTCCCATTTTTTTAGGAGGCTCTCCAACAATATTGCATTTTGCATTAGCATTGTTTTGTTGATATTTCCCAAAACTTATGAGTATGAAAATAATTATTTTGGATCACAGTTATCTTAATTATTTCTGTTTCATGCCCACCTGTCACAACTGAAAGAGACAAAAAGTCGTCGATTCTCTGTAAGATGAGGCAAACTAGAGAAGCATATGTATGAATTGTAAAACCCATACTGGAAATAAAGACGTCAGAAAAACAATCAATAACTCGAATGAAATGACATAGATATCAGAGTGACGCCTCGCACAGTTTGTTCTTTAGGAGGAGTCGGAAAAATAAATCACACATTCAATGAGAAGTAAATGAAAGGCAGAGAAGATCTTATTTAAGATGTTGCTTCCTCTGAAAACACATAAATAAGTTTAAAGAGTGCACGCTCTCTGGCACTGTAGTTTTATGAAGCAAACCTCGGCCCATCTGGTTCTGTGAGCGGCTTAAAACAAACAGAATTTATTGCAAGCACTTTTTGAATCATGACTGAGGCAGACAGAAAAGCTTTCAACACAACATGTTTACAGCATGCTTGAGTGTTTTTACAAAGTAGTTCTGTTCCTTAAAAAACGCTGTGAGTATTAAATATTGGCTCGTGACTCTTTATATACTTTCAACAACATGATCAACATGGTGTATCTTATTACTTCATACTTGCTGCCACAGCCCATTTGACCATTTTACCCAGGGGAATCATTAAAGGGGGCGTTAAGTGATGTGTGTACTCAACTAGTAGAAATTACAACAACATGGCTGACCTTTTGCAATGACACAGAGGACAGACAAATCACCACTCCTCTCCATCAGAGCCGTGAAAGTCCACTTGATTCAGAAATAGTCCTATTACAAGAGGTGATTTTGAAAGGAACATGGCTGTATTCCCATATATAATGCAACAAATATCAGCACACAGGTTGATGTTTTTTAATTCTTTAATTTGTTTTTTTTTTTAAACAAAAAGAAAACAAAGATTGCTCCGACAACAGTACAGATGATTGGACTCACACTTCTCACTCATTGTAGACAGTCATGACTCAGAGAGACATTTACATAGGTTATACTTGATTTCTGATATATTTATGTGTAAAATGTTTACATTCTTCCTTTAAAGATAACTTTAATAACAGGGGTAAGTAGATTAAAAGGTATTTGAAAATGCCTCTGCTCAAGACTTTGCTTCTCCTGACAAAGTAGTCACCAGCCATCCTCTTATTTTGCTTTAAGGCACCTTGATAATGTCAAAAACAACATCCAGTGGTCTAAATCAATTCTTAATTTTTTGTATCCCCAGCAATAGGGAGCCAAGACAGTCGAACAATGGAGGCTGAGGGAGAGGGGGAGGAGAACGGAGAGGATGTCTCCAGCACGGCGGGGCCTCAGCTAGCTAGCAGTGTCACAGAGAGATCCAACAGCACCTCCAACGGACGCTCCTCCCAGATACACTACGTGATCACGTCCAGCCCCGGTAAACCGGAGCACAACATGCCAGGTCAGTGGGCTGGACACGGCGAGACCAACGGCCACAGCGCTAGTATGTTAACACCCATGATATACTGTACCTCTTCCTACTTTTACAGGCTGGCAGATTTCTTGGCTTTCGCTCCAACTAAGCATGGCCTGATTTTTTTGAAAAGTTTCAAAGTCTTAGACTGAGGGGAGGCTTCTGGAGGCTTTGGCACAGAGTGACTTCCTGTGATCATGAGATGTTTGTTTTTTTCCTGTTAGTGACTCATAACTGAGGTTACTTTGGGTCTCCCTGCTGATCACAATCAGGCCTCTTGTCAAAGCTACGCATGTGAACTGATGTATTCTGATCCTCTTTTTACTTATTATTTCTTCTAAACTCTGAGCGCTCTGTCCCAAAAGGCTATCAGATGTATTTCTCAACCTGAAGTGAGCAGATGTGCAGTGATAAAGCATCCCCATTTCTTGCCAATTTGCTGGCTGCTAACGCTGCTAACAGGTGTGCTAGCAGTGCTTTAATAATAATTTACTTGCTTATCCTCTCAGTCTTCTTCAGTATTTTTCAGATAACATGATTTGATATCTTATGTCTCGTTCTCGTGTGGTTTCCTCTCTGCAGTGTGGACCATTTACGCTCTGGCTGCTCTCCTCATACTGACAGTCATAGCCATGGTGGCAAAGCTGCTGCTGCATATCACAGTCAAGTAAGTATGAGGATGTCTCAGGTGTGTGTGTGATCCCAGTGTATCCCAAAAATAATTTTAAAATTAGTTCAAAGCTCCTTCTATTTTATTTTTTAGTAGAATTGTGTAAAAACAAAGAAGTATCTATTTTATCCACTAGGCTGAAGCTGTTAATTTAGGTGAAATAATAAAGAAAATTCAGATTTTGACCATCTTTAGTGGAAGATTGAACGTATCAGTGGGGCGTTAATAGAGTCTTTAAAAGCATCCTCAGGTGTAATTCACTATATTTATATTGTGGCCATTTTGATGACTTTACGCTCGTGGTGGGAAGTTGAAATCCTGCTACAACGTAACAGTACTGTGTTACAGTTTGCAAGTCATTAAACAGCATATCTGAGTAATTATTATCATTACCCTGATTTCCATTAACATTAGATTGTGAAAATTTCTCGTACATTTCAGGTAGACAGGCGAGCTAAGCTACAGAGTCCGCTATACGACACTATAAAGGCTCTTTTTTGCGTTTGTATCGATGCTTCCTGTAGTTGGACACGTTCTTAATATGAACAAAACAGCTGAGAAGAACATCCTGGCGAACAAAAAAACATTATGAAGCAGTGTCATTGCTTGCGTTGGGATTTCACTGGTCGTTCACTCTACATTCTATGGTCGTGAGCCGGTTGTCACCACTCCCTCCGACGGTGAATTTTCCTCAATATATCCTGCTGCGTTCTCACATCGGCTTAACGCGGAAAATCTACGAGGGGGCTGGCAGGAAAAATGAGATGTAAAAAGGGAGTTAAAAATGCATGTGTTTGCAGTCACACATGCAATCTCACTCCTAGAATGTAAAGAAGTGACCTACAAATAACTAGCTAACAGTAAAGTTAGCTCAGAATTGGCTAACTGTAGCGGGTTAACAAATATCTTGATTTACCTTGGATTATGGCCTAATGTTCCTCTACATTTCTACTATCCATTATCTTTTACATTTACTATCATTTAAGAAAAAAGTTAATTGTTAGATTTTCAACTTTTATTCAACTCGTAAACTGTGACTCAGCAGGTCAACATTTATATCAGCATGTTAGCTTGAGAGGAAAATGGTTGTATTGTGAATAATACGGTAAATTTCATCCAGTTTGTACGCACTATAAATCAAGCATGGACAAATGCAACATAGAGATGCACATTTCTAAATCCTCTTCTTTATTTTTCACACTCTCCATTATTCTCTGCCTCCTCTCTCCTGTTTTACTATTCTCTCTGCGTCCTCTTTCTACTTCTTCTTCTTTTTTTCTCATTTTCCCTCTCAGGTCCCCAAACATCCCAGCAGTTAGCAGTTCAGACAGCTGCAGCCAGAGCACGGCATCTTCAGAGCCTTGGATCATTCTTTACCGACCCTCCACCATCTCCCTGTTCAAGAAGAAGCTAAAGAACCACCACGGTGACCTCAGCCCCCTGGTGGGCAACTAGCGCCACTGCTGCTCTCCACAGTCAACCAAACCCTACCGCCACCCCGCAACTACTCTGTACAACGGCCGTCAGATGCCAGGCCCTCAGACAATCAAACTCTATATGAGGTGCTATGCTAACAAGCCAAGAATTGAGTGGCTGAACGACAACTGACTGAGTGACTGCTACTGAATGGCCTGTGGGCCGAAGTGGCAGCACCCTTCCACCCTGCTCTGCAACGAGGAGGAGGGGGACAAGCAGGGCTGTCAGAGAACTCATTGTGGGAGAGGAGAGCAAAGAGGTGAATGGAGGACACAATTTCAAGGATGCTTTTATCATGATGGGCGCTGCGCTTGTTCAGCCAGGCTCCATTTCCATCACCCACTGATCGTCCCTCACACTCAGCATACCTCCAAAAAAAACCCTTCAAGACTGCAGGCTCACCAGTGGAAACACAGCAAGGCCAGGTGCAGATAACAGCTGACTTCACTGTCTGTGTTTGAGTTTAGAAAATAGAAAGGTTTTCCTCTTTCTGGTGCAACACAGTCACTGGTAACCAAATCTTCACTAGTATCGAGGAAAGGATCAATAAATGGAGTGTTGATACACATATATACAGCTTTTATAACTCTTCAAACTGCCTCATATGGATGATGAACATTTGCAGCCAAAAACCAGAATCCTCCCATCCAAAGAGTTGTGTATGTATTTGTCTTTATGATTCCATATGCAACGTTTCTTTTTGTGTTGTTTCACATGACAGCTAGCTTTCTAAGGAGAGGGCATCAGGATTTGGAAACATCACGTGATGGTAGATCTCACAGCACTTTGGGGATGAATTACTCAACGTAAAATCCAAAAAAAAAAAAAGATCATAGACAAGAGACAGCGCGCTCACCCACTTGATCACTCAGCGCTAATGTGGATTTGGGCGGAGGGAAGAAGTAGCGTTGTTCACTCGGGGGGGGGTTGGGTGGCGCAGTTTGCAGACAAACCGCCATTTAGGGAGGCTTGGGAAGATCTGAGGGCTTTTTCTGCTCAGTTGTGGGCGGGAGTCTTTTCCGGTTTGATGGTGTTCAAGTGCCTTAAGGATCTCCTCTTTGCTTGTCTCAGATTCCTAACATCTGTGTCTTTCATGGAGCAGACTGGGGTCCCTCGCAGGAGTCTGCACTTCTTTAGAATCAGTGTGGTTGATAAGAAATTTCAGTCCAGAAAATAGGATTTCCACTGCTGACTTTTAGGTAGAAATAATGCCACATCTTGTACAGTGATGGAAAGCATTTGTTATGAGTTATTTTTAAACATTGTACACTCAACTGAACTGGATCTTTTTTACTTTTTTTGTTACAGGGTGGACATTAGATGATTCATTTTAGTGCCAAAATGAGCACATGGCTTTTTGGAATAGAGCTCTTCGTGTAGTAACGGACAGCGCTTTAAAAATGTTTGTTTTTTTAATTCTGTGTGTGTGCTCCTATGTGTAGTCTTGGACATTTATTGAACATATTGTTCACATTAAGTTGTCTTTTGATCACAAGGGAGGGGTGAATATTGTTGTACATTATGTAATTCAGTGTGGTGATGATGATATTTATGTCTTCTGTTTCATTTTGTGTCTCAGCGAAGCATTTGTGAGATCCGTCAAAATGCTTTCGTCAACCAAGCTCAAAAGTTGAATCCAATTTCGCCTCTCTCTAAGACAGCAATATATACCGCCTAAATTCAATGAGACACTGCAGGCCTGGAAGCTTCAACTTGTCACCTTGATTTCAGTCCAAAAGGTTGAACGGAAAAAAAATAAAGCAAGACAGATTTATAAATGGGAGTCAGTGGTGCTATGCTCAACCTGACAGCAGGTTTGCAGCTGTGATGGTTTTCCTGTGCATTGCTGTGGCATTTAAACAACTTGTTAAAGGTCAAACTCTCCTGGTCCACCATTGGCATAGCAAGTGACTCTTCCTGCTGTGGGATTGGAATAAGTGTTCCACAGCAAAAACTCTTTAATAACTGACATCATGAATAAAGAAACGTCAATGCACTTAAATGTAATTCTACTTACAAGATGAAACAGGACTTATTCTCTTTTGCATTTAGTTTCAGTGGAAAGAAGAAGCTAGTTTGTACTTTTATGCAGCAACCTGAGCACTTGAGACTAAAGGTTATGTTTTGGACATGATGCGGCCTCACAGAGATATTCAAGCAAGCGGATGTCGTCATTCAAAAATCCCATTTAAAAACACAATCACAATCAAATACATGTTTTTTTTTCTAAATTAGACGTTGATTAAAATGTGACTCTGTGCTATACGTGTGCTGCTCAACTGTAACTCATGTTAATTATTGCGAGACAAGAGCACATGCCCCTGGGCCTGTGATGTTCAGAGCAGCCCATGCGTATAGAGAGACAGAGAAGAGGGGTGAGAAAGAGAGCCTGGATGTGAGAGCGATGGCAAATAGTGTGCGCCCAAATCAAACACAAGCTAATGAAGTCTGACAGGTTACATCTAACAAGGGCATGTTTGTTTGGACGGCATGGCGAGTTATGCAAACTTCCATTCTATGTCCCATCCTGAAGTCAATCAGAAAAGTCTTCTGCGTTATCTCCTGAGCTGTGGAAACAGTCTTTAACCCCCCCAACCTGGAGTTGATGTGAAAACAACAACCAGAAGCCCTGTGGGAAACGATCTGGAGGGGTCATAAGCCTTTTTTTTTTTTTCTTTCAAGAAATTGTAAATAGCAACATAGTGAAATGTTTAATTTATACAGTAAATTATTGTTATTTTGTATGTGAATGGGATATAATCTATCTTTTGTATAAGTGAAGTACCTTTGTAGTTTATTTAATGTGTCCTGGTTGCAAAATAAACACTGTATGCATGTTTCTTAAGCTGGTGTTGTGCTTGTTCTTGAGTTTTATTCCTTCCATTTATTAAACTCCATTTATTACACAATGGCACACGATATTACGTATCCTAAAAGGATGGAAAGCATATGGGCCATAAAACACCCAAATCCAGATCCAACTAATCCTGTATAGTTTTCTCATGTGAAACTCCTTTTTCATGTGAGAAAAGGAGATTCAGGTTTTTGGTGCATGGTGGGACATCTGCACCCCCTCAACTTTTTTCTTCTTCTTTCTGCTGAGCTAAATACTTATCAGATATGTGAAATGACTCCCAGACTGTTTGGAGATGCACACACACGGAGCGAGGATTTGGATGGCCATGTGTAACCTATTGGTTCCCCTGTGGGATGAGGTCAAGCATGCAACCTTCACATTTTAGAGAGAAACAGCAGGAGTTGAGCTTTACAACTGGAACACCATGAGAAAAAAAAAAAACAAACAGGGGAAGGACTTGTAATAAGCTGGAACACTCGGAATGTATGCAGTGATGATTTCCTAATTTATGAAAGGTGTTTCAGTGTTCCTTTCATCTCATGCTCACTCTCACACAGTTTATAGGCTCTTTTTTTTCTTTCTTAGAAACTGCAGCAGTGTGTGCTTGCTATTTGTTGGCAAGGCAGCTTGATCTCCATGGAGAAGCAAAGTAATCCTCTAAAATGTTTGCAAGTACTTCATAAACACACTCAGACAGATGTGCATTTGCTACAAGGAGGTTTACTGGTACCACTACCCTTATAAAGGATTGATACATGTTTTACAATTAGGTTCTAGACACTTTTATGTCACTAGTAAACTATTTCATGTTGAACAGTCTTTATTTCATTGATGCAGACTGACTATTTGCCTGACTGCTAATTTATATTACAATCATGAATAATGTCCAAAGAGAGCCTTACTGTAAACTTTAGAATATATAACTGAGCCATGCCGGAGCACGGACGCGTAGTGGTTGGTACGGGCCCCAAGTATAGAGGCTCTAGTCCTCCAGGCGGGCGGCCCGGGTTTGAAACAGACCTGTGGCACATTCCCTTCTCTCTCCCTGATTTCCAACTCTATCCATCTGTCCTATAGCTACAATAAAAGCCCCATGTAACCATACCATCCTCAAATTGAATCATCATAATAAACCACAGTAGTATCTACTTTGCATTACATAGGTCACATCAACATCAGCGGTAATATAAAAGAAAGCTGCTGATAGCATACTGAAAATGTCAAAGTAAACCATATGGAAGTTAATTTATTTATTTCATATGCAAAAATGTGTTTTGACGAATAGAACTTTTTCACTATGAGGATGAAACAGTATAGAGGTTAAGGGACAGTGCATATTCAGAGACAGTCGTCAAGTGCAAGTTTAGCCATTCGAGCTCATTTTAAGCATCACATTTGCTAAAAGTTGTTATATGCAACTAACTTGTTAATGAATTTCAAAGGAATCCCCATACTGACTGACTGAGAGGTGAGATAAGTAACTAATGACATCATAGGTCTCTTTTACCTTATATTATATAACAGCTAATTAATGATGTATAAATAACTAAATGGATGAACTAACTACAGTATAAGCCAATTATAAAACTTCCTTTTGTAAATTAACTGTTGTTTCCTTAAAAATTGTTTGGTTAAAAGTTACAAATATTGTTACATGAGACCATCTAATGCTTCTGACTGAACCACATTTTACATCAAAACCCTTTTTTCAAAACGTTTTTCATCATATAATGATACTGAAGGAACACTCACAATTATATTACACGGGAGATCTGTAAAAAAACAAAAAAAAAAAAAGCTTTATTGTGGAAAGGCTCAGGTTCTTTTGTCCATTTTCCCCAGTCACTGAAGAATATTAAAATACATATTGTTTCTGAACACAGTATAGTTATAGCAACTTGTTTCCCAATAGTATGCTCCCTGGACTAAATATATATGATACAGATTTGGTAACCTAATAAGAACCTAAACTGTATACTATCTAAGTGAAAATCAAATTCAAGCATGTTGTTTCTTCTATCACATTAAAATCCTCATATAGAAACGAATGCGTTTTCTCTATTACACACAACTCGTGATTTACTCAATGTTCACTTTAGGCATCTTTATTTTATTAAAGCAGCACAAAAAACATGATTTCAGTTATTTCATACATGCAGTCAGTTTGATCTGCCTTTTCTCTCACCTGATTACAAGGAAGAGATTATTTTCTGCTGCTGCAGGGGAAGCAGAGTATTCAAAATATAAATCAGGATCATCTTATCCAGCCACACATTTCTGTTATTTACAGAAAGTCTGCCACTGAGAAACTAGGTGCTGCACAGGGCAATACAACACACCATATTCTGCCAATATTCACACCACTTCAATACCCAGAAGAATGCGAGCCACAAGGTTATTTTTTCTTCGACAACAACAACAACAACAAAAAACACTTCTCTACATCGTAAACACTTCGACTTCACAAAATCTCGTGTGATGCTCAACATACACTAAGATTACTGAGGACAGTTTTGCAGCAACACATTCACAAAGATAAACTTGTGTCTCACAGAGAATTATTTGTATTTTGGTTGACAGACAAGTTTTAACCAGAAATAAATGAATGATTTATCACACTTCAAACAAATCGTTGATCAAGAATACTATCCCTCAACTGAATCTGAAAATAATTTGTAGAAAAGAGAGACACTGATACTGCAAAAAGAAGCTTCTCTCCCTTTAGATCCCATTTGAACATTTATTATTCAAGTATTCAAACATTTAACAGCGAAACGAAAGAGCTCAGGGGGCCTTGGAGACAGACGAAACAGTCTGAAATTGAAAGTGCCATCGGAATGACAAAGTCCATGAACACTTGATACATAACTCAATGCATGATATTTGATGTGATTTTAGTAAAATGTTTTTTTCTACCTTAGTGACTGTTTATATTTATATATGATATTACTTAGTAAAGCAGATAAATTAGCTTGATCTACTGTCAGAGATAAACACATTCCAGGACATGAAATTAAAGACAGTGTCGTCAGTGATCCTCTTCCACCCTCTACTGGTGACATATTGTTTGAGCACATGTCCTCAAGTAGCCCAAAAATAATTCTTGGTACAACCGTGGTATATTTCCATGCTAACTCAAATAGTTGTTGTTTGTCAAAAAGAAGCTGATACATATTTAAAAATGTTTAATGAAAATGCTTTAATTCAACATACTGTTGAGTACAAATTGTATCATTTTCCAGCTGAGGTTTTTGTCTGACCCTCTTCAAAGGTTCACAGAGACTGATATCGAATCTTTGTAGCCTTCTACACACCCTCCCATTGACTCTAAATGTTATTTTTCTCTCAGTAGCAATTGTGCAGATGTAACATTAATCCTTAGCTATAGACTTGAAGCTGTATCATCATTCCCCTGGGTTCCTGTAAAAAAGAAATAGCCTTGGCCTGTAGTTCCCCCTCTAGTCAACCTTCCCATAACCAAGAAAAGTGGAGTGATGTAAACTGATCCCTCTGAACCCCAGTCGACCAGTAATAGAGGCAACAATAGGACAATACATGGTAGTGTCTGGTTACTGTCAGAATGAGAAAGTGAGAAGAATGGAAGACAATACCTGCCACTTTCTGCACTCAGGGTTCTGAAGTCAGGTGGATTAGGAGAGAGGAACACTGAAGAAAGAAAAGGGAGCTAGTCTCCCTTGATGGATTCAAAAAAAGATTTGTGTGAACAAGGTTTACTGGCTGTGCAGGAACTTGTCTGATTTGATCCGCTTCACTCTGCAATATTGCCTGTGACCCTGGTGCAATTAAAGCACTCTCATGCCCTTCAGTGTTTTTTGAGTGCAGGCATTGGCCTGTATAATGCTGCAGATCTCCCTTTATTATTGTAGCTTTATGCTGCTGAAAGCTGTTTATGTACACACTTTCATGTCTGTCTTGAGGATAGATGATTAAAATAACCAAAGAACCATTTAGATAATTATATAATTATTTTACCATTTAAGTCATTAACCATGCAAAAATGTCCAGCATCTCTAACGTGAGGTTTTGCAGCTTTTTCCACATTTACATGATCAGGTTGTAGAGACGGTCAGCATTCAGTCTGCAGTTTGAAGTTTGACACTGAACTCTAAATTCCCTCCTAAATGTATGGATTTTAGATAGACGTTAGAACATGAATTTGATGTAACAATTTAGTTTATTTCTTGGGAAAATGGTGCAATGATAAAACATAACGGCAGCCCTGAGTATATCATTATAATAGCCTATAATAATCTATTATTTAACTTTCTGTAAGACTAACACATTTCTCTTGATTTATTCTTTATTCCAGGTAAATGTCACAGTGAATTGATCAATTAGCACTGATTCTGAAATATAAAAGGGTTACTTTAAATTTACAAGTCCAAACAATGGTCAGTCATAAATCCTTTAATAAATTCTACTCTGTTTTACTAAAGCAAAAATAAACTATATAGCATTTATAATGTTAGGAGTACTTTGCAACCTAACAATACAGTATGTTTGGTACTAGTAAATCCTCAGAATAACTGCAAAATACATTAAATACTATATCGATGCAAAGTTTCAAGAATTCAAAAATCAGGTTTTGAACACATTGTTGAGTCCAGTGTCCACATCCACATAGACAAGTCAAAGGTTCCTGCACGAAACGGAAATTTGCGATGAAAATCTCACAAACTCAACTATTAAAAAAAAAATAATAATAAAAAAATAAAAAAATAAATGCATCCGTCGACTGTGAGTGACGTCGTGTTGTCGCATAGTTGTATAATCAGGCAACATGGCCGCGTCCATGAGACTGCTGGTCCGGAGGGCGATCCGCCTCACTCACAGAAACATTAACGTAACCACTGCGGGGGTTTCAGGTCAAACCGGCTGCTGTTGTTTTAGCGATGCAGCCGGAGACAGAAGTACGCATTTTGGTTTCGAAACGGTGCCAGAGACCGAAAAGGCGAAGAGAGGTGAGCTAACGCTGCAGAGCTACAGGTTTCCTACTCCAGCAAAACCCCATTCAAATAAACCTTTGCTTAAAAGTTCACTGCATCTTAGTCAAAAGAACACAACCCGAGGCATCGTTTTGACATATGATGATGATCATGAGCATTTACTGAACTATTCGGCGTGTTATTATTCTTAAAGATGATTCTCTAACCATGTGTTTGAGAGGAAAATATCAAAACATGTGATGTCGGATGTTCTCTGTGTGAACCCCAAACACACGCAATGAAGTGGATAATCACTTTACAAGGTACTGGTTGTGTTGTCGTCTGATAGGTGAACAAAAAACATTACAAATTCTCAACTCGTTTAGTTTAGTTTAGTTTATTAGCACATTTATTTGAAAGAAGAATCAAACAAAAAAAAAAAAAAACACATGTGCAGGTGAGGTAGAAACCCATGAGGGCTTAGCTCAAAACCTCACCTTAAGAGATTAAACAAAGTTAAAATAAAATACAGTAAAAAAAATAACAAAGTAAGAATATTTACTATCACAAATAAAATTTACCCAAATGAAAATTACATACAAACATTGAAAACATAAAAATAGAGCAAAGAAGGACATACAGTATGTAGACAATATAACAAAATCAGGACAATTCACTATTCACTACAAATCTTTCTGACATCAACGCATTTCTGAGTCTCAATTTGTATCTAGAAAAAGACAAAAAAAATCATCAAGTAAATAAATATGCGTGTTCCATAATTTGATTCCACGTTAAGGAAGTCTGATAGCACTTGACGCGTGTTGATCACGATGAATACTGAACACTGTCTGACTGATATTTGCCGGAATTTGAAATATTTTTTTGAAAGTTACGATTGTAACGAATTTCTATAGGTATATTAATGTGTCTTACACATACATATCATACCTCTATATTCAAATTGTTTGAATACTTATTTTATTCAACCATCTTGATTTAAAGACTGTCAATTCAAGGCAGACCATCAATTTATTATAAGAATTAAAAACTGTACTACATTTTAAATTGATTAACCATTTAATGGTAAGGGTGTGTAATCATGTACGTTGCAGGATGAAAACAAGTTATACATACAGGCAAGAATATGACAGCCTTTTAGGTGTACCTTTTTGAGTGTGTCGGGGATTAAGGATATTGTTCTGAAATTGGTCCTTGATCAATTTTAAGAAAAGCCTTAGAACAGTAAGCTAAAAGAGCATGAACTTTTAAAATGTACACAAATGAATCAAAAATCCTCATGATGAAGAAATGTCTGAACATAGTAGCCCCTGTGCCCCAGAGCTGTTATCTGTTATCCGAGCTATCTGAGTCGACTTGACTGTATGAAACGGAGTGTAACATAAAACATTCTTGATATTTTCAGTGTATCAGGTGTTTGAGAATGTGGCACAGAAATATGACGTCATGAATGATGCCATGAGCCTGGGGGTCCATCGCTTGTGGAAGGACATGCTGCTGCATGTAATGCATCCGCAGCCAGGGGCGCGGCTCCTTGATGTTGCGGGAGGAACAGGTATGATAAAAATTGTGCGGAACATCTCTAAAGTATCAAACTGAGTCCTACTCCTGTCTTATCTGTGACCATGCACCTCTGCAGGTGACATTGCCTTCCGTTTCCTGGAGTATGTTCGCTCTCAGCAAGAGCGGCAGAGGAGAAGAGCGACACGGTCCATGCAGACGCCTTCATGGCAGGACATTTCTGATAACTATTCTACTGAGAACGGGGAGGGGTCCAAGGAATCCCGTGCTGTGGTTTGTGACATCAACAAAGAGATGCTGAAAGTGGGCAAGCAGAAAGCCGACAGCATGGGGATGGGCACTGGTAAGTTTTTTTTTTTTCCTCAACTGGGAGAGAGCCAGGATAATCCATTATGAGTGCTTTTACATAGCAACACGTTTTGCATGTTTTGTTCTCAAAAAACATGGGATGCTGGAGCATGTTATCCAGCTCAATTTAACTTGCTAATAAAATCACCCTTGCAAAGCATTTTGCTGCTCAGTATCTGCCATTTCTAGTTATTTGTTCCTTTTTCTTTTTAAAAGCAGCGAAGGCCTTTAAAAAATATATTCTACTAATTTCGCCGGTCGAGGAGAGACTAAGTCTGAAGTGTCATACTGAGAGACAAATCTAAAAGTGTAAACTGAAGAATGAAACGTTGAGTGCCACGGCCCCTGACCCTCTGTGTGTCTTTGTGTATCGACGTGTGACAGGTCTGTCGTGGGTGGTTGGGGATGCCGAGGAGCTGCCCTTTGATGATGAGCAATTCGATATTTATAGCATCGCTTTTGGAATACGAAACGTCACGCATATAGAGCAGGTAAGTGACCCTGCTTTAGATACAATTCATTCACAAATAATACCTTTAAACATACACACACGCAAGTCATCACATTTAAAGACTGTACCATTCAAGAGTTTAGAATTTTATGACAAATGACTGGTGATTAATTTATATATATCTTTTTTTTTTTTTTTTACTTTGGACTGTCTTGTTCTGTTCAGGCACTGCAGGAGGCTCTGCGGGTCCTGAAGCCCGGTGGAAGGTTCATGTGCTTAGAGTTCAGCAAAGTTACAAATCCTGTTTTGGCAAGGTGAGAGGGGGGGCTTGATAATGTCTAAAAGGTCTCTGTAAAATGTATTGCTTACTTCAAAACACACATTTTGACAGCTGTTTCCAGGCTGATATAAACAACAGGGAAATGTAACATTTAATTGAGAAATCTCAGGTTTTCACTCGTACACTGTTTTCTGTAATGTAAGTAGTTTGATTCATTGCAGTCAAAACTCACGTTTTATTTGTTGTTATTTTTTATCTGCATGAGATTTCTGTAACACTGTGATTTTGTAATTCCAACTCTGAACACTGGGTGGAGTGTTGGCTTAAAGTAGGCATATAGCAAAGTGGTAACTTCTGGTGTTGAAAAAAGAAGCCAAAGCAGAGGTGCAAAAAACTGCAGCTCCTCGAGTGACCCCTTGAGGCGGGGTCCAAGAGACCCTAAAGTCCCATACACACTCCATATTAAAATGTCCATTTTGACAACAGAACATAAACATGTTTACAGCCTGGTACAGAAACAGTTTGTGTCTGATTAGCTAATGTCTTTATCGGCACACACTGTACTGACGGGGAGTTTTATTATAACTCACCTGTTTAGATTTTTTTGGGCGACTGCTCTACATAATGCTGGGTTTGTTTAAATTACTCTCTACCAGAGTAATGCATGTTGCATATTTTATTTGTTGACTGTTTTGCCAACTGAAAAGCAGAAAATCGACTCTCTTCAATTTGACCAAATATAAATGTTAAAGTATAGTTAGTGACTTCTAATGAATCTTTGTTATCTAAATACATTCTGGGTCCTTCCCTAACCCCACAATGTGACCCGTCAACCTTTTTTTCTTTTCGTAGTCTGGCTAACACTGCTCTCCTCTGGTTTTGTTTTCAAACCAGTTCATGTCTTTTAAATGTGATCTGTTGTCGCTCCATCGCTCGTCGCTCTGCAGCATTAATCTGAGTAGAAGCTTGCTGAGGCTGCAGGTCTTTTAAATGTGATCTATTGTCGCTCTGCAGCTGTAGTCTGATAGAGGCTGCAGGTCTTTTAGTTTCACATATGCATTGAAGGCAGTAGTCTTTAAAGGCCTGGTCTTTAATCTACAGATAATTTTACTTACGTGATACATAATGCAGGTTTTATGTCCACAAACTTATTTTCTATAAGAACTTAGTTCTAAGTTCATGTATGAAGAACAATAATATGGATAGACAGCAGGTTCAGTGATGAGATGGAAGCTGTCTGCTCCTTCAGTAACCTGTATCCATTTTCTTCTTTTTCAGGCTTTATGACGCTTACAGTTTCCAGATGATCCCAGTTTTGGGAGAAGTGATCGCTGGAGACTGGAAGTCTTACCAGTATCTGGTAGAAAGCATCCGCAAGTTCCCTGACCAGGTAGGAATGATTTTCTTTTTCTGTCTTTTTTTTAAATCATTGCCACTCTGATATATAAGAGTGATATATTTAACCTCTGACATATTTTTCACATATTGCGATGTTTTTATAAGACATGCAGTATTATCTTATTTATTTATTGTTTATAATTAGTTTGTGACTGGAAGTGTAATGTTCCCATAATTCAATGATTAATCAGATTTCTTTTTTTAAAATTTGAATCATAGTCACAATGAGACATCTGAAACTTTCCTTTAGGTTTAGTTTATGAGTTTGGTGTGGGCCATACACAACTGTTGAGTCAGAGTTAGCTATATAGCTGTTTACAGATGTTTACAGCTGTGGTCTCTGGGTAGAGGATGGACATGGCAACCAGAACTGTCCTTTTTTTTTGGTGATAAATGATAAGTATGAATGAATAATTGATTATCTAAAGTTTTGCAGATCAGCTGCTGGCCGACTTATTGATAATAACTTAATGTTTCAGTTCTACTTTTCACTTTGTATTTCTCAACCAGGACACAGGGCTGTGATGCTAGAAGGGCAGTCTTTTTATTTGTTCCAATAAAATACTGCCCGACTTGTTCTCAGGGTATTCATTTTTGTGGCCTTTTGAGGGGGCAATAGAGAAAAAGATTGAGAACCACATCTTCAAACTGGTAGAAGTATATTTGTGCACTGAACATAAAGCTGACTGTGTCTTTTCCTTTGCTTTCTGTTTGTGCAGGAGGAGTTTAAAGGAATGATTGAGGATGCAGGGTTCTACTGTGTACAATACTACAACCTCACTGGTGGCGTTGTGGCTCTCCACTCTGGTTTCAAGCTGTGAGATGCACCTTGTAAAAAAACAAAGCTACTAAGAAAAGATTGGATCTAAGTTTCAGGCTTTTCTGCCCAAAGGACAAACTGTCTGCTGAGAAATCATTTATAGATTTGTGACTCCTCTCTGCACAATGACAAAGTCAGAAGTAACTGTGTTTATTGAAAGTTTCTTCCCTGTTTTCGGCTTACCTATCAATTTTGAAAACTGCACTTAATACTGATAGAAGTGTAAAGAAAGCAACAACCACACTTTCATAATAGCACTGAATTTTTCACTCAGACTTTATAAAAGTTGCTCCTGCCAGACCCCTGGTATATTTCCTGCAGAAAGTCCAGGAGAACTGAAGTTTGAACATAGCAGAATGAAATCAGGAAGACAACCATAGACTGTTTGCGCTTGACGGTTATGATCTCTGTGCATGTTACTTAACAGCTGTGATTTCTGTTCTCCATCATGTTCTTCTCCTCTCTTTTGTTGATATTGTGATTCTGTTGAACACAGCATTGATAAAGGTGCATGTCTGAACAACCGGATCAGGTGGAATTCAGGGGCAGTCTGAGGGAATTTCTCCAGAGATGTGCAAATGGGAAAACAGCTGACATAAAAGATTTCAGAACCTGTGGTGTCGGTATGAAGCCAACTTGCCATGAGTGAAATCATCAGTAAAGAAGCTTTTGAATATTTTTTGTCAATGAATAATAAAATATTTAAAACTTGAAATCAGTATCTAACTGAATTATTTTCTAAGCTACTGAAGGAAAACCATGACTACTACAGTAAGAATAAAACAATTATTACCGGTAGCTACTGAGTTTTAGTAAAGAAATGAAAAAGCTCATTGTGGACTGCAAGGAATGGAAAAGAGGACGACACATCAGTTACTTGAATAAAACTGTATATTTTACAGATCTTTGTACATTTTAATTACAAAACTGTATGGTACTAAAGTTTTAAAATCAGTTTTTTGGTCAGAGAAGATTTAATCGTCTTGTGTGCAATTACCATGTATATACAAAGTCTCATGTTAGTGATTTTTTTCAAAATAAAAAGCAACCAAAGAACTCCAACGTTCATACACTCTGAACATAAGACATGGCTTAAAGATAAATATATTAGTAAATAAATATTCAGAGAACATATTTCCATTTATGAAATGTGTTTTGCTATACAGGTACAGAAATATACACAGATTGATTTCTAGCCGTTTTTAAACATTTGTAATGGTAATGACAAAATAATTATATTCTTAAAAAAATTAAAAAATATTAATTTTTGTACACATTTTAATCTTCTTAAGTGCTAGAAAAAAAAAAATTAAATAGTGACTCAAGTACCCCAAAATGTTATATTTGCAGTAGGTACATATCTCTATGCAAAAGGCAAGATTAGATTCTCACTTGATTACAGCACTGGGTTAACTTATAAATAGGGTTATTTCAGAAGGTTTTCCTCTGTGAACAGAATGTGTATATTTCATAGAAACAGTATAAAAACAGTCTGCAGGACAAACAGAAAGGCATGAATGACAAGCATTGATATCGCGAGTATGTATTATGCATGGCACGATATGATTCATACGGATACACTGTGGTATGTATAACTGCATCATAAAAAAAAAAAAAAAAAAGTCACAGTACAAAAAGGAACCCTTATGAAAATGAGTCTTTTCCAGCTACTTTCCTTTGGCCTTTTGTTACATGCTAGAACCTTAATAGATATTTAATAGAGCACGCCACATCGAGGGAAATTGGATAAGTGACAGCAAAAAATACTTTTTTTAAAGGCTTCCAAACAAGAGGTAGAGTGCTTCACTCTACTTTTGAAGAAATCTACTGACCCCGAGACACTGTCCACTTCAGTCTATGTGAGACCCAAAGCCGTGCAGCGTCTTTACATATTGCTACAAATAGCTTAATCAGCGTAAGGCTTTAATGTTGCTCTGGCACATTTCATACAGGTAGGCCACTTCTGGACAGCATTATACAATGCGTACAACAAATTCAGTATTATATTGAAGATAGACCAGTGTCAGCCTTGCATTCACATTTCTATGCATTTTTTTCTGTAATAGCTTCTTCTCCTCAGAGAAATGTGTGGGTCACAAACACTAAGATACCCATTTCCCTGCTGTTAGAAAAAAAAAAAAAACAAACAATCATGTCTTTCTGTTTTGGTATAGCTATGTCCGTACAACCTATTTGAGTTGGTGGTAGAAGCTTTATAGGCAGTCAGTGTTCATGTGCGCATAAATACATGTATATGTTTGTGAATTAAGTGTTCTTGTGTTTGTAGAGACCAATCTCAGATTCCTGGATGTTGCACCAAAAGATGGAGTCTAGATATCTTGTCCAGATTACTCGGTGATAAACCTCGATAGCTGTAGAAGGTCTGCAGAAAGATGCAAAAAAAAAAAAAACAACCTGCATCCATGAAAGTATTATAACTTTCAACCATTTACACCTGGTAATTAAATGTGATCTATATCAAGAGCTGTTATCTCGGTAAGAAACTATCAGAATTGGCTTTATGTTTTCATCAGATCTTTGTACTTCCAGAAAAAACCTGGGGTCTGAGCAAAATTAAAACATAGGTACGGAGTCCAGCTCGTTAAAAAAAGATTGCATTTACACCTACATTTCCATCCAAAAACAATGTGAGCCAGAGTACCTCGAGATGTGTTAGGGTTTATCTGCAATCTATACGACCACGATGCATTTACACGACTTTGCCTTATAAAGGTAAGAGGTCCACAAAGAGATCCGATTTTATTACCAGGTGTAAATGGGGTCTTTTTTTCCCCCCCAGTAATATGGTAACCTTGTTTGGTGCTCAAATGTTAGTGGCCACAGGAATGAACTTGATACACTGTATATCTAGAAATAACAGGCCATTTCAGTAGAAATCCACACAATCTAAGATGATAACATTCAGCTCTCAGAGAGCTAGGTTTGAACAAGGCAGCTGAGGGTTTCAATGATTGACTGACTGATACGGTACCAAACACGTCCTTCTGACTGAGTCCTTTCTCTCTGAGCTCGAGTTCACACACCCAGACCTCTGTCGTTTTTTGAAGGACTGCTTCCCAACACAGTTGGGCTTGCAGAGAGCTGAGGGTGGAACAAAGCCCGTGTTTCCTCCTCCTGAGGGTATGCCTGACCTCTAAACTGTCCTGAGGAGAAGTACCCCTCCCTGGGCTCATGCCGCTCCCCTGTCCGTGACCCCGCCTCCGCTGTGACACTGGCGGGCAACGAGCTGCTTTGGGTCTCTGCCCCTGTGCTCAATTCACAGTCTGTGTCCTCAGGAATTATGGGTATTCTCTGGTTGAGTTCGCAGCAGCCCTGTCCAGAGCAGGACTCCGAATCTGCATACTGCACGTTAACCGCATAGTCCTCTGTGAAACGCCCTGCTGCGGCCCTGTGGACCTTCATCTCTTTGTAGAAGCAGCAGGGCAGCCTTTCATAGCTTACCTGCTCCGAGGAAGGGCACAAGTGCTCAGGAGCAAAATAGTTCTTGGAGGCGGAGCTCTGAAAGTCCAGCCCCCTGTGAAAGCGTCCTGCGGTCAGAGGCCCAGCTTGGTCCGAGTCCTGCCCTTTGCACTCCATATTTGGAGGAAGCACCTCGAAGCAGCAGCTACAGGCTGCAGCCCCGAGCTCCCCCGACTCCTCCTGTGCCCCCTCTCCCCTGTCCACGCCGGTAGCTTCTGCAGCCCCGGCTGAGGTAGTGTTGCTGTTCTCCCTGGGTTCCAGTGATGAGTGACTGCTGTAGTTGGGCTCCAAGCTGCAGTTGGAGAGGTGGTCCCCCGAATTATATCCTGAGGCTCCAGATGGGCGCTGGAGGCAGTCGTGTCCCAAGGGAGCAGGGGATGATGAGTCCTCGGCAGGGACTGTGGTGCAAGCCGCAGCCCCTGCCTCACCCGTGGAGACCCTACACGGACTCTTACTCCGGTAGACATACGGGTCGTAGTCGCTGCTCAGCGAACTGCGGAAGGTCGAGCAGCTCCCGTACACCCCCTGGTTGCTGACCTCAGTACAGTCCAACATGGAGTCACTGGAGGAACAGTGGCACTGGCCTGAGCTGCTGCTGCTACTGTCGCTACCAGGACAGTCGGCAAGGTAGCCACTGCACACCGAGCGATGGCCATGGTAACAGCTCAGACCAGAAGCGCTGCCGGCATCACCTATCCTCGAAGAAGAGGCAGGGGCCATATGTACCACTGTGGGGTATAACAGCCCCTGCTGAAAGGCCCTGCTGTGATGGCCCTTGTGGGCCCCTCCACTAAGCTGTCCTGCCATAGCAGGCCCCTGGCCCCCCTCAGGCTGCTGAGGGAAAGTCAAGCCCTGAAAATAGTAGTGCTGGTACATAGTCTCGTACTGTGAGAAGCAGGCTGCTCGGGAAAAGTTACGACCATGGAATTTTGGTCGCTTAAAAGCAGCGTGATGTGGCTGTGAAGGGTAGGCCGGGGGTCCGCGATGCTCTAATCCACAGTGGTGGGGGTTAAGTGAGTGGTCCAGGTGGAGGGTGGGGTGGTAGCTCCTGAGAAAGGCAGATGTTGATTGGGATGGGTACAGACCTTGAGGGTCTGGGTGCTGGTCCACAGTAAGTACAGTGATGGGGTTGCCGTGGGGGTCCATGCTGGTTCTGGTGGGGTAGGCTGTCACCTGTCCTGCACGGTGCACCCTGCCGGGGTAATGGACCGGCAGCACCACCCGCTGCCGGCTGTGGACTGGGTTGCCAGGGTCCATGCAAGCTGGTCCTGGATTACCCTTCTTTTGCTCTGTGAAAGAAAAATAGAGCACATTTATTTTTTCACAATAAAAGAAAGTTGAGGGGAAAAACAGTCACTCTTTGTCAACAAAGGAACCCCTTGCGTGTTTAATGAGTGTTTCTATTACATACAAACATCTTGACATCAAAGCAAAACAGCCAGTCAAAGTTAGAGCACGAACTTACCGATGATGTTGTGTCTACAGTGAGGACAGGTGTGATGTTGGAGAAGCCAGGGGTCCACACACTTCTTATGAAATCTGTGAGCACAGGGGATAACTCGCAGCTCCTGTAGGAACAAAAACATTCGAGTTAACAGTCAGCTTTGACCTTTACCAGAATCTACAAATATAAACACGGAGGAACACAGTAACAAACAGAATGACTTACACATACTAGTTCATCTAACATATTTTCTTTAGTTTGTGTATCGTATACAAAATGTAAACGTTAAAAGTAATTCCAATGAATACTGATACATTGTTTTATTTATAACCTCAAATGTAGAGTAAGCAATTGGGTTTTTCTGCTGTTATTTCTTTTTAATCTTTGAGGAACAACAGTCCAATCTTGCCATGCAACATTTTGAAATGATTGGTGCTTTAACATATTTCTGATAAAAGTATGAATTGTTATTTCTTCAAGCAGCGATCCTGCAATATGTTTAATTAATTAACAGAGTTTCACAATGTGTGGGTCAATAAGTCAGCTTGAATAGAGGTTCAATTATGTACATGACAAAATGACACAGGGATTGCATTTCTCAGTGGGTGTACTTTTGTGTTTTTGAAAAGGCGGCTGAATGCCCAGAGGGGGGCAGCAAAGATATACCGAACTGTCAGATGTGTTGATGCTTTTTTTTTTTTTGGGGGGGGGGGGGGATTTGTTCAAATGAATTCTGGCAGAGCAAACTGTACAGCATGTCACAAACAAAACACTTTTAACTCCACGCCACGCAGCAACACAAATACGACTCTCTCAATGTCACCACTTTCAGGAACAAAAACAAACAAGAGGCCGACACTGGAGGATAGATATGAAAAGAATGCAACACTTTGTATTCAGATGGAGAACTTTGCTT
Source organism: Labrus mixtus (assembly GCF_963584025.1). NCBI lineage: Eukaryota > Metazoa > Chordata > Actinopteri > Labriformes > Labridae > Labrus > Labrus mixtus. The sequence goes on from NC_083616.1 coordinate 18,351,864, forward strand.
TCAGGAGGAATTCAGGAGAGCTATGAATATGAATTAGATTGTTTTATTTCTAGTGGGAGCCATTTCTCCGCCGTAAAAACCTCTACTTTCTGGCTCAATGTGACTCATCTTTGGGCTCTTTTCCACCCAACCTTTTGTTGCTTGGTTCCCTGCTCAAAAACAGCTTTGATGCCATTCAGCCTTTTATAACGCCACTTCCTCTGTGCAATCCTGGCGCCATGCTTTGTTGTGTTTTCTTCTCCCCTCTTTACCCAAAGAGAGACATAACCACAAGAAATGCACACACATACATCAGCTATGCCCCCCCCCCCAGGCGCTGGGGTTTGTCCCCTCAAAGTCCCTGTCGAGGATGAGCAATACTGTTACAGTAAACCCTCAAAAGTCCAAGATTAGGACACGTATTTCGACAATGAGTCCTTTAAGGATTAAAGAAGGCCACAGTTTGAAAACAGGAAGCATAATCACAGCCCAGTGCAGTCTGGGTACCGTTATCTCTCCAGGTGTTCTGAAAGACTGAACTAAACATCTAAAAAGGCGCCCGGAAAGAACGTCACCGAAGATTGCAGGACCGCAGTCCCCGAGCACATCAGGGGAACTTCCATTCTATTGTCCACAAAGTTGCATTATGTTTCATGTCTACATAATATGGAACGGAAAGGAAACAAGGCTCAGCGCACACCACACTAACGCTACTAGAGTTAAGAGTTTTGGCTGCTGGATGGTTGACTTTAGCAAACAGGTACCAGTACTATTAACTTTGTCAACGCAAGTGTCCTAAGTTAAAGCCCCTGAGAGGAGGTTTTACCTGCTCATTGAACAGACTGAAACGGATTCTCGTGCCTCTATTTGAACATCATAACAATAATGGACAAGATTCAATGACTGTACAATGCAATTCTACTGATTGAAACGGTCACCACGGGGTTTAAGAGTCAGATAAAAAAAAGAAAGCAGGATGTTAAAAAGCTAATATAAGGAGCACCACTTTGGTCACATGGGACTGAGCTTTAAACTTTAGTGTATAAGGTAAGTTGTTGCTATGTCATCCATTTCTATCATAACCCTTGTTTTTTTTTATAATTCTTTTATAACAAAAAAAAGTATATTAATGAGAACTGCTACATTTTAAACCTATTTTGTTTCCATTTTTAGGTCTTAACAAAGAAAAAAATGGCTTCCAGCTGCAAACATTTTGCCTCCTTTTCATTTAAAAAGTCAAACGCTGTGCAGAAAAAGCTCATGGTAAAAAAATTAAATAAAATAAATTACAAGAAAATTCAAAACAGTAAAACTTAAAAAGTGTTTTACCTTGATATCTGATTTTTTTTAAACAATCATTTTTACAGGTAACCTTTTTATTTATTGTAGGAGCGGCCACAATATTCCTTACAGTACAGCAAACTCAATTTAGTTAATGGCAATCATTACAGCAAATGTTTGAATGACACCACTGATATGAAAAAGCCCAATGAAGAACAAAAATTGATAAAGTCCTCGACTCCTGTGTCTCTCACCTCCCCGTCGATGTACTTCTCCAGGCAGATGGCGCAGTCAGAGGTGGAGCTGCTGCTCAGGGAGTCAGAGGCTCCACAGCTGCTCTCACGCTGGCCCTTTCCTTTCGCCTTGAACTTTCTTGTCTCCATCTTTTCCAGAGCTTGGATGGCCATTCTGTTCATGGAGCTCTGAGGTGTGGAGGGAAACGTGGGAGAGGGTTTGATTAGTCGTGTTTCACTTTTAAAAAAGACCTCTATTTTAAAAGCTGTGTAGAATTTGGCATAAAGGCTGACTAACACTGGAGCCAAAATGTGACGTTAGGATGACAGCTCAGGGATGATGTTTGAAGCAAAGATCAGTGTGATGTTAAATGTTGCTGATGCTAAAATTTAATTGAAGACATTGATCCGAGTTATTTTTCTAACCATAGGCACTAACAATGAAAGTCAGACTATATTCTCTAGATCTATTCTTCACATGCAAAAAAAAAATCTCCCTCTATTTTTTTTCCTGATGCCTTCCTCCAAAATTCTCTGTTTTGACAAACATTAAAAATGAGGACTTAAAAATCATTGACCCAAGTCTGTAACTAACTGTAGTCTTTGAAGAAAACACCTAAAATGAATCCTGAAGTTTTTGCTGCTGTTTGTAGTTTAATCAAATAGAAGATATGTATACCTTATAAACAATAATTACTTCACAGCTTCATTTTTTTTCACATTTCAGGAAGGAACAGTTGTTACATGTGAAAAGTTGCCTCTGGTGTGAGCTGTTAATTACCACCAAAAGAAGTCACAGCAAAGTCATCTGCTCTCTCTCTCTCTCTCTCTCACACTCTCTCACTCTCACACTCTCTCACTCTCTCACTCGCTCACTCTCTCACTCTCTCACACACACACACACACACCTCTTTTAACGGATGCTGCTACTGTTTTCCTGCTCTGTCACAACATTTCTGCGCCTTTGGCTCCTGCAGCAAACCTCTCATCAGCGTTAATTAAATGCTTATCTTGATCACGCAGCCCTGACGTAAGCCTCCACCGAGAGCTTTGTGTCAACACGAGACGAATCAATCAACAGCAGTACTACCGCCGCCTGACTAAATGCCAGTGTTTTTGGGGCGTGTTTTGTGCGAGAGGCTCCTCTGAGACTCAAACTTTGATAACAAAAAAAAAATAGATGTTTGGCCAGTTCAGACTCCTGCTTTTAGTGGTGGTGATGAGTGTGTGTGAAGACACTCACCTGGCTCCTCCTTTGCTTGAGCTTGATCTTGATGAGCAGAATGAGGCAAACCAGGGACACGACCACGAAGAAAGCCAGGAAGATGCCCATGTCAAAATATTCCGTGGGCTGCTGTGGAAAAGGAGGGCGACAGACACACAATATTTGTCAAATAATCTTCACATGCAGCTGGTGAAAGTGGCTACTAAAAGGGTCACTTTGCTGTAACATGTCAAATTCATTCACTGACTGTTTAGAATGTGTAATAATAGCTTTGTTAGCTGCTCAGCAGAACATTTTTGATTATTCCCGAAAGTCAGTTTAATTCTATCTTAGTTTCATATTTGAAGTTTTACAACATGCCTTCCAACAGACAACAGTTCACAAATACAATGAACACAAAAAAAAACTACAAAGGAAATCTAAAAGCATCAAATACATACACCTAACAGTGTAAAATATATTCATACATATGAACACATAAAGCAAACAGCAACCAAGTGTCAGTCACACCAACCCTGCCCTGACATTAAAGGGAAGCCAACTTGAACAGGTAGGTTACTTAACAGTCAGCGTTGTTTGACGCTGGGAACGAGGCCAAGACACTGAAGCGTGTTACACACAGTCAACAGACACGAGATTTTTCAAGGCTGAAACAAATGTGGATCTTAAAGGGGACATGTTCAAAATATTGCGAGCGAAATCGGGAATTCTTTAGAACAAACAATACAGACATTTTTGTGTGTTTTTGCCTAAATATATATGACTCTAAAAATATAATGATTTCTTTGAAAAATGTACGCTGTCCTACATACAGTACGCAGCAGAGAGGACCGAGAGTGTTGAAGAATAATGTTGTCCTCTACAGGACAAACAAGTACATGACACTATTCCTAAATCACCAAAAGCATTTGGCGTTTTCTGCATTACAGTAACAATTCTGTAAAAAAAAAAAAAAAAAAAAGGTGAGGTTTCAGGACATGAAAGAAAACATATGCTGATGCTGATGTATCTGTAATGGGCGTGAAATGGCCAGTAGTATCAGATGAATGATCAAATCGTCAGACTCTAGTTTTTGAATTTTCCCCAAACTAAGCTGTTACGTCCAAAAATACTGGCAGATGAAGTGATAATGGAAAATATCTTCAGTTGCTGCCCTAATGAAGAGCTCTAGAGAATAAAAAAAGAACAGATTTAACTTCAGTGTTTCATCTTGAAAGGTCAGATCCTACTGACTGATCCTTCTGATGATATCCAATAACCTAAAGGGGTTTTATTCTTCATCAGGAAAGAAATGTCTCTCATTGGAAGGTTCTTTCTCTTGGGCTTTCATTATGTCAAGTTATTTGCCCTCAAAGTGTGCTGGTCTCTTATCGAATATTCCAAACAAACAGCTCTTTGAATGGCTGATATTAATCTCCTGCAGTGCTTCAGAAAAAAAAAAAAAAAAAGAACCTCAGCCTCGGGGCGGCAGAGAGTGAAAGAAAGAAAAAAAAAAAAAAAAAAGGGTCATATTTCACAGCTGGAATTCTTCATTTGTCTTCACATCTAGAAAACATCACAGCACTGTTTGGCCTCACAAACATGTTCACCTCTTCCTCATGATCTTTACATGTGCCTTCGATTAGTCACACACACACACACACACACACACAGACACAGACACAGACACACACACACACAGACACACACACACAGACACACACACACACAGACACACACACACAGACACACACACACACACACACACACACACATACACAGACACACACACACACAGACACACACACACACACACACACACACACAGACACACACACACACACACACACACACACACACACACACAGACACACACGTGGTTTAGGGGTTTTGGCTTGAGCTCTTACCCTCGGTGGTCTGTGTTGTATCCGTGCACGAGCAACTTTCTGCTTGTTGACGATGTTCATCAACTTCACAGCATCATTGCCCTTCACGTAAACCACTGGCCGCTTCAGAGGATCCTCGGCAACCTGGTTGAGCTGACGAGAGGAGAGAGAGAGAGAGAGAGAGGAACACATCAGGCACAGGTCTTCATCATCTTGAGGTCAGTTTCATCCTCATGAGCAAAATAAGACTGGATATGAGAGGATTGTGAAACAAGACGTAACACTTTTCTTAACCCTTTCTTTGACCTTCTACATACTCTGGTTGTGTTTCTTGGGCTCTACAGAACGTTTTATCCCGGTAGTATTCAAATTTGTCAAAAAAAAAAAAAAAAAACAGACAAAAAGTGAAAGTTACATGTTTAAATAAGATGACATAAATCACTCATTGAACAGAGCTGAAGTCAAGGGCCACAACAACACATGCAAACAAAAAGCACTATCAAGCGGCGCCGGCCTGGGTGGACTAATGGTTAGTGTACGCGCCCCATGTACGAAGGCTGCAGTCCTCATAGTGGGCGGTCCAGGTTCAAATCCTTTCCCGCATTTCATTGCCCACTATCTCTCTCCCTGAATTCTGACTCAATCTAATGTCCTGTCTCTTAAATAAAAGGCTTAAAAAGCCCCAAAATAAACCTTTAGAAAAAATGAAAAATGAAAATCAAAGTGTCATCAGATAATCAGAGTTCTGCGTCTTTGATATCAGAGGGCAGACACAAAGGCATGGCGGAAAAGCAGCCTTTCATCATTTTGACTAAAGACTGAACACTTGAAAAGGCACTGGTGTGAACGTTATACTGAAGGCTTTTAATGAAGCACACGGCTGAAAATGACTTGATTGTTGATGTTCTTAGAGGGGATAGATGAAACAGAATACGGCAACATGTCACGGAAAAGACGGATTCATTTTCAGGGGTCGCTCCGGGAAAAGTTTCGGGAACCTCTTCCTGTGTTCACTTTTGTACCATCAGGAGAAAAATGACCTCAAAGCTGAAGACATGGAAACTGTGGTCGGGGTTTTGTCGGAGGAAGCTCAGGAGGGAGGGAGGGAGTTGACATGCTCCTTTATTCCTCCTTTATTCCTCCTCTCCCTCTCGTCTGCTGCTTGGAATCTGTAATTTTGAAAAGCCCAGGGGAAATACCGAGGATATTCACATTTCTATTTCTTCTTCTGTCGTCATGTTCCCCAGTGAACGCTTTATGTTCTGGTTTAAAAAGTATAGACTCTGGAACTTTTGATCTCTCCTTTCTTTGAGAAATGAATCCACTAAGACTTTAGCCTTTCATAAACAATGTACCGTTTAAAAGTAAACCTATAATGTCTTCAACAGGTTTAGAAAAGTTAATCACAAACTTTTCCTCAAACAAAACCTCACATAAGTTATTAATGGAAGGGTTAAAAAAAAAAGGAGGTCAAGTACATTAACTTCATGAAGCGTCCTCCTAATTTTGGTCCCGGGACCTTAATTCTCCCCAAGCTCCTCCTCCCTGCCCCTCGGCCTTGTGGGTCCTGTCTGTGCTGATCGGGCAGCTCTGACTGGAAAAGCCTCTCGGGGGAATTTAACACAGCCGCCCAGCGCTGCCTTTCATGTGGTCTCTGCGCAATCCCTTTTATCTTTCAGCTACGCGCTTTACAACCCAGCAGCAGAGGAGAGGAGGCGAGGGAGAGAGAGAGAGAGAGAGAGAGAGAGAGAAAAAAAAAAAAGAAAAAACCTGCAAGTCCAGGCCTGGTGTGGCAAGGATGAATACCACAGGAGAATTCTTGCGACAAAGGCAAAGTCTTGTATTATACCTCTAAACAGCAATGACACAGGCGCAAGAAAAGAGTAGAAGGAGGAGGAATGTGAGCGTCTGGGTGTGTGAGAAACGAAATGCACTTTGTTCTTACTGTAGCTTATGTGCGCTCCCAACAAAATGCAACACACAAAAGGCTGATCCATAGTCTCAAGATGAGGTCATGTGTGCTACCTGTGCAATTATGAGCTCAACTGAGAGAGTTCGGTCATGGTCTAGTGAAAGCTGAACCCTGGATATTCATTTTCAGTCCTCAAAGAGAGCAGGAACACAAGTTAAAGAGCTCAAAAGGCCCAGGATGGTTGAATGAGGGAGGCTGATCCGCATGCTTTTGAGCAGAACTAAAGATAGACGGATCATTGTTTTGCACAAACAGCACATGTTGTCAGAAGGGGCAGGGGACGCTGCTGCTCCTGAGCTTTCTTCAAAAGTGAAAAAAAGGGGAGCGTCTTTCACTGACACACTGACACTCTTTAGACTGTTTTTTTTTTTTTTCCCCTTCCAGACATTGAAACACTTAGGTGAGCACAAACCTGGTCGATGGCATCCGGATTCTCCGACACATCAAAGATGACGGCTGTGGCTCCCCGCTGCACCGCTCTCTTCGCCTGCAAACACACAGCAGAGGGACTTGATGAGATAAATAATGCGAGCAGTGTCAAAGGAAGAAGCCGGGGAATACATAGTCACAGTGTCAACATCAATCTCTGTTTCTCAAGGTTTAGTTTTCACATTTTAAAATACGGCCACTAGAGGGAGTTCTCTGCCTGACTGCAACCACGTGCGGATCGACCACACCGAGCAAATGAGGAAAAAAAACAAAAAGCAACAGGCAAGAAGTAAACAACGCATTAAAAACGGTTGCTAAGCTGCACATGTGGTCGGTGTCTCCATTTCTCCTAAGTTTTCGGGATGCTACAAAAAAAAAAACGACTCCATCCCTCGGTCAAGAGACGATGCATGCAATGTAATGTGCAACTCTGCATGACACTGAGCTGGATTCTGAATTGAATTCTGGCGTGCACGCTCAGGAAAAGTTGAATCAAGTTATCAAGGATTTCCAGCTGCTTTAAAAAAAAAAAAAAAAAAGTGAGCTTCTTTCATCTGCGAGCAGGGAAAGTCAGCAGCACAGAGCTCTTTTGAAGACTTCTGCTAAAGGCAAAAGATAAAGGAAATGCTTGGATCTGCAGAACCCCGAGTATCTCCACGCAGAATCCAAATTGGCTTCCCCTCTACTGGGGGGAAAAAATAAAATAAAATAAAGTTCCTTTATCTTAACTCTACTCTGCTTTTGCCCTACAACCCGTTGTCACCCTGCTTGATTCATGGCGCCCTATTTAGACAGCGTTTTGATGTCTGCACTACGTGATCTAAAATAGCGCAGCTGGGATCATATCCTGGTATTATCAAGTGCCCTTGGGTTATTGCCAGCGCTCTTCATAACGGCAGGAAGACGGGGTGGGGTGGAGTGAAGATCAAAGTGACAATGTACAGTGCTGTGACTCTGCTGGAGTGGCTGAAGAGTGTCAGAGGAGCAGTGAGCGGGCACTTACAGAGGACACAGAAAGAGAGAGAGAGAGAGTGGTGGTATGTGCGGGCGAGTCAGAATTGCTCTTTTCACAACTCGTAATGTCGATTTCAGAGATAGCAACACTCACTGATGTCGAGTACCGGTAGATCTTTTTTTTTTTGCCAAAGCAGGAAAAGAGAGAGAGAGGGCTTTGCCACTGTACACCTCAAACACATCGAAACCTGTTGGATTCTCGAGTAACAGCTGGACCCATCCAAAAAAAATAATGTGTTTTAGTGTTTAAACACAACTTCATTTTTTTTTCCTATTCCCTTAATCACTTTGTACCGTTGTTAAGTAAATGTAAGCTATTGTAATTATTGAATCAAGGCTGCACTCTACAATAAAGTGCCGATAGGAAAGCCTCCGGGTGTCACATCAGAGCGAGCGAGGAGATAGTTCAGATGGGAGATTTCTCTGTACAAAATATATCTATCGATTCAACAATAACTTCTATTTTACTTCATTATTACATTTTCTGTGTCTCCATCTGTTTTTGATACCATTGACAATTGTATAGCACTTTTTTTTTAGAGCTGAAAACCAACAGATGAAGTCTGACAAAAAGTAAAGAAGAGGAAAGTGCAGATCTATCGTCAGCTTAGAGAACAGGGTCCCTGCTGTCACTGGAATAAACAGCTTTCTCCCAAGTCACCATTCCCTCATTAGTCGGTGCAGAGTTCGATGCCACCTGTGAGTCCAAAATCCATCGGCTCAAAAAAAACCGGTGTCCTGGTGAATCTGGTTAAAGTTACAGCGATATTCATACCAATCAGTGACTCCTGGTTTCTTTCATGAAACCATCCTTCTGTTTCTCCTTCACTGTCGCCCACACTGTTATAACTTTGTTAGCTACCTCATTGTCCTATGTGAAAAGGGGCTACAGCTCATGTTTATCTTCTTGCTTCATTTTGTATTCCTTCAAAATGTGAAAGAAGAAAAGATGAAGAACTGGCACCGGTTGTCACTTAACTTCATAGTCGGGACTTGTCTTGAAGACGAAACCCCAAAAGCTTTGGAAATTCAGAAAGAAACGTCAAAGGCCAACGCTGCAAAAATAATCTGCATCAATAACTTAAACATAAAAACTCACCATTGCATCTGCAGAACTTGTAACTAACTATTCCTCAAACAGTTTGTTGACTGAGATTCTTTTACTACACGAGGTTATTTCAGACCTCGTGTCGTGGCTGCTTTGCTCATTCTCCTGATGTCAGAGCTCAGACAATGCTACAACTTCATTTTTGTTTCTTGCTGCTTTAAACACCTTGACCACCAATCAGATTGCATATTTATTTGAAGTGTTAATCAGCTGATGTACTTGAATATGTTAATTATCTGTTGATTTTGGTTATTTAAGGTAAACTATAAGCAGTTATAGTATCCTAAATACACCATTGCAGTACTGTCCTTACATTACTTTTTGACTCCCTAACTTTACTATGAGTCTGTCTAAAGAGGTGAGAGACTAAATAAACATTAGCTTTCCAAGAAGCCGCAGTGTGTCGTGTGTAGCTGAGGTAACGTCTCTGTACTTTGAACAACAGAAGCATATTGAGCAGTCTTCTTCTTCCTTCATAGAAAAAAAAAAAAACAATCTGAATGATTCAGAATCAATAACAAAGTCAACATTGACACTTCATATAGATCATGTTTTATTTTTCCAGGGTGTTTTTGGCTGCGGGTATGTTTGGAGGGTCTACTGCTGTGTGGACGAGTCACATGTCATGAGCGCTTTAATATAAAGAGGCCGTGATTCGTACCGCACTCTTAATTCAGCTTTGAGAGTAAATCAGCTTCAGGAAAACACACCACAGCCTGACTCTGAAGTGTTTCAGCTGAGTCTGAATTAGGTTTCCTCTTGGTTTAATCCACAGATAAGATGTTTATGAATCAGGCTTTCAGAGCTCATTAAAGCCTAATTAACCCCGCAAACTGACTCAAGCTTTCCCAGCAGTATAAACGAAGCCTTGTCAAATACTCCAACAGTAAAAAAAAACAACAAAAAAAAAACACAGCAACACACTTTTAAATTCAAGCTCTTCTAACTTTCTCTCCTGCCCGGCCTCCTTTACATAAACTAACATCACTCTTTTCTTTCGCCTCTTTACTTTTCTTTTTTTTTGGGGGGGGGGACTCAGAAAAGTTCAAAAGCAAGTGCAGAGAAAATCTTTGCTCTGCTTTTCCCTCTCACCCAGTTTTTTTTTTTTTTTTCTCTCTCAGCTCCACATTGCCAGGCTCCAGCCCCCATTTAATTCAGCACTAGTCTGCTCCTTTGATGTTAGCTCTCCCGGTTAATAATTAATAGCTCTCGGTAAGACGCTCTGAGAAGAAAGAGATCTCCCTCCTAAAGAATCTCCAGTCGGGCAGGCCCAAGCTGCAGTGCAGGGACTTGCCTGATGACAACAAAAATGCAGCCACAGGCAAACTGTTTCTCTCAAAAAGATCATGACACATCTCTTCCCAAACCCTATAAAAAAAAAAAAACATACAGGGTACCAAAAAAGTACCTATACAAACTGGAAGAACAAAGAATACGTCCGACTATGACTATGAAAATACTTCACTGGTCACAGAAATACAACAGCTCCAGTGAACACAGAGATATTGTAAAGGTATTCTGAGACTCACTCCTTGGCTGCAAACTGACATTAAGACACGCAGATGTTATCATCCAAGGACTCCAACATCTTAAGGATGAATGCTGTGATATCAACTCAGAGAAAATGAATAGCAACGTGATAAGGTCACCTTTTCACTAGTCAGTATGCAAATGAAGACACGTTTTGTTTTTTTTCCCAGAAGAACTTTTGACATTTAACATACTTAGTTTGATTCTTGAAGTCACTTGTTACTTTACAGACAAAGAAAAAGTCGGATTTTATGAGAAAAATAACACATTGTGGATCTTTTGAACGTGTGATTACAAGCCGAGGCTTCTCGTGACGTCAAACAGAAAAAGCTGTTGATAGATTTGACCTGAAGGAGACATTTCCCAACTAATCGCCTCTAATGGTTTCCGAACTTTGTTAAGGCTCCAAAAATGTAAGATAGACAAACATATTAAAATCACAGATCAGAGCAGGGTATAACGTTTCGATGAGAACTTTTCGACGCTAACATTTTAGAGGAAGCGGTGTCCTGTTGGAGTCTAATGGACTTCTGTTCCATACATGAAATAAAGGACTGAAAAGTGGCTCACACTCAACCCTATAGTAACAAAATAGACATTCATGCATCACTAACAATCTGATTATGTCATTTCTCAGTGCTGTTCTTCACTGCAGAATAGGGAATTCTACTTTTTCCTTCATAGACAAAAAGAAAGACGACTGATTATGACGAACTTAAGATTCTACAAGATCGTTGTTTTGTGTAATAGCTGAAACTTGACCACTGGATCCCAACTGTCGAGCTTGATTAGTCATCTCAGAGCAAAAAAAAAAAAAAAAAGACTTTGGCAAGTAGTAATTTAGAAATGTCAGACTTTACCAACAACATTCAATAAAGGTATCTTTGAAAAGAGAAGAAAAGGTGCAATAAAAAGTTTGAAATCCCTCTGGAAACATGACCTCTTGTTCCCAAAAATGAGTGATTCCTCAGCCGTCCATCCTCCAAAAACCAGCTGAACTCTTAAACCTGAACTCCACGCTGAGGGCAGTTTCACAGGTACTTCACAATACTGCGAGCTAAACAAACTTCCCGCTGGCTCGGAGGCATGAGAATTAGGGTTCAATCTTCCCGGAGTGAACAGAAAACCGCAGCGCAGGGTTCTGACTGAGAACCTCGGTCTAGACACAAGCGGGAAAACGAAAAGCTATGTTTAGCATCCCTAAGTGAGCCTGCCAGCTTGTAAGATCTGAGGGAGAGACGCTTTCACTGGCCTGAAAGAAACTTTTCTCAGCGTAGTGCTCACTTCATCAATCACATGGAGCGAAGTATAAACACACACGCAGCATGGGCTTCTACAATACTGTGTCAATATGGATCGGTGCACCAGAAACAGCGGGCTCATATACAGACAGGAACACACCTGGATTACACCTGCAACATCTGGCTCATGCACAAGTTCCTCTATCACACTTTCCTTCCTACTTTCTTCTTCAACGCTCCCCTCCTCCTCCTCCTCCTCCTCATGCTTTCCTTTTCCTCTCTCGCTCTCTCTGCACCGCTATAATTAAGGCAATTAAGCCTTCAGAAGACTCTCCTCTGCTATTATGCTGTAATTTCATGTTGCCTCCTGGCTTTACGGTTTATTAAAAGATAAAGGCATACTTTTCTCCCATGGATTTTCTTATATGTGGTTGCCCTCTCCTTTTTTTTAAATTTTTTTTTTATTTTAACCTCCCTCGCTGCCTCACATGTGCGCCAAGACATTATTTACATTCAGCTAAAATAAAATCAAAAGTTTTCAACGTGGCCGTGCGTCATCCGATTACAAGCCTGGGGAAAGAAATGAGAAGTATGTTCGTCCTGGTTCGGTCTCACTGTACATTGTGTGCTCCCTGCAAATTAAGTCATCCGACTTATCTCGACGACAAGACTCAAAACTCATTACTCACCATCTTCCAGATCACCTTCTGTTTGATGTTGGAACATCACCGACTATAAATCTGTCACAAACATTTTATTCTGTTTACACAGACTTGATGTGATCATATCGGCCGTGTGATTAATAATCCACCGGTTTGACGCTCAGCAAAATCAAACTGGAATAATCACTTTTCCGTTTCCGTGCACACACATGTATTACACAATCTGAACATAACCTTCTGCAACCCAATATCAATAATCTCTTTAATTATCCACTCACTTTCATATCTGAAGTTTTGACTCCTTCCGTTAAAGTTTCAGTCCTGGATTGCAGGTTGAAACGAGGTAAAAAACTAAAGTACAAACACTCTCTGGTAACTGCTGATTGTTCCGTTATCCTCCCTCTACCCCCTCGAACGTTTGAACTCGCCCATATTTCTGTTTAATATTCATTTAAATGCTGTTAAGTCCCCGGCTGGAGCGTTTTATACGATTCCTGGGACATCTGAGGCCCCGTTTCTTGAGCTGCATAATTAAAAAAAAAAATTTTTTTTTTTACAAAGCACATAAAAATCCACTTGTGTGTCACACCTAAGGAGGAGGAGAGGGGGGACAGTCTTCCTCTGCAGTCAGCCACCTTCATGTAAACAGACAGTTCACCAGTGTAAACACACTTGGGGGGGGGGGGGGGGGGAGAATCACTTAAGGCTCTTAAGTGAGCTCAGTGAGTGCTGTTCATATGAAAGTGCAGATAAGAGGTTGGGACAGAAAGTGAACGCAGACCTGCTTATTTGCGCTTCATGTTGGGGTGTAGCATCACCTTGCTGGGGTTACTTTGTAGTTATTCGTTCCACTGCTCGGTAAAATGGGCAACTGTTGTGCATCAATAAGTCTACATGGCTGTTAGAGCTCACAAAATAACAGAGAACTTCCTCTGATGTCGAAGTCCCTCTCTTAGGTTGCTCTGCCATGGGATTCACCGTTCTCCTCTGGTCTGCAGTCAAACTCAAGTCCTTACTGTTTCCCCCCTCTTTCAGCACCGGCCCAGCAGTCACTGCATTGACGTAGAGCGCATTCTGTGGCATGTTCACAGACGGGGCTTATAGGTCGGGTTTTGGCACAGTGCCTCAATATGGACAACCAGAAGAGGGGATTGTGGGTAAACTGTACACCAGTCCAGCAGGACATACAGAGGAAGATTTGGGGCGAATATAATGACCTCACTATCAGACAAAGACAAGGCCCGACCCAGGTACACTGATCCCCGACCCTGCTTCTCATGTACATCATGTCCACACACACACACACACACACACACACACACACAGCATGTAATGACTATCTGTTCCACTGTGTCACCCTGTGTTTTCAGAGGGACAATTGGTTCCCATGGACAAAGTTTCCTCTTTCCACATTTCAAGTTTGAATCCTAAAAACGGGAGACAGCGCTGGTGAGTGAACACAAAGTTGAGAAGATAATACTGTATAGCGGGAACCCCTTCATTTGAGTCAGGGGGAGAGGTTTTGAACCAAGGCCATCCTATAAACAGGTGTGAACAGCCTCTTTTAAAAAGGTGGCAATGTCAGCAAAAAAAAAAAAAAAACAGAGAACTCACTCGGGGGACACATCTCTTTAAATGTTCCAAAATGTCAGAGTCGGGCAAATCTGCTGCTTTTTTTTTTTTCTTTACGATTGTTCTTTTCCCTTCTCCACCTCATCTTTCCCAACTCAGTGCACAATGTGGGGTGGCCATTCACCAACCATTGCATAACCAGAATTATACAAGTGAATTGTGTTATAAAAATGTGGGTGTGTGGGTGTGTGTATATGAGGGGGCACATCTGAGGGGTACCGGCAGTGGAACTTGGCAAAGAGCCGACCCCATTAAAGAGTTGGGAGAAAGAGGGGGGGGGGGGGGGGGTAACATGGAGCACTCTTTCTCTCTCTCATCATGAGACCCAGATAAAGTTTCTCCCTAACCCTTACCCCCCCTGCAAACTTCTGTCAAAATACAGGAAGTGGTATAAAGGGTCGCAAACTCCTCGTAGTTTCTGTCTTTAATCATTAATCTTAACGTTTCTCTTTTTGCTGCTAAACTTCAAATCTGTTTCAGGGAAGACAGAAAAAATGTATTGAAAGCTGTCATGGACTGTCAATTCTTTATCATGGAAGCATTCCTTTTGGTTGGTTTTTCTAATTGTCAGCACGATTACTGAATAACTACTGGTGTGATTTTATATTTTTTTTAACTTAATGAATCCCTGGGTTAGAGTAAGAGCGCATACAGATTACTGCAGGTATTAATTGGTTTTTTTGAAACATTTTAGTTTTTCCTGAACTGTTTTTTTTTTTTCCATCTGCTTGGGAGTGTGGAATATGGGAAATAAAATCACTATTCCTGTCACTCTCTTTTGTTGAATAATATATATATCTTGTATAGCAAAAACATGATGCACATTTTTGAAGAAATACATTTAAAAAAAAAAAAAACTCCAGTGCCAGTCTTGAAAAAGCAGTGGCAACATCTTTTATGTATTTGAGTAGAAAACAGTCAAACTCCTTTACTGCCTATAAACACCTGAAGACCCGCCTACTTGCTATCAAAAAAAATGTGTGTCAGGACTTCACAACATCAGATAACTGTTCTGAAACATTCAAAAGATTATCACTGATATCCATGAAGAAGGATTACTTGAGGAAGCTCTTTGGATTTTCTGAACACAAATTTGATTCAAGCTCTGTCCAATGTGTCCCTCCTTTCAACCCTCCTTTACTTTTCTAGTGTTTGTATTTGGATAGAAAACAGCAGGACATTGTTTTTTTCTTCTGCAAGTTGTGGAGATTCGGTAAAAAAATAAACGAGGCTGGCAAACATGGCTCAAGGTTCTGGGGAAATTCTGAGAATTTAAACATCTTTCTTTCTAAAGATACATGTTGGTCTTGCTTGTTGGTCACAACGGGGAGCATTTCCTGTCTCCCACCGCAGTTTGATGTCTTGATGTAGCGTCAGGCACACACACTTAAGCAAACAAGAACATGGATGCAGATGCACTGACTCAGAAGACAGCCACTTATCAACAAGCCTTTTAGTTGTGTTCTCCTCACGCTGCCCACAGCTCTGCACGTCCAAGACCAAAACGCCGGGGCCAGAGGAGCGGACAACCGCTAATTAAATTTCCTCCACTTTTCCTCTCCGTCCCTCCCATGTTGTTTTCTTACCGGTTCTGGGCTCTGGCCCTTTGTGATTCCCAGGAAAATAAACAAGCTTTCCGGCTCCGGACAAGAATACTACTTTTTAAGTGCTTCTTCTCCTCCTGGTGTCTAAACAGGAGATGTTTGGCAGAAAGTGTCGGGAAGTCGATGCTTAGAAACGATGTGTTAAGTTGAAATTCTAATGCACGCAGGTCTAGGTTTTGATGTACGAGACAGAAGACAACTAGTGATAAGAATATTAATCTGACGTTTTGATATAGTTTCGCTTCCCAGTGCTCAAGGAACACCCGAAGAGAGGAGATACTTTTTCCAGTCCTATTCATTTTCGATTACCATATTTTTGACGAGGCGTATGCTGCCACAGAGGAAAGACTTGAGAGTTGAAAGCAGCAACAAAGAAGAGCAGAAAGCAGAGTTTTTGCTTTCCTACTGCAAATCTCCAGGCACAAACTTCAAATGTTACTTCTGCAACTTTCAAGAGTAAGGCCAGATTTAAAAAGACTTAGGGCTGGGAAATATATCAAGCGTTTCTAATATATATATATATCGATATATCCGTTTTCTTTTGTCATGCAAAGAAACTTTTCTTTTTTTCAGAAGCATTTTTTATTAAATATAATTTATTTCACAAATGGGTCGTTTATTTTTTCACGTAATTTTTCATGTACATGTTGACATTGTGTATTTGTTTATGTTATGTATGCTGTTAATAAAAAAAAGCCTGATAGGCCAGCTCACAGCGACTAACTGACCTTTTTACTGTTGACCTATAACGTAACCCTATACAAAACACTCGAACAACACGTTAGCAAGTGGCAATTTGTTTTGCTTCCATGTACTTTAATATGTTTAACTACTTCAGCTGACACAACATCAACGAAAACATTTTGACTTAGAGTCACAGTAGGCGGAGTCATTGAAAGAATAAGTCTTTACCTGAAGGGAGGATGGGCTATTAGACCTCAGTGTCTTTGGAAAAAGGAATGTTAAAGGGGCTACTGTGTAAAATCACACTTTAGGACACCAGTATGACAGTGCTGGGTGGTTCAGTGTATAAGTCTTAAGGCAGAGTAATAAAGGACATTAAATACAACGCTATTGTGGAATCTGTGCAAATAAAAAGCTTCAGTGTTTTAGGTCACATGACATCTGTTGCTTTTTAAATAATTTAATTTAGGGGTGCTGATGGCCTAGCAGTTAGGTCACACTTCATGTACGGAGGCTATAGTCCTCCAATGAGTGGTCCAGGTTCAAGTCTGACCTGCGTCTCCTTTGCTGCATGTCATTAAAAAAACGACAACAATATAATTTGATCAAATGAATGCTGTAGTTAGCTTGTGGGCTAAAGTTAGCAGCAGCTCAGCATGCAGCCCCCTGACTCCCTGGTGAAGGATGCATTAGACACTCAGTGTTATGACGTGTTAGGAAACCTCTTTCAAGTTTTGTTTTTTTTGAGCATTGGTAAGTTTGCCCCCATGCTATTACTCCTTCATCCCTCTGTGACACAGCTAAAATCAAAACTGAAGAAATTTGACTGACATAATGCAAGTTTGACATCACATTATCTCTATTTATGATTCAAATAATTTCTTCAGTTGCGAGTTCACCTCTTTTGGCCTAATGAGACAGAAACAGCTGGCTGCTGAGCTGTCTAGCATTCCCAAGACTTACAGGGGAAACAGCAGCCTAGCAGTATACACTGGATGCTATAGTGTGAAAATGCACCATAATCCAAATGTAGACTTCAGATGAGCTGGGCTGTCTCACTAAATGGCCACTTCTCTCCTTCCTTTAATACATCTGCAATCACACGGTTTTACTCTAATCTCTCTCTGCCTTGAAGCTGCTTTCGGAAGACCGTGTCCCTGCTTGCATGAAAGAGAAGTCGCTGTTGTTGCTCCAGTCTCTTGTAATATTAAATGCTGCTGCTGATGGAGGGGAGTTGCTGCTGCATGTGGTCTCTTTTCCTGGGCAAAGAAACACGGCAGGGCAGGTCAGGACTCTGCCCTGCATACCCCCTTGTCTCCTCCTTCCTCGCTGTACCTCTTGTTTGCCCGCCGCTGACGGTACAGGGAGAACATCCAAAAGGAAAACATACAGTATCTCTTTCAAAATAAGGGGATTTAAAAATGTTTTTAAAATAAATGAGCTTTCTCTAGACTAAATTTAACTTGAAAATACATTGTGATTAAATCATCTAATGATCAGAGGCTGCACTGGTCACAAAAGGGAGGAAACCAGTGATTTAGTGAATACTGCTGACTGATTCCCTCTCTTCTTCTAACATATCTATAAACATCTCATCTTTTCATTACATCCCGATAAAGATCACAAAAGCAGGGTAATGTCTGTGGCTTTATGCGGCCGTAAAAAGGTTTTGAGCTAAATAGTGCAACATTCAGGTGTATTTTTCTCATTTAGCTGCGACACCTCTAATATACATCACTTCATGTTGTCTTTTTTCAGCACCTGTAGCCAACACATTTCTCAGCAATTACACAACCAGGGATACAGGTTGTAGCCTCCTGTAGAGTTCTGAGGTAGCGTGCCTCTTCTTCTTTCCACTACGTTTAGCTACAGTGTTTCGGTAGATTCAGACTTTCTAACAAAGATGTTTCTGATGAAAAGACTGAAAAACTACATTTAACCATGGATATCACCATCCAGATGTCTTATCTCCATTTAATTATGTTGGCCTCAAAAGAAGAAAAAAAAAAAAAAATCTAATATGTCTTCCTTTGTCTTCCAGGTGCATTTCCATTCTTCACCCCTACGCTATCTCCATGTTTCTCTTCCTCCATTACCTCACCGTCTCAGAGCATGGGCAGCTCCAATGTCGCCCTCACACAAACACTCCCACATCCACACAATCCACTTCTTATGTCTCCTTGCGCTGGGACGGACCTTGCCTCCACTGGCAGAGCATGAAAGAAAGTTAAAACCGCAAGAGCAGGATGACATTTTCACCCTCTCACCCCTCTCCCCAGCAGAGGAATCATCTGTAGTAGGAAGAGGCATCAGATTAGCCGCGTGGGGACCGGGGGGCTTCAGTTTCCAGCTTCCGTGCCAGGCTGTGGGCCCCCGATCCTTAAAGACAACACGGCCCTGACATACGCAGCGGGGTGCGGGGCGCGAGGATTCTCACGCACACAGGCACATTCCCCTGCAAAGCAACGGGCTTAGACGGAGATGAAGAGAGAAAAGACGGGGCTTTTGGTTGACGTGGGTGGATGTCTGGTCCTATCTTTTCTGAGATTTACTGTTTCCACTGTGCAGCTTTTGATCCAGCACTGCCCCACTGTTTGACAGACAGGCAAGCTTTACTTGAGGCCAGTGTCTGACCTTTAAATAACGATTGTGATTACGAAACAAAAATCAATGTAAGGGTGGAGAAAAAGAAAAAGAAACAACCCCTAAAGTATGCTTTCCTCTCATTTTCCCCTCCTCTCTACTTTTTTCTTTTCTCTTTCTTTTCTTCCTTCACTCTCTCTCTCTCTCTCTCTCCATCTCTCTCATCTGAAGTCCCCAGGGCTCCTTTCTTCTCTCTTTAAATAGAGGCCTGAGCTGTGAAGTCTAATAATGGTCATTTGGCCTCCCATTCAAAGCTGGGTAATTCGGCCCAGGGACGGCTCACTTTGAGCCACATGACACAAGGAGCTTCCCAGTGACCATGGCAACGAGCGCAGTGGGATCCTGGGCGCCTCCAAACGCCATGAAACGTGGTGAAGCGGTGATTTAGGAGAGGGACTTTTTTGTTGTTGTTGTGGGGGGGGGGGGGGGGGGGGGGCTGAAGTTTGGTAGCTGAATGAAGGGTTGAGAGAGGGAAAGAGACATAAGAAGGCAAAAAAGAAAAGAGAGAGAA
The DNA here is from genome assembly GCF_963584025.1 of Labrus mixtus. NCBI lineage: Eukaryota > Metazoa > Chordata > Actinopteri > Labriformes > Labridae > Labrus > Labrus mixtus. Next base: position 18,371,477 of record NC_083616.1, read on the forward strand.
AAGGATTGCAGAGAGAGAGAGAGAGAGAGAGAGAGAGAGAGAGAGAGAGAGAGGGAGGCCACCGACTGGACGCAGTGGAAACCTCTCTCGACACCCCGCCAGGAAGAACAGCCAAGATAATATCAGCAAGTTGAGGCGTACACAAACATGAAAGGAGAGCCTGAGAGGCAGCAGCCCCCCCCCCCCCCCCCCGAGTGCTCCGAGCTTCACAGGCTTTTCTCTTCTCTCCCTGCTGCTCCTCCTCTCTTTTTCAGTTTCTCTTTCTATCCCTCCCTCCATGCTGCGGTGTTTTTAAAGTGTTTGTTCAGAATGTTTGGGGCAAGGGGTAAGAAGGAGAGGAAGCTAAAGAGTTAGCTTGAGGATTTTTACACTTGCAAAGGCAACTGGACAGATCATTGCTTAACTTTTGTAACCCCCCCCCCTCCCCTAGTTTTAACATCTTGATTTACTTGTTGAACATTTTTATGGCAGTTGATACAATCAACACTTTGTTCTTAAATAAGTGTTCTGGGATTGATTGTGTGGATTCGATGTATAATTTGTGCAGTTGTTTTGAGAGAAATGTGAGTGCCTCAAACTTTTTGATTTTTTTTTTTTGTCGGAAAAATTTGTAGCAAAGGCCGTGAAATGTAATTCATTATTTTATAGAAACCATTAATTTGACGAGCACAAATTTAAAAAAAATAATAATTTGGGGGATTTTTTTGGGGGGACTTAAGAAAAACTTAAGTGGAAACTCTAACTTCTTGAAAGGTTCATGAAATGACTAGATCAGCCTCTATTCTACTTCAGGTACACAGCTCCTGTGTTATCTGCCTGGATTTGAACGACCCAATATTGACGTGCAGTTTTGTGCCTGAACTGAAATAATGTAAGCCCTATTATTTTAGCACAATCACAAGAAAAAAATGTGTCATCAATACCCTGTAAACCCCTCTTTTCTTTTCACTGGCTCTGCTGTGAAAAGATTTCATTTTGTTTGGAAGAAAAAAGAAAAAAAAAAAACAAGCTTAAAAAAAAAAGGTATGGAACAAAGGCGACCGTTGCAAATCTATCACTATTATGGCCTCACCGCAATCTAACAAAACACTCTGGAGACTGCAGAGGGAAAAACTAAAGCAATTCTCCTCCCTTCTGTTATCAAGGCTCTCTCCTTTACTCAGGTCTCTGCAGAGGGAGAAGAAGGAGGCATGAAAAATGAAAGCTGTGAGTGAGAGTGATGAGAGAGACACAGTGAGTCACTCGGCCGTCTGCATCAAAAACACCAGCTGATTTGCCAGCCTTCTTCTTCTTCTTCTTCTTCTTTTCCAGGCTGATAAACAGTGTAGAGGCTAATACCCTTTACGCACACCAACAAAACCACCCACTAATCAGACAGAAATCCTCTCTCCATGAAGGCTAACATGCTGTCTTTGAAGTGATTTGAAAACAAGGCCAAGAAGTAGCCAGTTGAATCCAGCATTGAAGCGTCTTTACAACAAGCCCTGTGGTTTGACACCCTCCTGGCATTGCCGTGGCCTCGGGACGACCTCGAGCACGCACCTGAGTGTGTAGGACAGCTAACCTGGCCCGCAGGCTCGGAGCCAGTCGCCCTCCCGCAGTATCACACTCGTCTGTCTGTTGCCATTTCTTCCTTTTCATGCATTTCTTTCTTTCCTTCAGACGCACACTCACACCTTTCTCTGCAGGCAGCCCCTGTGTACTTTCTATATCCCCGTCATTCCTCTCTTACACAACCCCTACACCCTCTCTACGGCTCTGGCTGAGATGCCAGACACTGTTAGAGTCCAAAAGCCACTTAGCACTAAGACGCAGCAGCTGTTAGCTCTGGCCCGCTCTCCCATAGCGCCAACCGAGGAGGACCGTGGTTGAAAAAGACTGAGACACACTTCTCTGTCGTTCACATTGTTCCATGGCAACTGCAGTTTTAGGATAGTGTTTGTATGTGTGTCAAAGACAAAGCTTCCCACACAGGATATACTTTTTTTATGGTTGTTTGCCTCTGGCCAAAACTTGAAAGTAGTTAGCTTTATTTCTGGAAGGACATGTCAATAAAGACCTTGATACTTTTCTGTGTTATTTTTAAGTGCTTTGTAGCGGCCGGTCTTAGGGACCAGTTGTGCTCCGCGGCGATGAAATGTTGTCTTTGGCTGGATTTAAAAGGTGGAACTGATCATGGTTCAGAGACGAGCTGGTTGAGGGCAGTGCCAGGCCACACACACAAGCACATACCAGGGAGTTTTACATGCTATGCCAGCCAAGAGGCCTGCTTTACACAAGCTGCAGGGCTGTGTGGGAGGATGGCTTGCATTTTTTCTGCCTATGAGCGTACAAAAGTTGTACCAAGCGAGACACAAATCCCAGCCGCCCACTTACAAAACCAGACATATTTGCCTTCGTCATCTTCTTGAGAACCCAAACCTCCAACCTCTGTCCCTTCCCTCTGTCCTCAGACTCCCATCTTTTCTTCCTTTCTGCCACCATTGCCACTCCTTCACCTTTCCTCCTCAAGTGGTCCAGGGTTACGGGGCTGATGTCATGAGAGCCGGAGAGGGATGAAAGAGGAAAAGCCGACCAGCTAAGTCCCTGTGAGGCCTGTCGGACTGACACGGGCGGTACTTGAAAGAAGAGATATCTCCCTGGCAGAGCGACAAAGACTCCCGACAAGCCTCGGCCACCAATGAAAGCCGGTGGCATGATTTCATGTTCCAGAGGCGCTGCCAAAAATTGTAATGTATGTGTGTGTAGGATGTTGAAAAGAAGGGAGGGGGGGGGGGGGGGGGGGGGGCAGTTCTGACAAAATTAGGCAGTGGTGAGGAAATGACAGCCACAAAAATGCTATTGACTGCAATAAACGGCTCAAATAAAGAACGTCTGCAGAGGCGAAAGCATGATTAATAACATTTACAAACATCTCAGATGAACCCCACACTAAGCTGTAACATAAGAGAACTCTGTCCTGCTAACACCAAGTCACCTTGCAGTTTCATCCTTAGAAGACACCGTAACGCAGACGACACTTTAAATAATGTCTCGGCAGAAGTTAGCTACAGTATAGGAGCTGACTTTATCAAGGCTTTCCTGCTGTTGGGGGGGGCGGGGGGGGGGGGGAGATTCTGCTGTGGCACACAGAAGTCAGCAGTTTAACAGTCCTGCAGCCCTTACAGGAACCTACAGGAACCAGAGAGGAAGCGCAGGAAAAAACTGTGTACATATACATGACCGACCTTTTTTCCTCCACTTCCTCTACTGCTTATATTTGCTGATTTCAGAGCATCTCTCCGTGACAGTTGGGGCTAGGCGTTGGAATACAGGAGATTTAAAAAAAAAAAAAGGTCCAACAAATTGAAGACAATTGATTTGAATTCGGCAAATTAGAAGCAACTTCACAGATATGTCTCTGTCTGACCACGAAACATGCATAAACAATAACATGTGAAAGTAATGGCACAGCACTCGCAATAGGAAATGAATTAGATTGTCACGCGTGACAGAGTGAGGCATCACAAATCTATTCTGGATCTCACAGGGATTCAGACGTAGACAGCACAGTGACTGTCAACAACTAGTGATGTTCAGATCGAACTTTTTGGTTTCTGAAACTGATCAGGGCTTTGCTGGTATCTGCTGATACTGATACCGACCGATCTGAGCTGATCCGCACCCAAACCAGTGTTAAAATAATGACCTGTATTGCTCACTGTGAGGCTGAGACTAGGAATCATTCATGTGTAAGGCAGTATCAGGTTTTCCCAACTAAACAAATACATATAACCTGTCAAGCCTGCGTCTTGCAATGACATCCCTCACGTACTGCTCTCACAGTAAACGCTCGTTGACTGCATTGTAAGCTGTGAACTTCCGTGTTGTCCATGGCTTTTTCATGTTGCTAGCATTGACTGTGAAGATTTTTTTTTTTACATCCATCAACTTTGCTAAGTTTTCTCACACGTTCTGCTTAGACTCTATAGCATAGAACTGAAGTGAATAGATCTGCCTCTGCCCTTGGATCGGCCCATTGTCACTGTTACCAGATAGCTATTCCAGTCAGTATCAGACTGGTGTCCGATGCCAGAATCAGATCGGTGCATCCCTGACAACAACCTTGCTTGTTATGCTTGCAGTGGGACTACAAAAAACAAAAGCAGAAAACTTAACACATCTGGGTGAAAAGATTCTTTGGCAGACCCAGTCAATATGATTCGGGGACCAAATTGTACATACTATTGCTGTCAACCACAGTATGCTAGCTGGCATTCGCCTCAGAGTCTAGAAAGCTGCTTGGTAACACGGTCAGCCGCTCAGTCTTCTTTCTCTCTTTGTCAGTGATCCCACCCATAAAATAAATATCAAACACTGTTTGATAAAACAAGGTTTTACGACTGGGTCCCTAAACAATTTGTTTAAACAGATAATCAGGTCGAACATTGGCCCGACATCACATTTGCTCTTGCAGCTATCTGGACGCCCATTAGCACCTTAGACCTCTCCCTCTTTTCAGACAAATCTAAATGAAGAGGGGTCGCATGTTGCTTCATGTTGATCAACTTCTGAGCACAGCTTGGAGCCTTTTGTTTTCGGAAACTTAATATTTGGCGCAAACAACATTTCTTCTCCTACAGTTCTGTGGTTTGTTCGCTAAACGCTGTAACTGAATGGATACTAAATTGACCAGACAAGACCCCAACACTGTTGGTGGCAAAGTGGCAGCAAAGTGGAGTGGGCTCTTGGGTTCAGTCAGGGGCCAGTCGGTTAGGGCGGGTAGGGGGGGGGCAGGGGGCTGTTGAGCACAAGGCCAAACCAGCCGGGGTGAGTGTGTAATAGTGGGCACAGTTTCCGGACTGGGGCTGGGCATATTGGCCCGGCTGGTCGGGCAGAGTAGGCAGACTGGCAGGGGGTAAACACTTCACTGTCTGCCCTGGCAAAAGCTGTGGTGCCAACACGAAGCACCCAGCTGTGTTCAGGCCCAGTTGAGGCTCTGTCAAGATGCAACAATGGGCTTTCCCTTCTCTAATTATAGTCCTGGCAGAATAAAAACAGAGGAAAGATTGGTCAAGAGGCTGGCTGGAAGCCAAAAGGGTCATAGACAAAAAGGTTCCTGCCATCCTCTCTAGATTGTCTCTCGTCCCAAAACTTTGGGAAACAGGTCAGTCAAACTTTTTATTATTGTTTCATGATATATAAAATGGGAAGCTCATACTTTGGCTGGATCCTATGAAGTGTGGATTTTTGGTACTCAGGTGACCTTATTGCTTAACTAGCTTAGCCACCTGCCATGTAGCCACATTCTGGATCTGAATCTAGTCCAATTACATCACCTTTCCGGCCAGCATCGATTCTTTCTCATCATGTCTTTGTTGAACATAAAATAGCAATCTTGAAAAAAAAATGTCCTAATTATTCAGGTTCTCAATCTTTGCCTTCATGACCTAGACCTGGAACCTTATAGTCTCCAAAATTGGCTGACATTTTTCTTTTGAATGTTTGAACTACAAACTACTTTTTTGTGCTTATGTTGATGAGTCTGTGTTCAGAATGGGTCAATGACTTTAGCGGAATCTCTTCATGACATACAGCCAAAAAAAAAATCATGTTTAAGAACTTGAAAGAAACGTGTGTAAAATATCCAGTCCCATCAAAAACATTCAACACCTCCTTTTCAAATCAAGGACATCTATTATTTATGTGTTCTCTTTTTCTTTGCCATCCTAGGCATTCTGTTTCCATTATAATTGTAGTAAATGGTAAACGGACTTGAGCTTGTATAGAGCTTTTCTAGTCAAAGCGCTTTTCACACCTACCCATCCACACCAGTTCACATACTGATGGCAGCCCCTGCCATCTGAAGTCAGAAGTAATTTTTCCCATTCATACACATCTATAGTTGTTGACGCAGCAGCAGGAGCAATGGGGTGTCTCCTGGGCTGCAGGAGCTGTGGATCAAACCCGCAACCTTCCGGTTGAGAGAAGACCGACTCTACCAACTGAGCCACAGCAGCCGTAGTGGTAAGTAGTAAGCAACCAGTTTAACCATTACAGATTCCTTGGTTTCCCTTTGGAACGGTTAACTGCTTCCCATACATGAAAAAAAATCGCCTCAGGCCGTTAACTGGTGAGTGAAGCCATCAGTGACAATGATGAATTCTTAGCTACGGTCAGAAGCGGTGCTGAACTTTAGGTCAGCTTTCAGATCTCAGCGTAAATATGCATCAGCAAGATAGCAGCGAGCATCACCAAAGAAAGTGCACCATTAGCATGTCTATACGGCACAAGGGCTCCTTTAATTATGAATGGCTGCTCTCTTTCTGTCACTGGGCATGCACAGGATAAATGAGACTATAGCCCCCCCCCTTCATCCTCAGGGAATGTTGGTACATTCCATTAAGAGGAACACTTAATTAAAGCATGATAAAATACCATTCGGAGACTCCAGAGGGGTCTGGGCACTGCAGGGAGGGGGACAGGCAGGCGGTGAGAGACAAGAGAGGAAAGGATTCACCCTAACTCTCCCAGCAATGGGAAGTAAGACTCAAAATAAAACAAAATCATCCTTCCACGAATTGTCTCTGCGACCACAAAAGATCAAAGATAAATTCTTAAAAAAGGACTTAATTAAGTCAGGAAGTTGTCTTTAAGTTGGATGTTGGGACTTTTTTTTATAGACAATAAACATTTCTGCTGCTGGCTCATGGACATTAAACCTGATAGTTTTGTTGTGCTTGTGACATAGACATGTCTTCTATGACATAATTTACAGGCAAATATCAATTATTCCCCTTTCGTTTTAGTTGTATCACCAGATGTTAAAATTGTCTATGGACAGAGGTGGGCAAAGTTAATAAAACATGCAACTTTGTTAACGTCTAATCCATTAACAAATATGTTAACTTCGATAGCACTTCTTCAGTTATTGTCGTTTATAATTAACTAGTTAAAAGTTCAAATTGCCTGTGCTGAATGTGGACACACATTGCGCCTGTCGAGTGTTTATATAGCAGTTTTAGCTGACGCAGGCTACATAATAACTTTATCTCCACTTCCTAGATCAAAACACTGCCAAACCGAGCAGCTCCAAAAGGGACACTGTCTGTTCACTCTGCTTGTTTACATCCTTGCGAAAGAAAGAGCTGAGAAGGCCTGATAACTGGGGCCACAGCCAGTCTATGGCTACAGCCTTGGGCGGCAGCGTTACAGCGGAAGCACAAAATGTGATCGTCATTGAGGACAAAACATAAAACATGAAACATGAATAGCTTGTTTAACCAACTGGTAATTCTGGTCCCATCCAGTCTGCTAGTCCCACAAATCTCAATTTAGTTCAACACTCTAAGGTGTCACTATGACTTGATTCTGAATAATATATGTTTGTAAAGATACCAAGATGCTTCAACATTTTATGTCAAGACTCGGTTCACCTCCAGTGGCATCTCAATGCATGTCCTGCATCCAGCTCATACAATACTTTCTTATGTGGATGCAAAATGATGCTTTGTGTAGTGTGGTGCATGTTTTTCCACTGTCCTTAAATCTATATCAACCATGTAGTTTTATGAAGATGAATTACCATAAAAAAGTTTGCAAGAAATGACCTGTGCATGTGAGTTACCAGCTGCAATTCTTGATAAACTGGCACTTGCAAAAACTCCAAAAAGTTAGGAACCATTTTTTTTTTTTACCTTTCCCAGCACAGTGAGACAACTGGGGTCCAGCTCTGGTTGCTCCAGCTTCACCACTCCGACCCAGCCATACTCATACAGGTCCTCCTCATCATTATTGTTACATAGTCCCAAAGGATGCATCTGAGGAGGAGACAACAGAAATGTGTAAGTATACATATCACAAGGAAGATTCTTGAAATAAATCAAAAGAAAACCACAAAACTGATTCAACAAAAACTGGAAAAACATTTTATTTACTTGTCAAGCCATTCACAGTTATGTGTCTGAAGTTGCTAATGAAGAGAAACAATAAAGAGATCGTATGTCAAATATTTCAGGAGAACATGAAACGCTGCCCCACACGATGCAAGAGGTTCTTGGCATCTTTGGCTTATGGATTTGCTACCCCCCGGCTTCGACCCCACAACCTCTCCTCGTTTGAGGGAGAACCATGATTTATAATCCACCTGTCGCCGGTTTTCATGATGAAAAAGTAAGAGTTTAAGAGCATTAGGTGCCACCAAAGGATTCGCTGTGTGCGGCAGAATCATGCAGGATCTAAAGATAGGGTGAAGCATTCCAGCAGACCTCTCAGAGAAAAGAAGCAGATAAGCAAAACTGGGATTAATGTGCTTTCATGGATCGCCTGACGAGGCAGTTTTCACAGCATTTCTACTTAAGGAACAGTGGGTTATGTCTACTTCGACATTTTCTGCGGCAAATGACAAAGAGTGGTGCTATTGTGTAGGAACATACTTGCACGCATACCAGGAATATTTAATCTCCTTTTAGTAAATTAACAAGTGGATGCTAACAATCTGTGTCTTTCTGACTACCTTGTGTCATCCTCTCATTAGACTTAAGGCCTCTTAATTGGCCCAGTTCTTTGTGCCAAAAGGTTTTCCAGAGCAATTGCCGAGACAGACAACCTATCACCTACAGTGACTCACTCACTGATTGATCCATGGATTCAAAGTCTATTTATGAATTAGTAAATACTTCAGGATCTACTCCAGTCATCTGTGAGACTGGCTGAATTTCGTGTTGCTCTATTTGGCATTCTTCTGAGTTTAAGAGCTAGCCTTAGCACTTAGCAGGCAGTGACTGATTAGCCCCCCCAAAAAAATGAATAATTCGATTTTTGGAAGTTATGAATCGATTTTAAATCTTAGAAAAGAAGAATCTCAATTTTTACATACATTTTTTTCCCCCACCTCTAAGGAGGAAGGTAAAACTTAAAACACGGCTGGATTAAAACTGTAACTAAGTGAAATCTCAAAATCCCGGATAAATTCCCCTGCCTGGCAACAGTGCAGAGACAAGCTCCTGTATTAGCATTAGAACTGGGCCAAACTGACCTGTAGGCCACTTATCCTATTAACCCAATGACCACTGCACCTTACTCAGCCAGCACTGTGGCGCCGATACCTTGGCAGCTCTAGCCCCTGGGCCACTGCTGATGACCCCAGATACCCTTTCTTGTGTTGACCCCCTGACCTTTGAACCCCAATTCATCCCGCTGGGAGCAGGTTAGTCTTGCAGCAAGCCAATTGAAGAAAATATTCAGAAGCTGCCTTGTCACTTCAGTGCCACAAGGCAGGGGGGGGGGGGTCAAGCCCTTGACCTGAGGGACTTTTGGGAAGAAGCAGCTCGGTGGAAGAGGGTCAAATGCAAATCAGGTGGACGAATCATAGGGAAGGAATGTAGACAACGTGTGCCGCTATGGGGCTCCTCAGTGCAGCATCTTTTCTTAGTGCCTAAGGGATGAAATTTGATGGAGAGCATCCATTTAAGTAGTGCAGAGAAAAGCACGGACTACAGATGCTGAGTAAGAGATGTAACGAGCCGTTATAGTTCTAAACCTTCATCGTGTCTTCCATTTTGCATCACACCTTTGGAAGAAGAATGCCCATCCTTGTATCCTCCTCCTCCGACCTCCCACACATGGGACAATTTTGAGTGTGAGGAATCATAAAAAAAAAAAAAAAAAAAACTGAGATCCAGTTGTGAATTACAACCTTAGTCCTTCGTTACAAAGTAGATCACTCAGAACTACTGCGACCATAGAGGATGTGTCCATGAATCAAGGCTACCCTGATGCGAAAAAAAACACATTTTCACAATTCCAAAGGATGTAGTTACCTTGTGTGCCTGGCACTTCATCGACTCAGAGCACATTTTCTACTGTAAGCAGAGGTGAGAAAAGAACTGCGGCGATATAGGCGTACTGTGAAAGACACATATTAGCAGAAGGCTGGCAGGAGGAACGAAGCAGCACAGGCATGTATCACATACAAATTTACGATAATCATTTCAAAGCATGCTGTCCCTTTCAGCCTAAAAGGATCTTAAAGACAACTATTAAAAGAGCATAACTCAGACATATCCACATTTAACATGGATATAAACAGGAACAATTCTCAGGGGCACACTGCACATCACAGTCAGCTAAGGTAACGTTTTGAATTTCATCTGAGATAGCAAATGCACACGATGATGGGCGAGAAGCAGAGAAAATCTGTGTGGGAGGGGATAGAAGCGGAGGCTCAATCCGTCTCTGTGCTGCCGAGGACAAGGAAGAGGAGCACTGTGTGTGATTACGACCTCGCTCTCTCTCCTGCTTGTCCAACAGCTTGGATGGCTGTGCCCCTGGGTCTTGAACACTGAGCCATTGTGCGGGGGCTCTTGCACTCCAAATGGGGCAGTGTTGTTGTTGTGGACCATGTTGTTATTTTAGAGGCTGGCCATTGCACCATTATCTCTGGTACAGGGATTTTCCTTTTTTTTTTTTTTTTTTTTTTGTCAGATGTTGATGTAGGTGTTGATGGAGGAAGGGATGGGGAGCAAAAGGAAAGGGAGCTCAGTTTGGTCCAGAGACTGGAGATCTAGTGAAGTGGGTCACAGCTACTGGCTGTTCACACAAAGAAGTAACAAGCACATATGCAAACGTGCCTACACACACACACACACACACACACACACACACACACACACACAGACAGACAGACAGAGAGTGTCCCCTCTTGTGTTGCAAATGCTAACTTCCCCTGATAGGCCTCACATCACACAAGTTCAGCCCACTGGAAACACCCTGTTGCTCCACTTTCCTCCACTCCTCTGTACCCAGGTTTTTTTGTTTTTTTTTTGTTTTTTTTTTGGGTGAAGGGTATCCGGCGCCCCTAAAGTGCCACAAGGGGGCGGCTCTTGTTCTGCCCTGCCTGTCCTGCCCCTGGGGGAAGCAGCCTTTCACATGAATATCCTGTTACAGAGGCCACACTCTCAATGAAATCCTGGCGAGGATTTGAACTCCGCCTGTTGCTCAAGTTTGTTACACCCCCTGCAAAACCCCGCCCCCGTCAGAAAAAAAAAACACCTGTAGAGGAAGCTCACATGGGTTAGCTTCCTCTTGAGGGGCAGTTTTAAATGACAAAAACATATTTTTGCACTGCCACACATGTATGATAGTGTTTACTAGGTTATGTTTATGCAATTCATCAATGAGTGTAGTGATCTTTCTCAAGTTGCTTTCTGAAGTTTTTGGGCACTTTCAAGTTAAGTGTCACCCAGGCCTTTGTGGTTCTCCCAAGTGACCTCACAACTGTTGGTAATAGGATCAAAACAGGGACCTAGTTCTCCAAGCCCAACCCCCCAACCCCCCCCCCAGATCTAAGAGGAAATCAAAATGCAAGTCACACCATACCACACCATTCTTCTCCGTCTGTCTGTGACAAAATTCGCCGAGCCTTTGATCACACAACAACCACTTCTTGCCCCCCCCCCCCCCTTCCCTCCCCTTTTTTCCTCTCTGCTACTAAATTATTGGTGGCCCTGGTTACAGACCCCTATAACCCCCCCCCCCTCCCGCACTTCCAAAACAGTCACCCTCCCCTGCACTCACAATGCCTCTGCCTTAAAAGAGCTCTTCTTTTTTTCTCTTTATGCACGTTTTGCAATTGCTGTCCTCACTTGCACTTCCGTTCCAACAAGACACCCAGTAATGGTCTAATAATCAGCAGCTTTGTATTTCCACTTTACCGAACTTTGAAAATGACTCGGCGTGACTTTAAAGCATTTTTAACTTCTCCAAATGGCTGCATTTTTACGAGAAAAAAAACACCAGATCTACTAAATAAAAAAAAATGATTTCCTTTGTGACGAAGCAGATATTCAAACGAAGATTTTGTTCCTGTTTTGCACCACAGACCAGGAAAGCCTTGTGTGAACTTGAGGTAAAATTACGCTCCTGGTGTACAAAAGCTTGCTGAAACATGGAGCTCATTGTGCTGTGCACTGCAACAAGGCATGTGGATAAAACACACCACAAACTCCAAACATCAAAAGGCACGAAGGCGGATTGGAAAGAAAAAATGTTGCCGGAGCTAAAATGATCAATACAGGCTGCAGATTCAGAACAGAGTTACAGCACTTCTTGTGATGGCATTTAGGTCACTCGGAGGAGGAGTTTCTGCTGTAACAATCAAAGCTGCCTTTTTGTCTGAAGCGTGTGCCAGCCGAAAACAATTTTGACAAGATGTTCTTTGTGAGGCTGGCTAAATGATTAACCAGGCAGGTTTGTTGTTCACTGGGTTTTCTTTCATGAATATTGGAAGAAGGGCTGGCACCTATTTCACATGCACACAAAATGTAGTAGAAAAACCTGGGCATGGCGCCACTCCTCACACCCACCTGCTTCCCCTGCACAGTGCATGTGTTTACGTCTCCCACTGTTTGAGCACAGGCATGTCCAGAGGTCAATGTGCAGCCCGAAACACATCCCGGGTGACCGAGGGGTAACTCCGTGGCATCTCCCACTAACTGCCCGATTGCCTTGAACTTAATCAACCCGGAAGAGAAGCATCCCGCCCACCTCCCTGGGGCAGCTAACCTCCTTTGACCTCCTCCAACACAACTTCCACCAAAACGTTCCCCTCCCCAGCGCAGGCCTTCAACCGACCGCTCAATCGGGGGAGGTTTTTCAACTTCCTGGAATAACACGCTAGTCTTGCCAAGAGAGGTGGTGTGGAGTTGTGACAAGGGCTGTGGGATGGGGTTGGTGTGTCACAGGCCACAGAGCCCCTTACACCACTGAATTCCAGACAATTTCCAGACAATTTCCCAACATTAAGATCCTGACATTTTCTGGACTTTTTCTGAGCTGGAGACTGTTTGAGGTAGACGCATTTTCAATGTTGGACATTTTCTATTGGTTTGGGTTTTAGGAGATGCCTGGGAAGAGCATGCCGGAGTAAGTAAAGTACTCTTCTGTAAAGTGGAATGGTTCTTGGGTAGTATGTACTAGAAGGACATTTCTCCGAACACAAGTTAGGAAAACATTGCACCGGCAACAGAGATGAGAACTTAAGAGTATAAAGAAGTGAAACTCCACTCAACGTAAACAAGGTCATCAGTGAACCCCACTCACTCGCTGTGTATGGCTGTGACGATTACCTGTTGTGTTCACACATCAGATTATCTGGACTTTAAATGGACTTTGTAATTGGGTCTGGCAGAAGAAATATGTTCAAAGCCTGGGTCGAGAGATTCAGAGATTTGCATGATCGAAAGCAGCCGACTCAGGGGCGCTGGTGGCACAGTGGTTAGTGCGCGCGCCCCATGTATGGAGGCTGTCGTCTCAAGCGGGCGGCCCGGGTTCACTTCCCACCTGTGGCCTCTTTCCCGCATTTCATTCCCCACTCTCTCTCCCTGATTTCCGACTCTATCCACTGTCCTATCTCTACATTAAAGGCATAAAAAGCCCAAAAATAAATCTTCAAAAAAAAAAAAAAAAAAAAGCAGCCTACTCAGACAATAGCCTTTTTCACACATACGGAAATCTCCTGAAAAACTCCGGAGATTTGGCTACCTGGAGGTTCTTTAGGCTATGTGTGAACGCAAACAGCCGCATTTTTTGCGCAGACTTTACCCGGATTTTCTCCGGCCAGACCCCTTGGAATTTTTCCACAGAAAGTCTGAGTGAGCTGATGACTGAACGCGGCAGCATATACTCCGGACATTTCAACTCAAGCCAATGGGAAGAGAATGAAGTTTATATACAGTCACTGCCTAAAGTGTCTGCACGCGACCACTATGATCTCCGTGCACGTAATTAAACGGCTGCATGATGTTTTCTGTTCATCAGTATGTTGTTCTCCTCTCTTCTGTGGATGTTGTCATTCCATTGGACTACACATAGCATTTATATAAAGGCAAATATTCTCATTATAACGTTGTGTAGCGGACTCTGCTACTTCCGTGTTGTTTATTTACGTCACGTCTTACCTCAGGAAACCCCCCGATAGTCAGGGATAGTCCCCCACTTTGAGGAGCATATGTGAATGGCTAGGTCGGGAGAATCTCCGGAGCGGTCATCCTGTAATTATCTAGATATTATCCTAGAGTGCATATGTGAAAACGGCTTTATTTACCTGAACATTTCTAGAACGCTTCGTTTGTATGAGTAAGGGTTGGATAAATCTGCTGTTCGCTTCCACACATGCAGCTCACCTTGAAAACTTTGGGACATTTACTGGAGTCTTAAAAACATCAAAATGAAAAGATTTGAGTTTAGTTGTGAAAGGGTCCTAAGTGTCAACTTGGATTTGTGATATATTTCGGAACCTTATAACATACTGGAAATACTTCAAAAAGGAGCCTCTTGGCAGGGACAGGATGTAGGGTTGGTTGGCTACTGTAGAGGATGTTAAGGTTGAGACATTAACAACCACACAAGACACCCACACAAGCTCCTCAGAATTACTCAACCTGGAGCCTCATAGAGCATCTCAAGACACATCTTCACCATCTGTCAGATAATAGATGATTAAATGATACGTTATGAATGTTGTTAACTGAAAACTCGTAACTAGCGGTGACTCACACAGTTCACAGCACACACTGTGAGAGATTCCAACTTCACACATTTCAATCAGCACCTGTTCAGAAGATCTAGCTAATGACATGGTTTTCATGTAACTGTCACAAGAAGTACAAAGCAGTGATTATTCAGACGAGGAGAAGGAACAATTTGCAACTTGCTCTCACAGCATGAATCACACAACAGTGACTGAAGCTGTTATTAAAATTAATTTGTGATCAACTAATGATTATTTTCATGACGACTAGCTTATCAAACATCTTGATATTTCAAATCTAAACAAACAAATAAAAAAAAGATGGAGTGCAAAAACAAAAAAAGCGACCAGCGACCTTGATATCTTTATTTAACTAGAACAATTACTGAAACAATTCATATATTATCAATGTGTTGGTGAATTTTCTGTTGGGGTCTTATTTGTTATTTGGACTCACAAAAAAAATATACACAAGACTAATGAGTGGGAAGGTGGATTGACAAGAACTTGGCAATGTGATATGTATCAGGGTACCAGGATTACAATTTAGTTTGTTGCAATTTATTGTGCGTGGACATACAGTGTATTACCTTTTTATGATTCCATAGGCCAGTAGTCTTTGTGTTCGCATTAACAATGGATGCTCCCCTCTTCCTGTCTCAGTTCATGTTTTTGTTGGAGTAAGAGTCAAACACCTGAAGATAGATCACACACTGCCTGCTAGCTGGTGGGAGTTCAGAAACAACTCAAAAGTCACCCTCTGCATCAAATACCGGTAAGTTGATGAAAAGTCGTAAATTTAAAAAAAGTGTTTGTTGTTTTTTTTTAACTTGATAAGGTTATCGATAATCATAGCACTGCAATACTCCAGTGTATTGTGAATTTCTTCCACGACCCATACTGATCAGCCACATAGCTACCTATCATGACTTCAAAGCTTTAATGCAAAGCAGCACATAACATAGATGCTCTATCATGTTACATGTAAACACACAAAACTGCTGGTTAAAACACAAAAAACAAACAAATTGCTCCAGCTCATACACGTGTCCCTGCTGCTGCTGCTACAGCTGCAAAATAGATGTGTTTTGGACAGGATGCAGGCAAGTTCAATCCCCCTCCTAGCTCTGTATGGCAACATGGCAGTATGCTACAACAATTAGAAACCTGCTGGTTAAACCCTCTCTGCAGTCTTGGTAATAATGACACAAATGACCTCTCTTGAACAGCAAACACTCATCAAACTATAGCAAACTAATGGAGGCTGAAATGTGGCATCCTAATTAAAAGTATGTGTAAAAAACAATATCACACAGATGCCTGAAAGCTTAGTTCTTCAGTCTACAAGTTGGCATAATCAGCTGCACGTACATCCAGTGATATCTCAACTACAAACCTGGGAGCTACCACAGAACAAACTTTAAATACCCCAAAAAAAACTAAACACCCAAAAAACCTTCATGGAGGGTATTTTTTTTTACTCATAGGTGTATTACAAGTTCATGTTTTGGAACAAGTATGTGGTAAGTCACAATTGATTGACAGTCGTGGGTCAAAGGTCAAGTTTTCCCAGTGTCTTGTAGCCATCTGTTCATGTGGAATGCCTTGGCTTGCTTTCATCTCCGCAGATCTCCTCCATTTCATCATCACTTCATCCTCACTGGCCCACGGACACACTGTCTGGACCCTGAGGGTCTCTCCAGACATCATGTAATCAAGACAGAGTGAAGAAATCAAAGTCTGAAGCAGACTCTTGATCTACAGATGACCCTTCTTCTAGCAACCAGGCAAAGACTAGGAGTCTGCCTTGGAAATCATTTAGTGGGGATTGGGATGTGGTTCTTAAGCAGACACACTGGGAGGATGAGCAGTCAGTTTTCTTGTCTTGAAAAGGTTAAGGCCACCAGGACCACCAATCAAAGGCCCCAGAAACACTGTTGTCAAAGAACTACCAGCAACAATGCCAATTTCTGTGCTGCCTCTTTGTGGCCAAAAGCCTGACCTTAAACATACCACGAAGACTCCAGGCGACAGCTCACTACTATGTACTGGTTCATTCTGTGCCTGCAGAGTCAGACACCATCCATACCAGCAGGTTGAGGAATTATGTTTGTCCTTTAAAAAGGAAAGCTGGAAGACCTAGGAATGCAGCTTCACAAACTGCTTTGAATAAAGCTGCATTTACCCCCCCCCCTCCACACACACACACACACACACTCTATGGAACAGGAAGGTTGCCGGTGCAAGTCACAGTTTGTAGCAATATATGCAACTTGGGACAGGTTACTGAAGAGGTGCAAGTTCCCTTCCTGTGCACTGCCGGTGTGCTATTGAGCAAGGCACTGCTCCCCTGACATCCCACTATTAGTGCAGGGCCATTATCCTGTTTGTGCATGCATGTGTGTACTCTTTAATATGTATGAAGCATGTTAAACAACAAAGTAAAAAAAGTGAATAAAGTAAATCTTAGACACTTAGATTAAATAACTGAACCGATAGAGTCTGATACTGTATGGACATCAATTATCATGTCAAAATAAGATGCTTCATGACTATCTGAAAAGTTTAGAGAATTTGAATTTGTTAGGAAAAAAGACATGCGGTTTATATCAGCCATTTCCCTTTAAACGTGTGAGAAAGAAGTTCTTTACACATCGAGACTCATTATGAAGATGCGGACACTCAGGGAACGCCCTGCACTGCTCTCTAAGCTGTTTAACCAATTTCCTGAACTGAAAAACTGTCAATCCAGGTGTAGGGTAATTTGGCTTAAACCTATAAAGACCATATCCTCGGGGGTCACTGTGGAGTTGCTACATTTATTTTTCCTATCATAATTTGACAACAAAACATAGACCATTCTCTCTGAGTTCTCTCACCCTCGTGTGGAGGTTCAATGTCAGACTGTACACGGAGGGGAAACGAGCACAAGTAAGGAGGCAGAGTTTTGAATTGCAGCCTTCTATGTATAGTGCGCGCAAATATTCTCACAAGCTTAAATGCATGCTATAACACACACACACGCGCACACAGACGCACACACAAACACACACCTCCCCTCTCACTCTCTCGGTCACCCTTTGCCCCCCCCCCTTTGGTCGCTCTCTTCCCCTCTTTCCCAGCACTAGAAATAACTTCAAAGCAGGCGGGTAGCCTTGAGGAGAGAGGGAGCAGGATCTTGTTACAGCGGAGCAGCTGGGAGGGCCCTACAGGTGGGGCCGACACTCCACCTCCTGTAACACTATCACCGTAAAGGGATCCCTCGGCTTCTCCCTTGGAATAATGAAGACTTCCTCCCTTTTGTCTTCTCTGGTGGGACCGGAGAACAATTAGCCAGGCTAGCCCAGCATCCAACTTCACTTTGAGCGGGATTGTGATGAAGCAAAAAAAACATAATGCTGGCACTTGGAAAAGTGAGGTTTGTCAATGGTGGAACATCAACTAAAAAGGAGCATATATGTAAGATATCTACTGAATTAAATCATACAATGACCTTACTATAGCATCAAACATTAAGGAAACATTTAATGGTGAAGTGCTGGCTTCTCTGGCAACAACACAGCAGCAGTATGCCAATTGTCTGTATTTATTTTGTCCAGAGAAGGTGGGTCGTTGTAAGGCATGGAGGGTACCACATGCCTATTTGGATGTCCCTAGGTTTTCCAGGGAAACGGCAACTCAGCAGCGAGGGAAACGGAGAATCGAACTGGTTTAGATATAACTGATTCGACATAAAAAAGCCTCTGCATTTTTCTAATACGCTCTACGACCAGAAACGTGCTCAAACTAGGATAAACAATGGAGATGCTTTTAAAAAATTGGAGGGAGGTTTCGAATGCAGAAAGGCCAATGAAGAACTTGTTAAACACTCAGGCTTCTGTGTCCACAACATGGCAGCCCATGAGTGCATCAACTCTATGGAGGAGGGGGCCGTGGGGGGGGGGGGGGGGGGGGGGGGGGACAGCTCTCTCCAATGTTTTGAATTTGGACTGCTGCACCACTTTTGAACGCAACGTGTCAAGAGTTACATATTGGTCCTTTAAAAGTTCGCTTAATTAACAACTTATTTTGCTCTAGACTTTTAGAAAGTTCAAATCACGTTTAATAAAAGAGCTTAATAGATGACGGAAGATTCACCTCATTTTTTAAATTTGGTAACATTTCCATGAGTCAAGGGCATGCCCTGAGCACGCTTTGTGATTCGAGCCTCAAAGCAGTCTGCAGCAGCAGCAGCAGCAGCATCATCTGTCTGTTTTCACCGCCCCCACCCCCACACACACATACATACACACACACTCACACACACACACACACACACACACACACACAACCCCACTACTCGCTGTCCCCTCCTTAACCTTGCATGAAAATCACCTCAACGCCATCCTCATAGCAACGGCCAAAGCAAACAAGTGTCATGGTTTCAGAGAGAGCGACAGACGCTGGTAGAGGACACCCAATATCATGTAAATGTCCTGATATGTAGCACAAGGCTCCGGGGTTGACAGCTTTAACACTGAGCAGGACGCCGAGATTGTGACTCTATTAACTCGCTGCAAGTGCATCCCCAAACAGTCAATGGCATGTGTGTGTGTGTGCACACTCAAAAGTCTCTATGGTGTCACTTTCAGCTCTTCAGTCTTTAAAACCCAGAGTGACACCAACAAAGGACTGGTCGACAAAGTTCAGGGGTCAACATTGGGCTGGATGCCACCATTTTGGACAGAGAAGGGGGAGAGTGAAAAGAGATCACAGCATCCATGTGCAAAGCTAAAGTAACAACAGCCAGCAAACATATTGTCCCTGTGAGCAAGGGGCCGCTGTCCTTATGAGGACAATTACTAAAGTAGGTGAACACATGCATACATTATTTGTCAGCATCAAGGTGACACACTGAATTCATTAGCATGACTAACAATACAACAAGCAAAGGGATATGGGGCTCATTAATAAACAATTCTATCAGCGCCCCAACTGCAGAGCAGCAAGCACTCGTGTTATTTCTTCCAAACACATTTCTAGAGATAAGAGATGAGATTTTAAACTGGAAAAGGGAATTAAAATACATTTTCTACCAAACTCTTTTTGCCCCCACAAAGAAACTAGACAGAGAACCTAATCTTCAAACGCCTTTTTTTATCTAACAAACGGTCAAAATCCTAAGAGAGAATGAACTCCAATGACAAAGAAAACAGTAGAGCAGCAAAACTTCTCTCAAAAAGTGGGAACGTTTTTTCCTTGAAATATTATCTTTAAAATAAAATATTAACTATCAGCTGTGAAAGCGATTATTTTCCAGTCTACTGCTCTATATAGTTAGCATTTCAGCCCCACGACAATTCATTAAGCTACTACATGTATGCTACATTCAGTGTCTGTGTAGCTACGTCCAATGCCGGTGTAGGTACCAGATGTGCTCGGGTGTTCAGATCGACTCGGGGTCCTGCGCCTGCTAGTGATGTCATCGGGGCATAGTACTACACTTCCCACGATCATAGAGTGTTTCTGATTGGTTAAGCCTGCTGTTACCATGGCAATGTTTCCCGCCCCTCTGCGCCGTATGCGAACAGATAAGTCCTGTTAGCAGGCTAGCTAGTTAGTTAGTTAGCTAGCTAACACGAAATGTACTAGCCTAATAACCTTGTCATGCCCCAGTGAGTGTAGTTTATATGTTCCACAACACAAACTAAAAGATAGCACAACACTTGTATTAACGGTATAAAAACTATAACAACGACAAAAGTAACTCTTAAGAAGACACGATATAATTCGCAATGGATTGTGGGATGTGTAGTTCCTTGACTTCGGACGAACATCATGTACACAGTCTTGTCTTTTTTCCGTTTTTTTTTTTATGTCATTTTGGTGTCGAATTAAATGTCCTAACGTCAGTGGGGGGTCACTGTTGTGCTCAAAGACCCGACAAAACCGTGAAAAATATAAACTCTCCGATCACATTGTGTGACTTCACTAGCAGGCGCAGGACCCCGAGTCGATCTGAACACCCGAGCACATCTGGTACCTACACCGGCACTGCCCCAAATATCAGTGTAATCCCCGACCTGGCCTGGTCTCCTCCTCTTCACACCTCACCATGAAATAAAAGTCAAAGTCACCACTTAATGAGCTATGATAAATGCTGCTGCATAATGGTTGGTGAGCGCAGGGAGGAAGGAGGGAGGCTGGAGCGTGCACATACCTGGCGCACTCAAGATGCTCCATGTGTGTGTATGCTTGTGTAAAAAGGACTAAGGGGTTGGGGATTGCTAAAAGTGGACTGCAGGGAGGATTGCAGTCATCAACACCTAGGTTCTGAGTGGCCTTTGATGTTTGGCGGCGTCTTTGATGGTCCCGGCCATGGAGGAATGCTGCTCACCCCCCCTCCCTGCCCCAAAAGCCCCCAGAGTTGTGGAATGCAGCACAAGCTGCTGCTGCTCGACCTGCTGGAATGGGATTAGTGCACAGGCCCATATCACCCCCCCCCCCCCTCTCTTGTCCACTCCCACCCTGCCCTCTGGAGTGGACAATATGGCAGCACCCTCAGCTAGACCCTTGAAATTTTGGTGCATATGTGTTAGTAAAAGGAATACGTATATCCACTGTGATTGCATTCAGCTCTTCTTTAAGTCCATCCCTGAAGGCTCAGATTGTTGCTGATTTTAAATTACTGACATATAACAGCAGCATTTACGAATTGTACTCCTCCTTTAGAAGTTGTGAAGTATCTTACCATTAAACTTATGCATATACATTTTTATTGTTAAACAATTAAAGACTAAAAGTCGTGATTTTATTTCCAGTGAATGATCAGATGTAAATCCACTACCAGTTTACTCTACACTCTCCAGAAAATCTACTTTCCTTAAACACACGGTGACTTTGTCAAGTGTCTTATTAAGTCCAATCATTAGACAGAAACCCAAAGACAGCAGGTGTAAAACTACAAAATGCAAAATAATTATATATTGTGACTCTGGAACCATGGACTTTTTGGCAGATTTGCCAGAGAAAAATACAGTAATACAGTACGGCTGGTTGAAATCACTGCGACAATTTCAATATGATATATTTTTCCAGTATCACTTTATGTTGCGATATGGCATTTTTACACAAAAGGTTTACATTGCACTAGACACAAGCCTTACATGTGTATTACAGAACGACAAAAAGCGCCAAACTTGGGACGTCGGTGGCGTGGTGTTTTGTGCGCGGGCCTTATGTACGGAGGCTGTAGTCCTTTCAGGCGGGCAGCCCGGGTTTAAATCCGACCTGTGGCTCCTTTGGCACATGTAATTCCACACTCTCTCTCTTTTCCGACTCTATCCACTGTCCTATTTCTACAGTAGAAGCTACAACAACAACAACAAATCTAAGACTAGTTTCTGTTTGGATTTACAGCAGCCTATGTGGGATTGGTCGCCTGTTGAGACAAACATCTATGGTCAGCTGCTGGCCTTTAATCAAAAGCTGCAACACCTACCTCTAATGCTGCTCCATTCCCTCTCCCCTGTATAAAACTCTTTGGATGTTATTGTTAATACACACCAAAGCCTTGGTATATCAGAGTAAAGCGCTGCAGTGTGATATCAGAGAGACTGTGTGTGGACTGACTCACACTAATATATACATGGACTTTTTGTTTATGCATGTGATGGCTACAACTGGAGAGGTGTTGTTATCCCACTGCTCCCCGGAGACAACACAGACAGGGTTTTCTGTAAAAGGTCAGGTTTCTATCGTCCTCACACTCTGGGTATTTAGCCATGCGTGCCGCTGTCTGTAAAGGGTCTGGCTAGGCAAGGCCAGGTGGACCCAAACATTGGCTATTGCTGCACAGTATGTTTGGTAAAGATCCCAGCTCCCTCCCAGTGAGAGTGACAGAATATGCCTATGTTCACACACTAAAACAAATGCTTGCTCAGACAGTGGCTTTTGTACAGTTAGAACTAACTCCCTTCTCCCTTCCTTACCTCTGCTCTCATGCTGTCTACAGGATCTAGTGAGTGAGGGAGGGAGGGAGGGAAGGAGGCAAGGTGGAGGGGCGGCCAGCATTAGCGCTGGTTTCAGATTTCGGCCACCTCTGACTTGTTTTCTTTAGGAAACACTTACTGAGGCTCCAAGTGCACCAGAGGAAGTGCTCACCTACATCACTTCCAGGTCGGAAGACTGAGGTCGCACTGCACTCGGAGGAAGACGACTAAGAGCGGGGGGGCTCCATTAAAACCACACGTGGAAAGTGTTTTGTGTCACCAGCAATTCAATTCATGATTTAGTTTCAAATGCACTGACCTTAAAGAAAAACACTAAAGAATAAGTAGTTGAGGAGGGGTGAGAGATTGATTTTTTTCCTTGTGAAAACTGGCTCTCTAAGATGAGCCTCCAACACTTTCTCAAGTCTCTCAGTCTGTAACTGGCTCTCTTGGTTCTGTGAATGGCTGCACGATCACCTTTCCTGACAACCTGGAGGGGTGTACAGGGAGAAAGCTCGATCTAGGAGCCCAAAGCACTCAAAGGAGCCAAGAGGAAATAAGAACAGGATCAAAATAATAGAATAATGATGATGGAATAAGAGGTGATTTGATGGACAGAGAGTGGTCATGCAACCAATATATCAGCAATTTAGCTATATATTAGCATTTAAGCTATTACTGTTAACAACATAAAAGCCGATTGTTGTACGACAGACGGATCAGTATATTCAATGTTAACTCTGATAGGACAAGAAGAAGTTACATTTGAGAAAAGGCAGGTCTATGTTTAAGGTAATTTACAATCATAACAAAGGTTATATGAGACAAAGTACGTGTTTCTGTAAATCACTGCAAACCTGTTATTCACAGAGAGGTCTCGTTTTCTTTGTTGGTGAAGTTGATGTCCCTCATGGAGGATAACACATACTGTTATTGATATGGTGCAGCTTTTGTGTCTCATTGGCTTATCCTGGCAGGTCTTTGAAAGCAGCTATGCTAAAGGAATCAAGACGGACCCGTGAGCTAACTTGTCCCACCTCTGAACTTGTACGCGGCAAACACATATCTGCGTGTGTTTTCAAAGCCTCTCCCGGCATTTATTCGGACCAGTTATCAGGTTAGACACGTACCTTCATTCAGAGCATTTTTGATATCGTCAAAGAGAGGGAGGAGGTGGAGGAGAAGAAGAAGAAGAAGAAGAAAAAGAAGTGGGGGGAAAATCCTATCTGAGAGATTAACTCAAAGCACCCAACCAAGCCAGTACTGGGTTCACTGGCTCACTCAGTCCTATCTCACCCACTAGTCTCTTGTTCTAAAGCAAAGCATCCCTTTGATACTCGACTAGAAGGAATCTGGAGGCGTTACAGGTTTCTTTTGTGCTTTACCCTGCACAGAGAGTCTGTGTATGTGTGCCAAGGCTGGGATTTATTTTCTTTACTCCCCCTCCCACCCTCCTTTCTGTCTTTTTCTCCCTCTTCCCTTTGCCTTCATCTCCTGCTTCCCCCCACCAAACACTAAATCAGTGAATCATAAACCCTTTCTCTCCTTTTTTTTTTTTCAGTCACCATCAGAAACTGTGATCAAAAATCTCAAACTGTTACTGTGAAAGTTTCAATCGTGATGTACTTGTGAACAAAAGTGACCATATTTGGATTCTGACAATTGGTAGAGACCGCTTCAGAGTTTTTAAGGGTGGGTAAGTGGTGGGGTTTTTTTTTTTTGGTGAGAGAAGGAGCGGAGGGAGAGGGGTCGTTGGGAGAGTGTGGGTGAGGTTTGACTCCCCTTGGAGATTTTCTTAAACCCATTACATCAGCTGTTTTCTGCTTCATGGGCTCCAAGTCCAGGGCTTTTGTGACGGTAGAAAATGACCTAAATTGACATTCAGAATGGTTGTGGTTGGTTAATTGTGGCCAGACATTTTTGGCATGAATAAAAAAAAAAGATTCCTGAGACTTCTTCTAATTCTGCTTGCCACCAATGACTGTTAAATAATCATACCCCAAAACAAAGTTAGCTTTTTCAAAAAAACGCTCAACCGTGCAGCTCAACATTTCACGAACTTCTGCCCTTGCAAAACTCAAGATTTTAGCCTGACAATCGCTTTGTGGTGATCAACGCTGAGGCGAAGAAGCACATCTGTATGCTTTGGTCCTCTAACACTTCTAGAGCCTGTTTTTGTACATGCATGATTGTCAAAGTCGACACTGTTTTGGAAAATGTGGTAAACACCAGCTTTTATCAAAAGGGGAGGGCAGAATCAGGAGAGAAGTGTGAAATAAGAAATGATGCAGCACTCCTGCTAAGCTCTACCCACATATTCAAATCAAAAGGCTGCACAATGGCTGGCCTAAAAACATAAAAGGAAGAAGAAGAAATTCAAAAGAGGCCACTTGCTGGTGCTGGACAAACTGATCAGTAGCACATAGACTGTCAAAAGCTAGTGGGAATGTCAAAGGCACCACTGATCTCTCTCTTTCTCCCCTAATGTGATCAAACAGGGGTACCTTCCCCGGGGGTTGTCAAGAGAAAAGAGAGAGAGAAAGTGAATGGAGGCTTTGGTGCACCGTAGGAAGCCGGCCACCAGCAGCACTACCAAGCAGTGAGCACAAAACAACATGCTGTCTCTCAAGCTTTCTTCCAGTTCCACGGCGAGGGGGGGAAAGAAGAAGAGGAGTTGGCTGAGGAGGAAAGTTTGGCTGGACAAACAGTGAGGGGTAAGGGCTCAAAAGGACTGGGTTGCCCGGGTGAGGGGGACCCGCAGCTACAAATATGTCCACATCAAGCGTCCGGCTTTGGGCCAGGCCCGCAGAGGTGCGCTCCCAGTGTGCTCGGAGGTCAGTGGGATGGACAAAGGGGGCTGAAATAGCTCTACCCTGGCAGAGCAGCTGGGCTCGGAGTGAGTAGCTTAGGACTTGGGAGGAGCCGTTTGTGCATATGTGTGTGTGTGTGTTTGCGAGAGGAGGGGGGGGGGGGTTGAGAGAGAGAAAGCACTATATGAAGTGCACTTATAAGCCTGAATCATCAATGAATTTGCAGAATGGGATGCGTCTTTCACTCCACACATCTTCCCCATCACCTCCAATAAAAGTTCAATGCTGCACTTAACAGAAATTCACGGTCAACTTGTGATCATTTCAACACATAGAAGCTGAGAGACGAGGAATAAGATGACTTCAGTGAAGTGACTTGTGAATGCCACATCTTTTGGTATGTCAGGCAGCTCTAAAATTGCTTTAGCCAATGTCGCGATGGAGAGGAAGTCAGTCACACATTAAAAACTTTAGCCCACCTAATCCGGGCAGTTGGAAATAAAACATCACTGAACACTTTTTGTATTCACCTGGAATGTACCTGAGCCAAACCAGTTCTCGGCCGAACTGAAAAAACATTATGCCCACACACAAATCCACACACTCACTTGCTCGCTCACTGTCCCTCCACACACAGCAATAAAAAGGGGGGGGTGGGGCCGCTGTGGTGATCGGACAAACACTGTTCTTGGAACTCTGCCGAGCGGGGCTATTGTGCAGGCGCGGTAAAGAGACAGAGAGAAAAGGTTGGGGAGGGGTGGGGGTGGCGTCGAGGGTTGCTTCAATGGCTGGCTCCATCAGTGGAGATAAAAGGCAGAAAGGTGCTAGGCCAAGTTGAGGCCGGGGCGAGGTGGTGGAAATGATTTGAAGGAAAGGCTCGCAGTGGCAGGTGTTAGCAGGTGAGGTGAGGTCAGAGAAAGATGTTTGTATAGATGTGTTTTACTGATCTGAACTAATGAGACACCTTCTGCATCTGTGTTATTATTAAAGAGTAATGCTCAATAAGTAAGCCAATTAGCTAACTGTTCGAAAAGAATGTCACAAGTAGTTAAATGTAAACCTTTAGAGTTACATCCAACATACAGTCATTTATGTTTAATTCCTGTTGAATCCAGTTTAAAGCTAAGCATGAACAGAGTTGATAAGGGATTTGAAAGGATTTGGGTATTAGCAGAAAGAGTGTCCCCTATAAAAACAGTTAACAGCTAGTTATATGGATTATCCAGAATGACAGGAACAAGGTCACGCGGAGTTCTGTTATTTGGGTGAGCCGACCCTTTTTACTGCTCCTCAAGAAGAAGGAGAAGAAAAAAAAAAAGAAGCTTGAATGTGCGTATCCTTTTACAAGTCACCTCAGGGCCAAACTGGCCGAAGATCTAGGTGTGGATCCATGTCACCAAGCCATTCAATCCCCCTCATCTCCAACCCTGTCGATCCGCACAACCGCCTTAGGACATGTTCTGTGGATTTCATACATTCCACTGTGGGAGGGGATATGCTTAAGACTCTTCCACTTAGGTGGTTTTGATTTTCATGATTTCACAAAAATGCAAAAACACGTAAAATAACCAACCCAAACCACCATGAAAACAAGTTATTTAGGACATTGGGTGTGTAAACCACTCTTTAAATATTACCACAATATAAGTGGCAATTACAGGCAGGGAAATCGACATAAACAAGACTGTCAGGCCTTCATGACAACACCATTTGCAAAGCCTGCACCACCTTAAACATGTGTGCTTTAGCCCTGGGCAGCAGATCGTGCTAAATAAATAGTCCACAGGGGGTAAAGGGTACACAGAAAAGTAAACTTTGACTGATGTGGAATGATTACCATATAGCTCTCAATAAAAGGCTGATTTGTTCCCTGATCACCCCCACAGTGTTTATGACGTCACTATCAGTCTGGTCCCAGATGCAAGGCCAGCACCAGAATGGCCCCCAACATTTGTGTGAGCAGAAGACCCAGCACGGCGCATTGCACAAAACGTAGTATTGTTCCTCTCGGTCTTGCTGGTGGGATTGCCAGAGGTAGGAGCTGACTGGGCTGAAGAAAAAGGGGATGGAGAGTTGTGGGGTTGAAGGCATTTGGATGTGGAATAAGCAGACCCTTGGGATAACTGCCACTGAAGAGTTAAACATCAAACCCGTTTCATACACAAGCACTTCCTGCAGTCAGTGTTGCCAGGGCCGCTTTGACAAGGTAATGTCCAACTTTTTACAGATCAGGTCATTTCACAGTCCAGAGGGCTGTTCCACCACTCAGCGGTGGGAGTTTTTTTGTTTATCCTCCCATTACTCTCTTCTGCAAGTTGTGGCTTATAAATTATACAATCAAAGCCAACAAGTTCCTCCCACATCCATGCCTTTGTATGGGGATATTTGGAAGCGATTTATCAGCCCAAGAGTTCATGACTCTTGTGTTAGAAACCCCAAGGGATCCATGTTGTTTGATTTGTTTTTTTATTAGAATCAAGAAGCCACTTCACTGGCTGTAACCTCTGGGGCATTTGGCTTCGCATCTAAGAGGATTGTGGGTTCCAAACTATTTCTGCGAAAGGGACAGCGATAGCAAGCCCTTCCCCAAACACCAATGTTCGTGAAAATCAGACAGGATCTTAAAAGATGCCAACAGGATTTTTCTCTGGAACCCGAATGTTGGTTGCACAGGAATGTGAAGACACTGCCAATTGTTTGACCATAACTACGAGCCAGACAATGTGGTAGAATTCACTTTCTGTTTGAGAATTTCATCTTCAAAGAAATGGCTTTTTATAGAAAGTTAATTTATACAGCAACTTGATACAATTGTTATTTCTAAACCCAGTAGCAGGGAAGTTACTTTGAGCATCATTCTTTATGTTGTATTGACCAACAAGGCATTTGTTGTGCTGGACTCGTATAGAAATATAGACCATTTTGAAATGCATAAACAGCGTGATGAAACTATTAAAAAGACAGAGGAAGTCAGGGGGTCTTGGAAGGTCTCTCTATTGCTGCTTCAGCCAAAATTTAATATACGCCTCACCCTGACACCTTGAAGATGAAAACCTAAATCAGGGGATCCAAGGATGGTAAACACAAGAATACACGAGAGGATGGTGGATATTTGTAATAGCCTGGCAAGCCTGGCCTATTTTTTGCATATGAAATTCCTATGCAACTGAGGGGTCAAGACCTCATAGTCCTTAAGGAAAAAATGTGTGACACTGAAATGGGAGACCAGAGGGGCTGCTCGCATCCTGTGGCCTATCAGCCGGAGGGACAGCAATACAGATCAAAAAGGCTCTGTGGATCTTCAAGATGCGTGATTGGGATCAATTTGAAGGGGCATGTGAAGGGGCCGGGAGAGCACGCACTCTTCGTGCATCGCCTGTGGAACTTTTCCTTGGACCTTTTTACAGGTTCTACTCCATTAATAATTCAAAATAACAGGAAAAAGACCACTGCTATATTCTAAGCCATAAGAGTCTCCAGGGTGTGCTGCTAGCATGTTAAGGAGTGTGTAACACAGTCCAGTGAGCAGTGTGTTTACCTCACGTTTGACTTGGCCAGCTGTGCTGTGCTGTATTACAGCAGGATGAGGTATGATGAAACCTCTTTGGACAGCCATGGTGACTCCGTTCCTTGAAAACAGCCTCCTTTACTTAGTATCCCAACACTGCATCTCATCACCGGTTAACAATGGCTCTAAGATTTCTTGTTTCTGTTCATGATCCGTTCCATCAACGTCACATCTCCACTAAAAAAGTGCAACTTTCTGTTGGAGGGGAAAAACAAGCTCTCAGATAGTAGCTTAATAACCCATTTTACTTCAGTCTACAAAAAGGTGATCAAAGAACTTTTCTATCCAAAAATTGTGACTGGTATAGGTTTTCAAATGCCTGTTTAGATTTGTCCTGTTAAAAGAAAGTGTACATCTACAAAGGTCTTGACATGCATTGCCTTAAATTGATTAGGCAATAGGACTTCATTGTTGATACAGTCTGAAATGGGTCTAGCATCACAGTCAGCTCAATTGCAACATAAAAATGAAAGAAAACATACTACATAAAAGTATAGGCAAAATATTGTTGTATTTAAAAAGTTGCCAGCTATGTTTGAATTCAACTATATCCTCACTTCCATCATATCAGCCTTGAAAACCAGCAAACCAGTTGTCTGTCTTCCCATGATAACCATGTCAAAACATTGAAACACAGGTGGAGGATATGGTTGGCACTATGGGCCCTCGTGTAGAGATATACCTGGCATGCCACAATAACAAGCATGGTCATAGGCAGAGAACAGAGTAACTTTTGTAGGGAGAACCAGGGCAACCAGCATCCCCTGTCGGGACTCTGCCCCTATGAGAGAGCTGAAGTCTCCCGACCTCCAGCACCTAGACTGCCAGCCAGCCAGGGCCCAGCCCGGAGGAGCCTGTCATCACTACCACAGAGGCCTCTATTCATCCCCGCAAAGACAAAGCCAAAAGTGTACAGCAGTCATCCAAGGCATCCCAAGCATCCAGATATCCACCAGCGATATCATTTTAGGCTTTTGTGAGCCTGTGCTTTGGTTAAACCGACAATCGCTTCCCCCACATCCCTGCTCTGCACTCCCTCCAATCCAACTCACATCCACCGTATATCCTTGGATCACATTTGATTTAAATTTGCACTAACACCTGGCGGAGGACAAGGTTGTTACAGGATGGGAATGACGGGATGCTTTTTGTTTTGTTTTGTGCATCAGTAACGACAGTTTCCTCGAACAATCAGATTGATTTCACACCAGTGTTGCGCCTACTGTTGGACTTCTCAATTAGCATACCCAGGCTTAGCATGATAGGTAGGTTGGCATCCAGGATTCTGAAAACCAGGCAAGTTATGTTTAATGTGAACAACTGGTTTCTTTGAGAAGTCTTAAATTGCTTAAATTGGTCGGGCGTGTCAGGTGTGGAGACTGACATCACATCCACGAAGACAGAGAGACACGGTTTTTCTTTAAATCCCTCCCTGCGGACTGTGAGCGTCACACCCCTGCACAAATGCTGACGCCCATAAGGTGTCCCAAATGAGAAAATACAGAAAGAGAGCAGAATCACTGCACACGCTTCCCCTGGATTATTAATGATCAATAATAATTATAAGTACAATTTATTTTTGGGTATACATTATTTTTTTGGGGAAAGAAAGTGTTCAGTGACTCTTTGCACAGGATGGAAAATCAAATATAACTATATTAACCAGTTTTGTGTGCCCAGGAGGTCATTTTCTGTTGCCATGGTATAGAAACAGGTTTCGATATTGCTTTATTTTTTACTAGTCGCCAGCATTGCTAATTAGGTAAAGAAGGGATAACCATCCAACAAATCTCTTCATTACACAAACAAATCCAAAGAGAGAGAAAAATTATTGCCTGGGATGTTTCAATTAAAAACTGTTTGTCATTTCAAGAAAGCTAAAAAAAAAGGCAGGTGTTCGACATACAGTGGGTATCCCATTGTGCAGATTCCCATTTCATGTTTGCCATTTCAGGCCTGTCCGGTCTCTGGCCAATCTGGGCCCCTGAACTTGGTGGTGAAATCTCCACCTGCTGATAGCATCAGCTGCCCCCACCGCTGGCCCCCTTCCTCCTCCTCCTCCTCCCCCTCCTCCTCCTCCTCATCATCCACCCCTTCTCTTGGGCATGTGTGGTGGCCGACGATAAAAGAAATCGAGATAAGAGGAAACACAAGCTGTGATGAGGAACACATTGCCACCAGTAGAACAGCACAAACATCAGCCAAGTGGAAAAGGAACAAAAAGGCGAGAGAGAAAGAGACAGAGGGAAGGAGGTTAGGAATGAGGAGGGAAACGAGAAGGCAAGTGAGGAAGCGGTGAGAGAAGAGGATGAGAAGGAGGCAGAGAGAGAGAGAGAGAGAGAGAGAGGATCTGAGAATGATTAAAGGCTAAAAAACAGAGTGAAGAGGAGGTTCTGTCAACAAAACAAAAAAAAACTCAACTACAATCAATAGGAATGGACAAAAAGTTACACAACAAGCTCTTCTATATAGAGTATTTCTGGACCAAACATCTCCTTGTGAGATTTGAGACGCATGTGGTTTGTCTAAAAAACAAACAAGAAGGAAACTGCAATCAACTTAGCAAACAAATATCTATAAATACAACATGGTAGCATAAATACATAGTACTGTGTGTCCAAACTTACAATTGTACATAACATTGTTGTTGTATTTAGCGAGCACTATAGCAGTTTTGCTCTCCAGACTTTAAAAATTTAGCTAGTTTTAGAAATACCAACATTAAAAAAAAAGGGAAAACTACTTTCTGTGTAGAATCTTTTTTGAAAAAGGGGCAATACTTTTTGCCAACATTTAAAAAAAACCTACTTGTCACAAACTGCATAGACTTCAGGATGACACAAACCAAACCCCTGCAGTTTCTTGTTTTTTTTTTCACAGTTCAGTTCTCTGGAAAACAAGAGTGAATGTAAATAAATCTGAGCTGTCAACATGAGCTGAGAGCAGAGGGGACAGGTGCCACAATGACACCAGGGACCTCCGGGGGATGTATGCATCCCATAGCAGTGTCCCCTTTCAAGATGGACACCAAAGGGGGGGACAAACCAGTTGGTCCACCCTGGAGTGTGTGTGTGTGTGTGTGTGTGTGTGTGTGTGCAGCAGCAGGCCACTCTGCTACACCCGTGGCTGCGATCTTTAGCATGCATTGTTTAGGGAACTTTTGGCATATGATCTAATTCTTGTACCTGCCATGCAAGATATAATCATTTCAGTCACAGTGACGTCATTTCCCGTATTAATTATTTTCTAATTCCATGTTCGTGCAACCGACCAACACCCGAGAACATAGGTTGGCTTCTTTAGGGTCTATATTTTCTCTCTTTCTATATCAATATTTAGGGGGGAAATTATCTCTTTAGAAAATTGAAATTGAACTCTTGTACCTCGTATCAGCTTGGCGTGGCTTGACATGACTGGGATCACAAAGAACTAGTAAGTATGGTTCTAATGAATCTAATAGTCTGCATTTGACCAGTACGCCCTGCTCCTGGCAAGGCTTCCTCCTATTGGCTCGGAGTCAACACAAAGTGTCCTGTTAATCCAACAGTTGTCCAGCTACACTGAAAGTCACCTCTGAGTCCGGCTGTAGCACTCGTGTCAGGAATCCACAGGCCCTTTGCATACCGGATATCCTCTAGTTAAAGAGGGCCCTCTAAGCCAGCACCATGTGTTGGTTTCGACTGGGGAGGGCGACAAGAGCGTGTGTTTTTAGGACGGTGGCAGGGATGTACAGTGCTTAAAAAAAAGGCCTTTGTGGTGACATCAGCATCACATTGAGTGGACACAAACAAGAAACGAAGAGTGTGCAGTTAGGGTTCCATAGAAACCAATCCATTTTCCTGCAGATCCTCCTGGCCTTGTACTGCTCCAGTTCTCCTCCTGCTCTGAGCCTGTGGATCTGTGCGTCTGTGAATGGCTTTTGTGTTGCTGGCTGGGCAGAACAAAGTGAGTTCAGGTTACCGCACTCCTCCCGTTATTGGCCCACATTGTCTCTAATTATTCTAGCAAACATTGACACAGCATGTGTGGTCTCACATTAATACCCCCCCCCCCCCCCCCCACCCTTTTCCCCTCCCATGCTTAACAGAGTGAGAGGAGAGAGAGGAAGTAGAAAACTGATTTTAAAAATGTGAAAAGATGGGGAGGAAAGATGAGACAAAAAAGATACTGTCATCTGTTTTGTGCTTCCCTGTGACGCAATTATACACGACTCTGCTTAAAAATGTTTTGGAATAAAAAAAGATGTCTTCCTGTTTTCATGCCTGGTAAGCGAAAGCATCAAGGTTTGCAATGTACGTGCCATCAAGATGGACTGACAGGGGGGGGGGGGGGGGGGGGGGGGGCAGAGTGCAAACTGATGAAGTTTTCTAAGATGCTATAATGGAAAATAGCCACAACGTTAAAGCTCTATTCCACACTCTAATTTGAATTCTGAAGCTTTCCGCTGCCTGGGCGCCTCTCGCTGCAGCTTTTGCAAAACAATAATTATGACGAATGTATGCATCAATAGCTTACCAAATCCTCTGTCCATAAGCTGTGCTTGAGGCAATGCTGCAGAAAAGCTGAC
Organism: Labrus mixtus; assembly: GCF_963584025.1. Lineage (NCBI taxonomy): Eukaryota > Metazoa > Chordata > Actinopteri > Labriformes > Labridae > Labrus > Labrus mixtus. The sequence goes on from NC_083616.1 coordinate 18,404,901, forward strand.
CCAAATACGCGATGTGTGGCAGCCAACAGGAAATGGTTTAAAGTTAGGCACAAGGATGGTTGGGTGTAAAATCAAATCATGAACATTTAGGAACAGGCAAGCTTAGTAACTGTAACACTGGCACCGGCACGTTCCAACATTTGGTAGCAGTGCTACAAAACCTGAGCGGGGGTGTGAAGCCATTTCGGTAAAATTCAGGTGAAAGCCTTTCTGTGAAAATCTGGTGCGCTTTTTCATGGAAGCCATTGGAAAAAAAAAAAACCTTATCTGTGTTAGGAAAAACCTTTTCAGTCTCCTAAGATAGGTTTTTATTAAAGATTGTGGATTCAGATTGTTTCCATTTTCTACCTCCCCTCTAAGAAATGATAAGACCCCCATGTTTTGTCAGATCAGATTTGAATTACTGGTGTAATGAAGCTGCCATGAAGAACAGCAGACCCCTTTATCTCCACAGAAAAGTCCACTTCTTGCATTATTGTGAACCAATGTGTCCAGTGGTTAATAAATCTAAAAAACACCACCGTCCATATCATCCATTATTCCTAATAAACGGATCATGCCATGGCTGCAAATGTTAGACACCTTAAATCAACTGCAATAAATGTTGGGCAGGAGAGGAAGCATGTAAGCACATGTTTGAAGCTTTTATGGAGGGATATTTGTTGTATTTATCAAGCATTTGTGATAAGCTGTCAAAGATTACCAACGTGAAAAGAATAGGTTTCATTCAGCGGCCATTAGCTTAGTTTACACATACTGGACAGGCTGGACGCACAGACTGGAAACAGAAACAGGAAGGCTTCTTTTCAAAGTTACATTTGCCCTTCTTGTACCTCAAAACTGAACGGACTTGCTATTGTTTGTTTAATCTTTACAAAATCTATCAAAAGTATTGAAATAGAAATGTTACTGACACATTTCACAGTCCTGTCATGTAGCTTCATATCCCACAGACATAGCTTTGTGCTGACAATCTTCTCTGACAATTTTCATTGAGAAAGCGATACATTCATTTCCCAAAACGTGTTAGCGTTATAACTTTATTTATAGCATTACTAAAACAACAATATACATATTGAAAGTTGTCCCTCGTCTGTTAAATGACAGAGAGAGACGCTGAAGCCACCATCCAAATCTTAAAACCACATCCCTGAGATTTGTTTACTTCCAAATGCCTGCGGGATGCATGTCATCCAGGGGGTGACAATTTGACTTTGTCACATGCCTGTGGCATGCAGACTGAATAGCGAAGGGCTGTATTGGCCCATCTTTTTCTGTCATTCCCATCTTCTCCCACTCAATTTCTCCTTCCTCCCAAAACAGCATTCTGAGAAATGAGATTCCAAGACATGTCCAAGGATAAGTTATCTTTAACCAGCCAAGTGTGTTTGGACAAGCTGTCCATACATTGCCAAGCAGAGAAAAGCCAAGATCTCCTCTGTGCCTTTTTTTTTTTTTAACATTTCGATTGCAGGTTTTACTTTGACATATGACAGAAGGATGAATCTGAATAAACTGGAGAAGGGGCGGGGCTGTGAAAGAGCAGCCACACAAAGGAAGATGTGCCCCATCTAACTAGACTTTAAAAGAAAAATAACATTTTACTCTTCTACATTTCCCCTCATATTGTTCACCTGCGACTTCGAAAAGAAATGTGTGCAGAAAAAATTCATCACGTTGACATTTTTTTCATGACAGCAACATACAGGGGCAATGAGAGGTGAACAGATGGATCACAGGAGGACAGAAATGGACACAGCTAGCCAGGAGTAATTGTTCTGACCTTTTCAGATACACTCTGGTTCACAGTGAGCCAGCGAGCTTTAGTATGTGCATGATGGTAAAACTATCAGCCTAACTTTCTAAATACTTTCAAGACTCTCAAAGTCATTTTTTTGTACTGACCAACATTGGATGGATGTACTCCTACAGGTAAGCGTGGTGTACAGGGTGCAAACTCACACCCTCAAATAAATCCTGGATACAAGCATTGTTCAAGTAGTTTTACCTGCTTTATGTAGCCTACGGTGTTTTGTGGAACGACACCTGTTCACAGGTTGGGGCTGCATTTGATCATCATCCCGATCATTACATTGCATTTCAGCAGCACACTAGAAGCACAATCATTCTTCAACCTGGCAGTGAAATAGAGGCAATGCTGTAGTTAACTCACCTGATTTACAACATCAGGAATTAAAAATTCTTACAGAATAAAAGACTGGAAACTGCAAGAATTGCAAGTGAAGTAAGCTGCACTGATTTTTTTCCCATATTAAGCTTTTTCTGGTTTTATATGCTCTTTAGTGTGTTTTCCAAGTGTCCTGTGCATGTTTAGGCACATCTATGTGCAAAAATTCAAAGTCCGCGGAAACGCAACTTCTCCTTCGTCCTCCTGTTAGCTGTAGCATTAGCCGCATGTAACGCTCGGTTCTAGCCCCCCTCGATAAAAATGTGTCAGTCCGACGTCATTGTCAGTGTGAGATCACTGATCTAAGCCCATTGGCTCGCAAGCCCAGCAGCTCATGTTGCACGCCCATTAACTTCTGTAGCACGCCCACGATATGCCGTAGCCTGCGGTAGCACAGTAGTGCTAAGGTGCTAATGTTTTTGCTCCCCTCGGACGGAGCCAGTGGCTGCATTCCCAGTATGGTAAAAGAGGCGGGACATTTCCGAGAACCGTGCTGAGCAACTGACCAATAACGGCAGAGCAGACCGGCTGACCAATCAGATCAGACTTGGCACACACGTGGGGACTCTGAACGTGGGCACTTCAGAGCCTTAGAGAGAGAGTCAGAAGCGAGTCGGTGCATGGAGCGGCAGTACATGAAAACAGACACTTTTTTTGAAGTTTAGCTATTGTGAACATACTTTAGTAGGTACATAGATTAAATATATGAACCCAAGAAAACTTGTTTCATAAAGACATCCTTCAGAGACATCAATCCTTCAGAGAGTCAGAAGGGTTTTAAGGTTTCACCAGAGTACTATGTGCTCTTATAAAAAAAATGACCTGATATACTAATTAAAATTCTTGGGGTGAGCTGCGAGCAGCAGGAGGTGGTGACGTTTATATCCTGCGACCGGCACACAACACAATAGACCCGACCAGTGTGATCACCATCTCTTGAGTTTTCTTCCACTCCTATTAATTATGTTGTGAATATGTCGAACTACAAACAGCATTGACACAAAGTTGTCATTTTACATCGGACTCCCCACTTTCTTTTTGATCTCATTTCTTGCCTCAATAGATCCCCCTCCCGTCCGCAGGGAAAGTCTCCCGCTGCTAGGTGCCATGTGTGAACAAGAAAATCGGGAAGATTTCAGGGAAAGTCTGCTTAAAATGTTCTTAAGACAGGAGGGTATAGAGCGTATGACTGCTTCGTGTTCAAGTTCCTTAAAGGTGCACTATGGAGTTTTGATAGTGAAATTTGAAAGTTGGAGAAGTGAAACAATTCTATGCTATATTTTCTGAATTAAATACACAAACTTTACTCTAAGAATGGGTCCCTCGAATACTGTTCGAAGCTCAAACGCTACCAGGAGAGTTACTGTTTCACTGTTGCGGGCCCCCCACCATAACTTCTCCCGTATCATTTTATCTTCAAACAGTGTTCCAGGGACAAACGTTTGTGTATAGAGTTATGAACAGATACCACATAATCTGTTCATTTCTCCAACTTTAAAATTTCTCTACTAAAACTACATAGTGCACATTTAATCTAAACAAGAATCTTGATGGAACAGAACATGCTAATTGAGATAGTTTTATGTCATTTGTTCATTATTTTCTTGCTAAACGACGAAAAGATTAAGTAGTAAAAAATAAAAAAAAACAATTGTTATTTCAGCTCTACATGAAAGCCTTGGTATGCATTGTAGCAATTTGGCTGGATGGTCTATTGAGAGTCCGAATTACTACTCTCTGCATACTCGAAACGAGAAGGTTTCTTCTTTTACAACCTGCAACAAAGGCTTTGAGCAGCAATCCCCAGAGTTCCGGGTCCGACCCAGGATGCAGGAGGTAAAAAGGCCGACCTCCGCATGAACTTCAAATAAATAAAAGTGCAGCTGTTTACTGCTAATTTAAACATCAAAGAGACATGCAATCCCACAACAAGGGCTAAGAGAACTTCAATCAGAGGCATGCAAATAACCTTTGGCAAACCAAATTCAACAACAGTGAATTATTGCAGCGTTGCTGTTGAATTCTCTCTCTCTCTCTCTCTCTCTCTCTCTCTCTCTCTCTCTCTCTCTCTCTCTCTCTCTCTCTCTCTCTCTCTCTCTCTCTCTCTCTCAACTGTCATGGGAGCTGTCAATGAGTTATCAGCTGGATGATCATTGGGCCACTTTGAAAGAATCCGGGGTAGGGCTCGGTTTAACGCACACTACAAGGGGAAATACAGCGACACACTCTTCGCCTCACGCAGTTGCACACACGCAAAGACCCTGTATAAACTTTACAAAGAACACTGTCAACTCTGTTCCACCTGTTGTGTACTTTAGAAACGCCCAGTGGATTAGCCTATCTGCTTAAATCAGATAAAAAAAAAAAAAACGATACAATTCCAAGTCCTCCATCAGAAGCGTAAATAAAAGTTCCCCCCCCCCCCCCACCAATATAAGTTAGCATAGCATCAGGAAGTGAGCTTTAAGATGCTCTAAAGTTTCTGGCTCCAGCTGAACCGTACTCAAAGTATTTTTTCTGACTGCGCTTGTGCAAGGAAACACCTCCACCTTTGTTTGTATGGGAGCGGATTTAGCTCCAAGGCCTGCAATTACATCATCATTCAGTTTTGCAGCGACACATATCAGGGCCGGCATTACTCAGAGAAGGCCTTTGAAGAGTTTGGCCCAACCCTCATGCTCTCTTTTCTTCCCTCCTACCCTCCTACCCTCCACCTCCCGCTCCCCCCCCCCCTTCAGCACTGCCTTTGATGTGAGCGCGTGGAGCTGCACCAAGCTCCGCGGCCTCCCAGGCCTCCCCGCCTCGCCTGATCCTATCTGCTCAGGCGGCACATTCATGTGGTTTACACCCGCAGCACGACTCCCGGCAGCTATTCACCCAACCCTGCAGGCCCCGCCCTGATCAGGGTCCAGGGGCTCGAGAGGGACGTAGCGAAGCCTGAGCTGCCGACAGGGGTCGAGGGGAAGGACAGGAGGAATTGTGGAGGCTTTACCAAAGCCCAGGGCTCTGCTACAGAGCTTTTATTGGTATGGTATGCTTGTAAAGGTACTATATTTGTAGAATCCCGAAAAGGAAAAGTTACACCTGAGCCTTGGGGACTTCTCTCTGGAGCGGAGTCGGAATGTGTTGGTGAAGGTGTGACTCTAACAACTAGAGAAACAAGAACCTAATCTTTGCTGTGGGTGCAGCTGCACAAAAGAGCTACCCTGCAAAAAAAAAAAAAAAAAGAGTTCAGCTACTGGCACATTATATAAAATCCTGTGCCCCCAATATCTTTAGTAAGTCCGAGAGACCGGGAACAAATTAAAAGAAAGCACATTTTTCATTTCAAAAATCTAGGGCGCAGCGAGAGAAAGCGGAGGAGGCGGGAAGATGTTGTGATGCATCTTCACTACGGAGCTGCGAGCACGCAGCAAGAAGAAAAATGAGACGCTAACCCGGCTTATCATCTGGAGAGGCATGTCCAATCCATCATAACTGTGGCCCCATTGTGTTAAAGCCTGGATCTGCCTCATTACTGGAACAACTACCTGCGTACACTCACAGGCAAGGAGCCTCCAGATTTCGATGTAGGTCAAGAAGGTAGGGGACATGATGGACATGATGGGATGGCAGATTCCACCTGAACCTGATTTGTCTCAGTCTGGCACCTCTGCCGCCGGCTGTGTTGGGATCCATTAAAAAGAAACATAATAACATCGGGGATTCTATCAGAGGTTCTGTCAGGTGAAGCCTCACATCATTAATATGATGCACAGAACTGTAGGTGAATATGTTCACATGAGCAGCAATGACTTCCTAAACAAAAAACAAAATGTCAGAAGGGCTGGCTCTTCTTGCTTAAAAAAAAAGCAACTGGATATTTTATCACGAGCGGGAGATAATTATGTAATGATGTACACAAAGGGAAAACCTTTGAACCCTTTTTCTTGAACTAAGTGTGAAAGGTGTTTGATAAGGCTTTTCCTTTCATGACAACAAATGCGAGCAGTGGGAGGACAGAGGGCACAAGGATCTGAGGGTAAAGGGAGGCAGGAGGAGGAGAACGGAGCAGATGGTGTGTAGTGCTCCGAGTGAAATGGACTCCCTGCACAGCTACCTTCCTAGTCTATTGGCTAAAAAAGTACAACAAAAGAGGAGGCTGGCGTTGTGGCCTTCCACGGTTAGTCAGCACATTCCTGGCTGACAACAAAGCATGCCTCTGCCTGGATGGGCCACTGTTAGTATTGTCATTTCATAACCCTCGACCCCTTAGCCTTTGTTTTGCAGACCCTCTGAGTCAGTGGATAAAAATATGGGCTGAGGGGACAGACTGGGCCTTTCAGTGCTGTTTCATCAAACAGCCTCGCCAGAAAGGGAACCCATTCTGGCCTTTCTTCATCTTTATCTTCAAACAATGAACTTGTGAATTAATAATTAAAAAAAAAAAAAAAAAAACGAAAAGAAGACAGGCATTGTGGAAAAACCTGTTTTTCATCATTATAATATGACATTATCTTAGGTCGCATTTCCCAGCACTCATCATAGAAGAATCACAGCCTCGGGGTAGGGCTGAATTTACATTTCCTCATCATTTGGAGTGTTAAGTAGAGGACAAACACAAGACGTTCATACAAATGAGCTCGGACACATAATCAATAGCAGATCAGGGAGAGCTTGGGTGACGCTGGGGAATAGGGCTGTCCTGGGAGAGGCATGCATGGATGCTGGAGTGAAGGCAGTAGCAAGCACTTACTGCCTGCTAATCTCTCTCTGAGTGGAACATCAAAGATCGGCTGAGCCACTCAGCCCAGTGGAAACTAATATAGCTACTGGGGCCGCCAGTACCGACATGCACTTGTTCCAGGTGGAGCAGTGCAGTTAGTGGGAATGAGACACTGGGAGGGAAAGAGCTACGTGCATTGGAGGGAAAAAGGGGTTGCCGATTTGGGAGATAATGTGGCCAATGAAAAAGAAGCCTGGATGAAAATGTATTGACTCAACAGCATGGTAGGTGCTTGACGATGACATACCCCGGAACGTTCCCTGCTGGCAAGCAGAGCACTCAGTTCATTGCTAAAAATAGCATTTCTATTTGTTTACATTTGAAGGATTTCACATATCTGTGAGCTTCTGAATAAGTTGATCATTACTCGACGTAAACCTCATTTAGTAAATGGAATGGTCATTTCAAGTACGGTAATATGGCAAGTAAATGTGCAGTAATGCTTCTTTTACAAAATATGTGCAATCCTGACTTGAAGTCATTTTTGTGCAATATACGATGCATGACATCTTTGGCTAAATCAAAAGAACAGACGGGAGGTGGGGGGGTGGGGGGGTGTGTTTGGGGAGGGGGGGGGGGGGGGGGGGCGTTGAGCAACAGAAAGAGAAAAACAGTTAAGTCTGTTCTTTTCCGAAAAAGGGGGGAAACGCAGCCTCAAATTACTTTGGCTGGCACATGAAAGTGAAACAGGGTGGCGGTTACGAGACGATAGCACTTAAAATACAGCTGAGACCGCCAAGCCAATAAATGGAAAAAAGTACGGAGCAGAACTTTAAACCTTTTAAACCAGCATTTGTGTACTGCTACTGTTGCTTTGGTGCTGGGAGTGGCCCAGTCCCTGGCACCTCCCGTCTCGGGCCGTCCCATTTTGGCCTCTTGGGGTTTCCAGCCTGTGGTGAGAAAGCGCGCTGGATGCCTTAAACCACTAAAGCTCTCATTATAGTCTAAATGCAGCGCGACACAACTGTTGCCAACTCCAAGGTAGGAGCTCCAGTATTTAAGCTCATCGTTGTCTTAACTCAAAACCACCACTTTCCCCCTGCACATCCAGTCAGTGAAAAACTGCCACTTTCAAAGAACCACATCATGAAGTCTCCCAGGCTACAGTTGCTGGCACTTCATGTGCACGGGGATGAAGTTCAAAGGTGAAGCAGCTCATGGGTGTTGGGAAGCTAAATCATCTTCTTCCTGATGCTGGATTCAGAGGATGTCCTCTTTCTCTGTGTCCCTTCTGAGAGGAAGTCGGCAAAAGCCACGTTATTCCCTCTGGGTTCTGGCCGACTACGCTGCGAGTCCCATCTGGTCCTCTGGGTGCCCCTGCCACGTCCCTGCCTGAGCTCCTCACTCACATGCTGACGGCACGGGCCCACTGGAAATCAGAGGCAGATGTGCGTTGATGCACTGCTCATCTCGCGACAGGAAAGATGATTTGGCATCAGGGAGACAATAGAGAATGATGAGCAGCAGATGATCTTTCCCCTTCACATTGAATTGGGAAAGCAATGTGTGTGCACTGTCAACAATGATGGGAATGTGAATAACATGACAGCTGACAATGCGAGTGTCCTGCGTGCAGAGGTGAGTCCAGACATATCATTACATCAAAGAAACAAAAAGCGTTCAGTCACAACTGGCTCCGTCTATCTCTGCCAATCCAGGTTTGACCTGGGTAACTCAGTCAGGGGACAATTAGGTTGGGCCTTCGTAGCCCTGCTTAACAGGCTTAACCCAAGTCGAACTGCTGCCCGTATTCGGAAAGATTTGGCAGGTCAATACCGACTTTAAAGCCATGTATAATGTGTAATATTTATACTAGTCCACTTCCTCCAAATCAGAATGTCCCGGGCCCAAAGCACAGCCAGTTTTCATTGAACAGGGCCATCGAGGAAGTACTGTAATCTAGGTGAATACAATTAACTACCCGGCAGGACAGAAAACCTATAATACTCCGGTTGCCAAGAGCTGCTCTTAAAGTTGTCTTAGAGGAATGCCTGTTGATGCACACACACACACATACACAGTCATGTCATGATAGAATGATTTAAAGATTGATTACTTTCCTATTACAGAGCTGAACTGGAGTAACATGGAGCTGGCTTTGGGGAAGCCTGAGGCTGCCCCCCCCCCTTCCAAAAAAAAAAAGAACAGAGCAAGGAAAAAAATTAAGTTAATGTATTATTTTTGGCCCCGGCAGTATTTGCCACATTTTCGCACTCTTTGGTCAGAGCTGAGAGGGCGATAGCTTCAGGGAATTAGTGAGATGGGTTAGGAGTGTATGAGTGCTGATTTTGGTCGGGTCTTTGCTCAGGAACGTTGCCAAGCCCCCTCTCTCCCCTGCATTTGAACCCATACCTGCTGAGGTCTGACCACTACTGAACACACACAAGGTAACACAAACCCCTCAGGGCTCTGTTCAAACAGCAGAGGAAAGGACTAGAAGGCCTAGTAAACCTCAGGCACACCAAATCAAGCGCCCCATTCACTGAGCACAGGATGGCTCAAACCTTGAGAGCAGAAAGTAGTCAAGTGCAATGGTTGCCGAGGTCACTGCAGACAAGTGAACGCACAATCTAAATATTTGTCTTCAGCCAGATTTCAGTGTAAATCTATATCTGCTACAATACCACAGCAATGTCCCAACACGTTACTGCCATGTTATTTCACAAGTATAGAATTTTCAAGTGGGGAATTTGATACCGGTTTAAAATTATAGTCCTCAAGTTGTACGGTTGTCATTCATTGTCAGCTTCGAGTTTCATAAATTCTGGGTAGAAAATATGTTGCAAGAAATTCAAGACAGTGCGTCCTGCTGGACAAAATGTCCCTCATTATAGCCTGACAAAATACGAGCTGCCCCTAAGTGGTCAGAAGCTATGTTAGCAAAGAAAGCAAACCCAAATAGATGTGGTTTTCAATGTAAAGCTGAGGTCTATATTTCTGTGTGGTTACCGAGTGGCGCCAAACGGCCATCAGTGTGTATAAACAGGGGCCATTTTTTATGCTGAGTATCCCCTCCTTTGATTCCCACGTATCATCTTTCTTTCAAAGTCAGATTAAGCATTTCTGGTGGAAAACAGTACGGCGTACTTGCAATGACAAGATGCTGCTGTGTTGTTGATGGAGACATTATTGCAGAGTTGTGAGGGTTTGATTGGGATTCTAAATCATGTATAAACTCGCTATGCACACATATTAACATGAAGAAACGTTTGCAAATGAAGCGCTGTCTACTTGAACCTGGCAATCATATTTGGGCGCAGCATGAAATTCTCTGTTACGGTTGATAACGTGGCGAACTTGATTAACAACCAAATGAGTTTTTGCAACATTTACACCCCCTCTGCCCCTCAACTCTCTCTCTCTCTCTCTCTCTCTCTTCAAAGGCGGTTTTGAAACCTGGCTTGCCACCAAAGACCAATGATCTCATAGAACGCAATAGTTTCTTCAGTCTGAGGTCACACTTCAGCAGCTACTGACTTTTATACAAGACATAAACAACAAAAACTCAACCAGCGTCTCACGGCCAATTGTTCACACAGTGGCCCCCCCTCATTTTCACCACCTCATAACCCAATCAACAGCGTAAACATCAGAAAAATCCTTCCAATCCTATCAAAACGGCTCCAACAATCAGTCATCAACTCGGTCAAAATTAACTTTCCGTGCCAGTCACATTTTACAGATACCTCCATGTTAACAGTGTAGCCTTCAAAAGGGGTTGGATACCCATCAAATACACACAGCACAACACTCAGGGGTCCTCTAACCCATTACAGAGAGCTGTGTGTCTGTCCATTTCAAACAATAACAGAGGAAGTGTTAGAGGTGGGTAAATACAACATGAAACACTGTATGTTTGTAACGTGACTATAACCCCAACTCTGTGCTTCCTTACAGAAGAGCAGGCAAGTCAATTCTTGGCTTTGGAGGAAAAGCTTCATATTTCAGTGACTACTAGGCTACTCCATCAAAGCTTGATGACTGATCCAAGAATAAGCAGCTCCAGCCGACTCTATTTAGGCCTATCACTCATGAGGCCATGAGATAAAAAGATGAAGGCTTCTTTCCTTTAGAGGGGGAAAAAAAAAAAGCATTTTAAAGCCGTATAAGAGTTATAAGTGAGGCTTGAACCAAGTCCTGCAACTTCAAAGCAGCGGTGATGAAGGCTACTTGTAGAGAGGCTACAGGCGGCGGGACGTACGTGTTTACACGTCGGTACGGTCAATAAAAACATTGTGCTAAGCTAAACTAACATTTCGGGTTTAACCGTACGCATGTGGCTCAAGCTCATCCACTTTAACAGATACAGAGTCACCACTAAGCTCGTAAAGCAGCCTGGTAGCCGAGTGGCTCCAGGAACACGCGTAAAAGTCTGGCTCGCTCGAAAGTTTACAAACTCTACGGAGGCGGTGCAGGATTTCTAACTTTTAAGGAAAGCGGTTCCCGGTGAGCGCGTGTTTCTGCAGAAGCGTAATTAAGTGTAACGTGCGCTCAGGAGAGCTCGAGACATCAACAAAATAACCTGCAAGAGCATGTTTTTCCCTGTGAATGAATTCCACAAGATAGGAGCCATCTTGTGACCGCATATGCTTGCAAGCTTAGTACCATCCTTACACCGCCTGCATACATACACATACACACCATCTACAACTCTTGTCAACCCCCCCCCTCCCTCCAGCCCCTGTGGAAAAAAAAAAAAAAAGTTTGAAGAGGGCCAGACTGTTGAAATTGCATCCAGTGTCCCGGTTCTGTTTCTCAGCACAGCGGCTTGTCATTCCCGCAAGAAAAAAAAAACACACTTTATACGTACTTGAACGATCTCCCCCTCCGCGCTGATAGTGGCTCCTGCTTTGGAGAACCGTCCCTGCAAGCCAGTCGTGTAAGTAGTATAATCTCCATTGGGACTGGACTCGAACAGAACCACTTCCACAAAGGCAGTATCCTTGGCGAAAACCGAACCAAGAGAAGCGGCAACCGCGAGGATCACCAGGACCACCGAGTCGGGTACACGATCTGAGCCTCTCCTTGGTAAAATCATCATCTTGCCGGCTGGATCTGCGCCGATCGGGACATAATTTCACACGGATTAATTAATCGGGTGAAGGTAATTGTAATCAGGTCTCTGCGTGTTACGTGCGATGCGTCAAAAGAGTCAGAATTGTGCACCAAAAGCTGCGCCCGGGCTGAAGCGTGTTTATTTCACCACTGCAAGCCTTGTCAATTACATTGCCTGCAAACGCTCCCTCTCTCTCTCTCTCTCTCCTTCTCCCTCCCTCTCTCTCTCCCTTTCTTTCTCACCCCTCCTCCTCCCCCCTCTACAAAGCGGATCTCCTTTGATCTCCAAACACGTGATTTTTTTTTTTTTTTTTAAGTTTTTTTCTCTCTCTCTCTCTCTCTCTCTCTCTCTCTCTCTCTCTCTCTCTCTCTCCCTCTCCCAAAAGGGTTTCTATCCCCACCCACCAATCTTTCTGACCCTCTCCTTTGCACTCCCTACTCTGGAGTGCCAGCACTCAGTTAAGGAGGCACGGCGGATTTCGCCGCGCTGCTGAACAAATGGAAAATGGGAAGTTAATTGTTTGTAAAAATCTTTTATTTAAGCGCCAAAGTTCCAGCTAATTTAGGTTTGTTTGGTGATTAATAAAACGAGGCTACATTTTAGCTTCTTGAAATCCTGGAGTGCGTATGGGGCGTGTTTTCCCGAGTTTGACGCGTTTTTAGTTGCCGTTCCACCTTAAAATAAACACTTGAGACGCTTCATGACTTAACCGGGCTAATTTTTCAATTTGATTCAGATTTTCTCACGTACAGGTTACATGAGAGATATTGGGAAAAAACCCATCTTAATTTGGCTACAAAGTTTTAATATATTTTTGTAACTTCAACAAAAGTTTCCAAAAGGGAAAATGTATCTTCTGATGCCCCTGTATTGATTTACATGCACTTATGACTAAGCATCATGTTCTTCTTTTTCCTCTCTAAACAGACATTTATGTGGACTAAGATTTAATATTGTAGCTTAATAATAAACACATAGGCTATACATATGTCTGTTTTATTTGAACAGAGAATATCCAATATAGGCTATAGCAACACACACATATGTGTATTAGCTTTATCTTAATACAGCACTTATTTTCAGTACTACCAATGCAATTCAAAATGAAGCACTTCCCCAAATCTAAAGAGCATATAGGCCTATCATATGATTTATTTTTAGGTTTTATTAAACATGTAGGCTATTGTCTACAGTTTCTAATTAGGATAATATTGAGTAGTAGCCTATTGTAGTACTTCTTTACCCTTGTGTGCATATACCGTTGGATTTGGGATTCATCTTCTGAAATAGTGATTTACTTCTGGTTTTAATGGAAAAAATTAATAGTTTTGTCAAGAACTATTAGCCTTCTATCATGTTCTTTAATCTCAATCAAATCTTTGCTATCTTCATTTATCCTCCAATATGACATTTAGTCACATTTGTATTGCACGTAAATTAACGTCAATTCCCTTTCCCTATTGCTCACATAATTGTGCACCAGTCTTTGGACCAATAGACCTCCAATTAACTGTTGCTTTTTGATCTTCAAAGGAGTTGTCGCCATCAAAAACAGGCCTCACAAACCTCTTAATGATTAAATGCAATTTGACATCATTTCGCTCTCCAGAAAGTCAAATTAGTGGCTGGGATTGAAATGCTATAATTGTAAGTGAGTTTATGAATCATCATGCATTCCTTGAAAAAAAAAAAAAAAATGTTTTACTATCTGTCCCTAAACGCAAGAAATTTGCTTTTAGCGTCTGAGTTAATCAGAAGAAGAACTTTCTCCCTTTCAAATTAAAGAGTTCATTGTTAAACGTCCACGCTGATCAGTTCCTGGAGAACATCTCCTGCCTGGTGCCTTTTCTTTCACGGTTTCAGACCGTTTATTGTGCGACTGCAAATAGGTGCATTGTGTCTCGAAAGGAACCCTTAAAAGAATAGATAAATGCACGCTTGCTACAAAAGATGATTATTAAACAATGAATGAAGGAAGCGATTGTACCAGGCAAGTGGTGATGTTACAGTTCATGCATTGTTTTGCCTATAAAGACAAAAGACTGAAGAGAACTGATGAATGCAATTTTAAGTTTAACAGAAGTAATTAAAAAACGTTTCAAAGGAATAATGCATGAAACTGAGTCATGCAACTTTGTAAAAGCCCTTTTTGGAATACCAATAAGGCCTCTTGCAAAGAAAACACTTCAACCACTGAAATGAAGGGCGAGCTGTGCACAGTGATAGATGTCCAAAAGAGCCTCAGAAAGCAAAGCTCTCATCTTGCTGTCAGCTGTGTGGCAGTGTCATTATGAAAACCAACTGTGAGGACGTTTTAGGTCAAGAATGCAGCAGCCTCCTCTGGAAGAAAGCATGATGGTCAACATATGTTCGGACTCAAAAGAATAAAGGGGGGGGAGTTGGGCGGAAAACAACTCAAAGCTGAAACTTAAGAAGTTCTTCAGCGCCTGAAGCCTGACTATAATTTACAGATCACATCGGACGTTGCTTGTTGTGTTTTTATGAATCCTGATCCTCACCACATGGTCCTTATCTGTCCTCACACACTTTCTGTCTCTCTCTCTCTCACACACACACACACACACACACACACGAGATGCAAAGATTATGAACAAATACCTCGATAGCTGGCACAGTGCCCGCGAGCTTAATGAAGAAATGAAATGAGATTTACTTTATCAGTTTACTAATGAACCACAAATACATTAGGTCAACAAGCAACAGTGATCCAATTACACTGAGAACATCTCGTTCCTCTTTTATTGCAAGCCTGCCCTCTGCTGGCTATTTCAAGTTTCAAACCCATAAGAGATTCTGTGAAGTTGGAGCATCAAGTTTGTATCTATCAACTATGGTGACTGTTAGGAAGTAGTTCAGCTCTTTTCATAAGAAACATTATGATTTGAAAAGTAACCCATTTCTTCTTATTTCCTCACAAACGGTTCCCCTCCCTACATATCTGGTTTTTATTTGACACCAGCTGTGAATCCTCTCCCGACGCTTTAGTCTCTCTCTCTCTCTCTCTCTCTCTCTCTGCACTGATGTCTAAACTCAGGCCCCCCTGAGAAGAATCAGCTGCTGATTAAGCTGAAAGAGTGCGAAGGATGAGGAAGACTTTGAGAGGCTGGCTCCGCTCGGCTCCGTGCATTAGTGTTTCATCTTAGTCTCTGGATTGTCTTTGTCTTGTTGAACCTGTCGAAATAGGATTCATTGACTTATTTGGTACGACGGAGGATAAGGGCCACGTAAATTATTATTATTATTTTTAAATTTTGAGATGAAAGTCGTAAATTTACGAGATTAAAGTCGTAAAATACGGCTTGGCCATAGTCCTCTTCTGTAACGGCACAGGAGGTTGGCTTGATGGATTTGTGGGCCTCGGGTCTTCCACACCATGTAACACTGTAGCTGCCTGTCTACTCTGCCGCTTGTCACCCTTGTAGCTGTGTGGCTGTCCTTTGCTTGTTGGCTGGACGTAACCTTGGCACCAGGACTCGTATCTTAGCCACTCTGCCAGGGTGGGTGTACGTTGCCCCTGGTCTCTGAAGCATTGTACGGCGAATGTCAGCTCTAAGCTCGGGTGGGGAGTTTGGTGAGCAGACGAGCAACATGGGAGCCACATCTAAGTTCCACATCTCCATCATGTCCAAGTGTCTGGAGCATACCTACAAGAGACTGCACCTGCAAGGCGAACCTCTCGAAGCCTGAAATGTCTCCGCGCTTGACCTCTGGTGAGTCCATAACAGTAGCTATTCTCTTCAGAGCCACATGATGGGGCGGACCACACTTCTCGTTTAATGCTGCCATTGTGTCGGAGTAAGGTGTGGGCGAGTTAAGGTAGGAGTCGGCTACCTCTTCGAGTCTCAAATGATCAGTCAGGACTTGATATTTGAAGAGCTCGGTGCTATCCTCTGGCAGAAGATTCTCTAAAGCTATCTTTAGCCGGGCAAACTCCATTGTGTCCCTGTGACAGAATAAGGGAATCTTAGGCTTTGGCCCTCTGTATTCTTTCTCTTCTGAAGTGAAGGCAGCGGAAGAGTGGCGGTCACTTTGGAATGAAGACCTAAAGCCTGCTTGAGGACTGGGTGAATACCTAAAGCGTGGCTCAGGCTCGTACTGAGTCCTATGGCTTGAGACCTGCTGAATGGTGGCAGAGGTCTTGGTAGGTAGCCTGCTCTAGGAGTAGAGCACAGGTCACTGTTGGTTGCTAAACTTGAAGTAGCACTCTGCTTTAGAAGCCGTAGCTCGCCCACCATCCCCTCGATGGCTGAAAGCATTTCGGGTTTCTCTCCCTCACTGGCTGAGGGCCATCGTGGAGGTGGTGGCCAGTCACTTTCATCACTCTCTTGATCTGTAACTGGGAGACGAATAGGAGGTGGAGGAGGAGGTAACAGCAAAAACCTGGGTCCTGATACGTTGCCTGGGTCCTACTTTGAGCCTTTACTCTGTCTGTAAGTGACTTAATGTCTTTCTGCATGTCTCTTAGCTGACTGATATTGTCGAATATGTGCCCATAAGACTCACAAAGTTTCCTATTCTGAATACGAATCTCTTGTAGCTCAGCCTTCCACCCAGCTGTCAAGTCTCCTCTCCAGGTGGGCTCAGAAGAAGGTGGGAAGATCTCTCTTGATGCCTCACGACTCCTGCCATATCCTGTGGCGTGCCTAGGGAAGTACTCGTCCTCTTGTTCATCGAGGGCTGGGTCCCACTGCACTTGGCGCTGAGGATACGGGCCGTGTGAGTATGTGGTGGGTGTCATCTCGACCTCTCCCTCCATAGGAGATGGCAGAAGCTTCAGGAGAACGATGGTGGCTGTAACTCACTGTGTCAACTTCGTAGTTGGCCAGGTAACGTGGTGGACGTGTTTGCCGCTTTGGACGAACTGCTTGCACCTTGATCCTAAATCAACACTGCATCCGGCCAAAATGTAGGTGAGGACCTGGTTAGGACAGATTCCCTCAATTCTTTTAAATCCATTCTTAAAACGTACTTTTACAGACTTGCTTTTATGTGATGTCGTCTTCTTAATGTCTTTTCTTACTGGTTTTACTATTTTTATCTTCTTTTACTTCTTACTGTTCTTTTATTTATGCTCTTATCTCGTATTTATGCTCATATCTTAATCTCCTATTGTGTTTTAACTTGGTCATTTCTTATCTTACTTACTTTGTCTATTTATGTTTCATATTTATATTTACTTTGTATTTTTATTAATATTATAGTTTTGGGTTTTTTGATCCTTTAACCACTTGTTTCTATTTCTTTTACTGCTCTTACCTTCTTATTGCTGTTATCTTTTTATTTGCTTTTATCTCTTTTAGTTTCTTACATATTTTTAAATCTTTGGTCCTCTTGGTCTCAGCTCATGTTGTTGGGTTCTTATGATGGTTCTTGTGATGGTCGGGTTATATATGTCTACTGGGTATCGTGCACTTTGGGTTCTTTTCTGTTGAATTGTATTTAATTATTTTTAGTATTTTGCATTTGTTTGTTCTTGCTGTTGTTTATGTTCTTCTGTGTTTGCTTTAGTTTGTTCTTGTTTTTGCTGTTTGTCAAAGCACTTTGTAAACCTGTGTTTTTAAAAGGTGCTATATAAATAAAGTTATTATTATTATTATTATAACTGGGTATGGATGGTGAGTGTTGTTCGGGTGATGAAAGTAGAACTCTTAAAGTCTTTAAAGACTAAAAGAATAAAGTCGTTATTTTAGTCTCTATCAGAAGAGCAGCAGCATCCTGTTCTCAAATGACAAACATGGAGCATCAAGTTTCACTTCAACTTGCAAGACCTTGTTTATCTGTAAAATGATGAACAGGACACAAACTGGCTCTGCACATGAGACACTTTAACAAGGCAGACAAGTGCAGATAACAGACACAAATAGTTGTGTTGGGGCTTTACTTATGCAGATATGAAACTACACATGCTTTTGGCACATCATCATCTTCACATTTGTCATAAAATATCAGCATCCTGAAAAGATACTGCAAGAAACTGTGGCTTTTCCGAAGAAAGAACCACACTGACTTGGAGGAAGTTGTCTGCAGAGGAAAATACTTTCAGAGTTTTACATTAATCATTTTGCGCAGGCTGGTCTCGAACTTGTTAATTTACAAGATTATTCTCGTAAATGTATTAGTTTAATCTCGTAAATTTACGACTTTATTCTCGTTCATTTACGACTTTAATCTCGAAATTAAAAAAATAATAATAATAATTTAACGTGGCCCTAATCCTCCGTCGTAATTTGGAAAGTTTGAGTGATTTTAAAAAATCTGTTATGTATGGTCATCTTTGTTATCTTCTTTTTCTTTCAGTGAATCTCCCCCCCAAAAAAACAACTACAATTTTGATGATTAAATTAAAATTCAAAAGGTTTATCTGGACTGAAAGTGGGACAGAAAAAAGTTTAAGTAGCCACCCCCTTGAGCTTTTGACGAAATGATCACATTAATCAAGAACATCTTCAATTCACAAAAACAAAACATACCAAGCTGTAGCAATCTTCATCAGCTTTTACCCAATCTTATCCAACATTCATATCTTGCTTGAGACATGGTTAATCAAAGAATCCCTGAGGACAGAGTTCTTGATAATAGCACATCAACAATATAATCAAGTGTTATTTCTGTTGAATGTTGTATTTGTTCTCATGGTGCTCCTGCTCTGCTAGTTTCTATTGTGCTGCTTACTTCATCCAAGCCCTCACGTGTCTGCTCTTGTACCAAAGCTTCTTCTCCCTCTCACAGACTTATATACATCATTAGTGCATAATAACAATGAGACTTTTTTTCTCCATGAAGACCCCCATTTCAGCCCGTCTTTGTGAAGGAGAATGTGTCCTTAATTGACTTAGCTGTCGAAATGAATAAATATGAAATAAACACAAGATCACGGGTTACTAATAATACCCAAAGGGAAAATTTGAATGTGTTTGACGCGTCCATCAGCGCAGGACTGTGCGTACCAAGCGGGCTCTCCCAGCCTCTGTGAATTGTCCCATTGTTGGCATGGTTGCTGACGTTATGTTTTAATGAAGAAGGGAGATGATGAGGAGGGGGAGGGAAGAGGGGCATTTACATTCATGGCTCCCAGAAGAGCGCATCAGTGCAGCATATCATTACATAAAGCAATTAGGGGGCCCTCCGTAGCCCCCCAGATTATGGGAGATGCTTTCCCCATGATGACACAGTACAGTGATGACTATTGACTTCAGCCGGCTCAGAGTATGTTGCATGTTTGCAATGATGTCACTGCACAAACTCCCAGTGGGACACTCTCATGAAATGTTCTGCGAGGATTTATAAGTTGAAAAGAAAGAGGGAGGAAACATGCCAGCATGGAGGGAGGAGGGATGGTGTAGAGGGCTCTGAAAATATTGTATTCAAATTTTTGTGAAGCGGCTTTCTAAATGAGCCATCATGAAGATGTGGAGTTAAAGCGGCTTTAATTGATGTTTTTTTTATATACAACAATATGAAAGGTGTCGTTGTAGAAAATTGCCATTTGAAGCTCAAGGTTTAGCCGTGCAGTGTTACGCTCTCACCACTCTCAAATGGAGCATAATAGCAGCTGATAATACAAAAAAAAAAATCCACAAGTTGGTGAAAAATAAAACTACAAGAGATTGGAAATCAGAAAACATGCATGAAGCATTGTGTGGACAGCCTATAGATGACAATGTTGTACTTCTTACTAATGAAAAAAAAACGTGAAAATTGTCTGATTATTGTCATCTATGCACATAAACCTTTACTGGCTTTTTCTGAGTGTACATATCAAATGGAAACAAAAACACAGAAATATAAATGAGGGACTGCAAATAACCTTAGTGGGTAAGCAAATTGGTAAAAAAAAATAAAAATAAACATCAACATTTGGATTATCCACTGTGTAAATATTATAATGCAAGAATTATTGCTTTGTCAAAAAACAATAGCAAAACAAGAAAACAAATCATATGGAGAACAACAACAACACAAACCTTTCAGTATCTTGGGACAAAAACCTCGCTGCAAAGTTTAGTGAGCAGTGCTTTATAAAATGTAGTTTTACCTGAAGACAAACGTTTGGTCATATAATTACACCTATATCAACTTAATGATGGCATGTTGTCCCATTTTCAAACAGCTCATAACTAAATGTTACAGGCCATGAAGTCTAAACTATTCAAAGGCTGAGCCCTTTCCTGCTCAGACCGCCCCCGTGGATCTGGCTGGAGGGTGAAAGTTGACTTTGAAGTGCAGACTATACCAGGGGGAGGTATTTCAATAGGCCTCTAGTTCAGTGGAGGGGTAAAGTTGCAGAAGTAAGGATGGGGAGGGGGGTTGGATAAGAGAGGACAAGGAGTCAGGCAGAGAGGAGGGCTTGGAGCCTTTTGAAATGAGGCACCTGTACGTTTGAGGCTTGCAAGAACAGGTATGTTCCCAGGGGTTAGGGGGCTTTAAAGAATTCAAAGTGATTTCAGTCTGCCTCGAATGCTCATAATCTGTTCTGAGGAGAGAGGAGGATAAGGGGGTTATGATGTTGATACACTCACACAGGCGTGAACATGTTCTCAAAAGCCTGGATGGATGGATGGGCGGAATCTTTGCTACCACACAGACACACCAATGAGACAAAAATGAAACATGAGTGATTTCACACCAAACAGTGCAAAATGACAAAGAATATGCAGAAAAAACGTGAAAATGTTTTGACCAAAAAAGAGTGATAGGAAAGAAGAAACGGGAAAGAGGCTAATGTCCTTGTCAATGATCAAAGGGTAACAGAAGGTTTTTCTATCGTGGCCACAGGACAGGAAAGTGGATGAGGAAGACTGGAAACAGAAGATAGATTGCACCCCTCAGGACAGCCTGTTTGTGTGTTGTGTTTGTGCATATGTATGTGTTAAGATACACAAGAGCACATTTGATTTCATGTTTGGGAACTTACTTTACTTTTATAGTCTCAAATGTTAAGTGTGATTGGGCAACATTGGCCGCTTCTATATACTGGTATGTGTCTCTGTTAACTAATGTACTGTATATGTTGTTGTTTTGTCATTACTTGTTGTATTGGTTTTGCTTGTCATCGTGGTTTTATGTAACTTTGTTTACCTGTTTACCACCAACCTGCCAAGGGACTACAGATGGAATTTAGCCTAGGGTTATAATCTGCCATATTTACATGTTTATGTTCATAAATGTGCACTGTCCGAGTGGCATAATGACAAGAGTGCCATGGCAATGAATAAATAAATAAATGAATAAATAAATAAATAAATGAATAAATAAATAAATAGTCATTAACTGAACCATAGAATTGCAAGACTCAGAAATGCAGGCTCACACAAGAGCAGAGTTCAGTTAAAGGCAGAGATTTTTACACAGTTGTAAGTGCACAGGTAATCAATCAGGGAGGCAAACACATCCAAAAAGGGAGCAGACAAAAAAGGGGCACTGGTCAAAAATCAGGCAATGGTCATATTCTAGAAAACCCAAGAAGAAAGAAGGCTGGGAAGAAGTGGCACAAGGGAACACACAACAAACAACAACAAGAGGGGAGGACACACGGGTGAAGCTGAGCTAACTGCCTGCAGGTTGTAGCTTCATATAGGAATTATGAGAGTGTGGACTAGAAAAGAAAATAATTGCATCAGAAACTTTTCCTAAAACACAAGAGAATTGTTTAACTTTTTCCTTAAAGCTAGACTCAATATTTTTGACAACGGTCCAGAGAGAATGATTACAGGACTTTGCAGTAACCGTATGCACTACTTTTACATCTCAGCCTAGTCAGACCAACTCTTACTTAGAAAAAAAGTCTTGACCCTCTGAGTAAATGTATAATAATTAATATAACATATATCCATGGAGAAAAAAATGAATGTCTCCCTCCACCATGGAACAGCTGACTTCAATAAAACCTGGTCCACATTCATCAAAAAACGAACCTCTAACCCATTGCCTGATTTCCAATCCACAATGTTATTTATAGCACATGAACTCACTCGTTCTCATTACTTTCATACGCTGACATGCAAACAAACAGATACACACACACACACACACACACACACACACACACACACACACACCCACACACACACACACACACACCTACACTCCTTAACTGTTCCTCCATACAGAGAGGAGGGTTAAAAAGAAATCATCAAATCAATAGAGTGCCATTCCTTAGCGGTCAGACTACTTTCACATGGTCTGATAGTCTGATAGTCCATCCCTCTTTGCTCTTTAAGCTCAGTGTTGGCTGTTGTTGCAATATAGGCCTATATAATGTTGAAGATAACCCCCACTATACCATTATAACGTAATTACTGGACTTACCTCTTCTTTCTCTGCAACATTGTTCTTTCTTTTCAACATTGTGGGCGGCAGTAGCTCAGTCTGTAGGGACTTGTGTTGGGAACCGGTTCAAGTCCCGATGCGGACCAAATATGGAAGTTGGTCTGGTAGCTGGACAGGTGCCAAATCACTTCCTGAGCACTGCCGAGGTGCCCTTGAGCAAGGCACCAAACCCCCTCCCCACCATCAGCTCAGGAGCGCCCGCTGTGGGCAGCTCCGTCACTCTGACATCTCTCCATTAGTGCATGTCCATAGGATCCTGTTTGTGCATGTTTCAGCCTGTGTGTGTGTTGCATGATTAACAGAGTGTAAAAACAGAAATTTCCCCTTGCGGGGATCAATAAAGTAAATCTTAATCTTTATACATGATTTATTCTAATCTCAAAATGCTGATTAGTTTATCATCATAGCCATGTCAAAGTATAATAATTAATTCGTAATGTACTATATCCCTCTAAATATATGCCCATTTCATCACAACCTAAAATATAGATCTCACTTTGTGAATACGTGCGTATATGTCAGTGGGTGGTGTAAGAACACATCAATGAGAATGTTTGTGGGTGCAAGTGTGAGTCTATGTGTGCGTGTGTGTGTACTGGTATCTATGTGTCTACATGTTAGGAAGTCTGTCTTTATGTGGTATGTTGATATCTTTGTATGCTAGGATGCTTATACACAGTATGTGCTGGTTTACCTGGTATAGGATAGCTACTTCATAATGCTTTAAACGTTTATGTTTCTTTATTTATGTATTTATTTTGTTCTCCCCTAACTCTCATCTTTACATGCCTTCATTCGTTTAGTGTATTCTATAACCTGTGATGGTTCAACATATTCCAAACCTCCTTTCCCATTGCTCCCTTACTGCTTTAGGCTGCGGGCAGAGATCATCACTCTGCAGAAGAAAAACACTCGTCATAGCGCTGATACCCAAACATTTAGATTCCCAAATGAGAAGCTGGTCAGCACATCACACAGGCTGGGAAATGTGGTTTTGCAGTGAGAGGACGTGCTGACACTCTGCCACATGTGCCACCCAGTGGTCGGGTGGCAGCAGAAACGTGAGGGCGAAGGGTTGGAGGGAGAGATGACTGCAGAACTGGCCGGGGAGAGAAATGTGGTTCACCATGACTGAGAACAGATCATCTTCCCTCATGGGTCTCTTTGATGTCTGTGAGACTTATTTTGTTTTCTGCTGATTTTGTGGTAACGGGAGCACACGCACATGTTCAGAGACACACATATACACACATACCATGGTGAGATCCAGTTAAAGGAGACATCAAAGGGACTTCAGTTCAAGCTAGTAGCCGGTAGACACAAATTCAATTTCTCCTGAGAATCAGATCTTTGTGTGGAGCCCCTGCTCATTGAATTATTACTTTACTGGTTTTAAATAATACATTCACTTGATATTCAATTTAGATGAGAGACAAAACTCTTAAGGGTTGAAGAAAAATACTTTTTTATTAAACAGCAACACATATAATTAAAAGTGCACGCTTGACTTTGGGTACTGCAGTACACCTGATGTTACACTGCAACGCTTCAATTCATTCATTGATAAGGTTTTGATTACTCTTGGATAGATGCCTTTGTATTAGGTTTGTGGTTATCGCAAGCTGAATAGATTTTTTTAACGTATTTGATCTGAGACTTAAAATATAAAAGTGAATATCCCACTTGAATATCTTAAAGCTGATGTGTTAATAATAGGGCAATCCACGTCCCTAGACTCAGTCTCTGCATTTTGAGATACATCTTTCTATATTGTTTCCAAAGTTGTTCATTTATTTTTGTAAAAGTTGATTCTATCATCAGCTTCTGGTTGTTGTATGATGATTTGCCTCAGCTCCTGGGAGAGTGTAAAAGTGCCTTCAGTTTTGAGTTATTCCGAATTTAAATGAAATGTGTGCTACAGTAGAGATGTGTTTGGTAACCCAATTGAAGCTTTGTGTCATTGTCATTGATTCTATGTTTGCTTTCTCTATTTTAGTCCGGAGAGAAAGAGAAATAAATAAGATCCTGTTACATTATGTTATAACAATACCAAACATCAAATCTAGCATTTTATGATGTATAAATATAGTTGTTAAATTCATTGTTGAAGGTTTAGAAAAGTGTTCTTCAGTTCAGCACAATGAGGGAGTAATGAGCTGTTATTCAGTTTGAATCATGTTGAATGTGAAATCAACCAGAACTACTAACTTAAAATGAGTTAAATGTGGGAAATATTTTTGGAGTCCTTTTAGTTTTTTAGCGATTACACACACACAATCAAGATATGTGAATCCAAACAATCTGTTTGATTTGGAGGGTAAGCGATGTAGCAAAGGAGTATCGGGTTTGTTTTTCTTCATTTTGAATAAATAAAAGACGGATCAATAAGTCGATCACAATGTATATATGCTTAATACAATCCAGAAGTGTCTCACTTTCAGACCCAAGGTTTTTGAGAACATCATGTTGCACCAGTTGGCAACAAATGAAGTGATGTTCATTACAAACTAAAATACTTCAGTACGGTAAAATAACAAGATAAAAACAATAAAAATAATGTTATTCTGTAAAGTCAAATGTTTGGTATAAAGACATTGAGGGAGTTAAGTCATATATGTTCGCACATACTTATCACATGTCCATACATTGTTAAATGTGGCTGAACTACAAAAACCAGAAGAGTTACCCAATGAAGAAAAGTTTCTTCTGTTGGTTAGAATTCTCATCACTGTGAGAAGCTGTTTTATGAAATCAAAGATAATTGATTGCAGCCGAGACAAAAAAATGTCTCTGAGTGTAACCCTTTTTTTCCACACTTTGAAAAACCTCTCAACTAAAAAAAAAAAAAAAAAAGCAAGCTGTGTGTAACGTACCTTTACAAACACCAGAGGGCAGACGGACACTCGACTTGAGAGTGGGGCAGTGTTGTGGACAAACTTCAGTCAGACTGAGTGGGAGAAGTCAGGTCAAGGTTGATGTCATGTCTAACAACGCTCTTGTTTTAGCATGAACACACCACACATATCTGAGTTTGACACACACACACACACACACACACACACAAAAGGAAGGGGCAGACTCGTTGAAAGATGCAGGTTGTGATGAATGGAAGATTAATGTGGGTTTCATCATTTTGTGGCCGGACGTCTGCTTTCTTGCCTCTGTGTTTCATCAGATGCAGGTTGCATCAGAGATGATAGATCAGATCTGTCAATGTAAAAAAACAAGTCTATGCAGAGAAAATATGATGTTTACCAGCCTTTCTGCACTGCATTTTTCCCTCCTTGGTTCTACTTGAACATCAAGACATACATGTTTATTATTTTAGTCTAAGGCACTGATGTAGGCATGGAAGACTATGAGACCTACACGAGCATTTGAATGCAGAATAGACCCATTATTAAAATCTTATTTGGGCCATTTCCATGACGATCTGAAGTTTAAAATGATCATGTGAGCTTTGCAGCATCAATAGCTTATTGGCTGCAGCACTGTCTTGCCTTTTTGTATCTGGACCTTACAGCGACATTGGCAGGCAAATAATGTTGCTGTTGTTGTTGGTTTACTATAGTACAGTGAGAGCAAAGTAACTGCAGGCCATAAAACAAAAAGAACGCTCTGTCAGCTCTCTGTACTAACAAAGCGTGGCTTATCTGAGTGAACAAAGTACTCGCAGAGACCCTTAGACAACTACAGAGAGGACAGACAACACACACTGTTCCACTGGTTGGATTTAGGTCAATTTATATTGAAAGATGCATTTGGCTTTATTGTCTTATTTCCCGTGATGGCTTTCAACGAATTGGTGCACAAACGGTTTGACCGATGGGCTAATCAAAGACAACGAGGATTTCTCTGATCCGAGGGATGGGAGATAAACAAACCGTTGCTGTCTCTTTTTTTTCTTTTACAGCCCTGTTACGTTGTAAACGTGTATGCAAAGTGGAGGATAAGTTATCTGTGCATTAACTTGGACACATGTAAAAGCACTCACACACACTCAGATAATGAACCAAGTGATAGCAGAGTGAGAGGTGTAGAGATGTCACAGAGCCGAGCGAGCTGCTGCAGCATCGTGCTTCAGCGTTAACGTGATGTGACACTGCAGCAAGTCGACAGTTCTGCCTTTGCAGAGCTGGGAATGCTTTCACATCTATACAGCTTAGAAATGCAAAATGAAAAAACAACAACAACTTGACATGTAAACAAGCACGGAGAACGCATATTAACAGATTTTATGATGGTATATACATGAATTAATAATTACAGCAAAATATGAACAAAGTGGGAGCTGAGGGATCAGAAATGCAGAATTTCCAGTGTAGAAATGACAAAAAACACAGAGATACAGATAGAGGCAGAGGGTGTGGGAAGGCTCCAGGCCATACAAACAACCCAAAGGATCGTGGGTAGTGAGGGACTTGTGTGATTGGGAGGAGGTAGGCAAACACATTAACCCATGCCCCCCATGCAGATGGCTGCGGTCCCAGGGTGTGACCCTGCTCACCCGCATTGTCTAGCCAGGCTTTCCTTTCTAACACCACAGTTTACAGCCGCACCGAACCCGGTGAGCACACAAGTGTGAGCACACACGGGCGTTACTGTTTACCCTGCATGCCATGCCTTTGCTGCAGAAACCAAAAAAGAAGCAATGATAGGTTGACAGCCGCCTCTGATTAAACACACTTAACTTTGTTCCAAAATACAACATGAATCCCAGAGGTGTTAAGGTAAGACTTAAGAGACAATGAAGCTGCTTAAAGTTATTATTTTATCCCATTATGCAAAAGTCTGCTGAAAATAAAACATACCGTCAGGGCTCTATCCTCTCACTTCTCATCCCTTGATTCAAAACAATGGAATCAAAGGTTTTAGGGTGACTATTTTTATATGCAAACAAATAGATGTGGTGGCTCACTGTTCCATAGTGTCTCAACTTTTTATCATTCAGAATTTACTAAAACCGTGATAAAATAACAGTATGTTTCTGCTGCTTTTATTTAACAGTATGAGGGGAAATATGAAATAACAGTCAAGTTATTTACTTTCGGTAAACTGAATAATGTGTCACTGTAAGAAGAACTTAACGACAGGGAAACATCACATTCACACAGTAAGCTGTGCATTGAACTTGTATTTAATTGTGCACTTTCATACAACATACTGAATTAATCATTTCCGCTGCTAAATCTTTCATAACTGTCCTCATGCCTTGACTCTCACTGGGCTAACTGCAAATAAATAAATATATATCAGGCCTTTCCCTTTAAATTTTTTTTCTTTCTTTTGTGAGTAAAAGGCATTGAGACCGGCAGAAAAGTTGTAGACAAATCAGACAGCACATAAGAAGGCCCTCATTCAGCCCTACAGTTTAAATATTACAGGGTGCAGTTCATATCTGGAAGGTCTGCTTGTTTCTTACATCACAGCTATGTCACCATTTGGAAGGAATAAATGTGATTTATACGCCCTGAGATGCTTAAGGGATGGGTCAGTTTTGAACTGCGTATTCAAGGATCCTCCCTCCTTAATAACAGGCTCCAACTCTGAGCTCCAGGGAGGATCCCCACTTGTGTGTGTGTGTGTGTGTGTGTGTGTGTGTGGTGTGTTTGTGTGTGTGTGTGTGTCTGTGTGTGTGTGTGTGTGTGTGTGTGTGTGTGTGTGTGTGTGTCTAAGTACTGGTTGGGTTGAGTGTAGCAGTAGGGGCGGACTGTATTTTGGATTAGCTGTGCACACAGCTTCTCTCAGAGTCTGATCTGAATCCAGGATGTGTGAGCAATGATTAATTCCAACACTGAAATAATGTTAGTCAGCAAATATTATATTTCATCACTCTTTGAATAAAGTATGCAGCTGCTGCCAACTGAACTACTAAAGTGGTTTTCCAAAAGAGAAAACGATATAGGACTATTAGCAGAAAAAAAATGGTCCATTTTAGAAGTACAGAGAAATTTGGCAGATTGTGTTAAAACGTTAATAAAAATGTCAAAAGTATTCATATAAAAAGTACATACTACATTTTTTTTATTCAAATGAATGACTTTAGAGAATTTTGGATGTTTAACTGCAAGTATTTGTGTCAAGAGCTTGTACCTTCAACTTCTTATTTACAAAAACATATCTTCTAATAACGCTGTTTATCTTTCTACAATGATCTAAGAGGAAGATTTTACTTCTATCTCAGTAAATTGTCAAGGGAAAAGGTTAAGTTAGCTAATAGCTAAAAAATGAGGGATTATCTTTTGTTTCTATATTTGTTCTCATAACTGGCTTTAAATAGTTCTTGAACAGAAGCTTGCCTTCAAGGAAAAACACATCACTGCACATGGAGTTTAAGCTCAAGTATTCTGGAAATGCACTTTACTTTCTGAACCAGTCGGGCAACAAACGACCTTTACATTTTTAAGTGTCTCCCTGTCTCACACTGTATTCAATGAGCGGTTGTTGTTTATGCTTGCATTTTGTTATTACAGCATTGTAAGCACATCATGTTTTAAGAGGATTTTCATTAAGTACTTAGAGAGTTTGTGGTGACATCACTCTGTTCTATAGGTTCAGACAAACATCTGAGTGCAGAGACATTTTACTATGAAACAATGTGGACTGAATCACATGATTTGTATTTAAAATGTGTAGGATTACAAACAAAAGCTAAAACTATTTGACTATCTTCTACACTGCACATTTCCCCAAAGTCTGATGTCATATAAATTTAGGTACTCATGACAGTATGTAGTAAAACTGCATGACATACAAGCACAAATACCTCTAGGTAACTGGCAGGAAGGTTCAAATTGTGTCACCTCTGTCCCACTCTGGCTTTAACAAAGCAGCACCCTTAACAACTGGGAAAAAGAAGACAAAAATAAAGTTGAGTTCCTTGAGTGGCCACACGAGTCTGGCTCTAAAAGCAAGTCAATCTCCATAGGGGTTAATGGAAATGTAAATCTTTGACTCACCTTTTTAAGTTAATCAAGGCTTGAAATTGAGCAAACTTAAAGGCAAGACCTCTTTGAGTGACAGATGAGTGCAGCTACCAGTTTGATGTCAAATAATTAATGAATATTTAATTATTTTAATAGTAGTAGTAGTAAAGTAATCTCTTGATAACAAAAAGGGAAGCTTACTCTTTATTAGATTATTGGTTACATTACAGAGAACCAGCATGGGTCTACCGTGATTAAGAACTTGGCAACATCTGGAAACAGTGTTAAGAAAAATCTTCCTTTTAACAGGCAGAAACCTCGGACAGAACCAGACTCACTGATCAACAGCTATCTGCCATGAACAAGAAAGTGGGAAAGGTAGTCGGAATGTATATGTTGTGTTTTGCTGTGGGTTTCTTTTGGAGAACTATTCATTCAATATATCTATTTGTGCAGTTTAATGTACTACCAGACCTCCTGAGGTTTCAGCTCTTTA
Organism: Labrus mixtus; assembly: GCF_963584025.1. Classification (NCBI taxonomy): domain Eukaryota; kingdom Metazoa; phylum Chordata; class Actinopteri; order Labriformes; family Labridae; genus Labrus; species Labrus mixtus. The sequence continues at coordinate 18,434,682 of NC_083616.1, forward strand.
GCCTGTATGTTAGATCCATCTGCAGATATCTGTGCTAACCCTTAACTCCCAGCTCCTTTGTCTTAACTCTTTTCCAGATATGGTCACTTCTCTCTCGAAAAACAAAAAAACAAGATGTTTCATGAGCCAAAAGGCTAAAAAAAAAACGTGTCTTCAAAACAGTCACATAGGTGATGTCATGGTGGTTATTTCCACGTTCTTTTTTAAAACAGTCTTGGGCATGAAAAACTTGAGAGAGAAACAAATAAAGGATGATGACACACTGATATCAAAAGTGACACCAATGACAGGGAAATCCACCCAACTAGTTTCCAGTTCAAAATTAGCTGACAGCATTTTGTCTTTTTTCAAGGGGGAACTTTGTTATATTAAGTATTTTGTCTGAAAATTTAAAATGTTTTGTTGGAAGTCACCTTTTGTTCATATGGGAATTTTACTATTTGCTACACTGTTTGAAATGAAGGACATCAAATCCTGTTGGATCTCTTCAGTACTATACACTCCACCCACAGCATCATAAAGAACTGCTCTCACTTTCTCAAGTGTTGATTCTGCAGTGCCAGTAAAGCTCAGCAAACAGGCCAGTGTTTACTCTGTTGTTACTCCCGCTGAGGTGACAGACGACAGGAGCATGGGGCTACGAGCTGTAAACAAGAACAGCGGTCAGACGCGGCAAGAAATGTGAAATCCTGTTAGAGGGACAAAGAAGAGGTGCAGGAAGAGGGTGTACTTGTGAACTTGCTTGATGTGTTTCTTATTAACAGCCTCTGACTGAAGCATGTTTACATTGGGGGTACTCTTTAACTGAAATGTCAAAAATATTTTCATCAAACTTCATTTTATCTACTTTTGTCCTTTACATTGTGTGTATCCTTTATAGTATGTAACTATTTTTTCTGAACATTAAACCAACTTTAAAAAGGGTACCAGGCTATATGTGTTTAAATAAACATCCACAGTGGAAAAGTCTCCAGAGTCATACAAAAACATTGAATTTTTAATGCTATAACATGATTGGAGTTAGCTTTAATCAAAAGTTTAATTGACATTAGATTTGTTTTTTAAGTATCCTGCTATGATATTGAAATAAATATCTTTAACCTTAGTGCAGGAGAAAAAAAATCTGTGATTCTTCCTCTCCAGGAAGTTAGAATGAGCATTTCAGGGAAAGCATTAGAGTGGAAAAGCTGGTTTATTTGTCTGCTCAAAGAAATAAACAAATTAAACAAACTTTTCTCATGGCTAAAGGGACTGGAGAAAACATACATCTTAAAGAGGCCATGTTTATCAGGAATCAAGAAATAAAGAATATATCCATAATGTACTATTGCTATTTCTCATTAAAATGTTAATCAAAAAATTAAAAAAAATCTTTTTTTAAAGCCCTCATCTTTTATCAACGTGTCTCTTATATTATCTTAATGTTAGTCTTATTCTGTTTTTGTTCAGCCTTTGTGTTTTTTAAGTGCCGAATGAATTATTATCATCTGCCGCACAAATAAAAGCCCTGGTAAGTTGTTCTAAAGTGGCACTTATCTACTGAACTTTAGCCGATATGAAATCTAAAATATCGATTTGACCTTTGTTTTTTTTTTAACCATACACAACATAAAGTACTCAGAGCTGCTTTTCATCAGCCTACTGGACACAAATATAGTAAATACCATAGATTGTCTCGATTGGAGCAACATGCAGATCAAGGAAATTCCATATCTCTGCCACAGATTCACAATCAATGCTTTGGAAGTATAGTCTCTGATACAGACAGGGCAAGTCTATCTGATGCAGCTCTGAAAATACAGATCTGAGAAGGATTGCAAACATATGGCCCTATGCTGATAGAATAAAAGAAAGAAAGGGGTTAATATAACTTCGTGTTGTCTCTTAACAGATATTGCATCAGGTATTGACAGGAAATTGCACTGACAGGGAACTTTGGGCATTTAACTGTGCAAGCAGAGTGAAACTTGAAATGCAAATTGCATCAGCAGGACGGCCAATCAGAGACCGTCAACTCATTGCGTCAAAGCCACTGGCAACCAATCAGCGGTCACCACGATAGTAGAAAAAGATCGCAGGCGCAGCTCTTCTTGCTCAACAGTTAAGAATAACAGGGCTCCGGGTCACCAGGGAAACCTCAAGGTTTCCACTGAATTCAATAAGGATACCCGATTGTTTCTGATTTCGGACAGCGCCAGCCGGATTTACAACCATGGTGGTGGTAGCAGCAGGGACCGCGGGAACCCACAAAGTGCTCCTGATATCCGGGAAGCAGTCCGGCTCGTCCGGCGGCTCACAGGCAGGCTTCAACCGGCCCATCTCTGTGGTTTTACCGTCAGCGGCGAGCCAGGCGTCGTCGGATTCAGATTCAAACTCCTGTGTAGGGGTGCCCATACGAAAAAGACAGAGGCTCACACACTTGAGTCCAGAAGAGAAAGCACTTCGCAGGTTCGTTTTTTTTATTAAAATACCTTGTATTGAACTGTATATTTGGGGGGGTTAAGCTTTATTTTCTTAACGAACGACCGGGGTTTTTACGACAGGGAAACGCCCAAAGATATCGATCTCTACGAGGAACAATAGTGATCCGATTTCACGTTTAAAATCTCTGCTCAGTGGAAATGGGTCAATGTTGCATCATTGTATTTGAAAATTAGGCCATCTCTGAGCAATACAAAACGACCATGTGAAGAAGCTGAGTTACTCTAATGTTCTGATTGTATCACCTTTTTGGACTTTGGTCTGGCTTGTCAAGCTGCTTATCTGAGTGATTTGACTTGTCGGTGGAGCCGCCCGGCTGTTACAGAGCAGGACACTGATATCCTGATCTGCCTGCGTGGCAGGAACATGGCCGGTGATTGCGCAGTACTCTGAACTCAAGACATGTCAGGGAGCTTAGTCAGCAGCATCATGGAAAGCATGTTACGAATCCCTGTTTTTTCATGTCCCTTTTTTTTTTTTTTTTTTTCTCTTAAATTTTTTCCAGGAAACTCAAGAACAGAGTCGCAGCCCAGACAGCCAGAGACAGAAAAAAGGCCAAAATGGGAGAGCTGGAACAGCAAGTCCTGGAGATGGAGCTGGAGGTAAAATAAAAAAAATAAAAAATGCTATTTTAATGTTGGCTAGGAATGCAGGATTCCTAATAAAAGAAAGTACTATGTGAAATCCCCCCTTTGCCCACTTTCCCAAACATGCCTACAAGTCAGCACATATTCTACACACCATCTCACACTACACTGACATTATTCAACGACTGCGCTACCGAAAACACTACAATTAAAATATGTGTCCCCTATAAAACGCAGCCAGTTTCAAGTACAAACAAGTTTTTTTTTTTCTCCTCCTACAGAATCAGAAACTTCACATTGAAAACAGACTGCTTCGAGAAAAGACAAGTGGCCTACTAACAGAAAATGAGGAACTGAGACAGAGACTTGGGTTGGACACCCTCGACTCAAAGGAGAAGGTAGGATTTTAACAGACTGTATAGAAGATGGAAGCAAGTCTGGTGTGTTGACTTCTCGGGTTAACCGTCTTGTCTTCTATTTTTGCCACAGGTTCAGGGTATTTTGTCCAACGGGAACGAAACAGATTTGGGGATCGGGTCTTCTGAGTCCGCAGCACTCAGGCTACGTGTGCCTCCGCAGCAGGTGCAGGCCCAGCAGTCCCTAAATCTGAAGACTTCTCAATGGATACAAACAGTCCTGACACTACAGACACTGAGGTAAGTCTCTAACTTAAATCCTGGTCCTAAGACAGCTCTATAATAACGCAGAGTCAGGTCATGGGTTACTAGGCTAATCTCCTGTTCTCTCCCCCTCCTCACTAGTCTGATTTGCTACTGGGCATTCTGGACATCCTTGACCCAGAGCTGTTCCTCAAGTCTTGTGAGCAGGAGTGCCAGGAGCCGCAGGTGCTGCTGGTCGGAGGGGGGAACCCAGTACCTGCCGCCACACCTGCGCCTCTGGGGGCCCCACCAGTTAAGCTGGAGGCCCTTAATGAACTGATCCACTTTGACCACATCTACACCAAGCCCGTGGAGGAGGTGAGCAGTGGGCTTTGCAGCGACTCTGAGAGCGACACAGACGAGAAGATCGACGAGGAAGACTTCCCTGTGTCCGAGGTGGTGGTGGTAGAGGAGGAGACGGTGTGCGTCAAAGACGAGCCAGAAGAATTGGTCATCCCCGGCTGTGACACTCACAGTGACGTGGATGACTTTTTCTCTGAAACCTCCCCCTCTGTCATCGGCGGCCTGGACAAGGAAGCCTGCTTGGCGGACACCTACAGCGACTCCGGATACGAAGGGTCCCCTTCCCCTTTCAGCGACATGTCCTCTCCCTTGTGCTCTGAGAGCTCTTGGGAGGACATGTTTGCTAATGAACTCTTCCCCCAGCTAATCAGCGTCTGATTCCACCCCTCCACCCAATAACTTATATAATATACACGTAAGAGCTAATGTGTAGTGTTCAGTAACTACAAATGCTTCATAGTCACAGAACACAACTGAACCCACTTTTACCATATATAAAGTTAAACAAATCTCCTTTATATTACAGCAGGTCTGTACCACTGGCGATGTTGCATTGACTTGTGGGAGATGAGTTCATGACAGCTTCTATTGGCATAATTTACTGCAGAGGAATTAAGATTGAGTCGAAATCTTTCACTGCTCTTCAAAATGAATAGTGGGTGGAATCCAGTATTTCTGTAAATTAATAAGGGGGTTGGGGACTTATCATTTAAATAAGACTTTTTTTTATTTATTTGTTTATTCCGCTTCGGAGTCTTTGTATATCATCATGTAAAAACGCTATCTTCTAATTTGTTGCTCGCTCTCCTTGTAGTCTAATTACTGCATTAAAAAACTTTTGCATTGCATTTCGTCTCCTTGTTTCTGTCAGTACAGCTGCTCATACACGGGGACATGGACATTATCAAAATAGTCTCATATTTTCATGAACTTAGGTCTCGGACAACAGCTGTTAAATGTGTGTAAGTTGTAAATTGTGCCATTGACAAATCTTGGGCATTAAAGCCTCTTGATAAAGGAAGCTTGTACTGATAAGTTCCTCAGCAGTAAGTATAACTTTTTTAAAATGAGGTCTTTCGATAAATGCCCCCATGTATAGAGGCTGAAGTCCTCGAGAGCAGGTGACCCAGGTTCAAATTGGACATGTGGCTCCTTTCCCGCACATTGTTCCCGCGATATCTGACCCTATCAACTTTCCTGTTTCTAAAATGAAGTTGTAAAAAGCCCCAAAAATATTTTAAAAAAGAAAGAAGGCACTAACAGTTTTACAAGGTTTAAGTTAAACAAGTGTAATGGTGATTGACAGATTAATCAACACTAAAAGAAAACAAATTTTCAGACATGCTGTCTACAGGGAGGTCCTAATGAGAAATGATCAAAAAATGATCTCTGTTGTGATTATCTTAGTTCAAATCAGATAAGCAGTCTGTAAGACTTGGTGGAAAAAGCAGGAGTTTTAATAATAACATTTTCTAAACATAGGTCGCACTCTTTAGTTCAGTTTTAAGGGTTAAAGTATTGTATTGAAATAGGCTCATCAATTTGAATCACATGTCATCTTATCTCTCATCAACATGCATAACTTAACCATACTATTGAATCTAATGTAATCTCATACATGTGCAGACTCGGTGTTTATCCTCCCTATCTCTCATGTACCAGCACAACGTTGCATTACCAGGAAGTGGGCCTGCTTGCATTACGTAACACTTCTAGTGTAACCGGGAGTTTCCTGGGAGTCTAACCTGAGACAGGTTTCAGTCACCACTTCCCTGCAGAAATAGGTCACTGTTAGTATTGTTGGTGTTTTGGGTAGATGTAAAGAGAATAGGTCGAACAGGGAACACACCTTTCCCCTTAGGTCATTATTCATATCTAGGTGAGGTCTTATTGTTTGTGTTAAGGGAGACAGTCACCCCTTTACAGGACCCCCAAGGCTGTGATTAGAATGACCACCTATTGAACAAAAGCCCCTGGAGTCTCAGTTGTTGTAAAAGGCTGATTAGATCATGTTTTTAGATGTAGCCCCAATGTAATTGATCTTAACTCAGCAGGGTTGTCTTTCTGTGTCTGTTAGCTTCAGCTCCTGTTCACTGATTACAAAGCTTTTCATTGGCTGAAGTAGGTAAGCATGATGACATCAAATTATCTAGAAGAGAAAAAATAAAACTACAAGTCAGCTATTTCGTTTTTTTTTTTTTCTGTCGTGGTTGGTTAAAGGAAACCACACCAGCCTTTGACGTATGTGTGTCTCAGCTACCCTGAAAAAAAGTGTGGTAAGAAATTCACAGTTTCCTGCTTGTAGGAGTAAAACCACATGATGTGAATTGGCCTGACAGCTGTGGAGCTGAAACTGAAAAAGGCTCTGATGGAGCACGTATCTCGATTTCTGGTCTATTCAGGGACAACAGGCTTATTTCAGTTTCTACATGTGTCTGCCAGTACTTTAAAATAATAAATAAAGAAAAACATAGGTTAGGTAAAGTAGCATGTTCACAAGTCTCGAATAATCATTTTGTAACGTTTAGCGAGAGACATCTTCAACTTTAGGGGTTTATCAGTAACAGGCTGACATCACATGCCGTAATATGAACTATCACTTTGATTTGATTAAATGTACATTTTCTATTGTTACTGGAACATTTGAAGGCAAAGGTGAGGCCTTACTCTGAAGCTTTCTGTCTCTAGATGAGAGAAGAGTAGGAGGTTTCACAATGCCCTTGTGGATCTGCAGATATTTTAAAAACTTTTCCTGAACTGTCTTTTAGTAGAAGAATAGTTCATTGTGTTCAGGCAGTGTCTCAATGTGGCTGCATCTTTAAATGTAAGAAAAAAGCCAAAGAAAATCCAACTTTACCCACAATCACATTTCAAACAACTGATAATTGCTTAAGTCTCGGGGGGAACAAAATTACTCTCCAACCTTCAACGTTTGAGGTGATCAAACTGTAAACCTATAGTCACCTGGAGTTGTCATGTAAAACCTCATAAGACCTCTCTGTGAGAGTGTACTTTAACAACCTTTGTTTCAGAATGTTTAAGTGTCAAACTGTTTTATTAACTGACTACTTAGTGACTTGGTAACTTTTCTGGTACAACATGCTATTCATTTTTTGATCATGATTTTTTGATCATGTTGGAATCAGCATGTAAATGTTTTATTTATTTTCTTTTATCTGTGTAAACAGGACCTGAATCCTCCAAATATATAAGGACCTGTTATTCCAAACACATGACATGTTATCTCTCTAAACTGTTTTTCTTCATATCAGTGCAAAGTGCAGACGAGAAGTGCAAATGTTTTCAAAAGCATTCCAATAATTTTGAGCTGGCTTTGGTTGCATGTAGGAAATCAGTTTATTTAGGGAGAAAGAGACACGGTGCTAGAGTTGTTCATATACAGATACCATCATCAGTATCTGATACTGCCTAAAATGCACCATTGGTCAATGCACCAATCCCATACTGTAATTAATTAGCCTCCAGAAACTTCAACAGTTTGTGGTAGATAATCACGTAACTGTAAACAACAACAACAGTACAGTGCATATGGAACATGCAATGTCAGTCAAAGCTAGCCAAATGGCAGCAACTAGTGTTTATTCACCAAGAGTATATGTTCTTTTTTTAATGCTGCTGGTTTTGGGGGGATGTTAGGTGTTGGCAAATACTGAAATCTGACAAGTTACAGGTTGCACTCTGTATCAGGAAGGAAACATGGTCCCATAACATCACTACCAAACACTTTTTTAATTGCAGGTCAGGGATCAGTAATAAAAAGCGGCATGTATTTTAGTTGTAAATAATGTTACAGTGTTTTTCACAAAATAGTTAAATGTGATGAATATAATAAATATTGTATTTCTATTCATTTAATGAAACCATATTTTAGCTATTTATATTTTGCTATAGATGTTTGCACGCCACGAAAAGGGAAGATCAGCAATCAGCAATCAAAAAACCCCTATTGACCAACCCCACCTGTGGCTAAATTGTCTTGAGGTGATAAGCAGCAGGTCACAAGATTAGATATCTTGTACGTTTTTCACTTTAAAGGAAGAATTTAAGACTGTTTGATCCAGTAGATGTCGCTCTTGAGTACCATCCATAAACCAAAACAAACCGCTGTTTGGCGACACCTCCGCTATTCTGAAGCCTCCGCTCTCCTCCAGCGGCACACCGCCAACCTTCCTCCACTCGCGGTCGCACGAAGGAGATATGAATTAGAGCACACCGTAATTAAGCACCATTTAGCGCAAGCGGCGGGAAAAAAATGTCCTTGGCTCGAACTGCAATTGCCTGTGGTCTGCATTGTTGTGTTAGCCGGCTAATGTTAGCACACTTTGGTCAACTCATAGCTTCACATGTAAACCCGTCCATGTAAACATGACGTAAACACGGCTCTGACAACAGTACAGCTGTTGGGGCTCATGCTTCTCATTCACTGGAGACATGATTCAGAGAGATATTTACAGAGGATATACTTGATTTCTGCTATATTTATGTGTAAAATGTTGCACATTCTTCCTTTAAGATAGATTTATTGAGTTGATTATTGTTGCGTTGATGAAGACAGGCTCCAAGTCAGTGTGTGTTTTAAAACCAGTATGAAACCAAACGGGTCCTTGATGGCAAAGTTCATTCTTAAATTAGAATGAGATCTGTCACGCTAATGTGACACTGTGTTCATCTATGTACTGATCTGGATAAACCGTCCTGCAGCTCTTGGGTTTCTGCACTCAGCAGTGTTATAAAGAGAACTGCTGAAGCACCACTGGCAGCTATAACTTCAGTGTGAAACAGGTTTTACAGTTTGAACTCTCCACACTATAAACGTGTCCTTAAAATATACACAGCAACGGGGTGAATCTACTCAGACAAACAATAACAGAAACACTGTGTAAATGTTGTTTCAGCTAAACTTATTTTTCCAACAAGGATTCTGAGAAGTTAGTGAACAAAAAAGAGAAAGTGCCAGCTGACCACACAGGCATTTAAGCGAGTCGTTTGTAAAGCCAACAAGACGTTCAAGGCAGCAGGATGCACATAATGTGGCTCATGTGACAGTTTTCTCATGAGAGAGGTTATGGTGTCGCTGGGCGGGGGGTTAGCTACAGCCACACTGTGCAGTCGCCAAGCCTCAAAGGCACAGCGAGTTCAATCCCCTGACCCAAAGAGGAATGGAAATCACTCTAACAGGCACCCTTTGACTCCTTCAATAAATGCTTAGCAGTGGCTGAACCTAAGCTGGAGAGAGGAGGGGGAAATCGCCTTGGTATTTAGGGCACTTTGTGAATGATTCAGTCGGGGGAAAGTGAGTCATCTTCCCCCCGTCATTGCCAACAAACAACATCTGTCCAGCTCTGTTTGAGAACATGGAGGAACACGAGTCACCGGCATGTTTAAAAAGCAAATCGATGCACTAAATTACTTGTTAATGTTCCAGAAAAAGGCCTGTCAATCCTGTCTTCCTGTTTCAAAAGGGAGCGTTTCCTTACTTATTATTTCTGTGTCTGGCTTGTTTTTCCGGATTCCAAATGACATACAGTAAATAATTACACGGAGAAAAGCCATCAATCATCAGTGGCTCACCTGCATCATCCTGTTCAAGCTGTTCTTTTTAATTGCAAGACAGAGAGACAAGAATAACAATCCTTTATCTTGTCGGGGTCAAATCAACCGTTCCATTGTTGCATCACAACTTGAACGTGTGTGCAAACAAGAGGCTGCAGACGTATGTGTCCAATGACGCACACAAAGCAGCATGCACTCACACCCAGCTCTTGTGCTCAGTCAAGGTGGCTTTCACTGGAGTTGTGAGAGGGAACATTGCGCTCTGTAACCACTGGCAACAAAGGACAGCCAGTCGAGTGTGTGAATGCATGTCTGATCCAGGGCACTGAGCCAGAGTCCGTGGAGGAAACAGTAAGGATACTAATGGGAGACACATGTGCTCTGGAAAGTCAGAGGCTGCAGGCTTCAAGTTTCCACATCAGGCTTATGTAAGGTTTTGGTTTAAATGGTAAATGGACTTGAGCTTGTATAGCACTTTTCTAGTCTTCTGACTACTTAAAGTTCTTTTACACTACAGGTCACACCAACCCATTCACACACTGATGGCAGAGGTTGTTATGTAAAGTGACCATCAGAAGTAACTAATCCCATTCATACACATCTACGCTGCCGATGACCAGCCGGAGAAACTTGGGGTTAAGTGACTTGCCCGAGGACCAATCAGACATGTATTTGCAGGAGCTGGGGATCGAACCCCCGACCTTCCGTTTGACGTTACCAACTGAGTCGTCCAAACTTAGGTCCAAACTACTTAAAATGTTACAAACTGCTGCTCCGATGTTAAGTGTTGAACACAGAATTTAGTTGAGGAAATTAAACTTTCCACCTGCAGCAGACAAATGTAAAAACAACCTTCTAATTTCAAATTTGAGTCAAGATAGGGCCCTGCCATGCTAATATTTTTGCCTGATTGCATTCAGTGAAAACTTTATAAGTTCACAGAAGCTAATTTTTATTTCCAAAACAAGGCATGTTGTGTCTCAAAAGAATGTATAAAGTCTCTTAAATTTCTCTTGGAATTGTAAAAATGTTAAACGTCTCATTAAATATCTATTAAAATCTAACATTAAATTAACCTTTATAAAAACAATAGGAGAACCCGGTTCAAATCAGCGCATGTTGACTTATAGACCATTTCTCAAGATGTGGGTGTAGTCAATCACATTTGTTTTACATCTTTCTCCTCATGCTACACACATGTAATGTTAGCTGAAGTTACTTTTTGTTCTCAAAGCTATGAATTTAATGCTCAATAATGGCTTTGTAGCATTAGCCTCTGCTATATTATTACAGTACTAAATTCTCTATGCAGACACTCAATACCCGTCACTTGAAATAGATCATCTGTGATGTTAGGTAAGTCTATTTTATTGAGCAATAAGACGTCACTGCAGCCCCTGTTATTTCTGGGGAGTATTTTGGTTTTATGTTTAAAGATAAACAGAGTATCTAATGTGCTAAGAGCCAGCCAGTTTCTGTACGACAGTCAACTGAAAAACGAGACAGTGTGACATGACATCAATGGTGGCATTTGACTGATGCAGCTGTAAATAGACAACTGTGGTTGACACTTAGCGACCGGAGGCATCAATAATCCACTGATACAAAGTAGCTGCCATGACACTGTTGTCATGATTGATTTGCAGAATAATGCAGTGCATTATTTTATCACTAAATAGCACAGCCTATAAATGCAGAATTTAAACTCAATATGTGGAATATAAGACTTCACTAACTTTAGTTACATATTTGGAGGCTGTTGTTTTTTGTTTTTTTAGGTTTTGATTAACAACCACCTAAAGAGCACAAAAGCCAAAAAGTAATGACAATGCACACTTGTTGTAATCAATGAGAAATACTCTCTTATCATATAGAGAGACCACATCAAATATTTTGCAATATATTCTTTTGAACTAACTCTGAAGTCAGCAACGTGACAAAAAAGAGACATGTTGTAAATTGACTAGGGAGTGCGTCCTTGAGAGAGATTTGTGCAGGCTAATACAAGCTGACGGCAAACTGGGGTAACAGATTACACAAGGCTCCATTGCCATGGTTTCACTTCCTGTACTCGTGGCAGGTCTGCAAAAGGCAGCCTGTCTGCTGGAAGAAAACGTTCATCACTTGGATTACTCCCACAGAGTGTGGCAGATTCTCCCTTTGAACCTCTCTCAGAGGCAGCAAACCCACAAAACAAAGACTAAGAGTGGATCAAGGGGATTTAAAGTACACATCATGAATTTCTTTTGGTATCCTCTCAATGACTTTTGCTCTCATAAACTAAAAACAGCTTTGCATTTTGTTCGACCTGCAATCTTATTCAAAATTCTAAACTCCTTAACTTTCAAGAGAGCTTTTTCTAAAGCATTAAGTAACTCCAGTTACTGCAAACCACAACTTTTGGATGGCCTTTCTCTGTTTGCTCAAAAATGGTCCCTGAGGTTAAAGACTCATGCGTCAGACTGCAATTACAGAGTCTGCTTCAACATGATCACAGAGCACAGACACACAGGCATGCACACACATAGGAAAGCTAAGTACGGTTATTTAGTTTTGGAATCTCATCATTTATATGCTTTCATCAGGACCACCTACGCTATCTTAGACAATAAACAAGCCTGGACTGTCACAGCTTGTACTTTTTCTGTTGTAATATTGAACACTCCCGCAGTGACCAGGTGGAAGAGTCAGATGTCAATGGTGTTGTTGTCAGAGGTTAACTTTGTTCTGTAAGTCAAATTTATGGAGTTTTTCACTTGGTATAAAACTATTTTTAAACAAGAAAAAGAGTCTGCAGTAACGCTACCAGCTTTGTGAGGCTTCATATAAAGACAGTGGTGCTTTAAGCTAAATGGTAACATTGACATGCAAACATCAACAAGCCAACGTTTACGGGACAGTATCTATGAGCCCTGGGTTGAATGTTCACCACATCAAAATCCTCTAAATATATGGTCAATTAAAGTGTTTGTTTTCAGTAATATTTTTCTCAAAGTTAAATATTCCCATCTTTTTTTCTGAGATTAGGGGGGCAAGGCTGTATACTTGACTTTAAACATTAATATGACCTGGCTGTACATATTTTTAATATCCAAACTTTAAACAGCCATCTCGCTGTGGTAATTTAACATATGACCTACAAGATAGACTTAACCAATTTGGTACTTTATTATTATCTATTATTATTATTATTTACTCAATTATAATGTTAGTGAACAGTGGGTGAGGAAGACCACATGTTTAGCAGATCAATTACCATATTCACAATCTTATTTCAGCATATTAGTATGCTTACATTTGCTAATAAGAACAAACACATAAAGTGGATTGGAAGTTTGGCAGATTGTTTTGTTGTAGAATCCGGGAAAAGCCAAATTCATAATGTTGGTTAAAAATAAAATAAAAAAGGAAGTGCATCAGCACAGACACTTGGGTTAATTGTTTTTGAACTATTAGTGTTTTGCTAATACACATTTTCCATTTGGGAGATGTACAGTGATGGTCAGATATTAATATTCAGATTTGGAAGTGACAGTAGAGCAGCACACTTTCACCACTGTGCCCCAAACAGGTGGTCTTCTTCAGCTGTAAAAGTGTCACATGTGTTTGGAGCTAACGCTACACGGCTATTTTGGTCTGTGGTGAAGACAGCCTTTAGCCTAGCTTGTGTGACAGTGTGACAAGTCACTTTGAACCTGGACTCAATGACATTTGTCACGGTGACAAGAAAATGTTAAGAATCACTAGTTTCTGTCCTGATAACTGAACCTCTGGAAAAAAAAATATTTGTGTAGGAAATTCCAGTGTTTGTGACTTTGAGAACAGCGCAGGCAGCACTTGCTGTTTAGGCAGTGATAAGAGAGTGTCTGCATGTGCAAATAGCCAGCTGTGGGAGATTTATCAGTCGGGCAAAGGGCTGACCGAAGAGAACATGCAAGAGACAGGCCACACTGAGGAGCTGATAAGGGCCAGTGTTATTACACCTTTCACAAATGATATTTCAGGAAGTTTGCTATGACAGAACAAAACAAGATTCATGTCCTGTTTTCAAACATTGAAAACAAGCTAAAATAGGGAAAGATGAGCAGAAATGATCAAATATAATTGTTGAAGTGTGAAATGATACCACTGCCAAATATGAATTTCACATCCCTAAGTTGATTCCAATCCAACTCGTCGTTTCTTACCTAATAACATTGAGAACAAGATTTTGGTTGCACAACTTTTAACCACTGAGCAAACACTCAGCTATTCTATGTTCCTCCTAAATGCAGCCAAATTTCATAACTACACTTGCATGGGGAGGCTGCTGAAGGTTTAACTGGAGAGCAAATATTGAACTTTCCTGTAGGCGGCTCAGTAATTGTACTTTTGATATGATGTGGTAGAGAGAACACAAGGTTCAAACAACAGGGCACCCACACCTCATCCTTCTGTAAATCCTGTAACTTAAAACCGACTTCTCTCTAATGGTTAATTAAACACATCTTCTGGTACATTTTAACAGGAAATATTCGAGCAAATTTGTGGCTGTTTGTAATGTTAGAGAGGACTTAATTTAAGTTTGTTTCATTGTTATTCTAAAGGTCTTACTAAATGTTTAAATAACAGAAGTAAGAAGAAGTTTCTGTTATTTCAAATGCTTTTTTTCTATTCTTTTTTTTCTAATGTAGCGTAAATTAGTTCCTCTTTCATGGAGATGTATTTCAGCCCCTGTGTCTTTAACCTTTAACATTCCTCCTTTTTTTCTCTGCTTTCAGACGCTGACAACAAAATGCCCATTGATACACTCTTGTGGGCCTCCATACACCAGTTGTGCATTAACAGCTGTTTTCAAACAGAGACGATCCCACACAGTTGACTCAATGTCCACCCAGTGTTTGCTTTTAAATTTCATCCTACGCAACTGTATGACTCTAGAAATCTGCACACAAGATGTCATGATGCAGAAACAGAGGGGTGAAAGGGATCCTTAAAAAAAAATAAAAAGGTCAAAGTCAAAGCAGCAGTGTTGCAGACGTCCTGGCTTTTAGCCATCCCACCAAATGAAGCACCAAACTTCAGACTCCAGACTTCTTTCAAACTCAACGTCCCCAGTTAAACATTTGGAGTCTAAAGCCAGAACTGAGATAACAAGACTTAGCTGTATTATAATCCGAAAGCCAGAAACACATTCATTTTTAATCAGATCTTTCTCATGCTCACTGGACTCTTTTTTTTTTTTTAGTTTGAATATACTGACTTGTAGCTTTATTCATAACTTGTGGTTTTGTAAGGTGTTTTCCACTGTCTTCAGTCTAGCCTTTGTGCCCTCACTGAGTCTAAACCTGAATGAGAAGTTCAAATGAAAGAATGCTTGTCCCCCCCTCATGTTTATCTGCCGACCTGCGGCTCGCCTGGGGCTGAGTGGGGGTGGATTCTACTCAGCTCCAAGACTGTGTGGCATTCCTGAAATGTGTGTTAGCTCACTGTTGCCCCTGTTCCCAATCCGACCCCTCCCTCTTCCAGGAAAGAAACTCCTCCATCACACTTTATACAACCCCCCACATACACACAAACAAACACACACACACACACACACACACACACACACACACACACACACACACACACACACACACAGACACACACACACACACACACACACACACACACACACACACACACACACACACACAAACACACACACACACACACACACACACACACACACACACACACACACACACACACACACACACACACACCTTTAAAAAGCATTAGTTTAAAAAGAACACATCTTCAGGATTTTCAGGAACATGATTTTTTTATCATGTCAGATATTTGTCTACTTTAAAAAAGTACAGCGAGCACGTTGAGTTTAAATATCTGCAGTCGCAACATATAAACATTTTATATCTCCAAAGATATGGTCAATGAGAGGTGATAATTGTATGTGAGTGATAGTGATTCAGAACAACAACTTCTTTCTCAACAGTGAGTTTGCAAACATGAGGGAGAAGTTTCCACAGTGAATTTCACTTTTTGGATCTTCCACAATGGTTTGTCAAGAACAAATAAAAGAAGAACTGTTAAATGAGAATGAGTGGCAATGTCTGGTTGTGGTGCTTTTTGTAAAATACATATAACAAACGTAAAAAAGTGTGTAACATCTTATTAAATAAAAATGTGTACCTGTTAGAAATAGAGTAGGTAGCTTTGACATATAAATGGAACTTAAGCAGCCCGCTGTTTAGTGAGCTGTTTAGAGACCTAGCTGAGGTAATTGGATATCTGGAGGATGCCTTCTGGGTGTTTTAAGTTAGAGGTTTTCAAGGCATGTCCAGCTACTGAGAACACCTGTGTGTTGACAAGGGCTTTTCCTGGAGGGATAATACATCTCACCTGGCCTGGGAACCACCAGGAAGAGCCGGAAATCATTGCTGAGGAGAGGGAGGTCTTGACTCACCTACTTAATGTGCTGCCAAACCAACCCAGCCCCAAATAGGTAGAAGAAACTGGATGGATGGATCTATTTAATTCTTCGCAACAAACTGTGTTCTCACTAGAGGCGAACAATAGAAAATCAAGGAGGGGATTTAGTTGTTTATTGTGACCACTGATCATAGATTCTCTACATAAAGCAAAGAATTGATTGGTATGCACCTTTCCTTTTTCCTGCTTTCACCTTTTTGTGCTACATGATTTTTCGGAGTAGTTTAGCCATGCCTGTAGCCTTTCTCTAGGCTGTAATTAGTGTCGTTCACCTGGCGTTTGAGGAGTACAGCGGTACTGTGGGGCCAGAGAATGTGGCCAGGAATCATGTCCCTCCCTGGGCATAGGACTAAAGGCTAAAGAAAGTAAGACAGATGGAGGAGGAATACTTTGATTAAGATGCTTGAATTTTGATACAGTTCAACGTAAGACATAAAACACAATGTCTGATGTCTTAAGAGAAACTAAACCAAAACTGTCTTGCAGATGGAAATCTCCACATTGCCTTTGTAAAAAAAAAAAGATTGTACTTTTGTGCCCTTGACTGAACTTTCTCCAGTATCTACAGGCCTCCCTCACCCAGCCCACCCTGGTGCCATCCTGCTGAGCCAGAAATGGAAACACAATCAAGTCATCTGTGGTCTGTTTGATTCGGGTCTGAGCCTCACACAGGGGCACAGCCACAGACTGTCCTGAAGAGGAACAGAGGGACTAAACGACGTGACCCTCCCTTCCCTCTCCCTTGGTTGTCATTTATCAGTCCGCTTCCTGTCATTAGACCTCCAGGTATCTGCTCCGGAGTCTGGGAAGTAGAAATTACCCCCTCATTTCTGGCCAGCAGGGGCGTGTTCAGGGGCGTCTGGAGTCAGCTTGTCTTTGAGTGATCCTCTGCACTGATTGATGGTTTTGAGGGGAGTGACCAAGGGTCTTCTGTAGGGCTTCAATTGTGGGGGAAGATGAGAGAAGTTTCACACGGACCCTTAATCTATTCTCTTTTATTTGCACATGGATTCTTGTTAATACATTTATAATTATGGCAAAAAAATGATAATCTTCACACTGCAACTTTATAACAAAAATCTAGTATTGCACATTTAATCACCACCTTGTATTATGTTTCACATAGTAAGCCTTTCGTAAGTCATTTGGGTGTGTATTTTATAAAAGCCATTTACATTTTTTTTACAATAGACTGTAGTCTATGATTTTTACCTGGAGACCACATGTTTCGAAACAGTACCACATACTGTTATATTTTCATCATGAGGTTGTATTTTGTATTTATGTGGGAAACAAATTAACTAAACCAAACCATATGACTTTATTTTTCCATAATAATGGCCTGCATACCTCGACAGCTCACACACAGCTCAGACAGACAGACGGACAGACAGAGCTCCTGAGGCTCCAGCCCATCCAGCGCCTTCAAAGAAGATCTGAGGTTGGAACCTGATTGTCTGAAGCTCTGCAATACCTCTCAGCGTCTCTAGTACCTGGCTCGCCACTGGCTCCCTGCACACCTCGAGCCTGGAAGAAAGTGACAGAACAAAGCAGCGTAAGTGTAAAATCCACTGAAAACATCCTGTTACAACACACAAGACATTCTGTTTATGAGCTCTAGTGTGCATGCCAACACATATGTAAACCACATGTGAATGCACACAGATGCATGAAAACACAAATCTGACCTCTACCCTCACCACAATAAATTAACCCCCCTCCCCCCCACTCTCATTCCACACTAGATAATGTCTTCAACAGGCTGCATACCACATACTGATCCTTTTTTATTGTTGTTGTTTGGAGCGTCTGTCTCAAGGCACATGCAGGTCACATGATGAGAAAAGGCCCTGGGGTTTGGTCACGTGACAAAAGGCATGTTACCTCTGAAGACCACTGTTTACTCTCTTCCTGTCAGTGAGAGGTACACTGTGTGAAAACCAAACGGACTGGAATACACTGTAAGAGCTCACCTTAATGTACACTTAGCACACTGTTCATTCTGCAATGGCTCTTTGACTTTATTTGACTTACATTTAAATATATACATTAAACATACATAATGATACACCCGAGCAAACACACTTCTTGCAAGACTAGTTGTAACAGTCTGAAGGCCGTTATAGGATCTGAAAGCAACGGCTAGGAGAGTAAACATAATGGATCATTTCAATCAACACATGATCAGTCAAACACTGACAGAAATCCTCCTATGAAATGAATGGGAAAAGTAGGGAACAAGGCATATTTGTTGTCTTAGTGAGAGTTACATTAAGAATCACAACTTTCATGTCCATAATCTTAATATGAAGCCACACCAAGCAACCTACATTTAGCTCAGCCTAAAGAATGGGATATGATAGGGTATGGATTTGAATTATTCCATCTGATAAAATGTTAACTTTTGAACTTGTGAACTAAACCTTTGGACAACACCAGGTTAGCTGTTTCCTTTTGTTTCCACTCTTCATTATAAACTCATCAGATATTATACCTACCTTAGTTGGTAAAGAGACACCTGGTTGGTTCTATAACTCCTCTCAGTCTTGTGACACTATTTCTTAAAACATTTTTTTGTTAATCTTAGATAAAGCTGATACAGTAATAATCTGTGATAAAGATAAAAGTTGGGTGTGGAGGTTTTTCCGACCATGCTTAAAGTTCCAGGATGTTGACATCCTGGAAACAGGCTTGTCGGCACAGCTAAACGTAAGAAGCATAACAATATAATTAAATGTTTATTACCATGTTGTAGGACATCCAACGTGCCTTTGTTTATAATGTACTTTCAGTCATTATCAAACACTAAGTTTCTGACACAAATGTTTCTTGTAAACAGAATGTAAAAAGTGTATGAAATATGATACTTCTGTATATATTTTATAGCACACTACATTTAAAAAGATTGTTACATAATTGCTTCGCCTCAGCTCTATTGTCGAGAACCAGTCTACAAATGTATATATTTTGGTTTTAAATGAAACAAACCTTTTAGAACAAATTCATGGTACCAATCAAAATAATAAAATAAGTCATCAGATTTAAGATAGGTGAGATATTCTTTCCAGTCACTGAGTTTTCACAGATCTCAGAAGATACCTGTTGGTCTTTCAGTCATGTCCTAAAAACTCCCATATTCTGTTTAATTTATGACTTTTACCTTATGGTGGCCTACAATAAGGTCGGTTTACCTGAGGCCAGGCAACTGATTTGGTCAGTCTGGAACATTCTACTGTTTGTGCCTCAACCAGACTGGTTGTTTTGCCCATTTAATTAGGATATTCATCTAGCTGCACGCCATTAAAACTGGGGCACTTTGATTGGTTGTGACTCACACTTCAATATTGATGCTGGGAAACCTTTTCAGCTCACAATCAGCCCTTAAACAGAACAGTTAGTGTTGGGTTTAAAATTCAACAAGCTGGACTATTAGGCCAAAACTATGTCGCAATACAAATAATTTTGTGTATAATAAAACAAACTAACAATTAATGTCCTGTTGATCCTATTTATCTAAATAATACAAATATATCTTTAAAGTGACAATGAGTCACCTTTCTTTTGTTATTGAATAAAGGGTGCGTATGAAGTTTCACCCTCTGGGTGTAAAAAAAACTGGTTTGGTCATCGATCCTCTTAAATAATGGCTGTTTCAGACTAAGGCTCTGTCAAACCGGAGGCGGTTACAACAATTAAAACTACTATATGGAAGGACTGTTACAATGGGGATATGTCAAATTTGGATCATTATCATGCCTTTAAAAAGAGAGATTGAGTAGTGCAGAAAGTCATCCAAGATTTTCTCGCATAATAAACTCTGCCCTGTTTCACAAAGCATCTTAACGCTAAGATAATCTCTATTTTAAGTCTGCAGGTTAAGATCTTGTTATCTCTAAGGTGCTTCTGTAACATGGGGCCCATGATTTGTTCCTTTTCAGGGTTTATGTTTCGTTAGACGAGTTCTAATGCCACCATCTTTTGTAGCTTTTCAGTTTGATAATGGAGCAGTAATTTGACATGTTTGTGCTAATGATGCAGGTTTTCTCTCAAAAGTTTTGAAGTCAGTTTTAGTACAAAACATGTCCATCTTTGTGACGGCTGATTATTAGATATGTTGTTGCATGTATGTCCTGTTATATTAACATCTACATAATTACTTTTTATTACATTATTACTGTTGGATTAGTTTCCATGAAATCCATCAGCATTTTTTGCCATTATGGTCATGTTTTTGGAGAGTTAAAAGTTTGCACATCAGCTACTAAGTCAAATGTTGATGCAGGTGCAACTCCAGGTTACTAAAAGAAGTACTAGCCGTGAGAAAGTAGTCACCTGGCATGTGTAATTGGCCACTGTTTTGTGGTAATCACGTGGTCACACCTTTAACAGCAAAGGTAAATATCAGGTAGTCGCAATCACCAATGGAACGTCTCTGATAACATTTTTACAACATGCCCTTTTGTCTGGTCATCCATACAGCTTTTCCACTGAAGCCTTTACAGAAAATTCCTAACATAGCCTCTCAGATCTCAGTGAAAAGGCCCGAGGAAGAATAAAGAAGAAGGAGACTAAAAATAGAAACACAAATTGAAGGCTGTCACCTCAGAGTGAGTGAGAAGAGAACAGGTTGAGCTGCGGTCTGATTTTTTCTTTACATGATCAGGGTCACAGTAACATTGCCTTTGCCATAGTGGTTTGGACATTTGCCCCTTTTATGATAGGCTGCTTTCGATCCAGGAAATAAAACCTTCACTATTGGCACAGTTATTGCTAAGTTTCTAAATTATGAAAGGATATAACAAGATTGCAGCCCTAAACAACAATGGCAGTATGGGGAATAATTCAAGGATTTATGGCAGGAGGCTGGTAATGACACACGGTTGTAATCTTTATAGTGTGATTATTTTACAGTCTACTGAAATACAAGTCATGAGATAGACAGCTGCTAAAAAGCAGATACTTCCAGGCTGAACTTATTTTTCTGCTAAGCTGCCGCCTCATAGGCTTTGGCTCTGTTTTTTTTTAAATTTCTGGTGAACATCAGAGAGTGTGAGAAGACCTAGTGTTAAAGTCATCGGTTCAGGTTTTTCTACAGCAATTCAGGAAGACATGCTTTGCATAATAAGGTGCAACCATGCAACACATAGCCCCCACTCCGTCTCGGTTTTTTCTACATAGTCTCATATAAGCATAGGGGACTATGTAGGGACTGCAAGGGACTGCAGATGTAAATTAGCCTAAGGCTAAATCAGGTGCAATGCATCAAATGGTTACATTTATGTTTTAATTGCACATGGTCCCTTACAAATAAAGTTAAATTGAAATTGAAATTGAAAATGCAAATGATGAGTATATCTGCTTCACCAAGGGTCACTTACCAACCCTAAAAGCGACTTTTATGCTTAAGATCATTCTGGGTGAATTATGTGACTAGACTTTTCTTCATGTAAAACATTTGCCCTTCATGATCATAGCATTAACTGAATAATTTTAGATTATGTTGCTCATGGTGGACTCGTGTTTCGTCTATGTAAATAATATGACTGGTGTTA
The DNA here is from genome assembly GCF_963584025.1 of Labrus mixtus. Lineage (NCBI taxonomy): Eukaryota > Metazoa > Chordata > Actinopteri > Labriformes > Labridae > Labrus > Labrus mixtus. The sequence continues at coordinate 18,456,312 of NC_083616.1, forward strand.
CAGACTTGCATTTGAAGTGAACACAAGATACTTGTGCCCTAATGAAAGCAAAAGCGCTCAGTGAAGAAACCCCTCACCCCAGTTCTGCCCCTACCTCATGACCCTTAGTTGCCACTGCAACCAAAACAGCGTTGCCACCTTCAACACATCCAGGCTGCGTTCATGCTGATACTGATACTACCGACCCTACCACATGGCCCCTATTGCCCCCCCCAACCCAACTATGTAGACTAATGGGAAGCAAGAGCCTTGTGTTGTCAAGTGTCAACATCCCTTCATCTGTGTTTTGTAAGTCAGTACAATAAGTCCCACAACACCTCAGGAAGGTTGGATAGTGAGCTCTAGCGTCCCAGAGCCGACCCCCTCCATGCCAGCTCCCACCGCACCACCATGCAGAACTTATTTGCGTTAATGCATGTTATTGTAACTGAGGGGAAAGAATTTCGCAACTGTTCCTGGAGCCAACATTACAAATGAAATGAAAAGAGAAAGTAGAAACATGCAAAGAGAAGTATGTAGTATAATATGCATTAGTGTTTTGAGTCTGGTAGGAATTAAAAAATGTGATGTGAACAAAAACAGGTTGTACAAATATAAGCAATAGAGATTTCAGAAGGATTCATTGAGCAATAAAAGTTAAAGTGGGTGCTTATATTGCTCCAATGCATGTATTGCAAAATGAAGAGAAGTTGTCCAACGATCGATGATGATTTCATCTATAAGCTCATAGCTCCCCCTAGTGATCACATGGTGTCACTACACCATGACATTGATTGACTGAAATTACCCCTAATATGTAATTCCACTGAGGCAGCAGCTATTAATTCATACAGAGATGTCACACACAGGGATGACACAACAAATCCTCATGTAGCTTCTCCAGAGTCTAAAGCTTCCATTAAAATGTTAAATAGCAGCCTAAATGATTCAACTCCTCTGTGAGCTGTGACAAAATTAATCACTCTGTGGCAAATCAGGAAGATGAGGCGCCTATTAAAATGTAAAGCACAATTTCTCACGAGCAACGGCTATAAAAACTTACCCCAAATCTGTAATGGCCAATAACTTTTGCAAATTGGCTTGCTTTAGATTGAATAAATAGGGTTCTTATTTTAATTATCCCAAATGAATGCAGAGGATTAACTATCTGCACCGCTAAAAAAAAACGTACTGGGGTTAGGCACTGAATTGCAGAGATAAACCTCCTAATTATTCAAAGTTTTACAGTCGCTTTTTTCTTCAAAGAGTTTGAAAAGGACTTTTTTCCCCTCAAAGTTAAGACCTCCTTTTTTTTTAAACTTCCTTTACAAGCAAAACAATGCAGTGTGGGCAGAGCTGCACGTCTCCAGTGGCCAATTTCTGGATTTGAGACATAACTCTGGGGATTAGCCTGAACAGCCGTTAATTGCTTTAAACCAATGACGCTGAATTAATCCTTTGATTTTTGGACTCCTTTTATGATTAGAGCGAGAGAGCAGGGAGGGAGAGAGGGAGAAAAAGAGGAAGGATGAAAGAGGAAACAACAACCTGACGATGACTCGGGCAGCGACCGTTAGCTGAACAGTCTTTCATCAGCATAATGATATGAAAACCTGTAATTTACAGGAGGCAGGGGGTGTTGGGAGAGATCAGATGACTTATCATACTCTCTACTGAAGCCTATAGCAGTGCGGAGCATGCAGAAAGTGCAGGTCAGAAGGGATGATCCCGAAAAGTAAGGAGAAAGACTCTGCAGCTGAGTATATTGAACAGACCAAACTCCTATTTTGGTTTCAATTTCAGACTCAGCAGGTGATGGGTTAGGGTTTGTGTGTGTGTGTTCGTGTGTGTGTGTGTGTGTGTGTGTGTGTGTGTTCGTGTGTGTGTGTGTGTGTGTGTGTGTGTGTGTGTGTGTAAGTTTGTACAGCACAGGTGCCATCATATTTTTTTTCTCTTTCAAGCTTTCTCTATCTCTATCCACAGGAATAAAATGACTTTTTAAAGCTTTGTGATCCTTTGTACATGTCAAACTGTTTCTATTTCTATGCAGCAATTCAGAGTTTTTGTATTTTTTTGTTCTTCTGACTGCAGGTTAGATTTACATTTATTGTAGGGTTGAGTTCATTTCTACTCTTAAGAGAAGGTTGCGACTTTGTATTTACACAAGAAGTTGATAAGTTTTAAGCAATAAAGGTTCCTTATCAATAAAGAGTAACAATCTCAATCATTTACAGTTAAGTAAATGTCTAAAAGGTACCAAATGATGAATGAGCTCATGGCCTATTGATCAAAGCCTGTTAACTCAGTTTTACCAGAGAACTTGAAAGAGGTGTCAAGCTGACTATCCAACTAAAAACATTGCACATTGTATGAAATGTTTTAGAAGTCGCTGTTAATATATCATGTTGTTTACATGACAACATGTGGTTTACATGACATCACACAGCCATTATTATTTGGATCTGGGAGCATTAGATCAAGTGGGGCCAAAAAAACACCTGCAATTACCACTTATTGCCATAGGTGCCGCTAAAGAGAACCAAAAATAAATCTTATAGATTTTCTGCTTTTTAAAAAGAAACTTCAAATTTAAATTTGTAACCCTAACCCCCATTTGCTACAGTACAGATTTTCTAATAATAAGTACCAATGACCCGCCTTATAGGTCCTATAACCTTACAAAAGGATAATCATAGGGAGAAGGATTATCTAAAGAGGGATCAATTTAGGCGTTTAGATGTGAGTGTATAATGTACATTTATGGAGTAAAAGTGTGAGCATTGAAAGACAAACATTGGTATACTTTGTGTAACTTTAGCTCATGTCTCAGCAATGTAAGGATGTTGATGGATGTTGATGTGCTGTGAACTCCAAGAGAGAAATGTCTTTCTTTGCCTGAGTATGTGAGCAGTGGAGCGGCTGTGAGGGTGTCTGGGATGAACTCATGGAGGCTTGTGAAGGGGAAAGGTTAAATCCACAACTGTACTTGACAGTATGAATTTAGTTTATCACTGAAACACTGAGCATGGAAAGCCATTGTTTGTTGTTCTCACAGATCATGCAACATACTTTTGATTATCAACCCATAGATGTCAGCACATCTCTTCTTTGGCCAACAAGATTAAAGTGGAGCCACTTCTTTAAGTATGATATTCAAATGATTGGAATTAACTTTATAGATTCCGGTTAGAGGCTGCAGGAATAGTTTCAAAGGGATTGGGTTTGGTGATTTATATTTCTGGTGTACCCATTTAATCTCCAGCACATTGACTTTTAAACCACGACACAGGAAAATGCTAAGGAGCTTGCTGCATCAATCAAAGGTAGACATTAGAATGTATATTGTTATTCAGTTTACAGCATGATGGTCATTATACGAATGTAAATGTAGAACTTTTTTTAGGATAAACAAAGGGATGCATATACTACCACAGAGCTCTAAAATCGGCTTTGTTAAGTTTCTGGTTATACTTCAGCACTCTTAAGTACTAAACTGCATGTTCATTCAAACATTGCACGTTTGGTTGGTATACACTTTGTGAGTGATCAACTAAGAAAAATTGCATAAATGACAACAGTTGCAAAGATTGTGGAGGGTGTAATATTTAAGTTAGGCTTTTGGGTGTTTTACTGGTAAACTATGGAGAATTTGGACGGAAAGCAGAATGAGCGCAAGCACAAAATGAAATTCAGTCCCATCAATTAGACTATTATTTGAAGAGGCCAATACACATAATTTCAAGTTACAGCAAGGAAATCTAAATATTTCAAAAAGAAACGCAATATGGGAGAGTATAATTAAGAATGTTAATGCCGTTGGTAAAACAAGCGGAACAACAGATCAAAGGTTGTAAGATATAAGCCGAAGGACAAAAGAAAATTTGGCTTATAATAAAACCTCAGTAAGTAACAGGGTCTCTTTTTTTCTTCCCACCAACAGCGGAGCAGCTAAGAACAGTAGAGGGAGGAGAGGAGCGCACTAGAGGAGATGAGCTGGGGAAATTAGAAACACCCCATATTGCATATTACTTAAGGCAAACATACTAAGTGGACAATGCATGTTGTCTTGCACATTTGACAGGCGCACTCCTCAGTGAGCGCCGTTAGTAGATCAGCTTGCAAACTCATGGCTTCAGAAGGTAGACCACAAGCCAATGGATGAAGTCACGTTGGCAACATCCACTTTTTTTTTAAAATTTCCATCTGTGCTCAAAACATCTCTAATTGCTACTATCAACATTGGAACTAATAGACTATAAAGAGCCCCCATTCTCCCTGGTGGTATACCTCCTCATGGCTGACATCTTTGAATGCTGTGTTTTTGCATAAACATCCATTTTCACCAAACACTTCAGTGTGATGTCTAACCATCTGTGCCTGGCTTAGTTATATAATAGCTTTTTAATAAACCATTGTCTGCTTTACTTACAGCACAAACTCAGTTTGTATCAGCCTCTTGTGGAGAAATCTGATCCTCATAAGGGCAGAAATATGCAAAACACTCATTCATTGGTACACACAGGCGACCAGCTGACAGGTAGCAGCTTGTCTGGCACACACCCGTAGGTAGACCTATTTCTCAACTCAGGCCGACATATGAGCAACAGAAAGCAGCCAGACATGTCTCTCCCTCCCCCTTCTCCCCCCTCTCTCCCCGATGCCCTTCCGTCTCTCCCGCCTGTCATTCAGAGAAGCTCGGCCAAAAGTGTGTGAGACGCTCCCATCACCCTAATTATGAGGGTGGAAGGACGCTCAACACTTCAGTATTAGCAAATGTCCTCTACTGCCACACACTGCCTGCACAGAAGTAGTGTGCGTGTGTGCTTGCAAATGCATTTGTTTATGCGTATGAATATGCTAACTTAGTCAGTACAGATTGAACTGTTTTAGTAAGCATTCCATTGCATCAAGATTTAGTTATTAAAGACCATTAAGTGTTGTGTAAAGTGTAAAAGCCTCTGACTTTTACTTGTCTTTCATGTAGCTTTGTGTGTGTCGGTGGAAGTATAGGTGCAGGATTTCTCTTTGTCTGTGGAGCGTAGCAGGTAGATAACTTTACAAGATTCTGCAACGAATGGTTACGGCAAAATTCCTTCCAACCCTAATCTACCATAAGGGATGGAGATTTATGAAGCCTCGCGTGCAGCGAGGATCCACCATGGGGGGGAGGGGGGGTAGTGTAAGGGGTGTAATGGGGGGAATGAGCTGGCAATATGTAAAGTCAGACGCAGTGAGGAAATGTAGTTTTATGAAAGATTTTTTCTTTTTTTAAATCTAGTATGTTAAAACTATCTTTTAAAAAAGAAACAACACTTTAATCTCTGTGCAAGATTTGGGGGATGCATTCACTATCAAGGAAACGGAATATCTCAAGACTTTTAACATTTAATTAAAAATAAGGGTATCTATCCAAAACATGAAAAAAGCCTGAAAGCGCACATTAAGAGAAGTATGCAGATAGGGGTGTCCATTGCTTAAACATGTATTTTGAGGGGGTTAAAAGAAGTCAAAAAGAATGAGGGTTACCTTGGTTGAAACAAACTGCTACCATTTGTTCTCAATGGCTCTCTTTTGTTCAGTGTCTTTACTGTAGACCTGCCTGGAACAGGGTCTATGTTAATGGAAAATAAAAGCTGCTGTTGTGATACATTCATCACTTAGGTGACCTTCTGCGACTCACCCCTAGTGGAAACTCAGCCTCCGAGGCATAGACAGCCCGAGAGTTGCTCCTGTCATTATCAGAATCCTAATTTATCTTATCGTAAAAAAATTCTGCTGTGTTTTTTTTCAGATTGATGCCCAGCATCAGAGCTGCCTGCTGCCTGGTGGAGGGCCTGGCAGTGTCGTAACCTTGTGATAATGTTTCATTCCATCCTCTCCTTGTCTTGCTGTACAGTAATACCTCGGCAGGATCATTTGGCCCATAAAGCTTAAGACTTTCTGGGAAATTGGATTTGAAGCAGAGTGAAGGCCCTGGAGGCTGGAACATGATGACGTTTGGTACAAAAAATACATTCTCTTTGTAGCTCTTTCTCTTCCGTTCCTTCCTTTTCTTTCTTATTATTCTATCAATTATTCAAGGCTTTATGGTGGTGTGCAATAATATTCCTGTACGACATCCTACAAGGAGCCATTGTGACTCAGCGCGGCACAGTGGCCCTTAAACTTTATGAATTCATCTATTCTCCCAGTCCTGGTCTGCTCTGACACTTTGAGAGAGATTGCGCCGATCATCATAGATCAAAATCAAAGCTAGAAAAATACAGGAATGAAAAGAAATATAAACCTTGATGAAAACTGCTATAAGTAATATTAGAAATGCATACTATAGATGCAAATAAGGGCTTTAAACATGCAATTGTAAGCACCACATGGCTGGTGCTTCTTTACCTTCACTCTATTTCTTCCCTTTCGACTCCCAGTGGTGGGTCAACAACACAGGAGCGACAAAGATGGAAGAATGCAATCTCCTCACTAAGCCTGGACCCCCTCCGGAGCTTTGGACTATATATTTCATGCAGCACTGTCAGCTCATGCCTGCAGCTTCTGCTCACCATCGCCCATCATCACCTGCTCTCGACAGCACGGATGCATCGCAGGTTACTCGCCGCGAAACAGCGCCCGTTTGACAGAAGATACTCATCAGTCAGCGTGCGAAGGTCAGTCCCATAATGAGCCGATCTCTGATGGATGTGTCACTCATTCACTCTTGCCTGTGTGTTTTAGCCTCTGGACCAGGGCTGCAGGCAGCTGGCTTACTCTTTAATAAATGACAGTTCATGTATTATGCATGTTTCCTTTTTGAGTAGGAAAAGAGTCCATGTCATGATACTAAATGTCTGTGTGCTTTTATGATTCATACCTCAGCATGAGTGAACCATTATCCTGTCAAACATGATCATTCTTAAATAACTGAAGGATTCTTCATTCAAACACATTAAGGTTACACAGGTCAGCCACAAATCCCCAAAAAATCAATCAACAAAAACTTACATCAGCCTTTTTCACATATGCCCTCCGGATAATATCTAGATATTTACAGGAGGACTTCTCCGCAGATTCTCCCGACCTAGCCGTTCACATATGCTGCTCACAGCGGGGGACTTTCCCTGTCAGAGGGGAGGGGGCACAGGGGATTTCCCGAGGTAAGACGTGACGTAAATAAACAACGCGGAAGTAGCGGCCGAAGCAACAGAGTCCGCTAGACAACGTTATAATGAGAATATTTGCCTTTATATAAATGCTATGTGTAGTCCAATGGAATGACAACATCCACAAAAGAGCGGAGAACAACATACTGACGAACAGAAAACATAAAGCGATTATAATTTTTCAGTGTTTGACAGCCCTGCTTATTAGATCTTATTTAAGATGGAATTCTTGCATTGAGCAGCTGAAAGGAAAACTTCTTCATGCGTATGCTTTAGCCAATCACTGGTAAGTTGTGTTTGGGTGCTAATGAACTTTGACCTAACAATGTCTTACTTGGGGTCCCAAAAGGCTGTGATGGGTCTGATTTTTCCGGAGCCATCCAAAGCCGAAGCCTCCAGCAGCCAGTGGAGACAGCAGTGCTGGCAGAAGATGACCTTTAAAGAAAACACAAAGACGTGAACTTTAACATCTGTCGGAGTTTGTTTATATAAAAAAATCAGTCATGGTGCTTTCATTATAATAAATCCAACACCATGAGGTAAGATCATTTTATTTTAACTTTAAGATCAAGGCTACAAAATGATTATTGTACCCTTTGTATTTTACAACCTGTCAAGAAGCATTTTTTTCGAGCTGCAGATTTCATTTCCAGGTAAACAGCACCATTCAAAAACTGAAACCCGGAAGCCTGCATAGTTACTTTTAAGACATTTTTAAGTATTATAAACATGTAGAATTACGGTTCAGTTGGAAATACCTCACTTACAAAACACATTCAAACTTTTTGTGTGTGTGTTATATTAGTGTTTTCTCTTTATGTGACATGTTTATCTGACATAAGAGACAGTGAAATTAGTGAGAGCATTGCCCCTTTAATAAGAGAGAGCGGCCAGAGTGTAGGCACTGAAGCTACGCTACATGGCTATACATACGGAGTAACTGTTGTTTGCTCCACGTAACCGGGCTAAAAACACTATTTGAGTAAATGTACACTATATTGAAAAAAAAAAATCACTGCGTTTTAATCTTCCGCTAGCAAGCCACTTTGTTTTACTTCAGTGCTCCACATACATGTCGCTCCGCCTGAAGCGCAATGATCAGCTGTTTTTGGTTTGCAGGCTTCCAAAGAGCGTTAATGTATCAAAATTTTAAAAATAGCTATTTTAACATTGAATTTGTCACAGTGTTTACTATGGATACAAGAGGGTACTTTTATGCATATGCCTATTTTTTCATGGAGTACACAGAGACAACTTAAGCAGATGGAGGCTCAACAGGTCCAAAAGAGAGCGGGGGAGAAACTTCTATGGAAACTGGAGGACAGGAGAGATCCCAAGTTACCTGTTGTGACCATGTCCCAGGGAGCTCAAGTGGGACCTTGTAAAAACAATACTCGGGGACCTTTCTGGTTCAAAGGATGCCTGCAGTCTGCATCACTCGCCAAATCACTCCCTGATGTACCCTACTGGACACTGATATTTTTTGGACCTGCTCCGTGCCTGCACTCTGGCTGCTCAGCTCCCTAAAAGGGCCAGGCAGATAAGTATCTTCTGTGGCTAATAATCAAACTATTGACAAGTACTTCATACAACCCCACTTCAAAAATACCAAACTATCCCTTTAAGAGGTCCAACTCTTCAATACAATGGCTGCTTTACTAGGAACAAATGCAAACCGCACCATCTCTCTAAAAGCCTTGTGTCACCTGCAGTTAAGCAATGTCGTCCGTCAGACCGACACTTTCACGCTGCGAGGCTTTACAACCACATCCATTCCCATGATCGCTGCTAACACATCAAACACAATATGAATTCTGCCTCGCTCCCCCCTGCACACAAACGTCGCAGCCCCTGGTTGCTACGAGCTCTTTTCATTATCGATCGGGTCATTTGTCTGCCAGGCAGATCGTCTGCTCGATTAGGATCTGTCAGATGTCAGGGAATAGCTTTTGAACGTTGCTATTTTCCACAAGTCTCACTAGAAAACAAGACTGTATTCTTCCTGGAAAACAATGCAGTGTCAAAGGAAAATGCATGTGCAGTTGGAAATGATGCGTCATAAAACTGGGTGTAGATCGGTCCCTGTGGAACAGTGCACGGACAAATGTCCAAAACAGAGGATTCCTGCAGTATGTTCATTAGTTGTTGGGGTTTATAATACACAATATATCTTCTTTCTGTCAATGGTGAACACAAACAACTGCAGAGAAATCTACAGATATGGGAGGAGGATGAAAGAGTGCGTCCTTTTGTGATTGTAAGTAAAGTAAAAGTCACTGAAATTGACTGACACACACATGCACAACACCCTTCAGCTTACACAGTTTTTACCTGGAGGAGCTGTTTAAGATAACTCAAATGCCTCAATAAATTTAACTGGATTTATAATAACTGTATCCTGCAAGTAACTAAGTCTGTTTAACGTCAGTTTATGCTGAGCGGTTTAGGAGGCATGTCGATAAATCTGATGATGTTGCACGGAGGGTGGCTGTTTTCTTCTCCTTTGTAGAAAGTTCAACTCTGTTGTTGGTCTTTCCAATATGAAAACTCTTGTTGTATGCTACATAATGCAACTCAAAACAGGTCCAGTCCTGATTCTCCAAAAACTACCTGGAGGTCAGAGATTAGAATGGACTCTCTAAAAACTTGATGTAAGGTTAGATTTGATATAAAGATCAAAATCTTTAAACTAACACGGCCACAAAACAAAAAAACTTTAAAAAAAAGTTCAAATCTTTAAACGAACAAGGCTACAATCAGTTTTGAAAAGAATACACTGGAATGCCTCACTATTGTCATGGTCAACATGTACAAACCAGAAAGACTTACAATTGAATCTTACTTCTGTGAAGATTTGAAACTAACTTTCCCCTTGCCACAAAATACCATAACGAAATCTGGTTTGTACTATTATTTAAGAAAGCTTCATATTGTAAATGCATTTAGACGAACTTAACTGAAAAAAAACTGGCATTTTAAAATGTTTTAGTAAATGTTTATAATTGATTGTGTTTTTATCATACGACATCATGTCACAGACTTATAATCATTTCACCACTGACCAACAATAAATAAGACAAATAATATTGTCAATTACATAACATTTATAACTTATACACCATGGAGGGTTGTAGAATTTCTTTCTTTTCTTTTTAGATACACATACCTGATTACAAACCTCTACTTTGCTGCTAAAATCTGGTATTTGTTTGAGCAATTTAAGTAGTATACAGTTGATTGATGGATTGATTGATTGATTGCCCACTACGCTCTGCCAATGAAAGTTGTCTGATCCAACCTCCACAATAGGGTCCTAAGTCTCTAACTAGACTCTTCTGCTCTATCTCCCCCTGGTGGTGGAACGAACTTCCAAACCCAGTAGCAGACACCTACAGTACGTACTTAATGATATTAATGATGACGATAATGATGAAGATGATGGTTTTGATGCTGAGTCAACCTCTCAAGAGCAACTGTTGTTGTGCAACGCCTGTCAGCACCCGTGTCCGATCGGACTGTCCGATTGTTCGTTTGTTCTGACTTGTTACTTATCGTTTGTTCTGCTAAATGAATTGCAGAATTGATTGGATGTACTGTCAGACAAAAGGGTGTTTGTTAAAGTTAAAATATAACATTATATAATTGCTAAATATTATTCTAAAAAGGGTGTCATCATTTTTGGGGTAAAAGAGAGGCAGACATGTTTTTAGTACAAAACAGGCACAAGAGGTACCTGCTAGTTTGAGAGATTAAATGTTCCTGCTTTTGCATTGTTCAACACTTCACTTCACACAACATAATGTGTAATCCAACTGTTTGTCTTTTTTTCTTTTTTGTTCTTGTACTCATGGATTTTAAGCAGCATTTCCATAAAATCCTCCTCCTGTACATGAACTTGCAGAGCAGAAACCTCTTCATGTTTTCTTTTTTGAACCAGAGTTCTGCGTGTTGGTTTGTTTTTTTTTGCTAACGTGTGAGTTTCTAACAAAGCAAATTTGTCAGCGAAAACTTTTTTCTGACACGTTTCACAGGAGAGGTTAGCTCGGGTTCACACGGCATCAAAGAAATCAACCGTTTGAGAGAAATACAAAATGAGTGGATCAGGAGCATCTCTCACTGTCAGATGTTCCGCATTAAACATTCAGCATTCTGCCTTGTTTTTTTTTCAACGTTTGAGGTTTGCTGAGATGTAGAATCACATCTGTTTGACATGAATCAAATGGATGAACACTGACTGACAGAAGAGGGAGGAATAAATGCAGTAATTCTCTGAAATCAAATGCTTTCACTTCACCTTTTCCTTTAGTGTGCATGTAGCCAGGATGTGCGGAAAATACATGTAAACCTTTGCACTTAAACAGCGAAGGTCATGATCAAGATGTCAGGAGCACATACTCAGGTGTTACAGTAGACCTGACTACATACGATGGGAAAGAGCTGCTGAGTGGCTGCCTGAGCTCTGATGTAAAATTCAGTTCATGAACTTTGTTATCTTGCTACTGTGAAGACGTTTTTACATGACATTATTTTTCCAAAGGGAATAAGGCGTACAGTATCTACGCAACAACATCTTCACCAACGAACTGCAGATGTTAACGTGCAGTGTATGAGCACTGTACATCTGAAGGTTATATGCTGAAGGAAAAAGTAAAGCAGCTGCCTCTCTCTCATTTCTCGGAAAGTAACAACGTGCACGCTGCTGCTTTCAGGCTGTTGGAGGGTGTAGAGCGGGTTTCTGAAAAAACTGTCTGCATCTGTTACCTAAAAAAAAAACGTTTGGTATGATAATGTTTTCTATGTAAGTGACATGCTGACATAAAAATTAAAATGCATGAACTGACCTAAGGCAATTTTAGCCACAGCCAGAATTTTTGCTTTTCCCTTGCCATCTAGTCAATACCTTGTCATTCCCACTGACAGGAGGATCTGGAATATATTTGTATGTTAAAAAAAATTGAAAGAATATATTATCCCAAACTGCAAAACTGCAGAAAAAGTAGGTGTATAACAAATGAAGAGGTTGCCCAACAATAAGTAACAGAAAGGAGATACAATCACTCGTCACAGCAGGAAAAACACGGACATGAGGTGTAAAGAATAGTGAGATTGTTGACTGACTGAACACACATGGTGGTGTTATCACAAAACTTACATAGATTACAGGTTCATGAGAATAGGACTGACTCAGACTCAGTGACCTTGGCATTTGACCCTCATGACCAAAATCCAATAGGATTGTCCTTGAGTGAAGAAGGACAATTGTGTATAATTCCATGACTGTCCCCATAGTACAGGTCTCCCAAAGATATCCCATTCGAGAGTACTGTATGGAAATTATGGACAGAATAGTGTTTGCCCAGAAAGTCATAATGTTACAAAGAAATATACCTTCAAGTATTTTTTTATGAACATTTTGAACAGTGGCACATTTCTTGGAGCAGATATAGTATAGGACACTTGAGCAAAGTATACAGAAATACAACCAAAAATGTACAATCATTCCCATTATCATTGTATTGTCACTTTGATTTCTCATGTAGCCAGAATTGACCCCGCTGCCCTCCTCCAGGCATTCATTCATCCCAACCTGTGCTTGTAAGATGAAATCCTAATCACTTCATCGGTCCATTCGATCGTGATGGGACACCTAGAGTTCTTCCAGTTTTACAGTACGAGTCTTGCAGCTGTATTAAATTAAAACTTTTAAAATACTTAATTTGTTTGTCAAGTTAATTAGGTATATTGTTCTTTCACCAAACGGTACTGTATATTCATATTGTGATATATAATATTAGTATACAGTACATTACATGGCTATGAACGTTTTGGAGAGATCAATGTGACCTCTGAACAACTCATTTCAAACTGTTTTTTTTTTTAAATTCAAAGTAGATGTATACCAAACATGTGATGTTTGTGTCTTTTGTGCGGGGAGACTGAGGCATAAAAGTCTCAGACATGTTTTAAATGTGTCATGCACCAAACGCATAGTGAGCTTAGCCACTCTGTTCTCTGTGTGGTATAATGAGTCAGTGCTCTATATCCCAACTTAACTAAACTGTGTCAACAGTATAATCAAGAGAAAACAGACCCCAGCTCTTAAAAAGCTTCTAGCCTTGAGTCCTCAGAAACATCTTAACATAAATGCCTTGTTTAAAGGCCCCTTTCTTGAATACAGATGAGGGATTATGCGGTAAAGCATAGTATAATATACTTTATGCTGTACTGCATTTTGGTTTAAAGTTAATAAACATAGACACGTGACATCATGCTCTACACATCTTGCATTGAACTAATAAACAAGAAGAAAAAGGAAACTGAGCAGATCTAAGTTGTTGCCTCACCCTTTGATTCGCCGTCTGAGTCAGAGGAGAAAATCCAAGGTTGAGGCTCTCATGCGCCTCACCCTTCTCCTCCTCTGCCCTCTCCTCCTCTTCCTCTTCCCGCAGGAGGTGGAAGAAGCTCTGGCCTCACTTAACTGCTGATGCCAAACACCTGCAAATCAGAGAGCGATACAAGTGGATGTCATAAATGCAAGGCATTATTAATGATATATGTTCCCTTTCCAAACATCAAAATTAAGGGAAGGACAAAACAAAACGTCAATCCTACACATTCATCTCATAATATATTGTCGAAGCTGATGAGTTTCATTCAAATGTGCTTTGCAATGTGCACTGTAAATCATCTAAATCAGAGCATACCAAAGCAGCACACGGGGACAAATGACACCGTACTAGAGCATTATGGGGAAAACGTGTTACGTCTGGCCAGATTAATGGCTTAATTAAGATGGTTTAGCTTTCAACCGTAACCTTTCCTCAAATACTGTTTGCTTACTTTTCTCATGCTGCATGAGTAATTACCTTTACATTAATTCTCGGGTGGAAAATTAAAAGACACGCTCACAGCATGTCGAGGTGACTTTGTCAAGGGAGCGGGCGAGGGAGCTCACCTCTGTGTTTCTTAATTATTTTTGCATCATGAGGAGTACGTGGGAAATCGAGGCAGAGAAAAAACAGGTCAAAGAGCACACCACCTCAAAGCTCATTATTATGAGCTGGATGGTATAATGGAGGTGATTCACATTTGTCTTCTGATTGATTAGCTCAGACTGGATATTCATGTGGATTCGGTCATTTGATTCTCTGCGGTTAGGGTGTGGGGGGTGATTCGAAAGAAATATATCAAGGCTCTAATTGCTCCCACATGACATGAATGAAGTCTTGGGTTCAGCTTATGTAGATGTTCTGGATGTTGAGGTAGATAAGCAGTCATCAAGAGTTAAAATAAGACTCCTACTCTGAGATAAGTCATCATCACATTATATTTAAAAGGCAATATCTAGAACATTTAACGACAAAGAAGAAGAATTTGACTCCAGTAAACTGAGATCTCTGTGTACAAACATTAAAAATACATATTAAACTAATATACAAGCCTATATGACGTAATCGTGCAGTGGTGAGGAGTGCAAAGGATGCTAAAAATAGACATGATAATTACCGTACATTGATAATTACATCAGATGGGTTGACAAGAGGTCAATAGTTTTTACAGTATTTACATCAAGGCAGTGTACATAGATTGATGTCAGCTGAAGAGGATAATAATACAGGAACATTGAACATTGAATACAGGAAATATGGGTTGTCTTACACTGGAGACAAAAAGGGGGACACAAATCCTCAGTGTGTTGTGTGCTGGGAATGGCTGGCACATGGAAGCAAAAAACCATCCAAACTGAAACAGCATTTAGAAAGAAAATACTCTGCTTATAAAGACAAACGTGTTCACCACTTTCAAAGACGACGGTTGGCTTGGCCCTAAAAGGACTCTTAGGATATAACTCTCTCTGAGTCCATCCACTCTGCCAGGGGACAAATATACTTCAAAATGAGCGTGGTTACATCTAGGAACACAGTTTCTATTTCTCTTTATAAATAACTCAAATGCAACAGTAGCAGGTTCAGTTGCTCAAAATAGGAAGAAATCAATTAATTTGGTTTACTTGACATACGTTTGCTAACCCAGTTGTCGAGAACAACTTAAATTGAATGAAGCCGTGCTTAGAATTTCCTGACTGTAAACAAGATTGAGGATCAGACCCAGTGACCCGACCTTACAGTACCAATGCGACCTTTCTTTTCCAGGAGACCTCGCTATTTTGTGAGGGTGAAAACAGAAACGCAAAGCACAAACTGCTGCATATGTTCCCACCCTCGGCTGCTCCAGTTCTTTATTTGTTATCTAGTGAGCAGCTGGCTGGTAGTATTTCGCCCACAAGTGGAGCCAAGCACTTCAGCCTAGGAGGGGGGGCATGGAGCACTTGTGTTCCAGCATGTTAATTTGGCTCAGATCAGAGATACACCGAGTGCACCAGTTTAGCTGGGAGGCATGTCTGTTCCATTTGCATACCACCACACCCCTGATATTACTTATTAATCTTTAGTTGTGACATCTACGTCCAAAATGCAGCAGTCTTAATTAAAGTGTGTTTCTATCAGCATCGCTAATGACTCGTAGCTTCAAATGTGCAGAAGTTTTTTCCCTGGAGTGGCTGCAGGCTGCCAAGAGTGTAGGAGGTTGCTCAGTGACCTTGCCTTAGACGTGACTAATTTCTCTAGCTCTTTGTGCTAAAGTGACTCTTTACTTCAGTTCTGCTTTTTTAAAGTTATTTATATCTATCTTCTAAGTGGCAAACAAGTGGGTGTCTTTTTTCCTTATGTTAAAATGCACAATATGTACAAATGTTTGTGACAACAGAGTGCAACATGAAAGCTGTACAATCATATTTTGAAGAGCAAAGGGTGGTGCGGGAGATAGAACAAAAACTGCCGATTCAGTGACAGGCTGCAATATTTGGTGTGACAAGAAAATATAAGGCATTGTCAAGAAGCAATGTATCATCAATACACAAACACACAATGAAACTTTTGTGCTGGAAAGCATAGAACCCCATTACGCCTTTTTTTTTTCCATCACCGCCATCTGTCCTCTCAGTCAATAACAAGTTATTTTTCTTTGTGGGGGTGAATCATGACCACAACCGGAGAGTGGCTTGAAAAGCTTTTTAAAGATGACAATGCTTGGACTTAATTGGTGGTTTTGAAATCTAGACATTTGAGTGGACAGGTTTTTACTTTACATTTCATATTATGGTTAGTCGCTGGGTGGCAGCTTGTTTCCAGGCAACAAAAGAGAAAAAGGGTTGTTGGAATCTTGACAGTGAAGTTGTGGCTCTAATGTGAATCTACTCAATGTCCTTGAAGTAACATCAGCATAAATTCCTGTATGGACATTTTTTTAATGCAGAATAAGACTAGTTGGGAAGCATTATCTGCCAGCAACAATGTGATGAGCAATAGGACTCCAGGAGTGTTGACAAGAAAGACCAGGTTGTTTCATGTCAACATCACCAGAGACAAATGGCAGACTGCGACATCACAAGCTGGCGCAGTCATAAGTGACAGAGTACCACAGGCAAGGGTAAGAGCCAAAACAATGACTGGGCTTTGGAGTGTCTACTGAGACAAAACAGAAACGCAACAGTATAATATATGTACTGTATATATAGCTGCAGAACGGCTTATCACTGGCTTAGATAGAGGTCCTGCCTGGAGACTACCAAAACCAGCAAGAGATATTCCAGTATCCTGGACGGCATAGCGCTGCAATGCTCCTATGTAGCAGCATCTGTGAGCGATGCAGCGGCATGTTTGACATCCATACACGCTATGAAGAGTAGATGGGGGTCCCTCCCCGAGATAGTGAACCCTCGGCAGCCGGCAAAGGTGGGACGCGACATCCCTGCCTTTACTGCCACTTCCGTTCTCCAGAGCTACGACATTCATGGAGGAAAAAGTGGCCGCTAGCTACACACCCACAGGCGCACTCTGATGGTTAGCTTGTTAGGCAGAAAGACTGGGAACAGGTGAGGGTACGCCAGGACATGAAAACCCCCACCTGGAACACCCACTTATCTTGACCAAAAAGATGAATAGACCTTAACAGTCCTAAGTTCCTGACAACAGACAACCACGGTCTGTGACTACCTTGACTGCTGCGTCTGTGAACTGTTCAGTGGTAATCCAATGTAGGGTCGGCTGAGCAGCTCAGTGATCTTCAGGGAGAAGAAAACTGGACTGCCTATTGTGTCAGGGGCATTTATAAATGAGGACGGGCTGGTCCTTGCAATATAGATGATTGGTCTGTCCCCTGACGACCTAACAGTAAAGAAGTTGTTATGTCACACACACTAAGTATGTAAAAAGAGAGGAAGAGTAAAGCAATTCAAAATAAGGCCAAAGAGCCAGTTGGACTATCTTTTAGCACTGGGCTGTTGTGATGTTAAAAAGTGAAAGTAACAGAATCTTGGATGGTTCCAGGAATATTCTACAGCCTGCGCAAAACTAAATGTAAGGGTTATTACATTTTTTTTTTCGATAACAGTACAAATATTTTACTTGTGATTAAACTGTGGTGGGAAATATATACCGTAAAGAGCTGCAACACTCAAAGGTACATATTGAAAAACACAGGGCTTGTTAAGAGCCTATATAATCAGTATACTGTGTGCAGTTTAAGAACAAAGAAAAATCAAGTGGAAAGCTTAAAATTGTGTCCCAATTTCCAACTCATCTTTAAATAGAAAAGATAATTATTACAACTGTTTTTTTTTGTATTTTGGGTCCGCCTAATTTATGGGACAAATCCCTGTCTTAAAGAGGATTAAGGCCATTTGAAATACATTCTACAATATTATAACAGTTATGTATTTCTTTTTGTTTTTATGTGAGATTATTAATATATATATATATATATATATATATATATATATATATATAATTATGATCTTTTTCTCTGAATAACCCTTCAATATCTTTTTCCACATGACAATATGCTCTTTAGTACAACCTCTCATGAACACTTATCCAATTAAAAAAGTTATTTTCACTTAGTTTAACATCATGGTTATGTAAGCATTTTTACTTTGGTCACCAGAAGAAAAATATACCTTGTGAGATGATGATTTCATCATGACATGAATATTTTAATGTTTGGACTAGCTGAAAAAGAAGTCGCTACATGTTAAATATTTCCACTTTTCTGCCTGAGCCCAAAAACAAAACCCAGCTGATCAAGTATGAGAGGTTTTTGCTCTGACCACAGAAGCAGTGAGATGCTTGAACGTTGGACATGTGAGCTGACAGAAAGTTGGCCTGCCATTTGCCCTAAAAGGCATCACAGCCCCGAATTATTACTACTGTATTCACTTGGCAGGATAAACAGCCACAATTCATCTGGGGGTTATTTCCTCCTGTGAAAATGGCAACCTTTCCCCACAACACCTGAATGAATAATTCAACACTCTGCGCTCTATCAGAGGCTGTCAGAAATGTCAGCCATTTGGAAGTACCCTTGGCTGCCCCCAGAGGATGTCGTCTCTACACCCTGTGGTGGGGTTATGGGGTTGTGCACACACACTACCAACACACACATAGGACCAAATGCCACGGCTTCTTTCCAGCCAGGACTCCAGTGCCTGCAGGACACAGTCTCACTGAGAGCTGAGCACACCTGCGGCGGGCAAACAGTTGAAGCTTTTGCTTTTTCGTCAGCTATTTGTTAAATTGGACTTTTTTTCATAAATAGCTTCTGAAGCCCTTATCGGAAATTGCAGCTAGCCATCACATTTATTTACAGAGAGGATTAATTCTATATGCTTAACTCTCTCTTGGTGTAGCATAGGGGGGAGAAGTTGGCTCTTGCAAACTCTGAAAAAATATGTGCAACAAAATATAGACATAAAAAAAAAAAAAAACACAAGAACAAGCAACTGTTATGTTTTTCTCTTTGGAACTCAGAAAATAACAAACATAATAGACTGCAATGACTTATAAAAGCTCCACAAGTGAGATATGACGATGTTTCAGAATAAATTGGATAACCGAGTGTGAGGAGTATAAATATGGATTTGATGATTAACCGTCACACCTTACTTTCTCCTGTGGAATCTGGAGGTTTGCTGTTAACGGCTTGGTCGACTATCTTTGCTGGGTCGCCTGTAGTTGCCTCCAGACCATGAGTCAGGAGGTAAGGCCACATTAGCTCAGAATATTATATAATATATGGATAGTCATGTGGACTTATCTTCTGTTTTTTTTTACCATTACCAAAAATTAAATAGAATTCAATTCAAGTAATAAGATGTCAAAGGGAGGTTGCAGGTATGAAGCCATTCAAAATGTATCCATTGAACTGTCTTGACCCTGTGAGAGGTGAGTTGCTACGAGGTCATGCTGTGCAGCTGAGAGCTGTTTAAACTTACAAAGCTTTATGTAAAACTGTAAGATTCAAAGATTTTCAGACACCAAATATGGCTTCTTTTAAAGAGAATAAAGCAAATAAAGCACTCGAATATCCCTAAATTAGTCAGGATGTGGGTGGCTATGAAAACATGGAGTCTTGATAAATCTTAAATGAAGAGCTGGGAAAGCTTAATACAAATAAATATGTTTCTATTACAAGTTATTTCTAGCCTTGAAGCCATCAAAAAAAATGGACAAACTGCATGTGAAGAGGTTAAAGTACAATGAGTAACATTTAATACTGAACCTTTGGTGGTTAAAGCAGTTCAAAATGCTTCTCCACAAAATGTCATGCCTTTTCCAGATTTATGGCAAAGCAACAGATGTACTGGACAACCATCGAGCTGAGCTAAAATCTGCGAGGTGAAACATCCAAAGGACAAGAGAAGGTGCCGGAGGGCATGGAAATGCCACGGCCGTCATATTTCACCCCGAGGCCTCCCCTCTCTGCTAAGCCCCACCGTCTCTCTTCATCTTCCTCCTCACCCTCCTCCTCATCATCATCCCCTTGTCCCCACGTGCTTCTGCTGATGGATGAGCTCATTTGCTGCAAATCTCTTTCGAGTCAAACCGGGACACTGTTGTAGCCTTTCTGTTACTTCAGCGGACACACAGAATAAGACACCTCAGCATTGAAATGCTTTCTGTCTGTACCGATTTGAGAAAATGCATCGATACATCAAAAACTTAGTCTTTTTTTTTTTTAGCCTTTGTATTTCTACAAGCACCCAGGAGAAATACTTACACACCAAACAATGTTGTCAGTATTGTATTTGTCTTAACAGCACCACAGAGAGCTCAATGAAAAGCATTGTTAATGCAATAACATAGAACAGGAAACTGCACAAGATTATATTGCCTTGTTTTCCCTCCTCAGTGATTTACAGTATAGGAGGTTATTCTTGTTCACTGTAGTCAGAGAGAAGTATCTGGCAACAGGAAAAACTAAAAAAAATTAGCAAATGTATTTCTCCTATATAGCATTTTTCTAAATTCAAGCATCACTTTATATTGTTTCAGACTCTTTGTTGGCTGCAATAACTTGTAACATTCCAAAATTTCCATAGATAAGACACTCGATCCTGATGTGTCAGTTTTGATACGGGCCACGCATCTATTCGCCGACCAGACAGCCTGCCTCAGCATCTGAGCCAGCCTCACAATAACTATGATGAATGCAGTGTCCACAGGGACAAACCAGCCGTTTGACACTTCATCCCCCTTGATGCATGAGCTGCTAATATTGCGCAGATTTGCGGCAGGCTGCTTGAAGCCTTGTGAATGGCCTTCGTTGAAACCTCCCCTGTGCACAGGTGACTGCAATCATCTTACAAATGGCAACAACTTTCTTCAGATGCATTTGTTAGCAGGAACAGGCACAGATGGAGCATCTGAGTTGATTAGCGAAACTGACTTAAAAGATCCTCAAATCTTACTGATGGTCAAAGTAAACTGGGTCATGATTGTGTTTCCCATCTATAACTTTGAGTTCAAAATGTCTCATCTGGGCTGGAAAATTGTATTTAAGACACACTTGATGTGCATGAGTGCAGAGAAGGGTCAGTGCCGATTAATAAAGTGAAGATGTGGCTGGACTTGTGGGTTGGTGTGGGTGGAAAGGAGGGTGAGATAGAAGCCATGCCATGAAATGAAAGGGATCACACACACACACATACACAGAAATATATGGAAATATCGTTTGAGAGGGGCATTAGCAGTTCAAGGGAGGAAAAGCAAGAGAGACAGGGAGGAAGACTTTCTGATCTTTAGCAGCTGCCAGATGGGATGAGGATGAGCTACAAATAAAATATAGCAGGGTGGAAAGAGAGATTTTGAATTCCTTCAAATAAACTTTTTGTTTCATTTTATTTTTCAAGATGTATAAAATTCCAGTTTTAACTTTAAAAAACTTTCAATCCTTTTCAGGGGTTGGATCTTTCAGCTCAGAGCAGATAGTCTTGTTTGTTCATTTAAACGCAAAGGGACAATCTGTAGGCTAATGTATAGGCTATATGACTGACCCATTGTAGTTTAGCTAATGTATGCTAACAACTGATGTGCATAAGCCTACCTTTGACATGTCTCATTGTCACAATAATCACGCCTACTGATCTAGTTTCCTCATGTGGGTGCTTCTCTTGGTCCCCAGGGCGCTTCCAAGTATCCTCAGCCGACACAGTTGCTGCTCTTGTCAAGACTGAGCCGGAAGACTCTGCCGACTTGCAACTCGGACGTCCAGTAGCCTAAAGCATAGTTTCCGATCGTTCAACCGAAACAGTCTTTAATGTTCTAAAAAAAACGCGGATAAACCGTCTCTCGATTATTTATGATACACCTGCTGTAGGTTAGAAAATGAGACTAGGTTATATTAATATTGACATGTCAAACAAACAGATTCGCATACAAAAGTCTACAAGTCGCCAAACGTTATCTCGCGTTATTTGCCCTAAGTCTTCGTTCCCATGGTAACGATTCAAAAGCCTCAGCCCAGAAGTGAAACTTTCGCTAGAAGGCTACATGGGCTACCTATTCTCTACCTTAAGAGGCCACTTTTAGCCCGATTATTATATTTGGGGTATTATTAAGATAGGCTAGTAATTGGCTGAAATTTTATAATGATGTTATTTAGGTTAATTAAATAATCTTGCCTATTGTGAAAACACCCACTTATAAAACAGTTGGTTAAAAGGCTAATTTGTGTGATAGCCTAATGTTACATAAATACAACAGGCTATTTATATTACAAACTAATCAAAGGTTGTAAAGTTTTATCTGTTTTATTAGATTTCTATTAAATGGTCAAAGTAGCCGTTCACAACAGTTTTGCTTGATATTTGTCTTTTTAGCTTTTTATGATTACGCACATATGCTATAGGATATAGCCTAATTATTTCTTCTAGTAAAGCCATAGACTGTAGGCTACATTTTATTGGACGACGAAGCCTGAGTGATGTCACCCATCTGTGGGGGCTTTGGAACCTGTCGGTTGCGATAGTGTAGCCTAATGGATTTTCCCCTGAGATTTCCATGTTAGAGGTAGATGGTGAAATAACACACACGATAAAAACAATGAATTATTCTAAAACATAACTATGCAACTCAAAAGAGTGTCATTGGGCTACAGCCTATAAGCAACAACTTTGATAACCCATTAGCTACAACAAGATCACATTGTATTGGCTAAGGATTCACGACTTTCCAACTGTGTTGTAATAAACTTTATATTAGATTATAGCCAATTATTATAGGCCAGTGAATGTAATAGCAATAGGTAGCTGAATGCTTGTGTTTGCTTTTGTCTGACCATACTAATGTGTTATTAAGTACAGTGTGTGGTTTAGCTGAGAAATGTGACCAGATTTATCCATGGATTTTCACAGTTCATTGTCTTGATGATAATGAATTGTCAGGTAGGCTACTCTTACAGCAGTACCACATCAAACAGTATGACTGCTCCCCACCTGTGACGTTTGAGGAATATATGATAATAGGAAATGCACAGGTGAAACTGACATGAAAAATGGCTCTGTTAATGTGTTCCAGTAAGCTTTGACAGTGTGACAGTGACATTAATGCACATTATCAAGACCCTCAAACTAAAACACCGATTCATCTATTGATTCAGCAATCATTCACTTTTTTAGTTATTGTATTTTTCCTCTCATTGTGACTGACACAACAATGAATGCCTCGGCTGCATTAAGTTGTTTTTATCACAGATTTATATCAATTAGCACCGAGATTATGATGTAACGAAATAGGTGAAACCATCAAGCCAATCTAAATAGTATGACTTTATTGACATTGGCAGAAGTGAGACAATGCTTTTGTGATAGGTTTAGCCAAAATCCACACAAAAAAGAGATAATGAATCAAATCAATAATAATTTCCCCACAGTCCACATCTATCGTTTAATGCTCCATCTCTCCAGAATCATTACAGTCTATGCAACTCTCAAACTGTGAATTGTGAAAATGAATGTGTTCAATTAACATTTCTTCTCCACACACAAAGGGAAGGATTTTTAAAAAAAAAAAAAAGGACTTCATCCTGCAACCAGAAAAAGAAGTAGTCTCTGATTAGAAAATCTTTGCTACATAACCAAACATTATTAATAGAACTGCATTTGTAATACAGATGTTTAGTTTAACATGTCTAAATGTTTTAGTAACTT
Organism: Labrus mixtus; assembly: GCF_963584025.1. Lineage (NCBI taxonomy): Eukaryota > Metazoa > Chordata > Actinopteri > Labriformes > Labridae > Labrus > Labrus mixtus. The sequence goes on from NC_083616.1 coordinate 18,479,988, forward strand.
AAAGGAGTAATCAGCTGTCATTTGACTTGGCTCCATTTTTTCTTTCTTTTATTATTTCATTGAAGCTTTTCTTTCCGTGTTCACTTTTATCATTTCAGATGGTTAAATATCTTTGTGCCGCAAGAAAATCTAATCTTATTTGGATGCACTGGGAAAAAATAAATATGGCATTTTTGTTCTTGCAATATCTTTGGTATTTCTAAAAGCAAAATGAGTATAGTGCCTACCTATGGTCATATACTATTTCCGAGGGCTGTACTTAATAGGGGACAGACCATAATACCTCTGGATAAGACAACAATCATAGCAACAAAACAAAGCTGTGAGGCTTCCAATTCATATGGCCTTTGGTTCCGAATAAAACACAAATGTATACAATGAGATGAATAAGTGGCCAACTACTACTGTCCAGTTTATTCAATACTGTTTCAGAGGTTTTCACATGAGCAGCAGCCGTCTTTGTTTTTTTACAGAATGCTAACTAAACAGCTCATAGAACTCGTATACAACATGAGCAAATATGTCTTCTTTCCCAGCAAGGTTAGGTATTTGAGGAAAATTTTATTTATATTAATCTGTCAATGTTTCGCAATAATCGCCATCAAAAAAGGAAATAAGTTTAATATTTATGCTCTGATTTATTTCAAACTTTCCTTTTGAAGCAGCTCCTGCTGAACAACATGAACATGACACACCATGGACAAACTTGACTTTCTTGTTAACCTGATGGATGGTTTAAACAGAAGACCCAACTAATCTTTGGGGCAACTAAAGCGGTAGCAAAGAATCCCAAATTGAACCTCTCGCACCACTGACAGAATCCGCGGCTGAGGATTGACACAACGCGTCAGAAACATCGGTTCAATCTGTTTTGTGCTCCAATGGACAGTACACCAAAATCTCAGGGCACACGGCTCTAAAAATGAAACAGTGACAAGTCTGTCACACTTGATAAAGGAGGGGACAATAATAATCCTGTTGAAACTGCACAGCGAACAAAAAATGGAGTGGAAGAGAGCTTTGCACACTCAGTACACACACACATACCACTGACACTCTCAGATAACACAAACAAAAAAAAAAACCCATTCTGGGTCCTTCTCAGCGTGTAGTAGAAGTATTTCATGCTCCAGACAAACGGCTTCTACTGTGTGTCCTTTGAGGGGTGAAACACAGAAGGGAAGGGACATCATCACTGACTCATGACAAGACTGAGGAGTCGAGTCACTGCTGACAGAATACAGTTCACTGGGATGTGAGAGGAACCGTCTTCAGGGAAAAGATGCAACAGTTCACACACATAAAAGCTTCGACCAACTGCTTGCCATTTTGCAATTGTGAGCTAAAAAGTTATAAATACAACTAATTAGTCTGGTAACTATTTCAGGCCAGCAAGAGGTAAAGTCCTCCCATCCACACCCATCAACCCATGCTCACACACCCTTCTCATCGACATGAGTGTGTAAGTGCTGAACAGACAGAAGCAGTATATAAAGCCCCTGAGAGAACTCTCTGTCTCATCATTCTTAGCTTTGGGGTACAACACTCATCCCTCACTCATGCTGAGGTTTTAATTGCAGAAATTTAAGTGAGTAAACCTTAAATAGTCCAGAAGTCATTTGCTTACTATCGTCATAAAAGAGCTGCCATTTTTCAAATGACTCAATAGGTTTTTTTCCCCTGTATTTTTTTTTTTTCTAGAAAAATGAGTGGGCAGGAAAAGACGGAGCAGTCATGTGGGCAGTACGGCAGGGACGCCCCCTGGTACCCCATGAGAAAATGGTGGCAGTCCAGCCGTCTTTTCAGTCAGGATGTTGGCCTGCCTCCTTTCCTGGAGCCTCGAGACCCTAAGTGGGTGGATGTGGAGCTGCTCCAGAGGAGTTTGGCAGCCTCTTCCTGGCCAGGGTACATACCCGCTCCCCTGTTTGTGCCCTACATCTCTGCTGCGATGCATCATCCCAGGCAGGAGATGAGTAAGGAGCAGTACAAGTGGCAGGTCAGCCTGGACGTGGCTCACTTCTCCCCCTCTGAGATTAGTCTCAGCGTCAGTGACGGATTCCTGGAGGTTGGAGGTACAGAACACTAATTTGCTCATGGCTCTGTTAATTAAACAGTTGGTTAAAGTTCACTTTATTAAGACTGCTAATTACTTTTATACACAAGATAGTTTCTTCTTGCATTGAAGTATTAATAATCTGGTTTATCTAATATTTTTATCCCAAAGAGTAACACAGTTATCTAAATAGACTTCTTCCACAGTTCAGAGAATAAATCCCTTGAAACTGAACGAGGACGGCGAGGAAGCTGAATGTAACAAAATTAGAACGCTGCTTAAATAATGTGCCCTGGGAAATCACTGCTCTGTGTCAGAAATTAATTTCTGCGTTGAGTGGTTTTCACTGTGTTTCCTGATTCCTCTGTGTGTCCTCACATTCCTCCCCATAAACGGTAATCCATCCCCAGGGAAACATGAGGAGAGGCCAGATGAGCATGGATTTATTGCCAGATGTTTTACAAGGAAATACAGGTATGCAAAGTAAACACTGATCTAAATACAGACAAAGAAATATATCCACTTTTTGAGCCTTTACAAACACCAGTCAGCATTGGAGAATGCAGCACTAAAGGTAAGTCCTTTTAACAGTTTCCAGTCTGTAATGTGCTCACTGAGCTGAAAAATTAGATATCATGTACATCAGTGTCAGTATTTGAAAACACGGCCACTTTGCATGTAAAGACATGGTGAACAGAGTTCTGTCTTTTTCAGGCTCCCGGCTGAGATTGATGTTTCCAAAATTGCATCCACACTTTCTGTTGATGGTATCCTGACTGTGGAAGCTCCAGTTCCTGAAACATCTGTTCCTGCAGTCATCATTATACCCATAAAGGTGACTAAACCTGGAAAATACATTTTTAAAGGAATATATAGACACTTTCATGTATAGCTTCACTTGCTTTCTTTAAGAGTTGAATGAATGTAAATGTTGATCTATAAACATGAAACAAGTTAGCATAGCTTAGCATAAAGAATGGCGACATATTGAAACAGCCTGCCTTAATCTCTTCAAAGGAACATCTGCTCTATAGGACCACTAGACCTTATTAACACCTTATATTTAGGGAATATCTAAGAAAAAGTGGGCATATCTGAACTGACATCATCCATTTGTTAAAGGATGACTGTTTTGAAGCCCCAAGTTTGGCATTTGGCTGTCTCTGTCTTTTTTTTTGTTGCCAGAAGTTGTGGGACCTTGTTTTTTTAAAACAGACATCATGCTGCATTAAAGACTTGAAACTTGTAATGAAGGCAATAAACTCGGCTTAAATTGTATAAATCATATGGTTTCTATAAATATTTTTGTGTAGTTGCTCCCTACGGGCCTATTGAAATAATGCAGATGTAAGGCCCTTCTGTATAATCTTCTTTTTTTTAAACTAAAGGCTTCATCCACTTCATTCATACAGGGTATGATAAAAAAAATATTTATTTAACCCCAACAGAAAGAGTGTAATAACAACAAGTTACAGGGTTACAGACTATTTATTGGCCTCTCTTCAACAACACGTGAAACCCTTTTCGAATTTGTTGGGTTTAATTAGTGTGCCATAAAGGTGTTTTTTTTTTTTTTATCTTCAACGAGCCAGACTAGTGGCCTCCACCCTTTTCCAGTCTTTAGCTAAGCTAAGCATTCTGAAATACTTATCAGACATGTGAATGGTATTCACCATTTAATTCACCAAAACAAGTAAACACATTTTCCAAAATGCCAAACCATTTATTTTAAAGGATTTTGCGGTGGACAATATCTCCTGATTGTTACCATTTTCAATATCCTACCAATGAAAGGACAGCCATGCAATTTCAGTAATTAGGTGGGGCATGAAAGGGGAGGTAGCTAACCTTTAATTAGAAAGAATAATTTATTACATTGATGACATTTTCTACACATTAATGCTCTATTACAGGTAGAGATGGAGGCAGCAGGAGAAATAAAGGAGCAATATGAAGCTCCTGATACAAACCCAGATAACAGCAGAGCACCAGAGGACCCAGACAGTACGTGTGCAGAGGATTATGGGGATGAGTCTCCAGTAGAGGTCCGTGGTGATCAGGCACACCCAGACAGCTCTGCTGCTGGATTTCAACAGCATGAAGAGAGGAAGGAACAAGAGAAGGAGACCCATGAAAAGCCACCTGGAATATCCCACCCTTCAGAAGCTGCAACTGGCGAAAGCACAGAGAGTGTTCCAGATTCTTTAAAGCACCATGAAGACCCTGAAAGCCAAGCGCACCCAGACAAAGACCTGTCCAAACAGCAAGAACACAAAGAGCCAGACCTGGATGAAGAGATCCAGGTAATGGCAGGCACAGAGGAGGCTGCTGTGGAAATGATTCATCCCGAGGAACCAGAGCTGGGCAAGGGTCCACCGAGCAAGGTCCTGAGCCAGCAGCTGGAGGCTCCTGACATAAAACAAGAACACACTAAGTAGAAATGTGAAAATCTTAAACAAATTCAAATCTCATACCGATAAATAGTTGCATGGCCTGCTTAGTTACCTTGTGCTATTTCTACAAATGCATTAAGTGGATAGAATTAAAAATCATATAATCATGCTGTCTTTGGAGCTCCAATAAAGCAAAAAGCAAATGAAAATGGTAAATATTGTGTCAGTGAGACTCATTATTTCCTCATGCTTTTACCTCCTATCTTAATTACAATGCATTGTGGTTGCAACTGTTGTAATGAATAAACAATCACATTCAGGAACACCCTATTCATAATTACCTCTGAAAATATGTGAGAGCAAAATTAAAAAAGAGATTAATTTCCCTGCTGTTTCAACTAAGAGGTTTTGACATTAATCAGATACTATACGTTTGCACAGCTGTGCATTAGTCACTTCTACATGAGTAACTTGCCCAAGGAGAAACTGGCCTGATTCCAATGATGCTGTTGCCATGGCAGCTCAAGTCCACACTTACCGTCTAATACCAATAAATACAACACTTTATAATAGCGAGAATATCACACAATGCGGTGCCGTTGCAAAGCCAAGAACTGTGAAAGCCCTTTGTCGTTTTTATCGAGCAACTCCAGTTTGGAAACTTAAATTCAAACTGATCATCCCTTTTGATTCCAATACACAGAGATTATTTTGCATCACATGACATGCAATGGAACCACCCCAATTTTTGCACTTGTAAACAAAAGGTCTGGCAGTGTTGCCTTCCTGTGGTCCAATCTCACCCAGCACTAAACCCTCTGTTAATCTGCTGCCCAATTCATACTGTTACTCAACAATAACACTACGGGATCCCTGGAACCAGGCCTTTGAGTGGCAAGGTTCTCAATGAAAAGACACAGATGTTAAGACACACTGCAAGATTGGCTGGACAGTTTTATTGCATCAGCCGATACAAAGACATCAGCAGAAGAGGAGGGAAGGGAATTTACGTCTTTGGCATAAAAATCAGTCTGTCCTCTCCAACAGTCATGCAGCTGTCCTTCTGAATGCTCAAATAGAAAAGAAAATTCAAACCCTATTTCAAAACCATGAACACTTCAGACTAATATTCATAATGATTTGTCACATATTACAGTATATTTACAATAGACATGGTAGATAACATATTAATGCACACAATTCACCCCCTAATGAAGACACAAAAGACTTTTGTTTCTTGTCAGTTTAAAGCAACCATATGTAACTTTTCCACTTTTAAATAGAAGTTTCACATGTCTATTCAATTGCACAATAACTTTCAACAGGGCCCACTGTGTTGCCTGATCGCTTGTTTTCTGCAGTATGCAAATTTTGCAGCGTGCTGAGGTCATCTTGCGAGAATTGCATAGGGCCTTGGCACTAGTTCATACACAAGTTATGTCTCAGGTTTGCAAACAAATAAATAAATAAATCCATCTTACGACAAACAGTTGTCACTTTAGCTTTAAAGTTTGGGACCTTACAAACTAATTACCCTCTCCAATGTAGCCTTTAAGCTACGGCCTTTAGATATCATGATAACACAATACTCCACCTGCAAACAGTCCGCAAACAACCGGCTGAAAATGCTTGCAGAGTCATATTTGGGCAAAAGACCATTGATTTCACTGTGCCTTGTCAGTCAGCATGGTTCTCTTCCATAGCTTCAAACAACATGTTTGCTTATGACAGTGCAGTTGCTCTCAGAGACTTTCAGAGGGCACTAAAGCACTCCAAACCAAATTCCTACATATAGTTGCTTTAAGTGACATTCATTAACTCAGAAGAGCAACAACTGTGACACAAGAGGTCAAGGCACTCAAGTCAAATAAGGCACATTATTATTATTATTATTTTTTTAAATCAAATACAATATGCTTGACATAAATACTGTTCAACTGGATTCATTGCATATTATTAGGAAACAGGTTTACAATTTTTAAAAATTGTATTAAAATTGAAATTAAAACAGTAACTCGCTGTAACTCAGTATGTATCTGTACTGCTATTCTGAAGATACTCTCAATTCTTTAATGACTCACCTAGTAGTAGTGGAACAATCAATATGAAATTATACATAGTGATTTAAAGATCAACAATGAAATAGAATAAATAGAATTTCAAACACTCGTCATTACACTATTCAAATTTCACATTACACTAGTCAAATGTTTAAGTTCTATCAACTGATAAATCAGCTGCCCGGTATATTGTCTGATTTCTTCCTTTTTTTTTTTTTATCTGTTTGTATGGTTTTCATGAATATATCCAGAAGAGTTCTGTTTATTAAAATGTCATCTCATACCTTTTGAAGGGCTCTGAATTAAATCTAATCAGGATAAAGCAGTTTTCATCATGCAGGCGGGATTTTATATTTAATTTAATCCAATGTGTAACTGAAATTTAAGGGTACAAACATGGAATACCAGCTGGTCTGTAATCATTGTTATAGATGACAACATGGAGACAAGGGAGAAAAATAAACATCTTAAGTTTTTGCCTCTTGTCTCGCCTGTGTCTCTTAATTATCTGCTTTTATACAAAAACATTTTGCCTTTGCAACTTTGAAAATCGTATCACAAAGGGTGTTTTTTTGCACATTTTACACTTTAGCATTCCAGGTGTCAAACACTATAAAGCAGAAGGCCAAACATTTCATGTTTTGTTGTGCTTGAATGCTTTTTGGGGTTCTAGACTACAGGTCCCTCCTGGGGCTTTGGCGCCTCCACCTCAAGCGATTCAGCCCCCTGCGAGCCCTCATTGCTGAAGAGGGAATACGGAGGCGTCTGCCGGGCTTCGATGATGAGGACTCCCTCAGGGGACAGGGAGGCAAAAACGGTGAGCGGGTCCACATCTATCGGAATCCTGACAGAAGAAAAGTGAGAGGAAAAAAGTTGGTTTGAGTGTGTTTTTTATAGTTCTCAGATTGAAGTTTAGATGTTAAGAGTGGCAGAAGTTTACTTTCCCTGTGTGTGTTGTACATAAATGTAAAAGCGCGAGTGGGAGGAATGAAATAAGGAAGAGAAACAGCCCACAGACACAGTTCAGTTCCTGCTTAGAGGTCATGCAAAACTCTATGACATTTTCCACCGTAAGAGCTGCTCTGCGAACATTGTTAAGTGCTCTGATTCTTCACTGACACTTTGTCAATACCCATAAACAGCCTGCAGTCAGATAATTCTAGTGCTGTATATCCACAGGAGGGGAAAAAAAGAACTTGGCTCTGGATTTAGACTGTTATTAAAAAAAGCTCACGTCTTCTCCTCGGCTAGCACTCCTTCCAAACTAACAAAAAAAAAAACCACCTCACACCATGGGAGATGAACTAAAAGCCATAAGGAGTTTTCATTTAAAAGCCTTCAGCACTGCAACAGAGGGAGGGGGAAATGATCCAGGTGAAAAAAAGGAGCTTCAAGTTAAAGAGTGTTGTCTGCATAGATTGAACACTTGTTAATTTCTAGTTGCATACTTTCCAAACCTGGAAAGTATGACTAAGCTTAATTTATCACTGGAGTTTTTTTATTTTTTATTTTTTTTAAACTCTGCTTAGTTTTTGACACTCATCAAGCTAAACTTTTTTAAACAGTTTCGCTAACTGTGTCAAGTATTTTTGAAGGAAAAGTAGAGTAACTGTCGACCAAAACCTGAAAGAAATAAAAAGTGTTAATGGAGAAAACCAGCCAGTGATTAATTACGTAAGTCTTCGTTTCTGTTAAACCATGAATACAATTTAGGGCACATGGTTCATGATCTTAAATGATTAAACTGGTTGTTATTTGATTATAAAAGTGATGTCAACTTTAGCTTCTCCCTCTGGAATGAAAGTCCTTTAAAAGCAGCAGTAGAGGCAGCGCAGAGATCAAGGCTGTTCTTTGTCCGACAGTGTGGCCAAATATGGGTATTGTAGGTTTTCTGTGTGAGCGGCCAAGTGTCTCTGGGATATAATATAAACATCAGGCTGCCCTGTTCAGAGGAGCAGACAGGGCTTTACCCTCCATTTAATTAGAGAGGACCCTCTACTGCATGGCTTCCCACTCCACTGAGAAATACAAGTCAGAAGCGACTAAACATTTTGCCTCATAGAATATCAGACGGACTGAGAGGTTATGTCAGGTCTATTTTGGAAGACAAATATCACATCACCGTGTCTCAATGAGCTATACAAGAACACTTTCACAACAACCTCCTCAAGACCCAACCCAAGTTAAGAAATAGTTAAAAATATGGAAGTAGGTGGGAAAAGAGTTTAACAGAAGAAGGTTGTATTAATAACAGAAACACTGAGTCTGACAATAGGACCAAAGTAAATGAAATGTAGACATAGCCAGTGCATTACGTCAAAAAATTGCAGGAAGTGGTTCTCTGTAACGTTATTCTCATCCTTTCAAGGCCATTAATGCCTAAAGGAAATATTATGGGAAACAAATGCAATAGTTGTTTCAGTCAAAACCAAAAACCACATTCTCATCTAAATTAGTGATCTTCTAAAAGAAGGGCATCCAGTTTATAAAAGAGGGCTCTACTTAAAGGCTTTATATGCGATTTTTTGATCCAGCAGATGTCGCCCTTGAGCACCAGCATGAAACCAAAACAACTTGCGGTGCATTGTTGTGTTAGCATGCTACTAGCGATTTTTATTATGCTCGTATCTTCACACTGCATGTAAATTTACCAGAAATGACCATGATATAGAAACGCAGTTAAGCAGTGAGTACAGTATGTTATTCTTCTTTTCTCTAGTCCCTCAATTAAACAACTTTTATACGCGAGGGGAGGAGTCAGCCGGCCGTCCAGGCGATGTAAACAAACTGAAAATATGACTCAGAAAACTCGGAAAACATCACAGACAGTGGGACTCGGGTGTTACACCCATTGTAGACAGTCATTACTCACAGAGTTATTTTCAGAGGATATACTTGATTTCTATTATATGTAAGTGTAAAAACTCACATATAAAGCCTTTAAGAGAAAAACTTCCCAAGTGAAGTTGTGGATTATCATAATGTATAACTTGCAATATGATTCAATCAGTACAACATTATAGCATAGTCATCCATAAGTATGACATCAGAGGAAAATAGCTGCCATGTGATTATGATTAAGGGAGCCATGAAGATACTAAATAAAGGAAAAAGCTATTTTAAATATCTGATTTTAGAGTTAGAGATTATAAATGTAAAAATATATTTTTTATTTCCAGATCTTGTCACACATACACAGGGCTAATAATGTTTCAGTAGACCCCCACCTTCTCTCAAACAGCCAATAAATGTGAAGAAAAGTTGCTCTGCCTGACAAAGTCAAATCTTTTAGCTGGCTCATTGAGTGTGACTCCATCAGAAACCTGATCTGTCCGGCTCTTGAGTTTATTTACAGTACCTTTGGCAAACACACTTTTTTTATCTTACGCATTGATTTTGTACACCTGCCAAAAAGCAGTCCGACCCCCCGATTCCCCCCCCCCCCCCCCCCCCCGTGCTGTCGTGCGAGTCAAAGCGCTGAGATCGAAGAATGCTACAATTCTACAATTAATTTAGCAGACGCATTTTTCCAAAGCGATGAACATCAGAACAAGAAAATGAGAGTGTGTCCACTGAGTGTGTGTGGTGTGTAAAACAAGTGTGTAACCAATGAACCCCTCCTCCCCACACCCCAGACACAGAGCACACGTGGCCTGAGTCAGTCCGGTAGTATCATGTGTCTCATCAGGATAGAAACAGAGGCAGAACAAGAGATACATAAATAACAAACCACTCACACTTCAGACTGTCACATGTTAGCAGGTGGGCGTTGCTGCTGCTTATCTTTGTTCTCAGAACTGATGTAACAACACCAGACAAGGTTGATAACTGAGAAATCTCTCACTTCTTTAAAAAGAAAAATCCAACCTTGGATCCTGTTGTACTTGTTTAACATCAGTATTTTCTATCTTTAATTAGATTCTATCTCCCCAGGCTATAGGGAATCAACATGCATTGACTCAAAGATGATAAATACAGGAGTTACATTTACCAAAGTTATCCTGGTATTTCTGAATAAACGTTTCCGGTTCCACACAACTTTAAAATTCTAAACTTTTACAACTCATACACACTGACAAAAACTATGTTTATATAGTCATAAATGCACGTACAGTTAAAGTCCTATCATAACCTGCTGTAAAATTAACTTGCACATGACTGTAGATTTATGGGAAAAAAAAATCACAGTATTTCACAGTAATTATAATATTTCACGCGAAACCATTCCTCAAAATGAAGACGTAAGGATAAATGAATTATTTAATGTAAATCAGAAAATATGGATCTTCAGATTGCCTTTTTGTCTTGTGTAAGGTCCTAATCCCCTAAATATTCAGTTAAATGTTAAATAAGCTATAATAATGTTTAATAATAAATAAAAAAAGAGACACTCACTCAAATGTTGAGTGATAAGGTTCAAATTCTTTTCAAGAACGTTTGGCTATATATATGAGATATTGGATCATTTAAGCTTGATGGGCCTCAAATGCTTATTTCAATGTTACCAAGTTGTTTTAATCAATTAGCACACCTTTTTTGAGTGACAGATCAAAAGCTATAAAGGTGTGAACTCACTGGTTTCCTCTCTATGTGTTTTGTTTCATAGGCTTATCATATTTTGGTCAGATCACCGCTTGCAGCTGTAACTATAAAACATACGCTTTATTACAACATCAGCACAAGAGATTAAAAGTAGTAGCGGCACCGCAATTAAAAGAACATTCTCAAATACTTCAGCTACAATATTGTGACCTCTCTGTGCTATCTCTGCCTTTAATGTAACTAGAGGATTTGGATATCCAGGCCAGTTATTTATATATGACCCCCTCTTCATTCCCCACAACACCAGAACCCCCCGTCCCCCCACTTCCTCTATATACTCAGTGTGTCAGTGGTTTTAGGTTTTGCTCGGCTGGTCGGATCCAAGGGCTTCCAATTAAAAGGCTTGTGATATGAACGGTGCGCAGCTAGCACAACTGCTTACTAATTAGCTAACAGGAAATTAGCAGAACTTTGAGTGACGCGCCAGCCAGACGGCTATTCGCACCAGCGATTAGTGCTGCTGTTTGAAGTCTTCACACTGGCCAATTAAACGAGCAGAGAGCCAAGCAGCTTCTGGAAAACTTATTTGGCTTGTTTGTTAGAGTTAGAATGTGATAAGTCTACAATATGTAAGACAGGGGCACAGTTCTTTGCTACACAACATTTCTACTTGTAGTGTTGTACTTCAGTTAGTAAGCGTTGTTGTTTGTCAGTGTCTATAGTTTGGAGCGTCTGATAAACCAGCATTAAGGTGATAGTGTGTTTGATGGTTTCATGTTTGTAATATGTTACTGCACTGGAACGTGTAATTCAAATCAATTGTGAGTTATCTAGAAATGTAACTTTTCAGAATCAAAATCAGAAATATTTCATCAATCCCCACGGGAAAATGCGGGCATTACAGTTTCTCTAATACAAAATATAGCAGTCGAAATAAAGGAATTTAAATAGAAATAGAAATAGATTTGAAATGTAATAAGAAATAAAGCAATAAGTTCAATAAACTCAGACTATTGAATAAATAAGCTATGTATACAAAAAGCACTATTTAAGCAATTGAAGAAATTATTTTTCTTCTTTTCTTCAGCAGCAACAAAAAAACAACAGAGAAAAAAGTGAAAAAGAAGGACTTCAAGTGACTGAGAAGAATAACTACAGTTTTATGTTTCACTGTTTGAATATCATTTTGTACCTCATTATCGTTGCCTCCCTTAGATCCATATTATGACCCCAAACTAATGACTGAACCAACAGGTATAGAAATCACAGAAATTATTTTGATTTCCACAATTTCCCAGGATGGGATCAATAAAGTAAATATATCAATCAATCTATCAATCAAAGGTACCACTAGTAGTGCTGTGACGCTATGTGTCCTTAATGGGATCTGTTTTGAGAGTGAATTGAACACTTTCGACATGTAGTTATACATCAAGAAACGCAGCAATACGCAAACCAAGTAAAGTTGAAGTTTTAAAAAAAAGTTTCACAATTGTTTTTTTGACAAAGGACAATATTGTTTTGTAGACCTCAAGGATACACTCTTTGTATTTTAGTGAAAACACAAACTGTAGAAAGAAACGTTGACAGTTTAAAAGAAACCTCTAAGGCCATTAAATGTGAGGGGAGTACTGTTACCTAGATTCATTTTACACTACCACTGTAAAAATCAAAACTTCAGAGTCACATCAGCTCAAAGAGCAGACGCACAACTAAAAATAGAAGCTCTAGATTTCGCGATCCCCTCGTGCCCATACCATAGAAAGGAGAGTATAAAACAAGAAGTGAAGCTGCAGAGAATGTGCAGGTATCATTCATTGTGATACAGAGTTCCCTGAAATGATACTCACTGAATCTTCTTTGTGAAATTCTTTGTCACGATGCCTCCTTCTTCCTGCTTCTCTTCATGTTTTCCTGTTAAAAAAAAAAAAAAAACATCAGCAAACAAGTGAATGAGTTGAGTAAGCTTGACTTCCAGATGTGATTTCAAGGTTTAACATTGTGCAATACAATTGATCCAACTATTGATCATAAATGACTGTCCTTCTGACAAGTTAACTCAACATTTGTCGTATATTCATGTCTTAACAATTTAAACCTCAACAACTAAAATCAGAGTGTAACTGGACAAACACATTGCTAATGACATCATTTGGCACACAGTACAGGAGTTTTCCATTGCTCCATCGATGCTGTGTTTTTGTTTTGCGATCTCTGGGTGGGTTACAATGAATGTGTTAAAATGATGTAACAATCTCTTTTTTTTCTCTTAACTTTCTTCCAAGACAACAACAACTCGAATGACAGAACACACTCATATTCTGATCATGGTCTCTCTCTCATTCTCGCTCTCTCTCTGGGGTTAGTTAGCAGCTGCTCTGGGGCGGCTAAATATCACCGCCTGCAGCCTGCAGTGTGGCCTGCCCCACCCCTCGACCCCCATTCTGCCTTCAAGGCTCGGCTATGTGCAACCCAACACCCACACAGTGACGTCTCTGCCCACCGCAAGTGCTGGACTCCACCAGAGAACGAGGTTGGAATAAAAACTCCAGAGGGTTTGTTCTAAGATCACCAGTGAAATGAGTCATGAGTTCAAAATGAAAACCTCATCATGACTTGAAACTGGCCGTCTGATTATTTCACTAAACATGTCATCAACAATGAAGGTTTGGTCAGAGAGCGATCTCACAAGGCGTAATCTCTTCTTGTTTTTAAGTCTTTAGTGACAGAGATGCCAAGTTCAAGATGTTCTACACAAAATAGGATGTGCTGGGAGGAAATCTTTTTGTGATACACGATGTCCTAATAAGTTTAGTGATCTTCACATATGCCGATTATGCTTTATTTTAAAAACATTTGTACATCTGTGGGGGAACTTGCGTTGTTTCTCAACGTATCATACTAAAAATGTAGTTTATTGAAACTTCTTTAAAGTTGTGTCTAATATCTAATGTCTACATGCAAAAGGTGTTGCAAACTAACTGGGAATTAACAACTTCTGCTTAGTTTTGGTGAACATATTGGTGTCTTTCAGCTAAATGATTTGGTTTTACAGTGAGCAACGTTAATTGGTTCATGTGGTGTTAATACATGCCAGCGCCAACTAAACCGAAAGAAGGGCTGCAAACTAGCTTCAGTAATGCAGCTTCAAGCTGAAAGGGCTGTGATATTTCAGGGGCAACTGTGATTGTTATCATTTCAATGAAGGAAAATGTTTCAGATTAGTCTGTTTCCGTTTTTGAATGTATAGCTCAGCCCAGTACAAATCTAGATAGATCGATAGATAAATACTTTATGGATCCCGAGGGAAATTCAACATTTTTATACACATGCACAAACGGATGGAGAGAGGCCAGAGTGAGGGAGCTGCCCAGAAAAGTGTTTCTTGAAGTGTTTAAAGTGCACAAAATAAGTATTTCTGGCGTTTTTTTGTCCAAAACAAACTTTCATTGAGATAAAAAATGTTGTTAAAATCCTGAGTAAGAATAACTCAACCTTGAGTTTTTAGTTAATATTACCAGGAAGACAAAATGCAAAAAGTAACTGATTCACAGAGGGACAACGGTCATGAGTACTCTTAGTTGTTCTCTGTTAAGTATTTGTAGTTTCATGTACTGAACAGTGCAACCATGTGTGTAACTGCCTGTCTCACTTTTAGAACAGGGTTGAGTCACTCTGACTAGCCGGCCCAACATGGTGGTGATTGAATGACCCAACTGGCATACCAACATTGTGTTTATAAAAAAACTTCGATCTAGGGAGGGGGCTGCTGTCCTCTGTGCCTCCTCCAGCCCAGGGTATCCCTGCAATTCATTTTTATCTTTGAAGCACTGACATGAGGAAGCAATTTCTTCAAGCTACTCGCACAATCAATGGCTAAAAGATGATGTTAGCAGAAACAAAACCTACATGTGGACAGCAGGGTAACCATGTGATCCTATTTCCAGAACATTCTCTCTGGTGTTTAATGGCAGCGAGCAGCATGTCTCATTGTAAACAGAAACTGTTGTCACGGGCCGTGCTTTAAATCTAAATTGAGCTCAGAGTGATTCTCCAGGAATCTGAAACAGGTGTCTAAGCTTGAGGATCTGCCTGCCAACATTCAAGTCCCAGTCCCCAAAATCCGTCAGCCTCTTCCATATCAAGACTCATTAATGTGGAGAGCATGTTATACCTCTGAGGCTTTCATTATAGAGCTTCAAACTGCTGCAAAGGGAAACTAGCTGATACTGCTTGGCCAGGTTGAGTGAGGATCTTGAGAGGCTCTCTGCAATGTGTATATCATCCTTTGTTACATTTAAAAGAGGGCTTTTATTTATTATGAGTTTTACATATGATTCATTGTGTGTTTAACATATAGAAAACACGTAAAACGTTGTAATATTGAGGTCAGGAGTCAGAAGATGTTCTTAAATCACACGCTGCAACAGGTTAGCCCTAGAATTATAGTGCAAATTGTCTTTGGATATACATTTTTGTTTGTTATAATAAACTTTAACATGTTTAATATGTTTTCTGTTCACTTTTATATCCACAAGTGAACAGCTAAAAGCTGTTTCTGTTCTTTTCCACAGAGCCAGAAACACAATTCAGCAGAGAAAAACAAACTTCAATTAAAATGTTGTAATCTTTGTCTCAAAATCACATTTATAGATACTGAACATTTACAATTTGTTATTAAATTAAAGTATTTAAACCATGAAATTCCAATTAGCAGTACTGGTGGCATGGCCTTCCATGTCCTTGATGGCTGTGCTCAAAAAAATCGATATGGCAATATATCGTCATGTGCTCCTTGCAAATACTTGTATCCATGCAGATGTTACAGAATGGATATGGCTGTAATGCTGTGATGACAGTTTTGAAAGACAATTTATCTATGGTGCAGTTCACAATCACACGTTAGATATAGCTCTGGGATTAAAATATTTGAGTGTATTTCCAGGATCTCTGAGGAGCTGAATAGAAGTGTTTGAAGTTGTAGGATCCTTATGCCTCTGCTGTTATTCTCAACAACTGTGGCCTCTGTATCTGAAAGGTATCTTGGGTTTGTGGGAAATACCCAGCCTTAAAGTACACCCTTAAAAATGTATTTATTATTGTCATAATGTTGTTTCAATATATTTTTTCTTTCTGTGCATTGATTAAATACTCATTTAAATGCCTAATGAACTAAAAGCATTTAATGATAATCTGTTTCCCCGTGTTATCTGAACTGCTGGCTGTCACAGTAGGACATCATCAGGTGGTTTTACACTGACTTCCAGTCATTTAGCCTATTACATGACAGCCGTACAAATAGTAAGAAAAACATGTTGACATTTAGTTCTGACCTCTGAGTCAGCACCCAACTCACCTGACACTTCTACAAATCCGTCTCTCGTTTTCACGTTTAGTTCCTCTGCTTTGAAGCTGTGCACGTTCACGCAAACTTTCCAAGGTTCCCCCCCGGTGGTAACGGGTGAACCCCGGGAGGAGGGCTCTCCGTACCTGCTGGTGTACAGCGCGGGGCCTCCTCCCGTGGACTGTCGCGCGGGGAAACCTGTGCGTATACTGCTGCTGAAAGGCGACGGAGTCAGGCGCGTGCTGAGCCGGCCCGGCCGAGCCCATCCCGGCCAGTCCATCGCCAGCTCATCGGGAAAATGTGGCATACCAAAGTCTTCCTCCATAAACCGAGACGCGAGCTGATCCCTGAACGGAGACTGATCTCTGAACGGCGACTCTCCAAACGGATCCCTGGGAAACCTTTGCCGGTTTCCCATCGTGTAGAAGTCGCCCTCTGCCATATCCTGTGTGCAGCTCAAAACCAGTGAAAAGTTTTGGTTTTTGTGCCAAAAGAAAAACTCGAACTGAACGTTAAAGTTGAAAATCAAAAGTATTACTACTGTTATCTATGCGTTGTAAAACTTGATGTCTTTCGGATTACGCACATCACCGTTACGCAATCAGTCTCCCGTCGATTCAACACGAACTCCTGAAGATGCACAGCCTTTCCTTAAAGTGAATCCCCCCCTGGCTCTGGGTTTTATACTGGTCAGTGATTTCCCAGACGATGATCCAGTACAGAGGAAGTGTCCGGAAAGTGCTGGGAGGATCTGAAGAGCATGCACACTGCAAAAAAAACAACCATAAAAAAGTTCTATACAACATTTAAATCTTTAAAGAAGAGAAAACTTGATAAATAAATTACTTAATATAATACAATTCAACTTTACCAGCATGTTATTAGTGTCTTAAATGTCTTATAGTCTTAAATTGAGTACAAATTCCTTGCTTACGCTGATATTTTTTGCAGTGTGCAGTCGCAACAGCTGACCAAAGACCAGCCTCCTTTTCCCCAAATAAAGTTGCTGTCCACATGTCACTCATGCAGAGCTGGAGCCCCCTCCTCTTCATGACTCACCGGTGTTTTATTAGAAAGTAACGCAGAGCTTCAGGTCAAACATGTGATGTCACGGAACGGATAAAACAACACAGCTAAGAAGTCAACTTTGTGCAGAAGTTGCAAGTGTTTGGTGTGGGGTTTCTGAACATAAAAACAAGATGTCTGCTGTGTTCTTATTCAGAGCAAGTTTTTTTTTGTTCTTCTTTAATATAGCTTATTCTAAACACGAAGGGAAAGTTGATTTCATGGGGTTATTCAATTTTCAGGTGACACATTATTACATTGGAGGATTTTGCACTGACACGAGATAAAAGATGACAGTATGAAAAATGTATGCTCCTTCAGATGGAAAACAGAGTGAGGATATGCATAATTTAACACTGATACACTGGATCACTATTGCTATATGAGCTTGTTATTGTGGATTTGTAAAAGAACAAAGACACAATCAGAGGGATCTTCAGTACAAAGACATCTAGAGTCCATTGATTGATGCCGTCATGGCACATTTCTTTTCCATCGTACAATGCTTAATATCCAACATTTGAACATCCAACAAGGCCTTAATCACATTCTGAAAATCAAATAATCACACTTTTTGAATAATTTATACAATTCAGATGCATATTTACACCACAGCAGTTAAATCATCAAAATCTTTTTTTTTCACAAGAGCGTATGTCAATTTTACATTGTGAGACAGGGAAAGGGCGATTGGCCTGCATGGGCCCCCCATCTTGAAAATTTATCAGCTTGACTGCACAAATCTTTCCTCGGCACATCGTCAACATGGGCTGACATGACTCATCATCGCTTAAGAGTTTATGAATGACTTTTGTGCCAAGTTCCTTCCTCCTCCAGCATCATGTTCCCCTCATTTGTCCAATTTACTTGACATTCGGGGAAATAATCTGAGAGTGTTGAGTGCATAGAGAGCAGTCTGTCAGGCCTGGAGCAGTTCCTCAGACAGGATGATGGATTTGAAATGATTGCGAAATATAACTCTCTTAATTGTATGGTGAGGCAGTTTCAAACTCTGGAGTCAGAGAAGTTTGTATATAACCTTCTTGGGATAGTTTCACATTTTTCAAACGAAGCCTATTTGCTTACTTGCAACAAGTAAGATGAAAAAATGGATCACCCCGGTATCGTAACGACAAACATGAAGTCTGAATTAGCAGCCGGTTAGCATAGCTTGCATAAAGATTAGAGAACAGGAGACATGTTGGTTTGAAACAAAAGTTAGAAAAAACACAAAACAATCAAGCAGCACCTCAACAGCTTTCTGGTTATTGTGTTCCGGCAAGAAGTACAACAGCACAATGTGTCACCAATCAGGGGAAGATTGAGGACATTATCTGCTGGGTATTTAATCAGAGTTTCCTTTTTCGTGTGGTTAACTTTGTTAAATTGCTAGTTTGTGTGGGCATAATCCTTACCAACACAGCATAAGACTGTCTCGAGTTGATTTTGTGCCAAAACTCAACGACACTCCCTAAACTACTCCGGCTGGTAAATTGGCTACCTTGACATTTACAAATCACTTTATCAAACAACAGACGCGTTACAAGTGTCACATCCCTGTTTTGGCTGTCTGCCAGGAATCTACCTGGCGCCACCGCAAACAACAGGGTTCTGACTGCAGTTCACTTAAGTGCCACCAGTCTTATCTTGTCACGTGTTGTTCTTGTTTAGTTAAGCATTTTCCTTTTCTTTTGTCTTGTTCTTCCCTCATGTTGCTGAACTCCCTTAAACACGTTTGACAGAGAAAAGCAAGCCCTCCACTTGTCTTTTGTTTTTAACTACGCTAAGCTAAGTTAGCCTGCTGCTGTAGCTTCATATTCAACAGACAAATATGAGAGTGATATAAACGGTGGCATTATTTACCTCCTGTATCGTATCGGGGTAAAGGGTGGATAATTCCTGCAATCCTACTTTTGCTCCTTCATCATTTGATCACCTGCTTCTACTTAAAGTTTGTGAGCGAGAGAAGGTGTCAAATATCAAATACAACACATACAAACCGAAAATAAATGATAGTGTCAACTATAAATTGACAGTGTTGCATAGAAAGACTGAGCGCTACTGAGAGAAACAATAAATATTAAATAAGTAATATGATGCAGCGCAAATCATAACTTGACCTTCAGACGTACTTCAAGAATAAAGCATGGTTGATTTCCAGTGTATGTGTCTGGTTCCAGTGTTGAAAACATAGTTAAATTGAGGTCAGTCGACGCTATTCGAAAGGTTTTAAATGTAGCAACAATGTGAGGTACCAGTTTGTCATCTTTTATAAATCAAAACTATACATTGAAAACTAAGACTGACATATGTTCACATACAGACTCTACCAGATGACAATTCATGTAAAAAAAAAAAAGTGTGTTATATTGAACACTACATACCCTTTACCCAAAAAGCTTCATCATGTTTAATTACCCGTGAGTTGTCAGTGAGAAAACCTCATCTGACTCTGTGGACATTTTGTCAAAAGAAATCCCCCTCCCTCTTCTTCCCTGCACCATGTTTCAATCGCTCACAGTTGTACTACATGGACTGACATTTCAATTGTTTTCCACCTGATCAGAGGATAAATTAATTTGACATTTGAGCTGACAGGCAGTTTGCTCGCCGTCAGGCCACCCTTGCTGTTTCATTTTTCAGAGTTTCTGTTTTTTTTTTTTTTTTTTCTCTCTCCCAGCCTTGTGAAGTGTCAAGATCAGAGCTATGAACCTTTTCCGTATCCCTGATAACGATCCCTCTGAAGTCATTTGTATACACTTGGATCAAACGGCTCAAATGTTACTTCAATACTTCACATCGCTGCACTAGATCTAATACATGGAGACCTGACAAGGGACAGTTAATATCTCATCTCCTTTGAAAACTTGAAAAGGCTTCCCTCGGTGCATCTGCACGTCCATCAACTAAAATGATTTGTATATTGAACACCCAAAATCAACACAACTAAGCAATTACAACATTTCTTTGTACACTCAGGCCTATCTATGCACCATTTTTAAGTTGATCTAAAAATAAATATCATGTCTTTAAATTATTTCAAGCTTTAAGTAGAAATCATATCCGTGAAAGGCTCATGAACATAAAAACAAATGACTGCAGTAGTTAATCAAATTCAGGAGTCTGTGCAGTTTCTTTTGTAAGTATCTAAGAGCTGAACAGTCTCAGGATGTGTGAGTGCTGATGCAAGAGGAGGATGCAGCACAGGAACAAAACAAACAAACAAAAAGACATCCAGTCTCCAGCGGTTTCTGCGGGCAGAGAGAACAAGACTGCATCAATGAAAGACGTGCTCAGACCCCTGCTGGGACATTTCCACTCAAGCGTCAAAACGGACGCTCACAGTCGATTGCTCAGACATCCAGCGACCATCCCGCTCTCAACTGGAAACGCGACCAACGCCTCAGTCCCTTAATGTTCTCTGAGAAACCCTAATGCCTGTTTTTGTTGCGTTTGTGCAATGAACCCCGACTCCTGCTGCGACTCCGGGTTCCAAAGATTGAGTTCCAGGATGAGCTGCGGCTGTAGGTCCTGTAGGAGGAGTAACTGTGGCTTCTGCTTCTGCTCCGGCTCCGACTGAGGCTGTGGATTAGGCTGCGACTGCGGCTGAAGAGGCTGCTCCAGGACGACACGCTGGTGGACCTACTGCTGGAGGAAGGGCTTGGTCGGAAATAAGGGATGGGTCGCTTCCTGGCACTGTGGAGAGCGAGAAAGGTAAATGGTTTAAAACAAGATAAACAGAAGGAGAATTGAAGCTGCCTTTTGTGCTTTTCTCCAAACATTAAAGCTGCACAAATCAAGAACTTCACCACTCTTACCAGACTGCTAACTATTCCACTGTACACAATCTGCTCAGCACTCTACACAGAGACAGACAAACTCAGCGACCAGCTATAACCATCACAAGACCCTCAGACCAAAACCAAACATGAAGAAGAATTACATAAACACATTTAGCAAGCAGCAGGGGGCTTCAACTAACGATTCCCTGACTGATTGTTGAAATATGTATCATCTGGAAAACTGCACAATTTTAATAGGATAATTTTCAAAGGCTAAAGTTAATTTATTTAAAAAACACTTGTTTATGAAAGAGATATCCAGGGACAGTGAGGGAAAAAAAACACCTCATATTAAGACACACACAAAAAAAAAGAACAACAAAGTGTTTCTTATTGCTGAATTTGAAGCTTGCTCCTAAGGCAACTGGACTAGTTAAAGATCTTAAAGACGTTTCACCTCTCCTCTGAAGGGCTTCTTCTAGAGATGGAAGAGGAAGCTTTCGGAGGAGAGGTGAAGAGGTGTTCAACGAGTCCAGCTGACCTTTGGATCAAGCTTCGGATTTACCATGACCTGGATGACTGAACACAGCTATCTCATTTCTAGTTTTAGTGTCACCAAACCAGTGTACCTAAAAATCCGGCACCAACAGAACAGCCCCGACATTAATGAGGAGTTTTGTTTCTGTTTTCTCTCTGTTTGCCGTATATCTTTTTTCAAGTTAAACTAAATGTAACTCACTGAAAAATTAAAGTCTCCTTTATGTCCTGACAAAAAGCTGAGAGTTGAAAAACCAATATACTGGTTGACAATAAAGCATCCAACCTGAAACTCTTCCATGACTCATTCTCATTCTGCAATATTTGACTGCAATGCAGAAGAAGAACAAAGCAGATAGAAGGATTAATAACTACATCTGTTCATTTATGGTTAAATCTCTCTGTGACTTTCATGTGTTTTTCTCAGTATATCTCTGGTTGTCACCTCTGCAGAGAAAAGGCAGCCTAAAAAAGAACAGAAAAGTGACACCAACAGTGAGGCAGAGGATCTGCTAGAAAAATGAATATCAGACACGTTGTTCTTTTTCTTTTTTCTTTTTTTCAGATTGCCTGTGTTCACCATCTGCTTCTTTAGCACCTGGGGTGGCTTCAGACCTGACGGTTATCTCATCCGCGGGCTAAAAGCCATTTCAAGGTGCACAGCACATCAACACGATGTGACTTCAGGATGGGGATTTGTCCAACTGAGGGGGTGGAGGGAGGAACCAGTAGAACATTTCGCTGCATTTAGGCATAAAACATGGATTTTGTAGCTATAAATTACCAGGCTGGGAAAGCTGAAGGCTACCTTGTGATACGACGGGCTTCCAGATGGCTCGGCGAGTCTCTCCTCCTCTTCCTCATGGGGGAGTAGGATTTGCGTCTTTGTCTCTTCCTGCTAACCTTGTGTGCATGCTTCACATCTGTCTCTCTGGAGCTCTGTTTTCTCTTTCTGTCACGTAGTCTGGGAAGCAGACATTACAATATGCAATTTTAATCACCAACAAGGTAAATATATATATTTATCCTGGTGAAACACTAATGAGGAGTCATTAGCAGCTGAGTTTTTACCTGTCAGGAGTGTATCTGCTGTAGCTTCCTCTGGAGCTCAGGCTGGCCACGCTGCCTCGTCGTCTTGGATCAGCTGAATAACTCGGTGAGCGCGAGTACGAGCTGGCAACGACAAAAATGACAATTACCCCTGGAAACTGTGATTTCAGAAAGTTGCAGAAAAATACTTGTGGTCAAGTTAAGCAAAATGAAACATGACATAGTGCACGTTTCTATTAACCTATTGCAAATATATTAAGAATACATGATCTATTGTAACTGGGGCTGCTAAGTCTGAAAATGTGAGATATGTTCTTTCCTTTTTTAGCAATTAAATACAAACATGCAGCATGCTGACAGTCAAAGCTTTCAAACTGATTATTAATAAGCCACAGTCTCTTCATCTTTACAATTTAAGTTAAGGTAGTCTATTAACTCGCCAATTTCTGTTAATGAGCCAATAGTTTTTAGAGTCAAGTAATGTTTTCAGCCATTTCTATGCAAAATGTTTTCTTTTGTTTAGTTATGAATGTTAGTAAAGACGACTACTGGACTGTTTTGAAGGAAAAAGAAGGGTTTTGAAGTTTTGGTTGGACACAGGAAGAGATTTGTTAAAGTCACTGAAGGCTCTGGGCAATTATGATGAGCAAATTTCCACATTCTTTATTGGACTGCGGGTCAAAACTCCGGAAAACTCTGAGCTGTCAATCTGAAAGTTTAGCTTTAGGTTTCTAAAAATCCACAATGCAAGTTTTGAAAGAATTCTATGATAGTTTCTGAAACTTCCCAGGAAGTTTAGAAATGAAAGTTAAACCAAAGTAATGTGAAGGTACACCCAAGTAGATATTGTTGCTTGACGGTGGCTTCATTTGGAAAGAGTCAAGGGATCACCAAATCTAATTAGACCCCTCCTGAGGGGAACATAAACTGTCAGTGCCATGTTTTACTCCTTACCACAAATTTGAACATCATGGCCTGAGAGGAAGTCAATGGATAACCAAAGTCATTGGACCTCACTGCCTGAGAACATTGACTGTATTAAGCTTTTTGCCAACTCATCAAGTTGAAGACGTCACCAAAAAACAAGTAATATTCAAAAGGATCGCCAAGGTGTCCTACTTTTCTACTTTTCTTTATGACCAAATTGAAATGGATGTAAGTCTTCCTGACATACTAGTAGCTGTTTGTAGTATTAAACTTTAAAGTTGTTAACTAACCTGCAGGATGACAGTGACAGGCTTCGGGAGCAGCGTCTGGAGTTTCTGGAACTCCCGGAGGATCTGCTTCTGCTCCTGCTGCTGGATGACCGAGTTTTCAGACGCCTTCGAGACGGTTTGCTCATCCTCTGTGAACACCCGGAGGTCTTTGGAGATCTCACCACTTCCACCCGACACCCCAAGGTTATCTGCTCCCTGCAAAGAAAACACATTAAGACATTTTACTGCTTTGAACGATAACACCAAAACTGCTTCCTGGGTTGTGCTTTTAAGACACGCTCTCCCTTATTCTCTCACACATGTGAATATTTCAAAAAAGAGGAAACAGTGCATGGAAACAAAAGATAAACAGCTTGTTATTTTCCGGGGAATTTGTTCTAATGGATTATTCAAAATGAAATAAACATTACCTCTTGCCGTTTGCACTGAAGAGGGTTGCAGACAAACTTTCCTCTGCGTAAGGTCTGCACAGGGAAGCATAGCTGGTCACTGAGTTTCCTGAATCAGAGACATTGTCTCTTTCTGGGAACTTCAGCTTCTCTGGAGATGCCAGACGTTGACAGTGGCTCCCCTTGTTGTCACTGACACTTGCTCTAGAAACTCCAGTTTTGCTTGACGGTGGTGAAGATGTGTCATTCCCAGAATCGTAATCATGTGGACCTTCGATCTGGCTCGACAAATCGTGAGACCTGATTCCGCTTAAGAGCTCCCCTGCAGGTTTTGATGACATAATCTGCAAACAGACAAACAGGCCTCAGCTTAAAGCCAAGCATGTGTAGACAACTGGAACCTGCTATCTGCTTTGATGAACTGTGAATAAACTAGTGAAAAAAAACAACGTATTCCCTTGAAAACACAGAATAAATTTCTCTTTTTTTTTTCTTTGGACAGAAAACTTTGGAAGATAAAAGACATCATGCAAATTTAAAAGCATGCGATTTATCTCAAAAGAAGGTCTGAACTCAACTAAAGTCAAAGAAATCAACAAGAAGGAAATTTAGATCAAGTCTAAGCTAAAACAATTATATGAAAGGAACAACAAAACAGCGAAGAAGAAAGAAAAAACTGCGTGGAAAGATCTACCGCCTCTAACTGCAGTGAAGAGAAAAAGAGTAAAGAATAGCCCCGTTGAAAAGCTTCATTTAAAGAACATTGAACAAACGTCACAAAATGGGTATTATGTAGAAATGAAAAGGATTGCAGACAAAGAGAGATTCCCATCAGTCTAACTAAGAAAGCCCTCAGAATAGGACAGATGACTGTGACTCTTTCTCCTGTAAGAAGTAAACAATCAGCCTGCACCGACCTACAAGTAAATCCCTCAATCTGCGGATAGCATCGACTTACCAATCAAGATTTCCTCCTTAAGTAGGTAAGGTGTAAGAAAAAGGGAAGAGCGGGCAACATAAGTGCATCATTAGAGTCGTCAATTGCAAGAAAAAGACAATAACCCTCTCTTCACACCCAGAGCCAGTTAGACTTTCACTGGAAATTTCCTTTTTCTTTCTTAATTGCTGCTTTGCTTTGGAGATTCTTGAAAGCCAAGAATCCTTTAAAAGTGTGTTTGCATGTTTGATAACTTAACAAGAATACTTTTTTTCCCCCCAACTGGATACATCCACAGATGGAAAAAGATAGTCATTCTCCAAGGATCTTGGTAGACTATCTCACAAAATATAAGATCTCTCTTTACTTATTGACACCCTGAGGTTTATCGGGCTCTCCTCCTGAAGGTTTCCTATTTAGTATCTCTTGTCTTAAGTCGACACAACGGAGTCACCCCTGAGGGAAATTTAAACAAATCTGTGTTTCTTCACCATTCGTGTTTATCACTTGAACCTATGTGCAATCTGTGCAAACTCAAAAGACACATTTTATAACTGAGACATTCTTCAAAGTCAGCTCCAGATATATTTCACAAGACTGCCTTCACACTCACATTTCATCTCTGCCTCGGTATTTTACAAATATCTGCTTACATTTCTGTTTGTTGGTACACTTTTTTATGCTTCTTCCACCAAAACAAAAAACAGGAAAAACCTAATCATCATGAAGAACTATTTACAGTAAAGGTTTATGTTAATTTACCAATTTTATTTGGATTTTGTTGATATTTTTGCTATTTTTCTTTCAATGCCTTTTTTGTGGTTCAAAATGAAATTCAGGTTACTTTGTGTCCATTAAAAACAAATGGAAATTCAGAGCACTCACCATACAAAACACGACTAATAAAGCAATCTTCCCTTTTTTTAGATTTACATTTTGTGTGGCAAAATAAAAAAAAATGTAATAAGTAAAGATCACTCTGCATTACTGGTGAAATTACATGTTTTCATTCCCTAAATAAAAACTAATTATAAATGCAAACACCACTGAAGCCCCTCAGTAACCAACCATGAAGTCCTCCTGAAAGACTTAAGGATATTGAATGCCAGACTTAATTCAATATATGGATTAATTTATTGAATTTCAATTAAAACCCTGTGCTGTGTAATTAAAAACATTCATTTGTGCAATTAGCATAATTTAATGATTGCTGGAGAGAAATTAAATATATTTCATGCTCCAGTGAGCATGAGACAATGAGTTTAAGGACAGAGTTGTATTTATGAGTCTCTGAGGGGAACATCAACCTGCAATAAACAGCACCTTGTTAAAATAAAAACCCTGGCTTCTGGAGGTTGTCAATCAAATGTTAAGGATAGTACTTTTTCGCTCTTCAGCTTCAGGTCGGGTCTGTAATTTGAACAACTAAAAAAAGCGCAACATTACTTTTGTTTCTGTCCATAAAGAGACTACTCAATTATAGTACGTCCTCTAAACGAGCTTGTTTTTGCCATTGACGGGCCCAGATTAATGTTCTAATTGTCTGACACCTTCATGTGAGGGGACCCCTTGAGGAGTCTGCCTTTATGTTCAAATGAAACACCTTTTATTTTTTGCCAGAAACAGAAGTGGCCTTCAATGAGAAGTCACTCTCAACTCCTGCCAGGAGTGTTTCGTTGCAGGAAGACAATGATGGAAACAGAAGTAAGAGTTGGAGAAGAAATTGGAGATTCTATGGATTCAGCTGCTAGCAAGAATTCATTTCAGGGGCGCTGATTTAGCCGAGTTAGAAGACAGAGTTCCCCGTGTACAGAGGCTATACTCCTCAACACATCAGCCGCAGGTTTGACTCCCAGTCTCATGTCTAACCCTTCTCTCTCCTCCCCACCAGTCCTGTCATAATCAATACAGGCCAGAAGTCCAAAAGAATAAGAATTGATTTCAATCTGAGTCTGTCAACGGCAAAATATTAACCTAAACTCAGTGCACTTTGACTGCAGGTGCCTTCAAGGTGCTGCAGCCAACTTGACATAACAAGGCAGAGTGATGACACCAGATTGTTTGTTACATTTCTGTGGTTAAAAAAACAAAAAAATCGATCACTTCTTGCATAGCAAAGCCCCTTCACATAAATGTACAACACAGTGCAGAATATATTTAACATTAGAGGATGCTGAATGGTAATTTAAACAATGTCTTCATCTTGACCATGGCTGCCATGAACACATTTATGAATTAATAATTGAAAGCATGATAATGACATTTTCATTGAAATAAGCCAGAACAAAATCTTCAAATCATATTAATAATACTTTAGTAACGTAAACCGATGTGTGGAGTGAAAGGCTGTTAAAAATGTTGTTCCTGTTCATTTGACTTTGACACTCGATCCCTCAACACGAGACAAAATAAGCTTTAAAGACACGTCATTTTCCTGTTGCTGTCATTGGAAGCATTACGGGAAGTACTTGATGGTATTCGTTTTAAACAGAAAACCTAAAACTGACAAAATTACCTTCAAATAAGGAATCCATAAAAAGGGCTCAGAGTAGGGCCATGTAAAGTTTTGAATTTTGTAATAATCTACAACCTTGAGGAGAGATAATGGGATCAGACTAAAAGAATTAAACAAATTAAAGCATTTTGGTTGAATATTCACGGTAGGAATTTTGATAAAAACACCAGGATGTGTCATTCAAATCTCAAAGGGAGGTCTTTGTCTCTATTGTGAATGATTTCTATTCCCCCTCTGCCTCACTGTTGGCGTTTCTTACATGGCCATAACTGAGAAATCAAACTGTCCCAGCGGCGGCACTGATGAAGGTCTACAGGGTACTTACGGTGGCGGTTGAGAGGATGGAGCGATATTTTGGAGCCGTTTTACACACTGATTTGGTTGCAGGTCTCCATTTCATGTCTGTGTGGTCAAGCACTCTTTTGGTTTCATCAACTACAGCTGCCAGCTCTCCTAAAGTCTGATGAACCACAGATTTCTGCAGGTGGTGTCTGCGGGAAAACACTGGGTTTAGTTTTCAAGACACAGCAACATGACAGAAAGGCTCCCGTCCTATTCGGAATGTCAGGTGATGAAAAACAAATTTTGACATTTGCACATTTGAAATGAGTTAAATACTTAAATGTAGCCATGAAACTCTTGTTTTTTTTTTTTGCCTATCTTGTAAAACAATCTGTAATCTGTTGTGTTATCATAGAAAACTTCAAAGTAAATGTTTCTTCATTATTATTCTAGCTAAGAAATGTTGCTGATGAGGGACTGAGCTTGAGCTGTATAAACACATGCTAAAAATGGTCTTAAGTTCAATCTTACCTGATTTTTAATTGTGATTTCCTAAACTCAACATCTCACAGAAACAGTCATTAGTAATAAACAGTTTAAGTCAGACTTCTCCATTTTAAAATAGACCTTTAGCAGAAAGCCAAGGCAGAGTGTTGTTTGCATAATCCTTTAGCGAGCTTGAGGCTATATTCGTTTTCACAGCAGAGAGCATAGGCTTCTATTCTTAACATTATTATTGTTTATGTATGTTTATGATGTCATCATATACTATTTCATTCCCAAACAGAGTAACACAACACAGGAGCAACTGTCTCACTATGGTCTTACAATTGTTTGTCTAATTTGTTTAAATAAAAAATAGGAACTGGAAAAGCCTTGATGATAACCTTCAGGTTGTGCAGACTGAGGCCGTGTTCACACTTGACTTCTTTTTTCAACTGCCTGCGCCTTTTTTACATACAAGCCTATGGAAAAAGGAAAAAGGATGACGCCTTTTCAAAAAGCGCTGCGCCCGACCCTTTTCAG
Organism: Labrus mixtus; assembly: GCF_963584025.1. Classification (NCBI taxonomy): domain Eukaryota; kingdom Metazoa; phylum Chordata; class Actinopteri; order Labriformes; family Labridae; genus Labrus; species Labrus mixtus. The sequence continues at coordinate 18,509,180 of NC_083616.1, forward strand.
TTGAATTATTTCAACTTTTCAGAAAAGCGCTGGATGACGTCAATGGCCTTTCTGACAGCTGACCAATCAGGATGAGTAGTAACCTACGTCCCTAGTTACCGGTGCCCAAAAAGATGTCATGCACCCAAAAACTGAGAATTTCCACCAGATATGTGTGCATTGCCGTTATGGGTCCGTGCACCCTCATCCGTCAACACCCACTGGCTGCGTTCTCAGTCTACAGCATGGAGAGCACAGCCGGACAGCTGGAGTACGGAGACAATGATTATTAGACAATGACAATTACCGCGGTAATGTTACAGATTCACTCGCGACAGCAGGAGATAATACGATGTTCGTGGTATAAAACTCAATACAAACCTTATAAACACGTAAACAAACACACAAACGGTCGTTTTTCTGAACCATCAAAACGGAGAGTTTTATTCTGAAAATAAACCGGATGTTTTAATGTTGTATCGGTGTCTGACTTCCCGCCCCGTTTGTTCTTTTTTTGTGCTGAATTGATGCATTGTGCTCCGGCCGGCTCCGGCATGGTTGCACCGCAGGCTAGATCCCGTTGTTAGGGTTACAGAACACACGCGCATAAGCGCTCAAAAGGCGCTGAAAGCACCGTTTTTTTCTGAAAAAGAAGTAGGTGTGAACACGGCCTAAGGCTAAGGATAGGATACAACATTTAAACATCCGGTTTATTTTCAGAATAAAACTCTCTGTTTTGACGGTTCAGAAAAACGACCGTCTGCTTTTTGAAAAGGCGTCATCCTTTTTCCTTTTTCCATAGGCTTGTATGTAAAAAAGGCGCTGGCAGTTGAAAAAAGAAGTCAAGTGTGAACACGGCCTAAAGGAATATAAAGCTTTTTTATTTCACAAGCATGACATCACTAAAAGTGTACTCTGTATTGTATTCATTCATCAAAATGCCTTTGCCCACCACTCAAAAAATAGAAATCCTCAAAAACTACTTAATGTGGCTAAAGTTTCAAGCTGTGTAAATTCTTTGTAACTTAATGTAAATAAATTACAATAAGTAAGTACAATAAGTAAACAGCAATGTAGGCACTGGGGGACCCTTTGCTTAGTCTTTGGGCTAAAGAACTGCATTTTCAGAATATTTAATCAGTTACCTCAGTTTGAAATATGTCAAAGCTTCCAAGGAGCTGTCATCCTGCCTCTATGCATGATTTCTTTATTTCTTTACTCATTATTTAATCAAGGGTTAATTATCACCAATTATTTCGCTAACTGAAAGAGAACATTATGCTCCTAACTTTGCTCACAATCATCCATAAAGGCTATGAAAAAAATCATCTTTCATACTATCACACATCTGAGATGTGTCACTATAATTGAGTCTATCGATCTGTTCAGTGAATTTAGGGCCATTTCCTGTGAAGCTGTGATAAGGGCCAGTCGAGCCTGCGATCAGGAAGTCACCTCTGTCTTATCAGTCATCTCTGCCGTGTGACCGGGAACTCTGCAGACACCTCAGGCTGATAAGATAAAGTGAGGGAGGAGTGCCGGGTGAGGGGGAGGGGGTGCCTACCTGTCCTCTGTGGAAGATTGGCAGGAAGAAGTCTCTGATTCTGACCTCCGATGGCGTCGCTTCCGACGTGAGTGAGTCCGAGAACTGAAGGAGGCGATGAGGAAGGAGGAGGAGAGAGAGGACACGAGTGGATAAGGAGCTACAAGCATGATGATCAATCAATCAATAGGAATTACTTCACTTCTATAATCAGTCAATCATTCAAGTTTTTTTGTTCCTTTTTCGGCCTTATTTTTTTGCTTCTACACCAAGGAGGCACATGGGTAGAAAGCAAGGCTTCGCAATGTCATTGTATCCAGGGGTCTCAGCCGTAAGCAAACTCTGACCCATTCATACTTACAGTTACACTTACACACATGGAGGCGGGGGGGAATTGACGACACAGACGGTGGGGTGGTGAATTGAAGCCAGAATGTATATTGATGTGTCACACCTTTATATCACTTAACTTTACTGACAGATCCATTTCATCATAGTCATCAAAACCGGTAGATCATTCCGGTAGTTGCAGTGATTCAGAGCAGGAAACCATTGATCTGCCAGCTCGTATGAACGCATTTTTATTCATGAGGTGCTTTGCATTAACTATTTAAGGTTGGACGTTCAGATGAATCATGATTTCTGAAAGGAACATTGCGTGCAGGTTTGCGGACGCATGGTTTTTAAACTTTTTGAATTACTTTTGGCATACTCCCTTTTTGGAATTTTTGTTTTGTTTTGTTATTGTGAGAACAAGAAAGTTACTGCTCCTATATAATGCTAGAATATTCGGTGTCAACTCAAAACGATGTCGGGTCTGAGCATCATTTGATACAGGCTGGTTAAGGCACAGAAGACCCCAAAAGAACCCCTCCAAACAAGAAACTGGCCAACGTGAACAAAACGTGAATGAGTGACTTTAACAAAACAAAACAAACTGAAAAAATCTGTCATGCTAGTTTATGAGTCTACAACTAGAAAATATAAAATGTATTAACGTGTTATACACTATAATTATCCTTCAATGATTTGTTCTTCTGATTGGTAAGTCAAAATGAAAGATACAAAGTAATCTGTTAGTTAAACCTAGCTTTAGCCCCATATAGAGAGCACATACTGTTTGTATTTCTGTCTACATTACCAGATGTTTTCATCTTATTTTCTGAGCTCTATACTCTTTAAGATTTAAAATATACACTCAGATCAAGCATAACTTTAAGGGCTGTACAATTTAAATAGGTTTTTCCAAGTGTGTCATCTCCACCTTTGATGAATATGGGTCGTGTTTGAAAAATATCAGACTCAGAGATGGAGACTGTAAAGAAGGAGGAAAAGGCTCGAAGACAACAAAGAAAGTGAGGAGAGCGTTGTAGTGAGCAGGAAAGCTGTGGTTTCTGTTGAAGTAAGCAGTGTCTGATCTCGGCTCTGTGCTTACAAACAACGGCCCGCTCATCCAAAGTCGAATTATAAAATGTTAGAAGATCACAGCATGAAATTGGTTTCTCTTACCCTCTTTCACCCCTTTTTTCCTTCTCTTTGTGGCTCAGGCTTTCAATCTGTTTCCCTCTTTACGAGGCTTTTTTTCACGCTCTACTCGGATAAATAAAAAGCTGCACGTTTCTTTATTCACCCATCATGCCCTTACATGAGAAGCTTCTGGAGGATGCTCTCTCTTTTCTTCCTCTGCAATGGGTTTTCAGCAAAGGGGTGCTGGGCTTACCATGAGGTGGGAAGAGGAGGAGTGGGGGGGGGGGGAGTACATGATTCTGATGCAACAAGCACAGACTGACCTTTTCTTGTGCTTGCGCTCATCCTTCCTCTTATGTTTTAAACTTGAAGAGCTAGTGGAATGAAGGAGAATAGAATCATGAGCGAGAGGAAAAAGTCTGATCAAAGTCTGCTTTCAAACTGATACATAAAGGCCATCGGCACTGAAGTTAAATGTATCCAGTTGAGGGCTTCTTGCCTTTAAAGTCGCTTGTGCATGCTAAATTAATGCAGAATTTCTTGCTCAAATCAGTTACATACCTGTGTTTGGACTTCTTGGAGGTATACCTGCAACAGAGGGGAAAAATACATGTTTTTGGTAACTTGATCCACAAACTCAAACTGAAACCTTGATGAGAGCTCAGTCATGCAGTCATATGAACTTATGCTTCCTGTTAACAGGGTTTCATTGTATGACATTATGTTTCCTGTATTGTTATATCTGCTTTATCTTTGACTTTGTTTGTAATGTCTCTTCTGTATTTGTTGTTGATTTTTTTAATATTAAAGGCCCGTCTATGGAGGGCAATGCAAATGAGCTAAAGCCATAAAAGCACTATAGTGTCTGGTATCATATCCTCCCTCATACGTGTCCCTATACATAGAAATATATCTTTTTTGAAATATATACATGTCATGTATTTTTGCTGGAGCAGGAAATACCTATGCCGCTTGCTTTTCTTGGAGCTCTTCTTCTTCTTCTTTTTCTTCTTCCTCAGGGGTGACAGGCTGTGGGAAGGAGACCTAAAGCGGGGGGGAGGAGGACACATGAACTCCAAGCACGCTCCTGCAACCTCTCAATTCTATTTATTTAGCAGAACACTACAAAGGTGACACAGAAAACTCCTAGGTGCATTGTATCTCTATTTGGGAACTGACCTTTTCCTCTCTCCTCCTCCTCCGTTCAGACTTTCTCCTCTTCTTCTTCTTCCCCTTGGGCCGAGGGGACAGATCCTCATCTGAGAAGGGGCTGCAGATGGAGACACAGCAGAGGGGAAACTTACTTCAGTTTTCATTACAGTGATGGGATATCAAAATGAGAATGTTTGGCTGCTTGAGCTCAGCAGGTAGAGTTAAATGTTTAGGATCCCATTATTTGGACTTTTGGAATTACATTTGTAAACTGAGTCAGACTGTTACAGGGTTTATTCACCAAATTACATTTGCTTATACTATTTTTGTTCCTTATATATAAAAAGTATATAAGTCCAGTTAAACAGTTTTGGGGTTTCCATCTATGAGATTTCTGCTTCCCACCATTACAGGTGAATGGAACCAGAGCAGCACAGTATCTAAAGTCAGTCCAGTTCATACCAAAAAGTCAGGATAAAAAAAGAAAGAAAAGTTGCAGCGGTTTAATTTGCTGGTCTCGGCTTGACCCGAGCAGGCTGATGGAGTGTTCTGCAACTCTTGCCAAGACCTCGGTCTTGTTTTAGATAGAAGGGTGAGTCAGCTTGAAGTGAATTAAGATCTCCTGCCTCGTGTGGAAGATACAGTATTTCAAGAACAACCAGTTTGTCTTTGTGCAAATCTTAATCTCGTGCACATAACTTGCCTTTAGAAAAATGACCATATTGGATAATAATGCGACCAACAACTTGTGTCCATTCCCATCAACTGGATTTGTTCAAATGGTTAACAAAAACCATGATTCTTAAAATATGAAATTTAAAATGTTGGCAAAAAAGAAGGGTTGTCTACTTTTGTATAAATATTGAAAACACTGAAACATGAACATTGAAAAATGTCTTGAATTGAACTATCAGTGAAACACTATGATAACAGTTGACAGTTTGTTTTGTTGATTTTAAATCTTAATCTTAAGCCTTGAACACCAATAACTACACTCCATTTACCTCACTGTATTGGAAAAAGATGCTTAAAATATAAGCATAGCTTCATACCATTTAAGGCAAATCAGAATATGTATTTTTTTATTTAGGTAATCTGCTCCTCTTACATGGAATATTTACATCTCATACCAATAAAGAAGTTTAAACAGCTAAAACAGGTTGCATTACCAGCAACATTTTGAAGTGATTTAATCGTCCAGATATCACTGGAGTGTTGTGAACTGTTTCCTATATTTCCTATGTCTTGTGCCAAGAGTGAAACTCCCTCCGTAAAAATGTGTTCCCCCAAAAAATTGATTTGCATAGATCTAATCCTGACAGAATGGGTGGGGTAAAATAATCCACATGACTCATCATTGGCATCACATAGCTGCACACAAAAGCATCCAGATTGATCCTGACACACATAAGCAAGATTATCTGTGAGCCAAATGTCCCGTATGAGATGATCCCATCACAACAGGAAGATGAAATCCAATCCAGACTGGTACAAAACACCAAACAGATCTCATGCAAGCGAGCCGCCCTGGAGTCAAGAGTTTGACAACATGGCCTCACTCAGTGGGGAAGACAGATCTGTGATATATCCTGTCCGCGACACGTGTCTCTCAATGACTTTTGAGTTGTTGTTCTGTGTGCTTATTATTTAGTTAGCACGTTGGATTTGACACTTTTCCACTTTTTCTCTTTCTGTTTTATGTGTTCCACTTACACCATACAATTAATCCTTAAAATGACACCTGAGCCTGAGCAACATTGGGAACATCAAATGAAATAATCAGCGTTTAGCAAAAGAGTCTACCTAGCATTAGAAAAGTTGTGTATGGGATACCATAGTTTAAAAGGTGCGTGAGAGTGAAAAAAGCAAGTGTAATAAAAACTAAAAACAATAGAAACATGAAAATAATGAAATGAATAAAACTACATACAGTCAAACACAGTTATACATCTAATCCTTAAATCTTCAAGAAATAAAAATGTGTAGGAAGGTAAAATAGAAGGATCACAAGGGTGCTAGATAGACCATAAAAAGTGTGTTTTCTAAAGATAATTAAATAAAGAGATAGACTTAGCCATCCTTTAATCTGCTCTCTAAACTCTGGGGGAACTGATGGAAAAAGCTCAGTCCTCTTTACTTTTTAGTCTGGATTAAGGAACCACCAGGAGAGCTTGTGACGGCACATGGTGAGTTACATGGTCAAAAACAGCCTGGGGCCAAACGTTTCAAGGCTGTCAGAGTGAGAGGTAAAAAATGTGAAATAATCTCCTAAAACTAACAGCGGGTGTAAAGATGAAAGGATAGGTGCTCTGGTTTTCTGGAACCTGTTAAAATCCTGGAGGGTGCATTTTGGATTAATTGCAGAGATGAGAGAGACTCTTTGCTGCAGACGGAGAAGAGGGAGTTGCAAAAATCTGGTTCTGAAAAATTGGATCCCACATTTTCCACATGAAAGGAAGCATCTTTTTTTAGACTCTACCTGTCGGAGAAATGTCTGCATCTTTTAAAGTTCTTAACTATGGTTTGTAATGCAGGATTTCTGTTACAAATGTGTAGCCCAAACTAAGATTACAGAGGACATATCACTTGAGTTATTTGCTCAGACTTGACAAAGTTTTGCTATAAAATTACATTAAAAATCTATTTCCCCTGTCTGACACTAAGCTTATATGTGTGAATAAACTGTTGTGATTGGCCTGAACTGAATTAGGTGTGAGGTAAATTTGTCTGAATGGGACAGGAAACTGACAAATCTGCCAGAACAAATAAATAATAATAAATGTAAATAATCTTACAGAAGGATCCTCTTATCCCCAAGGACATACTCCAAGTTCATGCAAACGGCTTACGACATCTCACCACAAACATACGTTGATAGTATCAGATGTAGCTTACAATAAAAGACACCCATTCTTTTGATGATGCCCCATCTGCATGTCAAATATCTGTGACCCATTATGAAATTCCTGTGGTTCATAGAAACCACAAATCTGACCATAAACTTTTTACTTTAGGAATAATATTTACTCATGCTAGCCTAGGTCATATCATAGGAACAGTGTGTAGAATGAAGTGGCTTCTTATGTTAAGGCGGTAGATTCACTTCGGCTCAACCTCATCCTCCGATTCCGTGGAAGAACCAAAAGTGACAAGTACATTCCCCAAAAGGTCCTCTTTGGAGCCAGTTTTTGTTTTGTCTGTTCTGGGCCACTAAATCTTACACACTGGTCCTTTAAAGCATACATCCCTCATCATAAAAAACGTCAGACTCCACTGGTTATCCAGTGTGATTGCTGTCCAGATGGTCCACTTGTTTTTTTTTCTCTGAAGACAATGTGTGAAGTGGAAAAGGAGATGAAGTCCTTTGAAATGCCACAGGCTCAGTGAATTAGCCTTTTAAGACCTGACTGACTGAAAATTATGAGAGGCAAAGAGGAGGATGTGAACGAGCAGCATGCCGGGTGATACAGAGTAAAGGAGAGATGAGTGAGAAGATGCTTTGAAATGAATATCGCTCTGGCAGCTTTACGTTGGATTTGGTATGGTGTTCATGTGAATTAAATATAGGATGGTTTACATCACTAATAAAAGGGTAAATAAGTAGTAGGAAGCTGGTCTGGAGATATAGGGTACTACTGTTTATGCACAAACATGCCAAACAACTACCATACATGGAATAAAATGTGGTTTAAAATATGGGTAAACTATGGAATGACAAACAGGCTGTTGACGTGGAGGCTGTATCCGTCCAATCCACATCATTTTCAGACAACACATCTAAGGGTTTATCACCAAGATCAAAGCAGTGTGTCATCTGTAAAATGTCAAGCAAACATCCTTTAATGTTCACTCCAACCTACTGACAAGCCTCTTGGGATCTTGATCGTTATTTAGTTGATCCACCATCAAGGCGATCCAGAGAGACGCATCTTAGCTTTGACTCTTTCCAACAAATTCCCCAAGGAACCCCAAAATGATTTAACATCGTAAACAATCTTTATATTTGAAGATTTCTTTTGAAGTATTGATTGTGACGAGAAAAAAAAAGATAACTTCTGGTCAACATAGAATTAATATGAAGAAAATATGAAGTTCAAGAATAACTAATGAACACAGGCCTGGATGCTGGATGCAGACCTCATATTTCTATTTCAGGGGTGAATAAACTACCATTGTCTATTTTTTAATTTTCGATTTGGCACATCTTGTACAATCGGATTATCTTCCCAATGAAAAAAATCTTGTTACAGATCAGAGATTTCTTCCTTTTATTGGCATTATAAAGAATATGTTTCTGAATCAAAATGATGACTGTAGTCTCCTAGTATGAAACGTGAAGACACTACAGTAGTGCAATAAATGTGTGTACTCTTTCATGGCCAGCAGCCACTGGTTGCAAAAATGAGAAAATATCCCTACTTCTCAGTTGAGTATTTACCTTAGAACATTTCCCTATTTACAGTAGGTCATATTCTCTTTCTCTCTCTCTAAAGCCTGGCTCACACTGTGCGATTTTTCCCCGATTGTATAAAAGTCGGGGTGGCAGCTCACACTGTACGACTGAATCGTTTACGACGCCCGACCAGACCTTGAGATTGACGTGCTCACCCTGTACGACCCGATTGTCGGACTCGATTGACGGCCGGAGAGCTCACACTGTACAAGTGAAATCGGGACGGAGCGTTGACAATTGTTAATAAAGTTTCATTTGAATACTCCAACGGACAACGGTTGGTGAAAGAGAAGGAAGTGGAACTTGTTGTAGGATAGAGGAAAGTAGATACAATCGTAGATATATGGATACAAGTTTCAGAAAAGTGCTTCACTGATGATCTGTACTGGAACCTAAAAAAATAAAAAACCCCGGGTTGCGCCTTGCCGCTGGTCGCCATGACTACATTCCTCCCTTGTCTCTAGTGATTATATTGTGGTCACACACAACTTCTGCCGGACCCTTTCATGACGTAATACTTAAGATTTTAAATTCTAAATATCAAAACATGTTTGAAATAAATCGGGGCGTCCCCGACGATCGCCGGGCAGATCGGGGACGTTACGATTGGATCTTTGTACCGCTCACACTACAAGGTAACCTGAGCAGATAATCGGGTCCGAGCAGCCTTGAGTCGAGAGCGACCCTGCGATTGTCGGGAAAGAAGAATCAGATCTCAAATTGGCCCGATTATCCTGCAGTGTGAGCCAGGCTTAACACACACTCTCTTTCTTGTTCCAAGTCCTCTTGAGGACATGATGATGTTCAATTAGCAAATTATGATCCAATTGAGTGTAAAAAGATGAATATGAGGGTTTGTTTAAGGGGAAGTCTAGGAACTACTTCTTTGATAAATATTTCCTATTTTTTCTTAGCAGAGATTTAGGCTTGGGTTAGCCCTGAGAAGTATACATTAAAATATAAACAAGTAATAACAAATTAAAATTTTTAAGGCACCTCCATTTTTCATAATTCAAGGAAATACAGCCTTACACAAAAAGCATGACATGCTAACAGGCTATCGTGATCAGAACTGATCCGGACGTTGACAAACTGCCCTCCTCAGTGATTTATGTGACCACAGAGCTCTGGAGACTTTGTGCCTGTTTGATTGGATGCAGAGGCCTGTCTGGCTATAATAAATGACCCTGCTTGGTGTAGTCGGCAGTTTGGGAGCATTAGGAACTGAAATGCATTAGAGCTGATTAGACAGACCGAGCCCAAGTACCCTCTCCTGGTAATGAGAACGCTTTGTCACTCATTAACACTTCTACCATTCTGGCCTTGTAAGAAGGGAACACAAGGCAAGCATTTGCATTTTTTTTCTTGCCAGTAGAAGCGGTTTTCTTTTGATGAGGTGGAGAGAATGAAAGGCAGAATGAGAGAGCAAGTCAATTGCCAGCTACATTGGGACTGGTGATTGCGTGGACAATGTGTATGGAGAAGGGATTTGAGACATTTGATGAGAATACGCTCGATGCTGAATCCAGCCTATTTTACTGAAGATCATGTTGCTTTTTCTTCCTGCTACAATCTGCATGAATGCCATTAATGTATATGTGACTTAAGTATATATATATATATATATATTATTAAATGTAAAAAAAATACATCACTTGCCTTGTTCAGGCTTTGTTTCTGGTGCAAATTTGATCGGATGGGTTTCTGTTTATTCTTGGGGGATTTTCAGGTTGTTAAATGTTTTACTCTTTCATATGAATTTTATTTGAAATATTTTGGTGACAGAAAAAATCTCTGTAGCGAACATTCTGCTTCTAGAGAGATGTGGCTCTTGGTTTTATGTTATAATCAACATTGGATGCTCAACTAAATTGGGCTGCTGCCAGCCAATTAGCGAGATAACAATCCAAAGAAAAATGTTCCTCTGAACAGAGGAGACTTTCTCAGGCAGTCACTTGCAGTGCTTTGAAAAAGAGACAGTGCTGGCCTCATTAGCCACTTTTTATGAAATGGAAATGAGTAAACTAAACAATATTTTACATGAATTTGTTATTTTTTTGTGTGTGTGAATTCCAATCCATTATTTATTTGTAATAATAAATACTTGCTTAAAACAGGTGAACCGTGGCGCCTGTAATGCATCTTTGTAGCTGCTAGAAGCTCAATCACAGCTGGAGGTAGCTGCTGTCTCCCTCGTCCTGCCTGGTGACCTTGTGATCAAAGGTGATAAACAATCGCCTTGTGAGGATAATTACTCTCAACTATCAGATCCTGAGGTACAAGGTAACAATCTCCACAAAGGTAACACAGTGTCTTTGGGACCTTGTCTTTGCTGCTAGTGAGTGTAAGAAAGCTGGAGTCAATCTTTTCTTCTTGACTGCACTGATTTAAGACTTTTAACTGTTCTAGAGTCCAGAATAAGACCAAAATAGATTAAAAAGGGAATTTACAAAGAAAATCAATGGCATGACCTAAATTCACAGAGGGTGATGGGGATTTATAAAGGGGTATATTTGGTGACCTACATGACAAAGACAACCCAGTCTCATGTCAAAATGTGTCATACCTACGTTGGTCCACAGCGCAAAACGTAGTTGTTTAACAATCAGGGCTCTAAAATTGTGACATGTCTACGTTTCCTTTTGCCTATTCTTTTGTATAGGCATACCTCAGGTCATGTGACTGCCCAGTTTTCCCCTGGCGAAAAAATAAACATGGCGGACATCCCTTCTATTTTCGGTGGAAAATGCAATATTTTAAGATAGTTTGAGGCTTAAGTGTCGTTTTGATAACCTTTCTGGCGACAAATGTACATTGTATCTTCATAATCTTTGTTCGGTTTATGTTTATGATCTTTAGTTTGTTTGTTTCTACGAAGATTCTTTCAGGTCTCGATAGAGAAACGTTGGGATATTCCGTTTTCTACTGTTGCTATGGTGGTAACTATGGACGCTATTAACAACGAACCGGAAGGAAGTGGACGTTCGGTTCGTGGCTCTTAAAACGGGTTACATCAGACCCTAGACATCAAACTAAACTCCTATGCAATAAATAATGATTTCTGTTTTTATGGATGTCTTACATTACAACCAAATTTAATAAAACGATTGGAACAGATCGATGCATATTAGCAACATTATAAACTATAAAATGTAACATTACATAAAGACAATACTGTACGGTTTGTGTGATTTATATGATTTTATTTAACAAAATAATCCTGACAGATTAATACTATCTTTTAAAACAGGTTTGATTTGACCACTTTTTTACAATATATATAGTCTAGATTATTTTACAAAACCCATTCGGCTTTAGTAAATATTTGATATAGTGGGTAGATATACATTTTTTACAACCCTAATTATGTTCCCTCTGTGCACAACGCCAGACATAACTACCAAAATTCCCGTTTCTAGAATAACAGTCAAAATATCTGAAATTAACTGATATATGTACTTTATTTTAACATAGATCATATATGTACTATGCAATAAATACTTCGGCCACACAAGATCCGTGACATATTCAGTGAATATATATTTTGTAAGCCTTTTATAATCCTAGTTACAACCTTTTTTTGGAAATGGAAAAGACTACAATTATGGCGCCATTCAGTATCAAGCTGTATGACTTGACTCTGAGGAATTGTAGTCTTTTAGACAAATCTCAGTGTTTCCCTTACCTAAGAAATGAGAAAATTTAAGTTTTTGGCTTAGAGCTGAACGACATACATCGTTGGAAAGGTCTCATCCTGGAGAGTAACATATGTGAAGATGAGGTTTCAACATGACCCCTGTTTTGAAATAATGCCCTTTGAACCTTGACCCAAGGGCATGTTTGAAGGCTTATATCTCAGCAACAAAAGGGGCTACAGACATGGGAATAAGTGTTTTAGAGAGGTCTTGGAACAAAGTACCATGTGAGGGTAGTCAGCTCACCAAAACAACAGGGGGAGCTGCTATATATGGTTAAAATACATTTTAACAAATGTATCAATTATTTTTTAAATATCTGATAACATAAATGTGTTAACCATCCAATTCAACTCCCCTGTGTACCCTCAATTAAATATATATTACTTCTTAGGCAAGGGGTCTTGCAGTCATACTTTCATAGAGCGCTTTCAAAGCCCAGTACATACAATTTAAATTTTGTTTGTTTGTTTGTTTGTTTTGGTGTAAGTATATCATAAAATCTGGGGAACTATGTGCTTGGAGGACAGCCTTTAGTGCTTGGTTTAGAATTATGGCTAAAAGTAAAAATCTCTTATGCTCTTGTCCATATTAATTCATCCTAGTATTTTTTTTTTATCCTTCTTTCCTTATAGAAGAGTTAATCTAATTTGTCATTATTCATTGTTTTAATATTCAGTTTCGTTGAATCGATAGTGAACGCGCCCTCGGCCTTTAAACCGACAGTGGGCATGACTGCACGATTGCGCATGTCAGCAGTACACTGGCAGACCATAATGCAGCATAATGGCCTTTTTGAATGGGTTTTTGCTTAGATTCCTGGAATGGGATCTTTGGTTAACACAGATTTAAGATGTGTTTTTGCAACCAACCTTAAAAAACATCAGTAAATACCCCCTGAAAGATCTAATAAAGAGGTCGCTCACAAGTGACGATTATCAATACGTCATTATTTGATGTCAGTGTCATGCGCCCGTTTGTAGTTCTTATCGCCGGCCGTTTACTTTATTGATTGCATTTTCTGGTATTAATCTAATCCGTCAGGATTATTTTGTTAAATAAAATCATATAAATCACACAAACCGTACAGTATTGTCTTTATGTAATGTTACATTTTATAGTTTAGAATGTTACTAATATGCAGCGATCTGTTCCAATCGTTTTATTAAATTTGGTTGTAATGTAAGACATCCATAAAAATGTAACAGAAATCATTATTTATTGCATAGGAGCTTAGTTTGATGTCTAGGGTCTGATGTAACCCGTTTTAAGAGCCACGAACCGAACGTCCACTTCCTTCCGGTTCGGTGTTGATAGCGTCCATAGCTACCACCATAGCAACAGTAGAAAACATAACATTCCAACGTTTCTCTATCGAGACCTGAAAGAATCTTCGTAGAAACAAACAAACTAAAGATCATAAACATAAACCGAACGAAGATTATGAAGATACTATGTACATTTGTCGCCAGAAAGGTTATCAAAACGACACTTAAGCCTCAAACTATCTTAAAATATTGCATTTTCCACCGAAAATAGAAGGGATGTCCGCCATGTTTATTTTTTCGCCAGGGGAAAATTGGGCAGTCACGTGACCTGAGGTATGCCTATACAAAAGAATAGACAAAAGGAAACGTAGACATGTCACAATTTTAGAGCCCTGATTGTTAAACAACTACGTTTTGCGCTGTGGACCAACGTAGGTATGACACATTTTGACATGAGACTGGGTTGGACAAAGAATGCATTTTTACTTTTTACAAATCTGCATCATGATGTTACTATTTTCTTTATAGATTATTTTTGGGCTTCCGGCTTATTAGGACAGCACATCTAAAGACTGACAGAAAGGGAGAGGGAGCAGTACTAGCATGCCCCAAATAGCACCTGGATCAGGAGCTGAACCTGCGACCTGTGTGACAAGCACTATAGCCTCTGATCATGAGGTCCATTCCAGCAAACGTGTTACTCTATATGGGGTTGACATAAAGTTAAATTTGTCAGCTATGGCTTTTCAAGATCACTGGCCCTACCATTATAATCTACGGGCCCAGGAACATTTATTTGAATTGGAAAACAACATGGAAGAATTTACTCTTAAAATGATAAAAAAGGAAACGATCTGAAGCAAAAGTAATATACAGTATTTGATCACATATTCATTGAGTTCAGTTTAGTTACATATCTATCTGCATCATGCATGGAAAATATTTCTTTACTTTTGTTCTCAACAGTGTTCAGAACCTGATTAGCTTTGAATCTCAAGCGTAGAAATGGCAAACTAAATATGTAAAATAAAACTGGACCTACTGTTATTTTAATTTATTTCCTTAAGAAAGTATCTGGCCGGGCTGCTGAGTGAACCAGTGTGGTGTGCCCACATTATTCCAGTCATCTCTTGTAATTCCTTAGTGCCGACGTTTCAAACAACTTCTTATATCTCCCGCCTTTAAAGTACTGAACAGTGAAGTCCTCTTGTGTAATTCAATTCACAGAAAAAAAGAATTCTCACTTTCAGGGATGAAAAACACTATAAATCTTTTCCCCATGCGCTTTTCTTCTCAGATGTCTTCTCTGGCACCACAAACCAGCAAAAAAAATAAAAAAGAATAATCAGAGCCGCGCATACCTGCATGTTCTCCACACTCACTGTTTAACTCAGAAAAACAAAGACAAGCAGCCGCTGGGTGAAGTTCATCCACGGAGAAGTGATTCATGTGTATGAGCCTCTGTAACACTTCAGATGTGGCTGCAGTCATGTTTTACATATCACCCACAGCTTCCCTGCTGTGCAGCTGCAAAAAGGCTTTGAAGGTGTCGGATGAATTAAAAGGTTTCTTCAGAAAAATATAAATATATATACCTGAATTGATTTATCCCACCTTAGAAGAAGGAGCCGGAGAATTATATCAGCCTTTTGGTTGTAGGTGTTGTTGAATAGGCAGCTCCTGACTGACAGAGTGTGGAATTCCTCACAACATGTTTGTATTTCTCCACTGGGTCTGACCTGATAAGACTGTTTACGTTCACCAGGACTGAATATAGAGATTAGCGCTGTTTTCTCTCTGAGAGGAAAGCCCTGAAGGAGTTTTGTTGTATTTTGAAAAGGCTTTATCAGAAGCATTTTAATCTACAAAAGCAACCGAAGAAACAAATACAAAAAACATTCGTCTTCTGAAATGTATCAACTTTAAAGCATCTGATTTCTTCACTTTTCTTTGCAAGTGCTTGTTCTTTGAGATTAGGAAACTTTCTTGATCGTTTTTAAAGTGCAAGCAAAAAAAAAAAAAAAAAAACGGCTCACCTCCGAGCCCTGTGATGACTGTGATGTTTGCGTCCTTTTCCTTTGATGCAGCCATTTCTGTCAGCAGTGTCCACCCGGGAGTCCGCCGCTTTCCTCTCATCAGTTTGTAGTGGCTGGCAGGCTGTCGTCTCTGAGCTGAGTGGAAAGAGAAAAAAATAAAATTACTTGCACTTCTCAGGAGAACTTTTCAGTGATTTTCTTTTGAGTTGTCCACACAGTTAACGCTTCCATCATACAATGGGGAGGAGGACTTAGCATGCTTGGTTAGCCATATTCCCTCTGGTCTGCTGAATATGTGTTTTATTCCCCTCCATTTCTCCCTCCGTAGCCATACTCAGGGAAAACTTGGAGGTCAGCCATTTACCATTCAAATCGAGGTGTCAATTGAAATGTAGTTATTTACATGCACCAGTTGCCCTGACATTTTGGTAAATGGTGTTTTCTATCTTTCTTGTGCTTTGCAGTTGCAGCGACATAAAATGCAAATTCTTTTTTTTTTTTTTACTAACCCAAAGCCTATTAAGCTTTAATTTTTCAACATATATCAATATAGGCATTGAAGCAAAATCAAGAAATCTAATTTTCAGCCTCATGTTTAAATAATATTTGTGGCTTCCAAATAATGCAGCTACAAGTCAGGTGTTTCCTAATCCTACCTTCCAAAATATCCTCATCCATAGTCAAATGTTCGGGCAGAACAAATGACTAAATAAACTGAACGATTAGACGTGAGCACACAGTTCGATCCTTGCTTATTATCCTCTGTTTTAGTCATGGGAGATTTGAGCATAATTACACATTCTCCTCTTCTTCGAGTAGCTCCCGTCTGATAGTAATGAGAAGATAATCAGAGACAGAGATTAGGCCGTCAACGCCACCTCCTCCTCTCCCCTCAGCGACAAGCAGGCAGGAGCCGTCGCTTTCCATCTTCCTCACCTTCCTTTTTCCTCTGCTTCTCTGCATAAGAGGGAGCGGCCCCTGAGCAGGGAACTAATAACGTAAAATGGCAGACTGGGTACTCCGACATGACCGAGTGTTTGAGAGGTGAGAGGGGAGATAAAGACAGCCAGCGCGAGGATGATTACTCTGATCAAGGAGGCTGGTGGAACAGAAACCTCTGAATGTCAAGGTGATGGGCCTCTCTTCTAGGTTGTTAATAGATATGTAAATAAAAATCTCCTTTTATATTGTACGTCAGAGCGGTGTAAATTATAGTGTTCAAATTCACGTAATAAAAAAAACGGTGGCATGGTTAGATATGTTTTTAAGCTTTTAGTTACTTTAAGCTGCCACCACATCACATTGATGCAAAAATTACAAAATCCATTTTCCAAATTCCAGAATTGCTATCAAGAAGTCACATTTATGTTGTTCTCATGTCTTTGATTTATGGTTTAAAGTAAACCAGTGGTTCTCAACTGGTTCAGCCTCATGACCCACCACCAACTCCTCCATAAAAAATGACCGCCCACATTTTAGTTTTTTTGCAACCAATCGGATTTACTCAATGAAACATTGCACAGTTTGGACCTTGGATGGTATGTGACATAACAAAGTAAAGGAACAAAACAATGTTTAATAAGCGCTTAATAGACTTTTGGGAAAAAAAATCCCAAGCAAACCATCGTGAAGCACTGAAAATTGCTCAACGACCCAATACTGGGTACCGACCCACCAGTTGAGAACCAATGTTTGAAACAAATACAATTTGTTAAATGTCCTGTTAAATGTCATTCCTTCTTCTTTTGGGTTTATATCTTTGTGAAACCCTTTGAAACCGCCTGCTGATTGAATTATGCTGTATATATCATTGCCAGCATCAGGCTAATATAGACTCCAAGTTAAATACCAGTGAGGTTTTTCTGTTTTCTAGACTACTCTTAGGAATATAAATTGGTAGCACAAATAACAGAAAACTAACTTCAGTATAAGTGATGTTGAACAGAACCCCAAACAATAAAGCTTCCAAAATAATCCTGCAGTTGAATCAAATCTTCACTTCATATTTTTTTGACAAATGCTGATCATTGAAGCCTTCATGAAAGGAGGGTGTGATGATCTTTGTGAAGCATATCTTCCTCAAATGGGCTACCTGTTAAGGCAAAATACTAAGCAATAAATGAAAACACCTGAAATAATGCATCCTTGTGGTTGTTAAGGCTGAGAAGCCATTTACCACTCCCATGTTTAATTCTGCACATCATCCAATCATTTATCAACAGTTTCCCAGTTTGAGATGAATAAAGTCCAACCGTCCATCTACCCATGTATCATATGCTACAAATAACTTACTGTATCTGTAGACCTGAGACTATCTGACAGTAGAGGTTTCAGGAACCAAAAAAATAGGGTTGGATGCAAAACTGTTATCCTGTTCAGTGTGTCATAGAGGAATACCAAACATTTGGGACATCTAATCAATCCAAACCCCTACAATCCAAGCAGAACTTTGTTCTTTTGTTACCCAACTCTCAGTCCGAGGTTATTCAATATTGAAGTAAAACTCAACACTTAATTTTACAATAAAGCTTCACCATGATAATACCCTAAAACAAACCAAGTGCTTTTAGTGCCAAAACCTGGCATTGGCATTTGAGGATTTGGAAATTGGAATGGGTTGTAGGAGCACTGAGCGCTCTTGCCTTCACTAACCTAATCAAAAGGGATGAAGGAAATAGATTGCTGGTGCTATTAAACAACCAAGATCATCCCTGGAACCTCTCTCACTCGTGTAAATTGTGTATATCTTGGTTGATGTCAGCATACGTCTCCCATGTCTTACTGCAACAGTTTAAGAGTCTGTGATTATCTTGATTACCCAGACATGTAATCTCTAGTCTAGATTATTCCCAGCAAATTCTAGGAAATCCATCATAGAAATTCTCTACACCTCCAATCTACATACATCAACAGTAAGTGCTACATCTATTGTGGCTTGTAGTTATTCACTGTCCTCCACAGCCCATGCCTTCTCTCCTATTAGCATTTAGATTTATATGTAATTCAATGTTTCTTTCAACATAGGCCATGTTCATTTGACAAAAATCTGTAGCGACTTCTGTAAGACTTCTGTACTATCTGACATTATCAATCTTTTGAAAAATAGAAAGCAAAGCCATTGTCAACTCGTAAAATACTATAAAGGAGTCCTTGGTTGCATGTAGCAGTATTTGGATCTGAAAAATAAAAGCTATAAAAAAAAGCTGCTACAGAAGAACAAAAAATGTCTGAAACATCCAGGATGTTGAACGCTCTGATGTGAGTCCCTGAGTTAAGCCTGAGTGGAAAGTGGCCCAAAGCACCCCCCCCCCACACACACTCTCAGAGCTGCGTTTGATGACTTCTAAATTAAATCGATTTGCCATCATTGATGCACATTCCCATGATCCGGCCCTGCAATTTATGTCTCCAACTTTCCAAGCCATAAGCACCCAGATTTATAGTGTGCTGTTTATATCTGTCAAATGATACCCCTGCTCCTTCCTTCTCTCTCTCTCTCTCTCTCTCTCTCTCTCTCTCTCTCTCTCTCTCTCTCTCTCAAACACATATATACGTTTACTCTCTCTCAATCTATAATCCCTTTTTAGTCCAGTTTGTAACCAGGAAATGACTGAAGGTATTTAAAGGGACAATTCAAAGCACCAAACGAGGGTAAAAAAAAAAGAAAAAAGAATGTAAATACTCTGTGGATTAAGTTGAGGACTTCATGATGGAGAATTACATTGGCATTAATCCTCCAAAATCCTGACAGGATTTGTTTACCGTAACGCAGGTAAAATGGAGTCATGGGCCAGGATCAGCTCCATGGCAATCCCAACTGAAATATGCCACGCCAAAGAGGAGCTGCTCGTTGAAACCATTGTCTGAGTGCAAAAAAAACAACCCCTGCAGCTTGAGGCCCCAACTCGATAACTTTTTAACCTCTATCTCTCTCTTGTGTCGCACACCGCATGTTTGCCTTCCTTTGTGACAAGTATTCCTGTCATCAGAGGAGTGACCGTGCTGTGACTGGCTCATGTTCAGTTCTTTGTCACAGAGGGAGCGTCTCACTCCTCTAGACCCTGTCATACACCGCTGCTGTTCCCCATCACGTGGTTGGGTAACAGATAGAGACAGATGGTGCAAGAAAAAAACACACTGCAGAATGGAACACTGCACTTTTTCTTCTTAAAAGCTCATATGTACTGTATGATCTTCCTAGGTTCTTCTGGATCGTTGGTGAAGATGGCTTGCTGTCATGGACCCCCAACCCCCCAACTCCAACTGCTATAACTATTAATATCAACCTTACATCTGTTATCATAATTATTACAATTAAAGTGAATGTTCAACCTCTATAATTATCATAATCAGTCCTCCCTGTTTCAACATCTTTGCTAATATTAGTCTGACCAGTCTTTTATCATACTTAGCTGTTACTGCTAGTACACATACTTTTACCATTATTACTGACATGTAGCTATAAATCTATCTTAGTCATTGTTGTTGTTGCTCTGTTTGTCTCTATCCTTCTCCTTCTTCCTGCATCTCCCTCTATCACACTTTAAAAGCCCAACACAGTTTGTTCAACACGAGTCTGGTTTTGTTTAAAGGTATAATATGTAGAATTTGGTTGCGAATGTTTACATCAAAATATGTAGATTCATTATAAATTGACTACACCTGTTATATGTATTTTCTTGTTGAGTACTTGCATTATCTCAAATTTTTCCAAAAGTTATCAAAGCCAGAGAAATCCATCATTTTATAGTTGTAACGGTCCGTGTCTTGTCGGCGACCGCCACGATGAGCCGCCATGGCAGACACGAAATGTTGATCGTTGCCAAGGAAACACTGGATGTTATGTCAAAGACCGCTGCATAAGCTAACGGGAGCTGCAGCTGAAAGTTGCCGTACTGTTGCCGTACCTGCTTCTTTGATAAAAACATCATGTAAATTAAACTCAGATACATAGAACATATTGTCTTTGTCAGGTAGGTTTCGCCCGTTCATATTGACAAGACGGAGTTCATTTTCACTGGGGAGAGGGGAGTAACAGAGAGAATCATTCCCATGATACCCCGCCAGCCTTGATGTCTTCTTTTGTTACTGTTTTGATTGAGAGCCTCATACCAACAGATTTTACATACCGTGCGTTTAAGGGATTTTGGGTTAACATTTGTTTTAAATTGGCACTACACAAATAAAGATTGATCGACTTATTGTTTGAAAAGAGTTGATGTAATGTTCACCACTATGTGCTTCCAAACTTGGACAAAGAGATGTGTTGAAGTACAGGATGTGTGAGAGCGCCAACGTTGTCTCCTGCAAAAAGCATCTATATGCAGCTCATTTGCCAACTAAATTTACATGGTGATGGCTGCCTGGATTCATTTAACGGACAATGTTTTTTCCAAACCAGAAAGTGGGTCACTCTTTTAAAGCACAAGTCACAGGGAGGTCAGGGTTGACAGGTTGGGCACCAACAGGAGATTTGAACACCCTGCTTCCTAAATGTTGTAACTGAAACACTTGTTATTTGTAATTTACATATTTGGTGGTAAAAAGTTGGTCTGGGGTGCTTTAGGTGCTTGAAGTGGTAAAGTTTTGAGACTTGAACCACTGTTGTTGGTTTCTACATTTTGTCAACAAAAACACAAGTATAGAAATGTCTAATCCTTTAAGGTTAGAGGAAGATCATGTTTTAGAATAAATACTGAAAAGGACAATGTTAAATGTGTTCTATTCACAGGGGATTATTATAGGGAAAACAAATTAATTCAATAGTGAAAATGTTCAAATTTGAACGTTTTGTAGGTTTGCAGTACCTTGTCTTGATTCAAAATGCATTTAATGCTTACCGCACTACACTTATGAATGGTCGCCCTTTAATTTACCTAAATGGATTTTGAGTGACTGCAATTAAGGTAAGGTTGGGAAAACAATCAACAGAAAGTTTTCATTTTTAATTACTTTAATTATTTTTTATAATTCTCCTCAAACAGGATTGGATACGTGGTCCAACAACCAATTTGAACAAGTCTTCAAAAGAAGAGAATAGTGATTTGTAATTACTTTCTTCAATAAGATATTAGTTGCAGTCTTATGAATCCAACTTTTGGGCCTGGGCTTGGTATATAAAAGTGTGCCACACTATGGTCTATTTGATGATGAAGGCACATGTCTAATCTTTGTTTCTTTTTTCTATTTAACGATCTACCTGTCTTCAGCACATTCAGCTCTTTGCTACAATTTTCATGAAACATCTTCCACTGTCAGATCCACAGGAGGATCACTATAGTTTGTGTACAGTTTTATTGTCCACATCCCATTTAGGATGTTATTTTGAAATAAACTGCTACAATATCTGCCAGCAGGTGCTCTGTAATCTGTTAACTGCTATACAGAAGAGCAGCTCTCTGTTGAAGGTTTCATAAACATATCAGATAACATGGTATAGGTGTGCAGGAAGCATGTAGGCAGCCAATAAAGAAACTAGCAAAGCAGTGCATTACAGCTCTGATGTTTGCGCTCAAAGTGTGTCAAAATCACACCAGCGATTAACACAGATTCTATTCTCTCTGCAAACACACCTGCATTCTGCCAGACGTACTGTTTACATCTGCACTCTGCTACTTCAATTTCAGTATTTACTCAAAGCGCGATAAGAAGCAGTTTGACAGTTAGCTTCTCCTGGCCTTCTGGGGAGTCGGAGTGTGTTCAGAGCTGAAAGAGGATCTACAGGGAGGCAAAAAAAAAAAACATGCAGCACTTGAATGCAACCTTTTTCTTCCATCCCTTATGTGGATATAAACCCCACTGTGACAGAATGAGATCTTAGAGTTGAGAGACACTTGAGGGGAATTTGTACATTTTCTTCTCTTCTCTGTGATCTCAATTTTGCCTTAAAGCACCAACAGATGAATGCACTCCAGCTCGGATGTGGTTTGCTCTCCCAACAGCAAATCAGTGTATATACACTCACATCCTCTAATTCTAAAGTACATTTAGTTATGTTATGCATTACATGTGAACACTGGATCATCCACAAAGTCCTATTTCTTCATTCT
The DNA here is from genome assembly GCF_963584025.1 of Labrus mixtus. NCBI lineage: Eukaryota > Metazoa > Chordata > Actinopteri > Labriformes > Labridae > Labrus > Labrus mixtus. Next base: position 18,531,822 of record NC_083616.1, read on the forward strand.
TCAAGATAGTATTGTATCCTGTCACATTTTAAATGGGTCATTGGGTCGTTTCCATTTTTGGCTTGTGAACATTTAAAAGAGTTGTTCCACATTTTGGGAAATGTATTTATAAGCTGAGCATGGATGAGAAATTGTAGCCAGTATCGTGTCTTAAAGCGTAACTCTAAGGAACTGCATGTTGCTAAGCAGCTATAGGAGGCTCAAGTTATACCATTGTAATAAAGTTGGATAAGATTTCTATAATTTACTTTTTTTGTTGTAAAAAACAAACAAAATATAACTTGTTATTAAAACAGCTTTAGGGATACCAGTATTCTGATTTTTTTTTATTTTAATCTGATGGGGTCAGGCTACCCTTTGCAACCTTTATTGCACCACCTGCTTGCCCTACAAACACGAACTAAAGGTGTCCTTTTAGATACATGAATAATTTGTTGTAACTACTGATGAATGTATGTTGTACTAAAACTAAATATAAAGTCATAAGTCACGAGTTAACACAATCACTGTTTAACAGTATTATTTCTGCCTTTCTTTATAATCTTGTTCTGCCTTAGGTTTTTTTTTCCACTTTAGGAGAACCACATTGGGAACCAATGGAGAAGCTAACCTACTGTTCAATATTTAGATCAAGCCCTGGTTTTCAGTGGATACAAATTATGACCTGAATAGTCTGTTTACATTTCTACACTGAGCAACAACAAAATGATGATGTTTGGAATGAAACTTTTTTAAAATAAAGACAGTGAGTATCAATACATATATGTGACTTTTTGTCTATTTTCAGTACCTCTCCTCTAAAATCACTGATATAGATTACATTCTCCAAAAAAACAACACTTTAACCAGTCTTTTGTTGTGATGGTTACCATGCCAGCGCTCAACAGGGCTGCGGAGTGCTGGACTCAAGCCTAATAGTTCAAGTGAATAACAAACTGTGTAAGTTAAGAGGATATACATGGAAGGATCAATACAGCTTACCCTGGAGCTAAACAATGAAAACAACAACAGGGATCAATGGATGATACAACATTTTAAGATGTCTAAAAAGAAAATGATGAATTTGAAGCCAAAGAACTTGTACCAGGTAATAACTGCTTTCAAGATTTTTGTTTTTAATCTCAATAAGAAAGTCATTTTGAAAAATATTTTTGGGTCATTTTTACGGCAGCAATAGCTTTAAAAGAGTCGCCATCTGAAGTAGTCTTATAAACTTTATTTAAGAATTAAGTAAGCCTTGAAAAATATTTTCTCTGTTAAAATTCTGTACAGTGCAGTGGCACTCAGTCCAACAATCCAAACATCTGATAATTCAAAGCAAAAGGTTTCCAAATTGTCCAAACTACTGTAGCCCTTAAGGAGCTCCACCTTTTGTCACAAGCTTGTCAACATATTGTCAAAGCTGTAAGAGTTGATAATGGAGACTATGAAGTGTTTTGCATGAACGTCATCCTCTCAGGAATAATTTGTGAAACATGAAAGTGCATTACCCTGGTTTTATGTTTTTTCTACGATTCAACAAATGATTGAAGAGATCCCCTGCCTCATATGAAATTAATAAACTTTTTATTATCCCCGTCAGAGCCACCGGGAACCATTGATTATTGTTATATTACTATAGTGATGATAGTGGAGATAATTACCAGGGAAATAGATGATCTAGACTAGAGCAACAATTAAAGCTATAATAGGGTGGTCCAGGGGTTACTGGCTCTAATTTACAATAAGTTTCAGACTCGAGTCAAGAACATCTTCATCATCACCCAAAGGACTTGTGCAAGGAATTATACCACAAGGGGAAAGGACTTAAACACATCCCTCACAGAAATAACTGTTACCGCACTTGTAACCTGTCCAAAGTTTTCATGGAAACAAGGATACTTTTGCACAAAGTGTTGATTAAATGTTCAGAGAGTTTGATGAAATCAATTAGCTGAATACTCACACGAACATGGGCATGCAATCAAGCAGCCTAAATCAATTAAAGCAAAGGGCAAAGGATCAATGAAGCTGCCATTAAAACTTTAGAACATGTCATTAGGTTTCTGTACTAAAAGCTTGACATTTATAAGATGGCATTCAGAGATTTCAAAACATACTTACAATTAAATGAGCCCCTCAGTGAGCTGGTATTTTCAGTCAAGTATAATCAGACGTCTGACTGCCGAACACTTAGGTTGCCATGAAATTAATACTTTTCCCATTGGAGTTCCTGGGAGAAATGTTCCTGGGGAACGTCATGCCTTCTGGAACAAGTCTGGTCATGTGAAAATGCTGTTTCGTTTCTTATGGGTAAGAAAATAACCTCATGTATTCCCTCCCCAGCTGAGGTGATTTTTCTCCTTAAAGAACGCAGATGGGTAATAGATTTCTTTGGTGACGTTCCTCCTGCCAGAATAAATTGCGAGGATGGATGCAAATCCTTTTGAGCTGCTGAGATCAGCCCCAAATTGGCCGCCTCATCTTCCTCACAATGCATGATGGGAAGGCAGAATGATAGAAGTGAACATCAAAGATTAAACGGATGTACAGCCCCAGTTAGGAGGTTTTACTGACTCCAGGCAATCTCTCGTTTTTGCTAGTGTGCTCCAAATGTCACATCCAACTTCAGCATTAAGCTTTGGATGTACATTAGGGTTAGAATAAAGGACAGAGGGAGTTCATTATTCTGATTTAATTCCAAGCTCAGATTTTTATCTTTAAAGGAATTCTCTTAACAATGTGTTCTGAAAAGCTTTGACATAAATTGTATTAACAAATGATGGTGGAGTAAATTCATTTTATTCTACTTTAATCTTTTACTCCTCAAATATTTGTCAGCTATAACAATTTTAAGGCTTAAACTCGTGTTCAATATATTTCAAACGGCTTCCAATGATTTAAGCTGGTGAGACCTTAGAAAATGATAGTTACACCATTTTTCTCAGTGAAATGTTCGTCATTTGTCAGCAGTTTCAAAGAAGAGGGATTTCTTCTTCAAACCTCAGATTTTTCCTTTTAATAACTATTCAAAGCTAAAAGAGGTCAAAATAAATGTGGTTGCAAACAACTTCACAACTATCAAGAACCCTTCCCTTTTTACACTGTTGGAAAATGTGTTGAGAATTGCTCCTGCTTGATCAGCTGGAACATAAAAGTGTTGCTTCCTTGTTGAAGTAGAACTGTGAAAAGTTTGTATACATTCACTTTGATTACTTTAAGCCTTTCATTTACCTTTCTTAAATTGTGTAAGAAGGACTTCAGATGCCTGATGACATTTTCAAGATTATGTTTAGATCTTGGTCGAGTTATAACCAAGTGGCACCCTCCGGTCTTGAACAATGAAGCCAATGCAGAAGTGCAAAATCCTGTAGTTTGTCGCGTGTCTGCTTGAGGATGGCTCCAGGAGCCCCGGAAGTAGCATACACCCCAAAAAAGCCATTAACAAATTAACAAGTTAAGGAACTAAAAACGAAAAATAGTTCTAATTAGTTATTGTCATTACTGGCACACGCTGTATGGGGGGTGAATTTTTAAAAAAAGTCTCTGTTTAAACGTTTTATCCATAGTCAGGTGCGTAGCTGACATGAAGGTGGGCACGATGTAACGGTTTTGTCATAAGGCTTAAAACCCGCCTCAGCTCCAGCTCTCAGCCTGTCGTTAGGTTGACTGAAAGTTAGGCTGAGACGGTTAGTGCAGCCTGAATGATCTATTTACCGTCACTGTCCTTGCGGCCCTACAACCTGCCTGGCCCACCAAGAATGTTTCCTAGTTCTCCCGATTACCAACTCCCTGCTTGAAACAGACTGAAATTTATGCTGATGTCCTATAAGAGCAAACGAGACTATCAGGGAGATGATGACTTTTTCGACAATGTACAATGTGCTGCCTGTCAGTGATGCTACCACCTGGGTGTCCAATAATCATACATCTACATTACAAGATCCCTAAAAAGATAAGACATCTGACTTTTTTCCTATGGGGTAGCAAAAAAAGGTAGAGATTCTCGTAGTTGCTTTAAACACTAATATTCATCATAAAAAAACAGTGGGTAAAGATTCAGTTTCCCTTGAACCAACTCAAATATTCCATGTGTGTCCTAGGGACCGCCCAGGAACTAAATATAAATCCAACATCACTGTAAACGCTTTCAACACTACTTTGATTACTGTCAGTTAACTGAGTGTTATCTGTTGTAAACAAACTATCATCATAGTTCATAATGTGGTCGGTGATTACATTTGGAGAACAACTGCCTGGATTATTTCCATCTGAATGACAACACTGAGGTGAACATTTTCCCCTCACTATCTATCAGCTAATCAGCAGTGGTGCACCCTTCCCCCTTCTTGCGTCTGAGAACGCTGCGAGCCAGAGTGACTTTGAAGACAAGTGAGGTTGGTTTATTCAATTATTGTGTCCTGATGATAAAATGGGAGCAACATAATGGCTTGATTAATTTCCTTATCACGGTGAGCACAAAGAGTAATTACAAGCAAATCCACGGCTTGGTGAACCACACATCAATCAAATTAAAGCAGTCTCCACTCGGCAGCAATCACTTCCAGAACAGAACAAATGAGTCGATTGGCTCAGACCTCCGCCTCAGGCCAGGGAAGTGTTTACTTAGGAGCTGTAACTTCAAGTAGAGGTTACTCAGGGTGATTAGAAAGCTTCGAACATGTCAGAAATCTTAATAGAAACTGTGTATGCGCAATTGCACTGCCAGCGTTAGCGAGGCTGTGCAGAAACTCTGTGACTTTTTTAGTCTGAAGCCAGTCATTAAAGCTCATGACACTCTTGCAGCCTGGCTGTTTCAAAGCAGCAGGAAAATGTAGGAACTGTGATCAAATGTCAACACATGATGAAGCATGAGAAACTCCAACACCTGCAATCACACCCATTACACATATTTAAAATGCTAATTTCCTGTGAGCAGCTTTTATTTGGAACTAAATTGATGATTGAGTTACATGACTGTCCACTTGAATAATTTGCTGTTATAATGAGTAAAGTGGCCTAGCTCCTTCACTGTAAATGCAAGGCAGAATTAAAGCGGACACAAAGTGAAGGTCCCGTTATGACCTACCCTGACATCCCTGCTTATGTCAATGGCTGGGCCTAGAGATTTTGTCATTAAAATTCTTGAATTTACAGATATAATGAGGCTAGAGTATGTTCACAAATGTCATAATGGTCATGGAAGTCAATGGAATTACTAGTCCTCAAACATACATTTTACAACTTCATGGGAAAAAATCCCTCTGGTGGACAATTAAAAGCTTTTGAACTTTTCCCAAATACTTGCAATGACAGTGATTCCTCACTGCCAGTTCTTTTTTTAAATAGAAAGCCTGGTGGAAAATATTATTTTGATGGATCCACACAGTATTTCAGTAAAAAATAAAATTAGGCTAACAAACACAATTTGACTACGTTGCAAGTTACATGCATTGGAAAAAACTAAAATATCGGAGCAGCAGTCAAATCCAACCGCTCTATTCCCAATGCAGGCCTCGAACATCCCATTAAAATATATATTGAAAATCTAGATGTTTCTCTCAAGAGTTATGTAAATGAGACATTTAACATCAACTTGAAGATGAACCTTTTTCGGAAAATAAATGTTTTACGGCATTAAATCATAGCTTAAAGGTTTCATTTGACTCAGGTAAACCTGCTGGATTCAGTTGGCAGCTCTTTCTATTTGCCGACTCTCCGTAGAGCTTAAATCAAATCACCAGAGCTGTTAGTGCTGCGGTTCATTACAGGAGCCACTACAGGCTGAGAGGAGAGGAAAACTTGTAGGAGGGAATATCACAATTTGAATAACATCTTCATACTAGAAGCTGCTGCTGCTGCCATGGGTATAGAAAATGTATTATGGTGGGGGTGGGGGTTGAGATGTCAAAGTCACACACAGTCACATGCATTTGTCAGTACGTTCTGTGTGGTATAGTAAGATGCAGCATCACTTCCCTGGGGATTGCACAGTAAAACCAGAGGTTCTATTTAAAAAAAAAAAAAAAATGGCACCATTCCCTATTGCTGCTACTTTACATGTTATTCCTGTTACAAGCTTCTTTGGCCTGAAAAGCAAAATGTTTGACAAAGTTTATTCGAGTGAAGTAAACAGAGCCAAGGCTGACGGAGTAATCAGCAGCAAGTGAACACAATAGCAAAGAAAAGACATTTCTACATTGGCATATAGACAGCACACCCAGGAGACAGCAACATGCAAAACAAAGCTCGTCTGAGTGCCGATTAGTCTGGAACCTCATAATAGTTACACTGTGGTGCTGCCATCATCATCATCATCACAGCCATCATCGTCATCGTAATGCCCTTTGTGGTCAAAATCGATGACTCCATTAAGAAGAAGCCTTTAGAAGAAAAATAACAGTAGTGTCACATGGTCCTCTTAGCCCAGACTGTTAACATCTAAACTGGTAGTGTTTCTCCTCTTTCACGCATCATAAACTTTATATGTGCATCAATTACTTGCTTCCAAATCGAGTTAGAAGTGATTAGAGGGTTCTTTGTGCGAAGGCGGAAAGAGGGAAGCGGGCATAGTTGGGTTTAATTAGCTGCTTGTGAGGCGTACTTCCTCACTGCACGTCTTCCTGTGTGAAGGAGATTACTGAAGAGCCTTCTGCAGATGCTAATGTATGTGAAGTGCAGCGAGCAATAATCATTGCACACCCTGAGGTTAATTAGCACAACCATAGCACCATACATGAAGAATGGCCAGAAGGAAGCTGCTAAGGAAAAAGCCTGCAAGTGATTGGCACAAGTTTCTACAGGGTTTGTCCAAAGTAGAAGACAACGACTGGAGCCTTCAAAAAAAGGTTTGAAAAGGGAAATGGGCCTGCGAGTGTAAGCTTTGAACGAGGTCTTATTGTTCCCAATGCGGTCTAATTTGCTCTCTCAAACAGCAGCTGACAGGTGGGTTCAGGATCGGGTATTTGTTAGATTTTGTGACAGACTAAATAAACACTCCACACCTCTTCCAATTAATTGAGAAAACAGACAGAAAATAAAACTGCCACCTGCTTGAAATGTATTTAGCCAATTAAACAAGTGATATTTACCAGCATCTGCAAAGAAAACTGTAAATAACTTTCATCATGACACTGAAGCTAATTTGGAATCGGCTTTGACAGACCAGCAGCCACAGATCTGTGCGTCAAGGACCTTTTGGGATGCTTTCTCCTACTTCCACCTCCAATTATCAACCATCATACTTCTTTGTAATTGCTCTATGGGAATCATTTCTAGCATTACGGGTTCCTCCTCACACCTGTCTGCATGCACAGACCTCGACAGGCAAACAGATTGGGACCTTACAATTGCTATTTCAATCTCCCCTCATGCCTTAATGAGCTGCAAGAGTCCCACACTAATTTGTGTCAGTAAACGTATCAGGTTTGCACGCGGCCATGACAGACAGAATGAAGCTCACTGGGCCAATCGACACAGGACGCAGAGTGAGGGAACTCCTGACAAGATCTGGATCTATGCTGGTGATAAAGGAGTGTTCAGAATAAACCAGCATGTTCTTTCTTTTTCTTCAACCTCAGCCTCAGCAGATGCCCTTTCCCATGCAAAATAGCCATGTGAATTATTCACGAAGGCTCACTTGTGACCATGTTACACAGTATCTGTTCCCTCATTAGATAATCAATGTCAGCGGAATGGAAAGTGGAACAGAATTTAGAATAAAGAGGATTTTTTTTCCCACTGCCCTTTCTATTGAATTACCCTCATAGGAGCAGTGTGCAATCTGGCAGGGAGGGTTGAGTCTGAAAATGTTACATCTGAATCCCTGAATAATGATGGGTTTTCACATGTCAGTCTACACTATTATTAACATATCTATAATAAATCACATGCAGCCAGAAAAAGGCTTTCAGAGAGGTTGATGATTGGATACATTCATCAAATTATAGATTATAATTAAAAGAGCTGTTCTAATACAGACACCAGCAACAGCCTCAAACACTGCCTTAGATGCTGCAGCATGAAGTATTTGCAAGTAAGCCAGTCTATGCAATGATCCGACATAATTACCAGTTCCCCTTAAAAAAAAAAAAAAAAAAGCTTAATTATAGTGTGATCATAACAAACAACAATCGTTTGGTGCTAGCAGAGTATAAACTGTTAGTCAAAGCTAGAAAAAAGTATTAAATATGATGCAATTTTTATTGCATGGGTGACAGAAACATACTTGGTATTGGCCAATAGTTAAGTCAAGGTATCTTAATTGGTGTCAGAAGGGAGGAGAAAGGGTATTAAAACACTGCCAATTAGAATTCAGAAGCCTTCCTAGAGTAAATAAATGCAATGACAACTATTTTTACCCAGAAACTTGTTTTGAAAACTTCACTAGGTCCAAAACAATTTTGAATCCCCCGACACCTGTCCCTATCCTCCTCAAGGAGCTCATTTCAGTTTTCACACTAGGCAATGTGTCCTATCCTGCTGGTTCTGGAGCGCAGACAGGAGCAGGTAAACTATCCCATGGTTTCTTCCTCACACTCCGCATCTTTGTCACCTATCAGGTGTGGAGCAGGAGCAGATGGAGGCACAGCGTCCAACAATTCTAGCAGACTCACCACCGGTTTTTTTTTCGGCTATAAATGTACGACGATAGATGCCGTCATTTGCAATCCGAAGCCAACTGCCTCCTGCTCTTCTCGTACGCTTGTTTCACAGACCTCAGGGCTTGTTTCACCCTCGCCTCTGCTTTAACCTTCTGTCTCAGTTTATTTGAGTTTCGTCCAAGAAGCTGAGTCTTGGTTTGAGTTGAGCTCGGTAGTCCTGCACCACCTGCTGTCTGTGTGTATCAAAGTCAGAACCTCCTCCCACGTCTGCTGCTACACCCTGTGGGTTGTTATATGGGTCACGGGTATCACATCCTCAGTGTAATCTCTTTTTCTCCATCCTTTTTACTTTTGTCCCTCTTATTTTTCTACTGTCCTCAAGTGGATTGTCAGATATCTCTGCTTATATCCTACTCCAGTGTCCTGATATTCCCTTAAAAGCTGTCTCTTTCCATCATCTTTATCCTTGTGAAAATCCCATTATGTCTACTACTCAAACACACCATTGGATTTGTGGTAAACACAACACCATTTTGTCCTCTCCTCATGATGTGCATGTTTGTATAGGTATGCAGAAGTTTAGAACAAGCCTGACTCCTTTCACAAGATTCACATTAGTTATGCATCCTGGCTATCTCATCTAAAATAATCATCTTAAATTTGGAGCAGGGCCGCGCAGAATGCGACGACTGCAGAGAGCAATCAAGGCACCCGCTGACTTCCCATTCCTCCACCCACCGCTCCCATTCGATGCTAATCAGTCGGGGTGCTGCTGACTGTCTGCGAGACATGATCTGATTTTGAGAGAGACGCGACATTAGCCTGTGAAAGATAAGCATAGCAGCCTTCACAATGAACTGTAATCAGAGTTAGCATGGTGGTTCCAGTGATTTGGGGATCTTAAGATTCTATGAGCAGGAAATAAAATATCTTCTGAGCATACTGTAAGTCTCTTTCTCTTTTAAGCACTCTCTGCGGGGGTAAACGATCATTAACTACTTGCCTACAGGTAATGATAACGTTAGGCTTAACCTTGACTATGGCTGAAGATCGCACAGAATACTGTCATGATTTGGTCTTTTTTAGTTTTGTTTTTCAGTGTTTCTTTATGTTCTAGTGTGTTTTGTTCATTCTTGAGTTCTGTGTGTCTTCAGTGTATGTACTTTGTAGTTGTCCTCAGTGTTTCTTGTCTTGTGTTCATTCCTTCCTTTGTGTGTTTCCCTCCATTGTGATTGCCCTCATTGTCTTCACCTGTGTCATTAGTCTAACCTGTGTCTGATTACCCCTGTGTCTATTTAGTCTCTGTGTTTCTTCCCTTCTGTGTCAGTTCATTGTATGTCGTTTGTAATATGTCAGTTTACTCGTGGCTCCATGTTTTCTCCTGATTGGATTTCTGAAGTGAGTTTTTGTTTGCCTTTTTGTTTAATTAAATATTTTTTTTGTTAATTCTGCACCTGGGTCCTCCTCTTAGTTTTCTCGATCCGTGACAAATACTCTATAATATCTAGTTATGCTTCTATGCCTTTACAATTAAAAGAAAGTGGGAGACAAAATCTTTTTGTGTTTTCCTGGAGATATAACGCAACATAAAAAATTCAGTTATGGTGGGTATGGTTTTCAGAAGCATCCCTTTTTTTTCCCATTTTTGGTCTTTTTCTCTGTAGTTTCTAGGAACACACTGTCCTTAATATACCATACTTTAAACTGGAGCTGAAATAGTTTGCCAATGAAATTAATTTGATGTTTAATTAATTGATGAATCACTCAATAAATACTCAGGTATTGTTTCAGGGCAAACTGAAAAGTAGCTTTTCAATTGTATATGCGGTTTTCTTCTTTGTCAACAGCAAGGGCTCAAGAGAAACTAATACAACTTGTCTTTTCAAGGGTCAAGTGTTAAAATGTCTTTCTCGTTTTAGCTCTCCAATTATGTCCTTTGTTCACTACTTTAAAAATATCATCTGAAATGAGTCTTTACCATTTTTGAAAGTGGTAGATGTTTTTTGCAAAACTGACATTTAGTCAGTCCTTTTTTCTTAAACAATGTTTCTTTTTGAACAGAATATTTTGGCACTTGCCCAGCCCATGCACCACATCATTATTCTTACATTAATACTCTTGAGTCTTGTACATCTTACTAACAGTAAGATGTACATTATCTGTTGCAACATGTTTTCTCAGACTTTCACATCACCGTAAAATCAAACAAGTTCTGTGATGCACAGCAGTTTTAATCCATGCTGAAATAACAATGTTCCACAACACAACTCCACCTGCTCCCTGGAGGACTGCTAACCCTTCCTGGAGATTGCTGGAGGTGACCCCATTGCATGTTGGTACACATAATTACCATTTCCCTACAGGGGAATGGGTGATCAATGAGAGAATGACCTTCCCCTCTGTATGCACTTTCCTAAAAGTCAGATAATAAATTGGCTCATCTCAGCTCACCTCCCCTACCATACATGTTATTTAGAGGGCTATCTGAGGGAGTCCATTACCGTTTTATGGAAAGGAGGTTCATTCAATTTGCTGCTGACCCAATGAGAAGTATGGATGCATTGCGAGGGGGCTCAAGGGCAAGTGAATTATTCCATTATCTTTAATGTGTGGGAGGTCTGAGGCCGTCAAGGTCCCAAGGGGATTTATTTAGCTGTGTAACCTCTGTTCCTCCAGGGAGAACAATGACAATGGAAATACAAATGGACAAAATGGACTGCCTCATGCTTATTAAGGCGTTTTAATTGATTTCTATGGTATATTTCTATTTTGAAAAAAAGTAAATCCTAAAAAAACCTTTCTGTGTATTTTTCAAATGATCTTTTACATTCTTCAGAGTAGATTTAGAATCATAATTTCTATCAATATTATGTTTGTTTCAAAAGAAGCCTACCCAATTTTAAAGCTTGAAAGCATTTTCTAAGCTTTCATTGATACACTGATTATTGATACACTCGTGTTAAATTACCATATTTAAATATGTGAATATATAAAAGTCTTCTTTCCTTTTCCCAGGTGTTAAACTAAAGCTTTGATAGACTAAAGATAAAAGCAGACAACAGTCACATACCAGTTTGTCGTTGCTAGTTAGGTGTTTAAGTGCAAAAATATAACCAAAGATTGTCCCCATTCTTACAAATTGGTCCCATCTTACAATACTTCATTAACTCTCTAGCTGGGAACATATCCCATAAATGCGATGTTATGTATTGGAATGCTGAGTATATTGAAAGTAGATCTAATTGTGAGGCTCTATGAAAAGCATCACTGCTTTATTACACAGGTAAACAGGCGTAATATTAAAAATTGCACATTTCATATCCTTCTCCGCCATGCAGGCCGTATTGGGAAATAAGATATGTTCAGGAATAATCCCTCAAGGCGTGTATGAGGCATCTGGCGCAAAGCCTGTCAGCTGCTTTAGACACCGTCAGTGTGTTGACAAGTTTTTTTTGTCATTTTTCTGGCAACAACAGCCGTTCTCTGAGCGAACAGGAAAGCAGCGGCACCTTAGAAGTGTGTATACTTAATGTAAACTAGAGTCTCTCCCTTTTGTTACAGAAATCCTACAAGCCCATTTCTCACAGAGGAAATAAAAGCAAGGAGTGGGAAACATAAAAGTGACACAGGAGTGTGGAGTCCACTCTCAGGACTCAAGGGAACTGGAGGAGTTTTAAGGTCAGTCAGATTCTGCATTGTTTGGAGTAGAAGCAGATTATAAAAAACAGAGGAGGCAAAATACAAGTGGCTTAAGCCTTATTCTTATGGGGCTGCTTTAGTTCAGATTGTTGGGAACTCCATGCAATTAAAGAATAATCTGCACAACCTCAATCTTTATTTAAAAAAATATATCGTTGCTTAGTGATCTGTACAAGTGCAACATAAAAAAGCTGAATTTTAAACTAACTTTCATCATATCTATGGATCATAACGTCCATAGCTGGAAGATTTCAAGAATAAGTATAACGGCTCTCATTATGTTTATGTTAACGTCTGACTGTCAACCAAATATTGGCTGATGCAATTGATTGAATAGAACTGTAATCCCAAATTGAAAGTGTTAAAGCAATTGTATGGATATAAAATGGGAACATTTGCAATCATTTGATTTGCAATGGATGACAATTATCATTGTACTTCTCAACAGACATTTTTCAGAAATCTAGAAAACTATTGAAAAGAAATCATCTCACGTCCTCGAGTAATATTGCTCTTGTGGTAATTGGGAATGGAGCTTTAGGCCAGGATTAGAGCTGATAGCACCGGCGCTCATCCACAATGATGACCTGAAGGCTAAAACGGTACTTTGCTAACTGGATTTTTTAAACTTGACTCCTCCAATCTGACGTAGCCTAACCTTGGCGGCTGTCAGTCAGGCTGGAGGACAGTCCTCTCGACTCTGAGTTTATGAGGAAAGATAGGACGTCTGTGAGATTATGCCTCCTTTCCAATATGATATTAGCCCTTAATCTCCTGCCTCTCTCAACACCGACTGGATGAGGTGCTGTAAGGGTGGCGACAGATGAAGAGAGGGATGGTGGACGACTTCGTTGTTGAAGGAGTAAATATGTCAATCACTGGAAATGCTGAGAGGTTTTTCTTGAAGAGGACGAGAGGAGAAGCCAACAAGCTAACTTGCATCCTCAAGAACATCGCTACCTCAAAAGGATTCAGATGTATTATGGCAGGATACATTTCTGACAAAAAGTTATTATGCAGAATGAGATTATATAAATGTTTCCTTATCAACACACACACAGACACAAATGGAGATTTTGATTCATTTGAAACACCTGCAATTCAAAAGCACTGCATTTCAAAAGCATTTTTCATCAGGTTGAATAACGAGGGTAATGTGCAGAAAATCAAGGACTCAGATAAGTGGATTAAAAATAGACTCTATTCTGCTCTTTGACTTTGACGTTGATATCTCAGTGCATTAAGTTTTTCCCTTCGGCCATCATGGGAAGGATTATGCCACCAGTCAAGATCTGTTTGTTTACGCAAATCATTGCTTGATAGGCCAACTTTTCCCCTCCCAACTCAGCTGCATAAATCAAACAGGATGAGGGCGTCCTGCAGTCAAACTAAAGCCTGCGGCTCAATGTTCAATATATGATACAGTGTGTTTTGCTTTTATTTTGCTGCAGTGGGCTGTGAATCAATAAACAAATATGAGAAGATGTGGGTTAATTTGAAAGTTGATGAGATTAGGCAAATGTTCTGCAACTTTTGTCCAATGAGGCATCATAAATTTGCAAACAAGGCTCACATTCATTTCTTTCTCTTTTAGACTTTTTGATTCCTTGCCAAAAGGTTCCCTTGGTACATTGGAAGAGAAATGCCACACAAAAAAATCCGGCTTCCAGAACGGCCTTAATAATTTAGCAGTCTTCCACAGATCGAGGGACCAATTCATTTGAGGACAAAAGGCACTCGTGCTTCGCCCTGGACGGATCAAAGGCAAATCGTTAATTTTGTGCCTCCTGTTCTAGTCAGATCTGGTGTTTTATTGTGACAAGATTCCCTTAAAATGGCTTCAGAGTCAAAGAGAGTGCTGAGACAAAACAATTCTCCTCCTCCTGCAAGGGCACTGCTGAGCCCAAGTTTAAATTGAATGCCCCAAAATAACTGTTTAATTATGTGGCTATCAGAGAGGCTTTCATGTTTTCCAAATGAATCAGGCCCAGCGCGATAACTGATGCTTTCATCGATGCAAAAGTGGAATTGAAAAGAAAAGTTATTCCCGCTGGTAGCACAACTGAAAGACATTGGATTGAGCAGAGACCCTGATTATTTTTTTTATAATTAGGCGGAATATCCCCAGATCACCCTGATCACTACCAGATAAATTTAATTAGTGGCCATATCCGATGGCCAATGCCGTGTCCATTTCTTCATAAAGTCACCCGTCTGAGGCTGACAGACACCCTATTTTTTTATGTTTTACAGTTATGGTAAACTCAATGCCAACATTCAACAATAGCGGGAAATAAAGCTGCTTTTTAAATGTATATTTAATCACCAGCGTTTTGAAGGCTCTTTCTGTAAATTTAGGCTTTTTAATCTGAATCAGAATATGGTTCAATAACAGCATTATGAATATACATGACACCGTATCATCCTCACTCACTAACACATCATCAAAACATTTCTAAATATTCAGCCAGTGACTTGTACTTGAACTGTGCTTGTCAAACCAAATCTGTCATCGACTGAATGAGCTTGTAATTCATTTTCATGAAGGCTGCCTATAGCCTGTAATGAAATACTGAAACTAAGTTTATAACAGATCACCTCTCCGTGATGAGGAATAAGGCTGACTTTGAAGGCAGACACTTTAATTACACTTGGATTGTGCACAACTTGCCTTGTTGACAGAACAGAATAGAGTAATTGATTATATATGGATTTACAAGACAAACAAGACAACATGTTAGAGTTAGCTGAGGACATTTCTATTTCCAAAGTGGTCTCAAGATTATTAAATACAAGACCAGCATCACAGTACAATACAGAATTAAATTAGAGATGAAAGGAAGAGGGCTATGAGCTAATGGCTAATGCTAGGATAGCAGAAATGGTGGTGCTAATATGCTTATGATTAAAAGTGTAGTGCTTGTGGTCTCCTTGATCATTTTAGTTAACACTGAGATCAGGAAAGTTGAACACAATGACTCTGTCATCTATGATTTTGAATAACTAAATATGCAACAATCTACCTGAGAGACACATGGTTAAAAAAAATATATATATAAGCCAACGTTCACCTACATTTTTTTCCTCCTCTTCACAGTTTAAGGTCAGATGGTATGTACGTCACTTGTAAAAGGGTCTTTTTCCTCATTATGAAATGGTTATCTTGATTATCGCAATTCTTAAGTATTGGAAGACAAGTAATAACAGAGTAAGTAATGGAATAAGTAAGTAATGGACAGACAGACTGCAACGGACTGCAGAAAAAATCATTGGTGTCGACCTTCCCCCCAATCCAGGACTTATACCAGTCCCGGGCCAGGAAACGGGCAGGTAGTGTCACTGCAGACTAATCACACCCCGGACACAAACTTTTCAAACTCCTCCCCTCTGGCAGACGTTACAGAACACTGTACGCAAAAACAACCCAACATAAGAACAGTTTCTTCCCCCAGGCTGTCACTCTGATGAACGCTAAACAGTCACAGAGTGTCAGACCTGTCGCGGTGAAATGACTCTGAACCAACCGTCACTGTGAATATACATATGTATATATATATTATTTAATTTAAATGATAATATACGCACACTTATTTATGTAAATACTGTAATTGACATCTTAATTGACCCATCTGTCACATAACTGCATTTTACTTATCATGTTACTTCATCATCTTTTGCACTATTCACCACTGCACTGTTTCATATTTAGTCATATTAATATTAGTCTTTTTCTTATTATGTTTATTGTTGATATTTAATATTGTACCTGTACATAAGAGAGCACAGTTCACTAAAGTTAAATTCCTTGTGTGTGTAAGCATACCTGGCCAATAAATCTGATTCTGAATAATTATACATTATTCATCGTTTTCATGTTGAAACAAAGTGTTGGACTAACATATACTTGCGACCATGCCACTTGCAAGTCTTTAATAACGAGTTAGTCATCAAAGGACAAACTATTCTTCAAGTTAAATTAAAATAGGATGGATACAACAGTGACATATATTGTATTCATAATTAATAAAACCGGTTTTCACCCATTCTTATAGCTAGTTCCTGATCCAATTCATGAACTATTCCAACATCAAAAAACTTTAACATACTTTCCAACATACTTTCTTACAAACTCTGACAAACAAACTGGTCACTGAAGCAATGACTCAGCAAAGCTGTTTGCTAAACTGCATCCACAAAGTTATTTCTGCCTTCATCGCTACCGAAAAGCCATCTACTATATTTAACACACGTCTAATGACCGAGCAGTTCACAAAGCTGTCACTGAACTTAATTAAGGAAAGAAATGAGCCATTTCCTGAAACCAAGGCAACAGAAAACATCAATCTAATAGCGTTTGGGCAGTGTGCTGATGTTGTGTAAAAATGATTACTTTCGTTAATGATTCTCTGGAGTTTGCAAGCATCAAATGTCACTGAGGATCTATACTTTTCTAAAGTCTATATAATTTGAGAAAACATCCACTTACTGGTGTGTTGCTTAGTTTTTACAATATGAGAACACCAATTAATATAGATTTTTTTTTCTGACAATTCATAAACAAGTTGTTCTATAAGAGTCCAAACGAGGATAATATCTCCCATCTCTTGTCTGAGTGATCTGCCCTGAGTGAACAGGAGATTTCTACTTTACTTCCTAACATGTCTCGTCTCACTAGGGTACAGGGACAAACCTGTCAGCTCCATTTTTCCTAATCAGCTCTCGATGGGATGTGCTGGCGACTGGAATGTCATCAGGAATAACAGTCACACTTGGAAGGCAGCGCACTTAGAAGATGAGCGTTTTAACAACAGCCTGCACCCTCTGCACAGCCCTGTACCTGCTGCACTGACACTCTTTGACCTTGAAGCTGACCTTGACAAGCTAGCACTCTAGACTGTTCAGTATCTGCTTTTTGCTTGAAAAACATCTATTTTCATCTGATGTGGCATTAACAAGTTTGTGCCTCTGTAGTTCAACTGGAAGCTCTAAAAGGCAGCTGAACATGTTGGTGAAAAACGGCAATGAGAGCTTAGAGGTCAACTTTCAACTTAAAAATCATGTTGGGTGAGACGATACCCCTCAATTAATACCCCGATATAAATGGAAATGTTTCTTTATGCATCACCGAAATGTATTCTAGATTGCTTTGGAAATGTTAGCTAATGACCCTCTGTGTTGGAGCCCAACTTTATTATATTTACAGACAGTAATCAAGGTGTATTGAAATAAGGACTTCTCACAGGGCAAGTTGTAGAGGGTTGTAGCAGTTTAAAATGTTGACAAGCTTGGAAAATGCCAGCAATAGTAATTTCCAAGCTTTCTAGCTTGCTAGCCTGTCAGCTTGTTGTCAGTGAGCAAGTGCTTAAACTTAACATTTGTCTCCTAATTTTCTTGAAACCATTCGTCCTTAAATAAGCCTGTACCTGCAATGTCCGCTCGTATTTAATGTACATTAAATACGAGCGGACATTGCAACATGGCAAAGAAGCTGCAAATCCTTTCCCCCAAACACATCAATTAAGCACAGCAAAGTCCTTAAAGGTCCCATATTATGCTTTTTCTGGTTTTATATGCTCTTTAGTGTGTTTTCCAAGTCTCGTGTGCATGTTTAGGCACATGTATGTGCAAAAATTCAAAGTCTGCGGAAACGTGGCTTCTCCTACGTCCTCCTGTTAGCTGTAGCATTAGCCACATGTAACGCTCGGTTCTAGCCCCCCTCGATAAAAATTTGTCAGTGTGGCGTCATTGTCATTGTGAGATCACTGATCTAAGTCCATTGGCTCGTTGTGGCAAGCCCTGCAGCTCATGTTGAAATTTCCGAGAAACGTGCTGAGCAACTGACCAATAACGACAGAGCGGATCGGCAGACCAATCAGAGCAGACTTGGCCCACGTGGAGTCTAACAGCTGCAAATTTAAGGAAAATGATTTTTAAAAAATTGCAATATGGCAAAAGCAAAAAGAAAACAATCATGTAAAAGGTTTTATTACCACTTATGTGAAACACATTGCAATTGTCACAGTCAAAATAATTGAAACATTTCCCATCCAAATGATACAGCCCTTGCCATTTCAAATGATTGGTTGTGCTTCACCGTTCTAAAAGTCTGACTGAACCTATTCACAAGCTGCCACCATGAATAGTTTAAAGAAACAAACTCCAATATTCATTTAATTTATGAAATCTCACACTCGCTTACTCTTACATTATTGAAACAATCTGAGGGTGAACTAGGAGTGAAATGATTTTCCTATTCCGTTTGGTCATGATTGATTTCTTCATTGCTGATCACAGCTCTCTTACTGATAACAGTGTCTCACCCTGACGATGTTTTAAATGTATTCCTTGTTAAAACCAAGTAGTTATGTTTCATGTTAAACAATACAGCTTCCAGCAATGTTCAACTTGTTAAGTTAAAAATGCTAAGTAAGAACTTCACTACACTAATTTAAGCTCCAATTTGTAAAAACAAGTCATTGCATAACTGATTTTCTGAACTGACAAACAGCAGACTGAATCAGGATCCTCAACATACCTCATCACTGTGATGAAGTTTAAACTGTGCAGCTTGCTTTACTGTCTCGGACACTGTGTGTCCTTGTAGCATTAAAACCTTCCCCAGAGCGGCTATAACTGCACTAATGACTACTTGTTATGTGCTGGGAGTGTTTTAAAATGTGGTGACTCTGGTATTGATTAGCAGCCCTTTCAACCCCTTAGATATAATAAAGTCATTTTACTGCTAAAAGGAGGTGTAAAAAAAAAAAAAAAAAACTGAATCCTGGCTGCTGTTCACATTAATGCTCGTATAAGAAAGGTAAAGTACAAGGCAAAATGGGCTTCATTATTGATGACTATTAAATCAGGAATGAAAACAAAATGAAGCTAAAGTGTTGAGGCTACTTAACTGGAATCATAAGATGTTTAGTGTTGTAAATTATTAAAGCAGAAATGTTGGGCCTTTTTGAAATGTTCCCTGTGATTGATTGCAGAGGGCAAAAGAAGCTAAAAACAAACATTTCAATTCTCTGAAATGTTCTCTGATGCAACTCTGCCACCAAGTTTCAACAGAAAGGTGTCATAGTTTTTAGTCTCACTTGTCATTGTGTGACATTGTGCGGGAGAGAGCGAGGTGGAGGGAAGGAGATAATGCAGTGAGCCAATTAATTCCTCCAATCCCATCTCTGATTGCACTTGCGACATCAACATTGCCGCATTTTGCACCTTTTCCCATGCACCAGTTATGCAAATGGTGGCAATTCCACGTCAATGGCAGCGCGTCTTCCTAAAATGAGGATGGGCAAGAAGCGAAAATGAAAAATGAAGAAGGAGGCAGCGACATGAAAGCCACTCAGCCTTGAAATGATTTAATTTAAGTGATGAGGAGTTGACTTTGATAAGTTTGCATTTTAATAATGAATACTGTGACCGCTTCAGGGGTCCAGTTACAAACGCAGAAGCACGCAAAGCAAAAAGATTCAGGCCAACGATTCTGAGAGTCACTGTAAGACAAAACTGAGGGTGAAACTCGTAGTCCAATGTCCTCTGTGTGTTTTTATGTGTGTGTGTGTGTGTGCATGTATGTGGGGATGGTGGTGGTGGTGTGAATCTACAGTAAATTAGACGCTCCTGGGAATTTTTTACTCTGGAGTTGAATTTGCAGCCAGGAGGAGAAGTCTTCGGCCTATAATGAAGGATTTTTCTTTATTTCTTTTTTTAAGATTTTCCAATATGTCATCTCTCGGGTGTGTATGCATATTTAATGAGGCCTCTGCCTCAGTGCGTTTTGAGATGGAGAAGGATTCCAGCATGCTGTCATTATGAGTGATTGTGCTTCCTCATGGCACATTCCTGTTGGATGTGGCAATAATATCAGTCTTTCCCCCCCAAAGCATCACTGATCTAATTACGATTATGACTCTGCAGCAGATGTATATTCATAACCTGTCGCATATCATTTATGATGGGACAGGAATGTAGGTTCCACGGTGCAAAAAGACGTTGGATGTTTTGAATAACAGTTTAAACTGTGAGTTAAAGGCGCAGGCATAATCGATAAGCATTTAACAAAACAGCTAATTCAACTTCTCCGACAACTTAAATCCTACAGAAGATGTAGAACTTGGACAAAATTCAGCTGCAAATAAATTCAGTTTCATGGAAGTCCTGAAATTAACATTAAAATATGCTTATCTGTGTGGTAAAGTTCAACATTGGTGAACTTTGACGAGCAAAAATGAGCTGTTTTTAGTCATAGAAAACCATCTTGACTGCATCCATGTAGACAATATTGACAAATTGAATTCATGCAGGATCCTGCAGGATTCTTTATCTCCAGGACCGCCACCTATTTGACTGGATCCAGCATCTCCTCTGTCCTTATTAACATTTCTAAATACATGGAGTTTAACATTTATTGTCATCTGTTGTGTCACTATTTTATTTTGCATTTAAATCTCTTGTTATTCTTCTTGTGAGCATTTTCAATCTCATATTTTAAAAAAGGAAGGGAGCTAGAGGTCAGTTCAGGGTCAGGTCATGTAGGGACCGCTGAAGCTGGACTTTTGTGCACATCACGAGAGCTAAGTGGATGTTACTGTCTGCGATTTGGTCAAGGCCGAGTGATCAATGGCTGTTTTTTGGACCGTTTTGGCCAAATAAACAAGTCAGCACGTTATCATTGTTATTCTCCACTGTGCTGCTGTGTAGTGCTGATAATGAATTAGAAGAGTGACGAGTGTGATGATGTTGATTGATGCATCCGGCTAATAAACAGGGGAGTGCACGCCCCACATATATAAGTAGATGCTCTGTATGCCAGTGGTTCAAAGCTTGATTCTTTTGAGCCTTGTGGTTTATAAGTGGGCATTTCTGCTGTGAAACTGGTGAAACTGTTGCTGTTTGTGTTAAAACTGGCGATATGAGCGTGTGTAGAGTTGGCGCTGGCCATAGTGCTGAAGCAGAGCAGATTGTCAGCATGTCTGTCAGAAAAGAGAACAAGGACATGTACACAGCTGATTCTACACGCTTCTCTCCAGTTGATTTTGAGCAATTATTTTAAATGCTCCAGTGTCGAGTCGCGAGTCACTTTTTTTTTTTTGCATTTTTGATGCATTCCGCTGTCTTCCCCTGACCCCCCCCCCAGAACCGCACACTCTCTGTACTCTGGTATCTTAGGATTTACAAATTAAGCCCTGACCTCCAGGTCTTGAACATCTTTCAATTTTTCTACAGAAAAAGCATTATATTGAATCTTCCAAGACAAGGGCAGTGAGTATGGTATTTAAATATTTCTGTCTTTGATTAGCGGCTTTTGGGAAACTTTTTAGGCTTCTTATGTAAAGGCTGCTGGTTGGGGAAGTGGACTGTTTGTTTCAGTCCAAAACCACGTAGCAAACGCTCTGGCTAATTTTAGTTCAAATCTAACAGCTAAGAGGTGAATGGTCGAATATGAGCATGTGTCAATATCAGTCAATTAAAAAAACACAACCATTCATTCATCTTATGCTAATCAACCCGGTTAAGATCTTCTTCTTCTGTATTTAGTTAGTTTTGCATCTAGCAAGTGCCGTTTTTGCACTCTAGACTTTTTAAGATTTTTTCATCCAAACTGGCCCTCCATTAAACTTTTAGACTTCAAATAACTTTTTCGAATGACCTATGGTCTGTTAATTCTTCCCAGAAAATAAGTCAATAAAAAGCATTTACAACCTATATGTCGCTACTTTAAATTTATTATCTTTCATCATACTCATCTTCTTCTTTGAATTCGTTTCTGCTCTGGCGTGTGGAGCCTCTTCACAGCAGACTAAATGATCAGCAGTTAAAGTTGAAAGTTGTCTCATATCTTTTTCATGTCCGGAGACATCCCCTGCTTTGTGGGGATCTAATATGTCGTAATGAGCGACCCTCTCTCTCTCTCTCTCTCTCTCTCAGCCACGGCACTCATCAGTAATGAATCGCTCAGAGGAATAGGTCATCTCTGACTGTCTGTAAGATTTACTCACATCCATTTCATGTAGAGCAAGAGGAGGGCCGAGGAGGCTTTCACCTTCTCTTTCTCTCGCTGCCTATTATGACCTTATTCAATGTCCTACATTATGAGGCGTCATATAATTCAATTCCCTTTGGCCAGGACCTGAGAAAGGGGTTCTATTCAAGTGCTGGAGCTATAATATTCAGTATAATGTAATAACCTCAGCTGGCCAAGTGTCCTGAAATGGACAATCTAAAAATGTCACTCACAGAGTTCCCATATCATTTGTTTAGCTCTCTCTTTTTCTCTCATTTCATTCATTTTATTCTCTCCACTTCTGTTTTATTTGCCTTTCCTTCTCTTTCATTTTCTGTCAATCATTTTTATTTTCCATGACTGATTCCGTCTTGTATTTTGTATATTGGTCAGCTTTAAACTCACAGTGTATTTATCCAAAAAAGGGACTTCTTTAAAAGCCCTTGAAGAAGGTTAGGCCAAGCTGCGACCCTAAAATAAAAAGAAACAGAGCTGGAAGAGCACTGAAGTATTTGAGGCAACATCTGTCCGTCCGTGTTAATCACATCCACAAATAAAGTGGTGCAGCCATAACATCACAGGGCCAAAGCCCATGGAGATTTTCAAATAAGGTTTGAAAATCTCAAACTAGTGATTCTTGACAGTGACTGTGAAAAAAAAACAGACCCTGTTTCAATCAAACAACTGATATTTCACATTAGAAACGAGTCTCATTACATTTCAGAGATGTTTTGAGCCTTTGTGTCTCCATCTGTTTAATTTTTTTGTGCAGTCTGCACTTGGCAAACTGACTAAATGAAAAGCACACACACACACACACACACACACACACACACACTCAATCACCCTTTTTTGGGCCAAGCAGTACAATTAACTATGTTAATGTGTTTACGTAAATGCCACCAGTCTTTTTAAATGACAGTGCACTGGATTGTAACATTAAGCAAGTGCAACCAGGTGCCGGCTAGATACATATGAATACCTGAACTATTCATATTTCAATGAACAAGACAGTACACTTTCAAATAATGCTTATGTTTTTGTTTTCTTGTTTTGATTATGAAACTAAACTAATTCATGCGTTAAAACTCAAGCTCCAACAGAATCCGCTCCCCCTTCTCTTCCACTGGAGCAGAAAATGTCTCCTCACAGTGTGACTGAAAATGGTTTTGCCGTACGTTGAACTGATGCTGATTGAACATCGACATCATACGTACACAGATTAAATCAAATGTTCACAGTTCCACAAACACATCAGTAGTGTTAAGATAGCACTGAAACTTCGGGTATTTACCTTTCTGTGCATATTCCACGTCCTTGAAAAGAGCTATTCTTTTAATCTCTACCACTTCGTTTACACTTGAAAGCTGAAAAACAGTACAAAGCGACTGCAGCTCAGTGCAGAAAGGAGAGTATGTTTGTTTTGGAGTCAATCATACTGTATGCCTGTACAGATGGTAAGATACCTGGAGAGTGCATAATAAAGGAATGACGATGATGTTTGTTCATTCAAATAATGGCCAGATCCCATGGTTGCACACGTCTGATTGCCAATACACCTGACCTTCAGGTATTATAGTTTCAGATTCCTGGATTGCAAAAGGAAATTGCACATGAGTTATTTCCAGCCAGGACTTCACAGCCGCTGCTAGAGAAAGGACATTTCTGTCCTCACTGAGGTGGACCACAGGCTGAGATGTGTGAGGGGGAAATTTCACAGCAGCTTTGAGCGGATGTTTGAAGGAAAGGGTTAACTCCTGGCTCTTTGCTTTCATCTTCAAAAATGCTGCTGTGGCTGTTCAGCTCTTGAGGATTTATCATGTTGAACCCCCCTCTGGCACAATGTGTGTCAGTCTTCATATGTACTGTGTGTGTGTGTGTGTGTGTGTGTGTGTGTGTGTGTGTGTGTGTGTGTGTGTGTGTGTGTGTGTGTGTGTGTGTGTGCGCGAAGTGCGTGTGTGTGTGTGTGTGTACGTCCAAATGTGTCCATGCATTTATGTATAGGAAATTAACATCCAAACAGTTTGTGCAAAAGTGTTATGTTGTATTCTTCTTATATGGGAACACAAATCCTCAGAAGAAATAAAGTGAGGTCATTGCTTTCTCAAGGTTTGTATTATTATGGTTATTATATCAGATTATAAAGTTCTTAGGGTTAAGGTTCAGGTTACAATGATGGTTATCTTGCTGCCAAAACAATAATAGAGGATTGCTCGCTGGTGAATAAAGACTTAAATGCATGTTTGAAGGGTAAGAAAGTGCCGCAAGGACTTCTAATCTCAGAATAATAATCAGAGGATGGCCTTTTCTCTGACAAAGTCTCTCCATTTACCTTTTAGTCAATTGTTTGTGTTTCACTGTTATATTTATAACTCAATTCTTCAAAACGCCTCGCTGAACAAATTAAAGGTTGCCCGTGTCTTTATGATGGATTCAAACGGTTTCTAAAGACACACATTTATCACAGCTGTCTGTGTCGGGCTTTCATGTACACCGCCACCGAATGAAGCTCTATTTACAATATTCTGTATGTGTGTACAAGAAGGGTTCATCCTCTGATTAACCACATAACGACCACATGAGCTCACATATTTCCATGAAGCGGGGACAGGAACAAGAAGAAAGAGATTGACTGTATATCAAGTCGTCCTACCTCTGTGCCCGCCTTGGAGGTAGTAACAGAAGCGTCACAGGTGTGAGGTGGGATCACTGTAAGACAGCGGCACGGTGAGAACACTGCTGTGTTCGAGTGCTTATCTGAGTGTGTTTATACTGTATGTGGCGCCCCTGCTCTTTATTTACACGTCCTGCTTCCATTCACAGACTTGCTGCTTGAGGGCAGAACCATTGTTACATCATGCTATATTAAACATCTGGCCTATTAGCAGTTAGCACTAAGGCGTAGCTTATCGTCTTCAATCAATACTTAGTGTTTGTTTTATTTTCTTTGGCTGCACCTCTTGCGATAAGTAATTGCAGGGATGTATGTGGATCAGGATCAAACAGACAGTAGAAAACTTTGAATCACAACACTTTGAAAGAACAGAAAATAAAGGTATTCACTTCAATCACAAATGAGTCAAAGAGCAAGTTTACTATGTGAAAACAAAGCGGGAAAGTTGCTTGCCATCTATAGTGGACCAAGAACTGCTGATTGACTGCGAAAGACTTCACTGACTGTGGTTTGTTGTGATTTTATTTCTGAAGAAGTAAAGTTGCAAACTAAAAGTAAAACTACAAATCCATAGGCTCAGCCATTGTTGTGTCACCACATTTGGGTATTGATAATCACATAAAAGACGTTTTTATGAATGAAAATCTTCAAGATTGTAACATCAAAGCCTAACATAATTCCTTGCAGTGCCAGGTTGTAATTTTTGCAACATTTAATTTGGAAATGTCAAAGCCTGCTTTAAAGGCCAACATGTCACCTTTTGAAGTAAAACTTGAATCATGGCATTTATCAGGGACACCTTTACCCCCCTTGCTGATGTACTGCAGTCTTGTGTCTGGCCCAGAGAATATCTTTTTTGTTGTACCTTCAACATGAAGCTGTTGTGCCTCCTACATTTTTGGGATTGTGGATAAAGAAATCCTTAACTTAATAATAGTCATTTTATTTCGATGAGATTTAGAGTAGATTAGATAGAAAAGGAAGGGAATTAGTATTTCTACCTCTCTACTCTGCACTGCAGCACTATTTGGATGAGATAAGACTTGGTACTATAGTTCCCTGCAGGTACAGTGAAATATGGGCGTCTGTAGTGTTTCTAATTGGAACGGCAGAAGCAATCGGACTGGTTGGCCTCTGCGGGTTGCCTTGACTGGAGACTACAAGACAGAATCACTTCATTTTCTCTTAAAAACTGTCTCAAAGTGTTTATGAAAGCCTGTCTTGTGAGTTTAAGTGAAGAGGGGAAAAAAAGGATTGATTTTCTTTAAATTATTAATCCTTTGTGAGAAACTAATTTCTGCTGCTCCATTAAAGCAAGACTTTGACCGTTTTCAGAGAAGAAAATGACCCGGTAGTTCTGAGTGACAATGTTCATATTTTTGCTACCATTTGCATACTTGATCTGGTATGACATATCTATAAGGTGGCTTATATACTTAACAATAGATAATACAAAATCATTTAATTGATTTAATGGCATATTTCTTATTTTGCTAATGTTACAGTAGGGTTTACTTTTCAATACACATTGATTCTATCATTTTCACCTTCCAATGGGGTTTGGCGAAAAGCTCCACAATTCCAGTAATATGAACCGTCTACATTATTATTGAATAATAGTTCTTGAAGCAGCAGAGACAGAGAGAATGATATGTTCCACAACATTAGTTTATTAAATGGCCATCTCACTGTATTAACACAGCATTATGTAGTAAAATCTTGGTTTTCTAAATCTTTATTTTTTGACATATTGTCTTTTCTCTGCTTTTTCCATGTGAAAGGTTTTGAAGACCTTTCAAACACTGACATTTTTCTCAGTGATTTCAGTGTTTGGGATCTCATGGATGTTCTAAACAACTCAAAAAAGATGTAATATATAAAAAATAAAACTCTTTCAATCCCGTTGGACAAACTTGAAACATTCCTGCCTCAGGCTGAAAATGTTTTCGTCTTATTGCTAAGGAAATGTTTTCACAACAGGTCCGCAACCAAAATAAAAAGTAGTCTTACAAGTCCTCTGCATCACACCCACTTTTTCCACTACACTAAGCTGACAGTTTAAACCCTACCATATCCTGCTCACAACCTTTCAATAGCATGTTTGCAAGATTGTTCAATCTGATTTTTGACTTTTAGAAAGAAAAGCTTCAAATTGAAACATTTTAAGGCTTCAGAGATACTGAATCCATGATACATTCTTTAACTTTGTTACAGCTGAACACCGTTATGGGCTCCTGAAAGGCAAACGAACACAAACCATGAACTGAACACAAAAAATCCACTAGAAAGGTTTCTCTACTGGAGACCAGTTTGTAATATATGTTTATTCGTATGAATAAACTGTCTATGGACATTTATAAAGACAGTGTTGGTGTGTTTTTCTTGATCACCTTGAAAAGCTAATTGCATTGGCTGGTTTTATACAATTTCAATGTAAACAACCTTTAATACAATAACCTTTACTATCTTGGTTTTCATGATACCTCCTAACATGAGTCACGCTGTGACTGTGTCATTGGGTTTTACTCATGAGACTGTGCTTTGATTAAAAAGGACTAGATGTGCGGATATCAAAAGTTGACATAAATCCACTCCACAAATTAGCCCTTCTGTCATGGCTCCAATTTCCATACCATATAAACCCATGCTGCTGCAAAACGCACTGGAACGCTGCATCAAGTGTTGACTCAGTGACACTGGTTTGAATCAAATGGATTGGCTGTGTGGGAATCAATATCAAATGTGAATCTGTTTCTGTGATAAGTCTGATTCCTGCCTGAGGATTCAGCATTGTCTCCTTCTCTCTTGTCAGCACGCCTCAGCGGCTGCATCCTGTGCTCTCTGAGTAATATGACACAGACACAGAGAGGGCGAGTTAATGCACTGAAAAGATACTGAGAAGAGGAAGGGGAGAGATACTGATTTGAGGAGAGGGAGACGAGTAGGGGATAGATACTCGGCGATGAAGAGAGCAGAAGCAGAGACAGACATATATACAATGGCAGACAAACTCCTCGTCCGTCACTGAATCATGTTTGTCATTCTTGCCGAATGAAAAGGAGAGCGATGCTTCATCCCAGGGGGAGCTCTGACGGCTGCTCCTTGATGTCTTTGAGACTCTATATTCTGTATTCATTTATTCCCACGCTCACATCATTTTAAGGCTGCATTTGTGTTTATTTGTGGAAGATCTACAGCAGGGCCACAGTCAAAATTTCAAACCTGAGAAATCTTTCCACTTAATCAACAAAAGGGGTTCATACAAAAACACAAACACCTTCTCAGAGGATAATTTATGTTTGGAACAATTTGGCAACAATGGGCTGAATCATTGTGAAGGAACACAAGCTGTCTGACAATCTATGCCAAAGCAGAAAAGTAAAATGAGCAGTCCAAGGAGCAATATGTAAGATATCGACTGAATTGTCATATAAAGACCTTACTATGTTATCAAACATGAAGGAAACATGCTATGTTGAAGTAATGGCTTCTATTACATCAATGCAGCAGCCAGTATGTCCTCCTTCTAAGTTTAGATTACAGTCCAAGATTTATTTTTGGGCTTTTTGTGCCTTTAATGGAGAGACAGGACAGTGGATAGAGTCGGAAATCAGGGAGAGAGAGTGGGGAATGACATGCGGGAAAGAAACCACAGGTGGGATGTGAACCCGGGCCGCCCGCTTGAGACGACAGCCTCCATACATGGGGTGCGCGCACTAACCACTGCGCCCCCCAGAGAAGGTATTTTAAGGCTTTTAAAGGCACCCCAATACGGCCAATTTGGACGCCCCTCGGTTTGCCAGGCAAACTGCAAAACCAACAGGTATTGCAGCGTTGGGCAAGCAAACTGGTTCAGATATAACTGATTCTACTTCCAAAATAAAACATCGGCATCTTTCTCATAAGCTCCACAACTACAAATGTGTTAAAATATTGATAAATACTGTAGATTCTTATAAAAAAATGTAACGTCACAATGCTAAGATAGAGCGCAGAGGGTTTCAAGACCGATGCAGAGCTCGCTAAACGGCTAAACACTGAAGCTTGAGTTTACGCGACATGTAAACCCGAGTGTGCAGCTTCCTAAATGTTTACCATCCTGCTGCAGAGTTTTCGGCTATTTTAGTTTTAATGATAGAATGTGAGAGTGTTTGGATTAAAGACCCAACTTAATGATTGCTTTAAAAGTCGTGCACACTGTGATTATTATGGTCATTTTTAACGTATCACAGATTATTAAAGATAAAAGACTATATGAATAACACCAAAGAGTGAAGAGCTTCATTCTTGCACCTGAAAACAAATCACAGTTCCATCGCTGCTGAATCACCATAAATTGATTCAGAGTCTCAAACACAATGAATTTAAGCCATAGGTTGTATTAACATTTCTCACTGCAGATTTCTGAGCTCAATCATGGTCGCTTGTAACAGAAATGCATCTTGGAAATTAAAATTAATATCTTATTTAACTTTTTACTTACACAGTCTTTGTTCTTTAAAAGAAAAATATTTTCCAAATGAATTCTTGTTTTGTACTGATGATCCAACAAGCAGTTTCATGAAGCTCTAAGCCATAGATGAGCTCTGACTGTCAATCCCACTCAACAGCCTTTTAGCCTATAGCTCCTCCTACTCTATACCTGTCATTTTGGGTAAACTCACTTTCTGTTTTAACTCATAATAAAGAAAATGTGGCATGTTTATGACCTGTCTGTTTCTCTGTACTTGTAAATGTATAACCAGATTTGCTTTGCAGAGATTTATTTATGAATCAATAAATCTCTGACTACTGTGTTATATAAACAATATACATTTATTAAAATGAACCTTCAAATCTCTTAATTTACCCCCAGAGGTCTAGGTTCATTTTTTGTATATAATTGTAAATGAGCACGACATACATGTTTTTTTTCCCATTCCGGTTTCTCTCCGTTGACAAATCACAGATTTTAATTCAAACCGTTGGTTCAATAATCAGCCTTGCTCTTTTACCACAGCGAATGGGAAGGGGCCCTTTATCATTTTATCATTACAATCGGATATTAAGGTTCAAATTTCTCCCCTATCTACATCTCTCCTGAGCCCATTTTTTTTGTTCACTGATTTGAACTAATTGTTCCATCAAATCATCAAATCCTCCTCCTGTTCTCTAAATGTCTTCACCACTTATTATTTTTAATCTGTTTCACATATCATTAAACTCAATATTTGTTTCATTATTAACTTTATCTCTCCACTGATGCTTTACCATCTAGTTTTGTGGCTGCAATTGCATAGCCTCAGATAAAGCTGTCCTCCCTTCGCCTTCATGTATTAAATCTCATCAGTACTCTAACAGTGCAGTTTTTGTAAATCACTTTCAATTTTTTTAAGGAAAACATTTAAATTTATTTTTAAAAAAGATACCAGAAGTGTAAAAATAATCAATGTGGCTTTGTCTCTTTCGCCGCACAACAAAATTAAATAAACCACGGATGTATTAATCCTGCCTGGTTTAGTTAGACACATGTCCAATGTATTACCAATCATTCAAAAATGGTTGGAGAAACAGTTCTTGCATGTTCTGCTCCAAACTTATTTGTGCAAGTTTCACGGTTGAAATTGTACACACATAAACCATAAATGTCTGTTGTAGATGTGATGTCCCCCAAGGGTCTAATTTAGGTCCTCTTTAATATTCCATTTTCTAGAAGCCACTGGGCCAAACCTTTCAAAAACACTTGATTTGCATGTATGTGCTGATGGCACACAACTTAATGTTCTCCTTACATCTTTTGCAATCTAACTGTAAATATAGCCCAAGTGCTTGTCTGTCTCTTTTACCTCAAGAACCTAAACATAAAACTTTTGGAAATGAAATCCAAATATACCAGCCCTCTCTATCTACTCCTCCACAATGTACACTTATTTATCCTGTATGGAAAGTTAGTCCAAACTTCAGGGCTGTATCTGACTCCAAGATAACATTTAACAAGTGTAATGCATTTCCAAGTATTGTAGGTGGTACCATCATGCTTCATTCAGACGAGAAAAAGATCTAAAATGAAATCACTTTGAGCTGCAGATATTAAGTAAGTTTATTTCTCTAAACTGGCCTTTGCCGTAAGTCAATCGCTTGCCTCCAGCTCATCCAAATCATTTAACTTTAAAAAACTCTTGGCTCACTTGACTCACTGACACTGTGTGAATTAAAGATTTTGATTCCAACTTTTAAGGTTTTGGATGTTCAAGCACCTGCAATACTTATTGTTGATGTGCTTTTACTTTTTCTTAGAATCTCAGGTAAGGATCATTCTGTTGTTTCATCTTGCTTTGTTATTCGAGCTTACGAGTAGCATGGACAGACCGGTCTCAGGTATCTGGGAGTAGAAAACTCTGACATCTTCAAGATCCTTCTTTTCAAACTCACTAATTTGAACTATGTCTTAGTATTGTTTTCATGTTCTCCGTCATTTAATGGTTATGTTCTGATTACACTTTTCAAAATATTATTGAAATCTCATTAATTTAGATTTTTATTCATTACCCAGATGTTTTAAGTGATGTCACTGTATCTCTGTTTACAATAGTGCGGTTTACATAAAGTTAGTATTCAAAGTGTTCAATGGTTCAATTTCATGCCACTGTTTTCTGAAGTGTGTTCCTTTTATTTTGTCCACCTCAATGTTTATCCCCACTGGGGCTGTCAGCGTACAAGCCCCTCCAAACCCTTTTCCTCTCATCCTCGTTAAACCAGCATCTGCTGAGGTAAGAGGCCTGAAACCCCCCTACCATACACACACACACACACACACACACACACACACACCACACACACTTTCCCCCCTCCTTTGCACTGCATTCTCTTGAGCCTGCCATCTGCCACAGAGTTGGACAAGACCCCACTAACATGGCAGCCACACACATACACAAGACCCCACTAACACGGCAGCCACACACATACACAAGACCCCACTGACACGGCAGCCACACACACACACACACACAAGCCTCACTAACACGGCAGCCACACACATTCACACAAATACACACACACATCGGTTTATACCCTCATTTCAAACCCTTGCAATTGCTGGAAAACAGTTCCAGAACAGATGCACATGAATGCACACAGTACACACACACACACCACACAAGCCAAAGTTAGCCAGGCTGCATATTTAATGAGGAGCCCCCCTGTGTGACAGAACAGCTTGCAGGGTCATAATGGTTTAGTGCAGAGCCCCACCCCACTGAATAGAGCCAGTGCACTCCTCCCCTCCTCTGTGAGGCAGGGAGGACAGAGGGAGAACAACTAACTCTAATTACTCCTCCGAGGCTCTCTGGCCCCTCCAGCATTTTTATTTCAGGAGTTGAGAGAGAGAAGGAGAAGAGAGAGGAGAGGTGAGGACGCTGCAAACAGAAGAAAGACCCCTGCTGACTGAGCATGAAACATCTCCCCGTGGCTCCCCCTCAGCCTCCTATCTTCTCTCCTTCTCTGCTTGTTGTACATAATGCCCCCCTCACTTTCACTGCAATTGTTCATCACCCCTCAGTCATCCACAGTGAATAATGATGTTTCCTCTTGGAGAGAAAGAGGAAAAAAGGAGCACGCCCAAGGCCATGCATTCTGATAGTCTAAGCATTCCCCAGTCACACTCTGGCTCGGGCAGAATCAACAGTGCAGCACAGAGGAGGGGAGGGGAGGGGGGGGAGGAGGATGCATGCATGAGCCGCATCCTCCTGCATCCATATTCTCTGGGTGTTGTGTTTGTTTGTCTGTTGTGTTTCTCTCATTATTTACAATCTGTATCATCCAGAAGTCCCTCTGCATTTCACCCCGCTGAAAATAAACACAGATGCAGGATGAAAGAGAGGAACAGCGGTCGTCACAGAAGTTGCCCTCGTCTCTCACCAACAGACTTGGACGAATTAGCGGCATTACATCTGCTCTCTGGGGACAGTCGCTCTTGCCTGCCCCTACCATGATACCATCATCATCATTGTCATCCTGGATGGAGCCCGTGGAGGGCTGAGGCTACTTGAGGAGAGATTCCTCCTCAGAGAAAGTGAAGCTGAAGAGACAGCTGGGCCTGAGTCTCGAGTCTTGGGCTATTTCAAAAAGGCTGCGCAGTTCATTGCAGCCAGAGCAAATGAACCACCCGCTGCACCATCATATTTATTTTCTTGTGGGTTCATTTGCTCTGTTTGTAATTTACCCAGAATAGATCTGAATCTATGGTCTTAACCAGGCGTTCAGTGATTGACAGGAAATAGGGCTGAGGTTATTTGGTAAGATTGCTTAGCTGAGGTCATATTTGATCATATTCTTGCAGCAAATGTTTTTTTTTTTTTTGTCATATTCTACAAGCTAATAAAATCCTTAATAACCAGACCATGTGCAGCATTATGGTCCCGCTGTAATAGAACCCATTAAAGGCACATTATCTGGTTCAGTGTGTCTTTCCGTTGCCTGTGCTGATGTAGGATGAAATGGGCCATTCTAATCCTCATTAACATAGCTAATTTCACATGAGAGAAAGTTGATAGTGGGTGTCAAAACTACTCAAAGGTCACCCAACCAAGCTACAGCATGTACACAGGCGCTGATGTTTATTTCTTGAAAGGTGTAGATGTTTAAACTCTTCAAACATTTACTAAGTGTTTTGTTTCACTCACTCTAAGTCTTCCTCAAAGGCAGTGCAGTGTCATTGCTGCTGTTGTGTAATGTTTGACGAATAGGCACAGCAGGCAGAGCAGTGCATGCATAAGAAAATGGATAAAGTCATCAAATCCAGCAGATGATAGTTGATCATGCGCACATTAGCTAAAATGGGATAAAAGGAGAGACAAAGAGGGGAAAAATGCCAGAAGATAATCAACCTTGTCTCTCCCTTTTCCTAATGCTGTGCAGGCTACCACTGACCTTTGCTTGGAGTGAGGGAACAAACATGTGACATGTTGCTCCTTCAGCAGACTCCATGTCACAAAGCTATGTCACAGGAGGACGAGGGGACGAGACTGACATTGGAGGCATGACGATGCTGCCACATGACCTTAACAGGGGACAATTAACTGAGCGTCACACTCCTCAGGCCAGCTTGTGTTTGACTGAGGCTTGTGTATCTGACTGAGCAGAGAGATCACGCACATTTGTGTTTGGTGATAAATCAACAACAAAGACATTCTGAGCTTGTACAGGGCACTGATCTGACTCCATTTGTGGGTACGATGATGTCTTAGGGAACTTTTGAAAGACTTCAAGATGACATAAGACTGTAGTTTCAATTGATTCAATTTGATTTTCAAATAAAGTCTGTAAAATGCAGCTGAAACAATGCCACCAAGACATTAAGAAATATATTACCTTCTAACCAAACAAATTCAAGTTTTAACAAGACAAAAAGATGTTAACCTGAACATGACTATTTTCAGATTTGGTTCTTTGTGTGAAAACATTCAAATTTCCCAAGGGAATATTTTACAGTGTAGATTATTTGAAATGAAATGTCTTGACACATTGAGGATACCTACTCTATGTGACATAGTGGATGCCTTTAGAACTTCACAAAAACCTGCAGATGTTTCACACAAATTTGCCAGTCTTTCAAAATTCATTATAGCGGTGAGACAGTAAACATCTTCGATAACAGCGGTGGAGGGAAGCCACAAGAAATACGATTTTTTTCTTTTGATTTAAGAAAGTACTCACTCAGTCACCCTTCTGCGGGCGGTGATGCTGGCCACGATGACACTCTCTGGTCTCGGGGTGGCCACAGCCTTGAAAGTCCCCTTCCAAAACTTCTCAAAGAGCAGCTTCTCCTCCAGCTGCTGTAGTCCGGCAACACTGCGCTGTGATCCCAGGGCTGGAGGGGGGCCACAGGTGCCAAGCTGGAGTGAACATGGGGGCTGCATCTGTGGTTCTCAGTCTCCAAACCAGACCGGTCGAGGAGTCTCTCATGGAAATACACAAAAGCACTCACGCTGGTTGTCGCTCAGGAGCTGTCCAAGTACTGAATCAAACGGTGCAAAGTGCAGCAAGTGTTTCGGCATCGGTCCTCTCCTCTCACAGCAGCAGGTCAATGTGTCAGCGCGTCTGTCTGCCCCCGCACTCTTCAGTGGGAGCGTGGGGAGAGGGACAAAAGCTGACCCTCTCCAACTGGAGGCTGGGTATTGTTCTCCCAGATGAAGGAAGGAGGGGTGAGGGAGATTTAGTTTCTTTCCCTCCGCCTCTTCTCTTCTGTCACATCTGCTGCTTTTTGGAACGGAGTCTAGGTCTAGGGCTGGGAGTCGCTCTTTTTCTCCCAGCGTGCTCCCATCGGCAGCTTTTACACAGACTAAGCAGGCATCGCTCACGAGAACCGGAGCGTGTCTCAGTCCTGCGGAGTGAGAGAGCAAGTGGCTATTCTTGTTGCTGGAGTGCAATGTTTTGGTGTAGAGATGATTGGACGCCTACACACACCGGTTCAGGGCAAGTGTTGCTGCGGCGTGTCTGAGGGCAGGCATGGGTGTGGGTTGGCGAGTGTGCGGGTGAAAAGCGAGTAAGGAGCTCAGCTGATGGCAGCTTGTTTTGTGTCTCTCAGGCTGTGACGTCAAAATTGGGGGCTGGACGGAGAAGAGAGGGAGTCCTCCTGTCAACCTCTCTCTCTCTCTCTCTCTCTCTCTCTCTCTCTCTCTCTCTGTGTCTGTGTTATACTTGTCTCTTCCTACAACACCCATGATTATGTTCACTTCCCCTCCTGACATGTGGCGGGATGTCTCTTTCTTTTCTGTTTCTTTCCTTCTTTTTGTCTTTGTTCTCTGCCTTTTCCTAGCGCACATTTTCCTGATTGAAGCTACACAATTAAAGAAGAAGCTAACTTTGTCCCTTTAGGAAACTTAGATGCATATTTCCGTTACTAGATTCAGACATTTTAAGGCAAAATAATAATAATTAATTGTCAGATGAAGCTACATCAAATTCCCTTATGAAAACAGATAATCCTCGACTGAGTGAAGTTTACATTTCTTAAAGGTATTTTTGGTTTTCATACCAATGAAATCCGTTGCTTTTCTTGTTTACATTCCTTTCTTCATATGTGCATAATATGAGAAAACAGAGAGTAGAATTTTTTTTATTTCCAGCTCTTCCATTTATCACCATGCTTTTAGAGTGACAGACAGAGCTATCAGCTTCCTGCAGCTTTTTCCAAACCATTACATCTTCCACTGAACCTTTGTGCAATGTGTTATGTTGCTGTTCATTACTGCTCGGAAATGTATTGGCTTTTTTTTTTTTCGTGTCTGTTATATTGAACCTACTGTCAGCATCACCGTGACTGATGCTGATAGTGAACAAGTCAAATTTTCTCAGGGAGCGAAATGAACGTCATCATCATCCTTAAGCTGTGTGTGATGACAACACATCGCTCGAAAATAACAGCTGCACAGTTATCGAACGTTAAATGATAACTGCAGGAAAAGTTAAATTACAGTACTACTTTACAACGAATTGTTGTATAACAATAGTGAGTAAAGGCTTTTCTCAGATTTATTTTTCCAATAGTCATAGCTGTAGAATGTGAAGCTTCAATTACTTGTTCCTTTTTTACAAGTGAATCCCCAAAATAAACTCAGAATTCCAACTAAACGAGCCTTAAGTTTTCACACTCTAGTGGCATGACTCATACAAATTGATTGACATTGCAATATCTTAATGAAACTGCGATATATTTTGTGATTTAAAAAAAATATCATCCTTGATTATTACTAAAGAGTTGAAACCCCAACTTTCTCACCTAGTTCCATCATTAATTGAAAAGTGCTGCATGCTATGGTGAAACACTGTTAAGTTTTGTGATTACTTTCTCCCTCCCATTCATTATTAACTCTACTTCTGCAAAATCTTGTAAACTCGGTCAGTCTTTCGCTCTTTCTTCTCCTCTTTGCTCACACACAAACATGATCAGCGTCTTGGACAAAAGGCTGAGGAAATCAGCATAACAAAAGACCCGGCTCAGTGAGGACCAGCCGGAGCATGTGGCTGACACAAACCTCCCCCCTCGAGGGAGTTTAGCTTTTCCCTGCCTCCTACCTCCTACCCTCCCTTCCTCTCCTCTCCAATCTGCTTCAACACGACACATAACACGGAGCAACAGCTCAACAATCTCCACCCCAGTGCTATCTTCTTTTCTTCTTCGCCTGTCTCTAATGCTGCATATCATCGGCAGCTGTAACACACAGGAAATCTTTGGATCTTTTTGGATACTACAGGAAATACACCACACTACAACTGACAGCCTGTGTAATACCTCACAGGATGGATACTCTTCAAAAGATGTTGGAAATTGCATTAAATCTGAAATGTGGTCATCCTCGGTGCAGAACTTTACTTTTATCAGTGCATGCATTCAATTAATATTTTCTTTTTGCAGTTCTTGTCAGCTTTCAAACATTTGCTTTGGTAAATATTTTGTGACTACGTCTGATTGATACGTTCTTCAAAACAGAACTGCTTGCAGCATTGCACAGATGTGTGTTGTACTTGTTTTTACAAATTTGCTATAAAATCTAAATAGGCTTTCAAATTTCATGACAACCCTTGGTTTCCATTAGTTTAAGGATAAGAGTAAAATCCGCCTCCAAAGGCTCAGCCACTTTGAACAGTGAATTGACTTGTGTGCTGAGCAGTTGTGAGCACTAACAACTCTTAATACTGACCTCAATAAGAGATTTAAGGGACTCATCCAGGAGGTGATTATTGACTGTCAAAAAGCATTACATATTTGAATATTTTAAAGATAGATTCATCAATTCATCGATCTATTGAGGACTTTAATTATGAAACATCATCAGGCAAAATAATGATCTCTAAGGAAAATTGGTGATGTAAGGACGCTGTCAATTAATAAACAACCAACTGACGTGGAAGATGAACATATGTCCTTTCCAAGGAAAAAATGATGACATTTTATAAATTAAAGACAAAGGACCCACCACCAACTCCTACATGAAAATCGTAACCCAAATTTGTGATATTTTTTTCGACCAATTGGATTTATTGAATGAAAAATAGTGCAGTATGGACCTCAGATGGTACGAAACATGTGACGGAATAAAGAGAGGGAGCAAAACCTTCATTTTTTTAAGAGCGCTTCATAGACTTTTTGACAGTTTTTTTTCCAGTCACAAGTTCAAGACCCACTGAAAACGGCTCTGCGACCACCGACCCACCAGTTGAGAACCGCTGGCTTAAATCAAACAGCATCTATATACCAGAACTAGTTTGCTTCTTTACATCGGGAACCATGAAACCAACAGAGCTAGCACAATAATGAGTCTGTAGAAGGAACACCACACCACAATATTCCAATGGGAAGTTGGAGGTGTGGGCATGAATTCATATCTTTCCCTGCTAATAGGTATGCATAAAGACACAGCTCCCTACCTCGTCTGGATTAATAATGAATATATTAACAGATAACATGAAACCTTGATGTATAACAACCGCAGTCACTTAATGATAAGTGGCTGCTTCATCAGTGTGCTTTGCATAAAGATTGGCGAGACGCACTCTTGAATCAAACCAGAGGGCAGAGACAACCTGCTCCAGCAAAACACAGAATATGTTTCATTTATGGAAGGGAATATCACAAAGACGACTCTGCCGCGAGTTGGATTCAGGGTTACATTGGAGGGCTGTGCCGAGGGCAGTGAGTTGGAATTCCTCCTGCTGAGTGTTTTTATGAAGTGCTTGTGCTGGCACTGGTTTTATATGGAAAGTTGAGCTGAAGGACACAGAGCTGTTGTGGAAGAAGTCATTAAACGTTGGAAAGACAATCATTTCATGCTTTAGCCTTGGTGTTTTCATGAAGAGACCTGCGAGACAATAATGGGTTTTGAAGTGTTGGATGGCATCAAATACATACAGTATTCACAACTGAACGCTATTCAACTTCACTGATCCTTTCAAGGCCATATCACAAAAGCATAACATAAACATAAACTCAAAAGCTGAATTAATTTCTTATCAACAAGGTCTTGCTTTACAAGACACCCAAATAATTGATTGAGTCCCAAACTGTGGTAAGTGTAAAAATGGGAGTACATGAGCATTAGCTTGAACTTGAGTAGCACAGAAGGCTTTGCAAAAAGACCCAACAAAATGGCATTGCCAAGTAGACCAAGACCCAAAATCATTACCAAAATAAATCGTGTAGGTGATTGTTCCAAGCTGCACTGCTATCATAATGTTTGTTCACTATTTGCCTTCAAGAAAACTGTAGCCATCAGTTGTAAGTTTAATGGAAATCCACAGCATCAGTCAATAGAGAAAATGTTGACTCTGCCATTGTCAATTACACAATAATATCAGGAACAAAACTCCTGAAAGATAAAAGTCAGCTCGCTTGTCTGACTTCCTGTCCGGGCTGTCATATTCTGTCCAGCTTGACAGGAGACGGGCCGCAGTGCGCGCTGTGTGAACACAATGATTGACTAGAGTGGCAGCTAAGTACGGCATAGTGCGTGGCGCTGACGGACCTCGGTGCGCACGGAGTATGTGTGAATTGAGGGTCTTTGAGGGATGAACGTTAATGTTCAGTCAGTGACTACAGCAGATTTAAAGGTCACACGGTATGCACAAAATACACTTTACCATGTTTTTCTAACACCAATGTGTGTCCCTAGTCTGTCTACACACCCCCCGATAATGAGAAAAGTCCATCCTCTCTGTCTTTCGGCTGCTCCACCTTTCAGAAAATATGTGCTCAAAAAGGCCGTCTGGAGATTTTCCCTTCATGACATCACAAAGGGCAGTAACCACTCCCCCAGGTGGGTGACACGTGTTTGTTCTGCCCTCTGAGTCTGCCTTCTCACAGCTCATTTGCATTTAAAGGTACAGACACAGAAACAGCCTGTTCTGAGCAGGGCTGAAAAAGAGGGCTTTATAGGCATGATCAAATACAGGATCAGAGTGGATTTATAACAAGAAACTTCACAGACATGTTTTGGGGAGCTCTCAGACTTATTTAAACTGGTTGAAAAGGAGGATAATATGTATCCTTTAATGTGCAACTGAAATGACTGCAATTCTATTAAAGGCACGCTGTCACTATTATTGTTATTTTATTTTATTGTTTATGCTTTGGAAATTAGGTTTTGGTAGAGCTTGGAACAAGGTGTGATAATGTCAGAAAATTATTATTTTTTGATATCCACATTTTGATCTTCTGCACTGATTGTTTTATCTCATGTCGTTTTGAGCGTTTTTAAAATGGAGTCAGACGTAAACAGTTTCATTGTGAATTACTGCCTGTCCGAAACTGTTGTGCATGTGAGTCAAGAGTCTTGAGTACTGTCAGACCTCTGGATTTTTTTATTGGTTATAGCCAACACGCAGCCCTAGCTGAGCATGAAGTGCATCCATTCAAAGTTAATCAGAAATTTGATGATTTTTTAAAAAGAAGCAGAGGGAATTTGAAAAGAATTATTGGCAGGCTAAGATCCAATGCTGGCTGTAATTGCAGTTGTTAGAGCAGATGGAATCATCTCCATTGATTTTTAAAGTTGCAAATCTGTTCAGACAGAAAAGGAAGATTATGCAGAATGTAATGTTCCTTTCTCTTTGCCAACAACGGTTCACGTAGGTGCATTTTTTTGTTTGCGATTCTATAGAATAATTTGTTGTTTCAATTTGTGCTGGTTGAAAACAGTGAAGTGAGGATTCATTGTTCCTTTAAAAGTCTGGTTAGTGTTTTTCTTTTCATTTTCACTTTCAGCATGCACACCTCTTCATAACTTTGAGAGCAATCAACTGCTGGTGTTATTTGAGGATAAGATGTCACTGCATCATGTAGCACAGCCAGGCTTACTTTCTAAAAAGTTCTGTAGAGATGTGACAGTAACAATGTGTCTGTGCTCAACTTTTTGTCTGTAGGTTGAGTATAATAGTTTTATAGTGTTGCAAACTTTATAGTATGGCTAACAGGCAGTGAATAGTAAAAGAAACTAGGACGAATGTGCTGCTTGATGTTTGATATTTCCCTGTTTGTGAACATCTGTGCTGCATGTTGTTGTCACAGGATGATTAATCGAAGTATTCTGTTCCTTCTTTCTTCTCACACAGAAGACTTTTTCTTGAGATTTTGTCTTCCTGGTTTTGATCGCAGCAGGTAAGTATCTGTACAAATTGGGTGCTTCAAACTTGTCACAAGTTGTATGTGTTTGTTGTAGATGTATTTCTACAACATGTAGGATAAAAGAATCACGCCACAGCTCCAAACTTATCCTAACAATGGAACATTATTCTCTTTATTTTCTCTAGCTCTGTTAAAACGAGTTTCAGACAGCTGAAAAGCTCTGAACAGCTCTGATCAATTCCACGTTTAGTGTTTACACAAAGGCAGAACTGTTGTTCACAAAATTGTTCACGTCAATAAAGTGTTTTTATGACCCATGTTTCTCACAGTCACTCTGCAGTCGCTCAGCTTTATAGAAATACGAGGCAAAATCAGAGCAATTTTGCTCAGTGGGAAAAACATTTTTCAGAAGAATTTTCACTGAAGTACAAGAAGCTATATACCATGATGTGTAGGAGATGTCATGTATGTAAAATGTTCTTAAGTAAAAGTAGGAAAAGTTTTATCATCAAAATATGTAAACTGATTTTTTTGCAAGGCACATAACATTTTAATACTGGGTTATGATTGATAAGGCCTTGATGTTTACATGAATGTTTAGTTGCAGCTGTTAGAGGCAGGCCTAGTTTGAATAGTTTTTATACTGAAGTTGAGTCGGAATATTAAGTATGGGAAAATGGATCTGGTAATGAGAAAACAATTATCTCAAAATAGTCCTTACAGAACTTGTGAAAATCTAAATGTATGAGCGTTGACATCAATGTTCTCAAAAAATCCATGCACAGCCTGTTTCGACCTCCACCTCAGCGGCAAGGAAGTGTGTACAACAGGAACGTGAGGAATACAAAGGAGAAATCCTTCCTGCATATTATCCCAATATGCTCTTTTGTAAAGCATCTCAAAACAACACTTGTTATGAATTGGCGCTATACAAATAATGATTGATTGATTGAAAAATGAAGGCTGTGACTTTTTGCATGAATTTTCCGAAAAGGGGAAGAAAGATGATCTATGAACTCAAATGGCCCATTCAGTTAAGAAATGACGTCCAGAAAGGGGTCGAACAATAAATCTTAACATATCTTATTGCATGCTTTGTTGATCCATGAGTAAACAAAGTTCCTCTAGTTGCCATAAACGTAGAATAAACTAAATATTTCATTTCCAACTCCAAAAATTAAACTTTTTTTTCCCAAGTAGCTACAACAACAAAACAATCTGTAGACTCACCTGCTTGAAGGATGCACCAGAAATGTTCAACGTGGCCTGACAGCTTTCTATCCAGCGCACCTTGCTTCAGCAGGCTCCTAAATGAAAACGGAAAATGGTTTGTTCCAAAGTACTGAATGACTCTTCTTCTCTATATCACTAATGTTGCAAGGATTAATTTAGATAATGAATGCTGCCACAGTCATCAGGATGGTCCCTGAACCACAAACTTCGGAAATATTTGACTTGACTAAAATACATTTTGCCCTAAAACTTTCAGACCCCCTTTTTCAATTGTAAACTACAAACGACTTTTGAAAGTAGGACTGGCTTTGTAACAGAATAAAGCCAGACATGCACCGTCAATATGGAGTAAGACAGCGCCCCACAAAGACACAGGCTCTTTGATTTGTTTGACGGTTTACCCAGAATCCCCTCATTAACATGGAAACCCAAAATACAAGGTGCTTTGGTTCAGGCTGCTCAAAGCTGATAAGATATTTCATTTTCAGGCTACGGAAATTTTGGAAAGCAAATAGAGCTGGTGTGACTCTGTAGGGAGACATGGCACTGGGGTGGGCAAGGCGGAGGAGGATGTCTGATAAAAGTATATGGACAAAGAGCTGAAAACGCTGCAAAATGGACTAATACGTTTGTTTGTTTCCCAAACTAAAGAGAGTATCCCAATAGAGACAAATAACAGCACGACTGGAAATGCAGTGAGATATATTGCTTTGCTTTATAACACCATTAGCATATCATACAGAATACAAATGGATTCCCATTCCAGTTCTATCTCGCAGTCAGTACTGTCACAGAGAGAGGGGT
The DNA here is from genome assembly GCF_963584025.1 of Labrus mixtus. Classification (NCBI taxonomy): domain Eukaryota; kingdom Metazoa; phylum Chordata; class Actinopteri; order Labriformes; family Labridae; genus Labrus; species Labrus mixtus. Next base: position 18,574,925 of record NC_083616.1, read on the forward strand.
GTATGCATGTAGAAGAAGGTCTAAGCCTTAGAAACATTGAATAAAACCAGCAAAGCAGTCAATCTGGCAGCGTAATTACTCATCATGCCGCAGCTCATAACTCCTCTTCCTCCCCCGAGGAGCATGCAGAGATAAAATAAAGATAATCCCTCACACCCTAACATCTAACTCTAGCATACAGTGCTGTTTGTCACCATAGAAACTTGAGTTTAAAATGTAAAACTTGGAGAGCAATTAACAAATAGGTGAAAATCTACATAACAGGGTAAGAAGTCAAAAGGTTATTATTTTGTTTATAACGGCAGAAAATAAATTACACTGCAAGAATGATGGTTGTTTGAGGCTTTGTGCTTATTTGAATAAAGTCATTTTTCATCCAGCGTTCACAGAGGTACCTCAAACATGATGAACGTGTTCAATAAGACTGCACAATTTAATACAAGTTTTTTTTTTTTTTTTTGCAGAATAACAGCTCAATAAAACACTTCAGGAGGACGGCATTTTTTTTTTCCTGGTAGTATTCTAAATAATCCTCCTATGACTGACATCTGCTCACACAATCAGTGATCAATACATCTTATTGCCCTGATAAGCAAAGACTTGCTGTACGGGCAAACAAATCGACAAAAATCCTTCAGATAACCATCGTTTAACCGTGATGGTAAATACATGCCTTTGGACTGACCTTCACATACCATGTATCCAGTAAGACATGAGCACACCTGCAGTATAGAAAGTTTTTTCAACTTAAGTTGCACATTGATTCTAAAAATGTTTAACTCAGATGAGACCAAATAACTGCAAAGTCATGTTTGAAAAAGTAAACCTCAAAGTTGAATTTGAAGTTAACTCACAAGTGTAGGAAATCTGAATCGTTTTGACTCTATGTGAAATCTCAGAAGGCAATATCCATAGCAGAGAAATGAAGCCAGTGCAAAAGTTACACAAGACGCAATTTATATTCAATTGAGACTGGCTCTTAAAGCAAGTCCAACCCCATAAAGACCAATGTTAAGTGCCCAACTTTTCAGCCTAGTTAAATGTCAATTCATAGCAACCGAATGATAAGATCTTTTACCTGCTTTTTGTAAAGTGTCTCGACATAACACTTTTTATGAATTGGCGCAATACAAATAAAGATTGATTGATTGATTGAATGAGGGGGAATTTAATTTTGTATAACATTACATTCATCATAAGGCCTACATTTTAGCAGAATTATGGGTTAGGCCCTTTAAAGTGACAGAAGGTTGCTGCTCGATATCTGATCAATGTCCTGTTCTATCGGAAAGGTATCCTTAAATGACTTATTTCCCTGATTTCCGACTCTATCCACTATCCTATCTCTACAATAAAGGCACAAAAAGCCCAAAAATGAATCTACAAAAAAAATAAATAAAGAATATTCATTTGACCTTCAAGGGGGGGCGGACTGCCCCCCTAATATAATGGTAGGGGAAACACTGGTATTGATCGAGAGCCCCCTGGTGGTGGAATCTACATACTGTGCCTTTAACTCATTCTTAGTATGTAAGCTATTTCACGATGGAAATGCCAGACTTTGATCATAAAAAATGTATTACTACCAAAAAAAAAATTGGCACACAAGAAGGGGCCATAAGCGAGCCGCAATTGAAGGAGCGTTTCAAAAAAGGACAGCATGTGAAGCGATGCCGTGATGTACCTTTAAATGAGACAGAGCCAGCGTAGCAGATCTTCTTCTCCCAGACCTCGGGGATACAGAATAACGCTCATCTGTGGTGATTGTCGGGGACGAGCTGCGGAGCATCACGCCAAACCCTGAAGACAAGCTGAGGGTCACCAACATGAGCTGTCATCTAAACAGAGAGAGAGGTCATATCGTGAGACTCACCCAGAATAAGGAGTAGATTCACGAAACCTGTGGCAATGAGGGAGAAATGTCTGCATGTTTCTGTATTAAAAAAAAAAAGAAAAGAAAGAAATTACATTTGAATTGCAATGGCGGCTTCTTAAGGATTCTCAGTTGTTAATCTTTAATTACCAAGTTTACCGACTGCTGCACTCATGTGTTGCTGTTCTTGTTAATTGCATGCATTTTGATTACAAAAACTCACGGATTATGAATGCCATGATTGGGTGACATCTTTCCTGCTTCTTAACTTTCATACAAACTTGATACTCAGCATGGTCAGAAAAATTTGCTCTGAAAAGTAGCCGACTTGACAGAAGGCAAAGATCCAGCTGATGTAAGTGTTACCCCGCTCCACTTGCAGTGCTGCCCTCCAGCACCTCACAGCTGAGTCCTTTATCTACAAATACAGTTGGCAATTAAGACAAGGTGGTAGGTGTTAACTCATGCCTGATGTTCATTTGCAAAGTGAGACTTTTCTGCCGCCCTCAGAGGATCTGCTGTGACACAGGCTGAGGCTCTGTCATTCTCTGTCAGCATTTTCATTTTGTATTGGAGGAGAGAGAGGAACTTTGAACAGAGTTTTTTTCTCTCCCCGGCATAAACTTAAATAGGCCACAGATATTCGTTTTTTTCTATAGCTTAACACGTTATAAAAATTGCTTTACGGATACAAATGTTCTCAATCATTTTTAACTACTACATAAAAAAAAGGTTATGTTTTTGGTGCTGTTTGTCTATTTGTACAGAAGGAGAACAAGTTTTTTTTTTTTTAAATGACCATGGTGTTAATTCTAGGGATTCAGCTAACAGTTAACCAAAACAGTAGTTACTGGATAGAGCCTAAGTGGAGAAAATATCATCTTTTTTAGTCACGGAAAATGGGGCTTAACAAATGGAGCACAGCGTAAGTTCAAGCAGGAAGACTAGTTATACTCTCTCACACATTCTTTCAATTTTTCTTCATTCAATTTAGATAGATAGATAGATAGATAGTTAGGCGCTTTATTGTCATTGTATTAAAGAGCACAACAAAACTTTGTTGGCAGCAATCCTGTAGATCAGCATCTTGGTCATACATATAAAAAAAATAGAGTTATGTATTTAGCCACTCACTCTCTACCACTTCACCATCTCCCTGCTATGGTGATCAGCTGATTTGGGGCAATTACTCTTTAAGTAATAATCCAACCAGATTCTGTCACGACCTCTGTCAACCAATCATCCTGCTGCGGTCAAATTTTAAAATCTGTTCTCTCTTCCACAGTCCGTTTGACATTTCAGTGACTTCACAATCGCGCAACACAACGGATCGATTATCAAATTTGTTGCCAACATTTCAATTTTTATCGATTTTATCGATTTGTTGTGGCAGCCGTGACTGCTGACTTTTAACATTCAAAGTAAAAGTCTCTAAAAACGTTTAAGTGAGTTTTGTGTGCTTGTGTGCCAAGATGACCTCCTTTATAACCAGAGTTTGAAACATACTCTGTAGACACCATGCAATAATTCATGCACTGCTGATAACCCTTAGGAGTTCACATAAATGAGATAAAATGAAACACGCATGCTGTGAAAAGACTCAGAGGAAGCTTTTGTAACAAAACTTTAATGAGCTTTAGCCGTGAATAAATAATCCCTGTTCTGCAGCATGAAGTCCATTTAATTGCATTACTTTAACTTGTCAGAGAAATTCAAAGCTGGACGACGGAGAAAATTCCCACAACAAACACGGCCTCTTATGGAGCCCTGTTTCATAACAGCTGTGTTTGTCTGATTAGCATAATTTCTCTTTATCTTATTCAACATTACTTTTCTATATAGAATGGAACATGTGGAGGGGAAAGAAAGACAAAGAGGCAAACAGAGGACTGTCAGTGGTGGTGTTAATGCAGAAACAGGCAGGGGGGAGATGAATGAATCGAGGTAAACAGAGAGGCAAACTGAGACAGGGAAAATGAGCGGTACCTCCAGGCTATGTCTTTTTACAAAGTTACACCTGTTGGCATTCAGAGTCTGCTCTGTTTGCAACTGTCTTTATAAACAGCTAAATCAATATGACCGCCTCTCTGACCCTGGGGCTGCAGGAGCCCATCAGGAGATTCACTTAGAAAACAGTAAGGGCAGTGCTCTGTTTTCAGAGGACACTGGAACTCCACAAACTAACCTGATGTAGCTGTTTTAATGTCAACCATCGGTGTTTCTTATAGCTGCATGAAATCTTTTTTAACTCACACTAATCTCCAATAGAACAAACCCTTTGTTAGCTGTATTCTCCTTTAGTTTAAAAACAATTCTTTATCGTGGAAGTCTCTTCATACATAAAGTAAAATTCAACGAGGTACTAAATTATGTTTTAAAATAATGCATGTATATAATACACATTCTAGAAAGATTAAAATAGCCATTTTTAACACTCTTTAGCCCTATAGGTTTTTTAATTTAACTCATTAATAAATTAAATTATAGAAACAGCTAAATTTACTGCTTCACTCTCTTCATCAGCCGAATTCTCCATGAATCCTGAAGGAAAGATCACTTACAGACTCTCACCTGTCTGCCTCTGTTTCTCACTGCCTTAGTGAACAGTATTTGTGGTTTCATCATGCTTTTATATCCGTTAATTAGCCTATCAATACTAATCCTTAATATTTCCTTCAAAATGATAATTCTCACATCAGGTCAAACTTTTTAATAAATGCGCTCATACACTAAGGTTTTATCAATGTTTGGTAATGACACTCGTGATTTATGTCAGAATTTCTGTAAGCTACTTTGAGTCCCTCCGTAACCAAATAATATGATTGGGATATCAATTAAATATATTAATCTGCTGTACTCCCACAGCCCGCAAAATAGAGAGAGACAGCGGGAGTGTGCACATACACACAGGCAGTGCAGACACACAGTTCTGTCATGGGCAAAGAGGTGAGGAATGAGCAAGTGTAGGGGAAACAGTGTGTTTATCCTCCTGTATGTCAAACCTTTTCTTCTCTGCTGATTGGCACCTCATGTCCAAACCGCCAACATGTTAGCTGGTTGTGTGTGGGGCCCTCTTAAAGCATTTGTGTGCTTGTGCACACGGCATAAAATGACTCGTGTGAGTCTAAGGTCAGCACAAAATTGGCTATACTTGTGAGGACCGGCTGGTCAGGGCAGAGCAGGCTGAACATCAGCAGGTTCTGGTCATATGCAGATCTATCGTTGCATCATTATTATGTGTCCTTCAAGTCAAACAGGTCGAATACATTTCCTTCCTCGTGGGAAAATATTTAAAAATAAGATTTAGAACAAACAACATTGCCAAATTCCTAACGCAGTGTCGCTTTTTGTATTAAAAGCCAGTTTAACAAGTAAACATGAGGTTTCACTGCAAAGCCATAAAATAAAGCAATTAATCACTGTGTAATAACCTCTACAAATCAGGGAGGTCTATTGGCTTTTAAAGAGTTTAATGACTTGAAATCAATACCATCTGTGGAAAGAGGAGTGTATTTGAGTAGGCACAGGTGCTGGGATGACATCTGACAGCACAAGGTAACTGTAGCCTCCTGATGAAAACCACAGCTTTCGTCTCAGGGACATTGAACAGTAGAGGTTCAAAGCAAAACAGAAAGCAGCAGACAAATGCGATCTGATGGCCTCAGCTTCATTCTGCTAATCTTTGCTCCAAGAAAATACCTCTCTGACTTTCACACCTTCCCTCCTTGACATAAAAACTAGATTCACTCTTGGTACCCTGACGGACTGTGGGAATTATTTTTGCTTATGTGCTTATAAAATACATTCTTACACAAGTGCTCTGGATTTAAAAGCGCTCAGAGGGGATGGGAGTCCATATTGTGCCTTTCAGAGCACTGAGGGAGGAAAAAAAGGAAGATGATGACTTGACTGAACCCACTCTAATTGATGGGTCCCCTTGGCCTGAGGGTGAGTGCGTGGCTGCTTGTATGTGTGTGTGTGTGTGTGTGTGTGTGTGTGTGTGTGTGTGTGTGTGAGAGAGAGAGAGAGTGTGCGTGTGTGTGTGAGTGTGTATGCCACTGCTCTGTGCAGGCTCAATCATTGTAATGGAGCTCTTGTGCCAGGAGAACTCAATAGGAGAGGGCGCTCACAAAAGATAGCCCTGTAAGAAAAATCATTTACAGGCAAATCACTTTCATGTGTGGTTTCTCGTTGAAATGCATCATGGTCAATGAGGGGTTTTGTTCCCAGCTAAAATGGACTTCATCCCACTATAGACATTCCTAAACGCTGGACTGTTTGACAAAAGTACAAACAGGGAGTTTATACCTCTCGGGGGAAATGTTATTTGAGTCCTGCGGGTTACACACATGCAAACATGTACAATTTACTTGTTAATTGGAAGGCATACACTTAAAACTATGATTTTGTAAAAAAAACACAAAAGACTTTGAGGATATCATGCATTTTTTGTGTAACAACACTTTATGTAAACAGAAAAGTGTTACACATTCAGTTTCTCCAGTGCTTTACTGTTTCTCTGCGGTTAGGGTTTTAACTACCAATGTTGAATGACAAATGTATCATACTGATAATCTTTTTAAATACCAAAACTTGTACATTTAGTGTTTTTTGTCTCGTGGCAGCAACTCTTTTTTCAACCTTTTGCCTTTAATATGAAATGCTTCCTTAAAGATTGAATAGCAGTGAGTTCTTAGTGTGTTTATGTCACTGTTGTCCTGCTTCAGATGCATATCCCTTTCTAAATACATACATGAATAGACACATGAAAGCTGCATCCACGACGTCTGACAGTACTAATGATCGGTTGTCCAGATCCAGTGTATCACAGATGATTGCACTAAGAAGATGTGTATCCTCTCTTTGCACACTGAGACCAAAGGGGTGAGAGATGTTCAATACAAACACGGGAGATTTAAGACAAAAAAATGTGCTGTGAAGGAAACACATTTTCTACCTCCATTATTTCTCCTTAGATAAAATTAATGATGTTGTGTTTGCGATAAGAGGTGAACAGCGCGAGTTGATCAAGGTTTATTAATGGTACAAACAAACAATTGAGGTAGATTTGTTTGTTTAGAAAGCTTTGTTTAACATTTATATTTCATTAACGTACTCTTTATTCTTTCAATACCAGTATACGTTGCCATGTACATTTTCCAGTGAAAAGGCTCAAGTTCACCACAACACTACCAAAAGAGTGAAAAAACCACACAGAACAATTTAAACAAGTCAGATATCAGTAGATTGTAAATAGATCAGTCATTAATATGGTGATTATTAGAGAAATGTTTCATTACCACTTTGTAATTGGTCATTTTAATCTTATTTGTACAGTTTGTGTTTTTGTTAAATATTGAAACTCAAAATCAATTCTGATAAGACAGGGTTGTTGTCATATGTGTTGTCACACATTTGCTCTGTAGTCATGAACTTTGGTAAAGACATTAAGTGATTGTGACCTGTACACTTACTGCGTGAGCCCTTGAAGTTTATTAAAATTTCTTAGACATACAGGCAGTGCTGCGCAGTATTTCTAGAGACAATAAACTTAACTTTCCATTCTGGATGTGCCACAAAGGGATACACTTGAGTTCACAGGTTGTGCAGTGTGGTTTAGAGGCGTAAATAGACAACCACTTAGCCGCATATTGACGCTGTGTCGGTTGCCATGGGATTGACAAAATACTGTAGCTCACCAGGAAAAAAGAAAACACTCTCATGCCACTGTTGCATGCTGTTCATTATAATTAGCTTTAGATTGCCTCCCTGTTCTCTGAGGGCATGAAGGAACTTGAGTGTTTCGAGCTACTTTTGGAGCTTTTCTCCACTAATGGTAGCTTTGGTGTTTACTGCTTTCATGAGGCTTTGATTTAAAGCAACAATATCAGTTATTAAACACAATGGAACAAGAGGGTTAAGGGGTTTAGTTGTATTTGTTTGTTGGAAATGTTTGAAAGAATATTTATTTCTTAAAGTTGACATATAATGCTGATCCCCATTTTAAACTCACCTAGAGTGTTACGATGCTGGGTGGCCATAACTCCAGGATAAATCTGCAGAGTTTGCTAAACTGCTTATAAACACACAAGAGTTTTTGTGAGAGTTTTGCTAGACGTTCACGAGAAAGCTTCAAGCCTCTATGTAGACAGGTGGAGCTGTTTTCATTGGCTGTTCTACCAGCGCAAGAGCAGCCCTCCCCTTGCAGCCCTGCAGCATTGTGCCACCTTTAACCCCCAATTCACACATACTCCGTGCGCGCCGCACACTACGTTGTACTTAGCTGCCACTCTAGTCAATCATTGTGCTCACACAGGGCGCGCTGCGGTCCGTCTCCGGCGCATGCCACCGACGGCATCACGCTCTGCTCCGTTTCAAATACGCAGCGAGTCTCTTTTCGCCGGAGTACGCTGCAGGCACGCGTCAAGCTGGACAGGGATATGACAGCCCAGACAGGAAGTCAGACAAGGAAACGCACAGAGCATCCGGTCAATTTCAAACTAAAACACAATATACGGACTCGCGATCGTATTTTTCATCGCTTTATCAACATTACGTCAAAACAGGCACCGAATTAACAACAATTTATCCTCAGAAAGACAAAGCAACATGTTGTTTGCATGTTTTTCTCTTTATTCCCGTGGGATCTTGTAGTTCTCCTGTGATGTGTCATGGGTGCGCTCCGCTGACGTCCCAGAAACGGATCCAGTGTGAATGGGCGCGAGCCGTCCGACGGAGCAAAACCGTGGCGCTGACGGACCGCGGCGCGCACGGAGTATGTGTGAATTGGGGGTTAGGCTTCAAGAGTGCTGGCCAATTAGAAGAAAATGGGCATGTAGAGAAGCGGGCCTTAAAGAGACAGCAGCTGAAACAAAAAAACGTTTCATGCAGAGGCTGAAGTTTAGGTTTTTTCTGATGTCAGTATGAGATAAATGAGGAGTTTTTTGAGCTGCAAACCATGAAAAGCTACTCTATAGGTTTCACAGACTGACAACATAAAAGGTGAAAATTAGTATTATAACAAAAACATTTTAATTCTGCTTTATACTGCAGCTTATTGACATGTTTTCTAACAATCTACTTTAATCTGCCCACCTTGGTTTGTGTATTTTTACCAACAACAACAACAGGTGAACTGCATGTGGTCTCTTCTTGTACTTAACATAGCGTGATACTGATATCAGCACCAATCAGCTACACTCACAAGCTTTGATCAACAACAGCACGGGTAAGCTTGCATTATCAGGAGACGTCACAACAATCAGTGCATTTATAGTGGGCAGAAGAGAGGAAGTCTCTCCCTCTTTCTGGCTGTTTCTCTCAAGAATGTCAAATAAACAATTGAGGATGATTCGATCAAGCCAAGCAAAGTCTCCACACATGCTCCCAGAGAGTGTGAACTTTCATCCTTAATATGCACAGATTGAGGTGTGACGTCTCATTATTAATATGGAACTTCATGTATTACTGTCTTGAGCCCATCTGTTAGTGTCGTTTCATCGATGATAGCGCTGTTATTGACCGTTTTGAAGTGCTGTCTTTAACATTAATTATCTGTCCTCCTCCTCACCTGCTGAGTTGAGAACGCGATCCCGGGTGAAAACATTCTAAACGCGAGTTGATTGTTTGGGGCGATTTTAAACACACAGCTGATAAAGTATGAACAGCGCTGAGGCATGAAGAGTAGAGAAATAAAGAGAAGAACAAGCTGCTGTGTGCATTAAGAGAGCCGAGTTGTCGGTGTGTTTTTGGTGGTGCGGGTCGCTTCCATTCAATTAAGTCTCTTCAGCACTGAGAGCTATTATAATAAATATTACTTCAAACTTCAACTTCTTTTACCACACTGCTAGTTATCACAATGTTTTCTGCTTCTTCTTTTATCTCACTATCAACTTCTTGTATGGCCAATTAACTTCTGCTCATGTTACCCCCATTCATTTAGTAAGCACTATCGTGGTGATGATGTCACCTTTTTTTCCTCTCTGCTGAGTCAAATTTCCAGGAAAATCTTAGGACACCAAAATGTTTAAATTAAAATATTGATATTTGGTACAAGTGATTAGATAATTATATCACAAACAAAGACAACAATATTGCCACATCTGTATTTTATCCTGTCCCTATGACGACATTATATGGAAGAGGATACATTTTACATCGTGGCTGACTCATCAGAGTCTGCATGGTGCATTCTGGTACATGCAGGCCCTGCCAGCACAACTCCATATTTAGGTGGACCTCAGCTGTATCAGTCATTATCACAAGCACTGAGAAATATATTACTCTAATTGACTACATCTACCATCAACACTGACTGGACATCCATATACAACTTCCCCTGCTGCTAAAGATATTTCTCAGTGCTATCTCATGAGAACAAAAATAAAGTACTAAAAACACAGAGTATGGTGTTAAACTGTAAGAGTAGCTGAGCTAGCAGTGCTGTACAAACACATAACAGTCAAGGAAACAGTGTGTAGGGAAGGCTTGTCAAAGCACATATCTGTGAAGGACAACCCGGTCCTCACAAACCTCACTCTCTTTGTCCACAACCAGTGAGACATAAAAAACTGTCACTGTTCAAACATACAATAGGTTCAATATCTAGAAAAAAAAATTGGGTTATGTGAAGAGAAAACTGGAAGAAAAATGAATCCCATGTTTAAGTTCTTGTCTTATCATTCTCAATTAATTCTTAAGATCCACTCTTTTGTTGATACTGTGATTCTGTCTAACTACTCATAGTATTGATATTAAGGCAAATATTCTCATTAAAGAAATTTATAGTCGACTCTGTTGTCTGCGTCATTCTTTTTACGTCATGTCTTGCCTCAGACCAGCCTCATCCTGTCCAACGGGGATAGTCTCATGCTGTGAGATGCATGTGTGAACAACCAGATCAGGGGGGGAAGGGGGGGGGGGGGGGATTGGATATATGAAAATGGCTTGTCATACTGAATGACTTTCCAAGTGTTCTTGGTTTCTTAATTCAGGTGAGTTATGAAGCTACTTTACACTGGCTTCAGGCTTAAATGGGGGATTCAAAAACAAAGAAGTAAAAATGTGTAACTATATTTTATAATTTATTAGACCTAAAAACAAACGCCAATATATGACTTCTTGTCACTGCTGGTGCAGAGATAATATTAAAGATTTAGATAACGTACAACTCTACAGTATGACAAATACATTTTTCATGTACACTTGTTATTAGCCTTGAACTACACATGTGACAAATAAACCTCTACCAAGAAATGCATTTGTCCGTGTGTCCTGCATTATTTCGAACATTGCACCCTACTGGGCGTGTTCCTGAGAACACGCAGGTGAAATCTGAAGAGGTAGTTATGAGAACTTGTTCCATGATACTGATTAGCCAGTCACCAAGTGCAGAAATGTATTTGTCAATCATCCACCGCTTTTTAAATGATTCCAATGTTCCACTTCTATCTGCCACCTCCCTCTGTGCTTCAGTAGCTTTTTGAAAGAAAAGAAAACTGATCTCCTGCCTGCTTGGCTCTTTCTAATCTACATGGATAATTGCACGACTTGAGGTCTAAATACAGATACAGCAGGCTAGCGGGGGGCCTTTTGTTCTCAAAGATAATAACAGTGTTCTCATAAATATTCTTGTTCCAGGCACTTAGCATGTGTTACTCAGAGAATGGACTGGTGCGAAGTATTCGTTATGATATAAGCCCTGAGTTTTGTTTTTTTTGTGTGTGAAATGTATAACCACTCAGCACGAGAGTCAAGAAGAGATCCATACTCTACACTTTAATAGTGTGAGTCATTCAGGGGTTAAAAAGGGGCATTAGTTGTTGTCCTATTTATCGTCCAGATGTAGTTACTACAACTTGTAGCTGCAAGAGTTTCAGATCTCTGGCATCATTATCACTTTTGCTTTTGCTCTTCATTTAGAGTGGCTTAATATGTCAGGACAGTTAAATCTAATTTTAATTTGATGCAAGAAAAACAACACAATGACAATACCTGTCAAACATGAGCACCCCGAGGGGCACATTGGAGAACTGCAGTTCTGGATTTTTTTGCTATAGTTACTTCATTTAAGTTTGCCAAGAAGAGAGCCAGTTTCCATAATAGATTATTGGCACTCAAAATAATCAAGTACAATGGATTTGTGGACGAAAAAGGCAGAATAATACATGTAAAAATGCAGAGTAAGAAGTGAAAACACCATTACAGAAGACTCTTGTTACAGGGGCTTTCTTTGTAAACATGATCACCTCTTTTTCTATGTCATTAGTCTTCTCTGTCTTTTATGGCTGCGCTGTGGTTCGACTGGCAGACACACAAAAACTCCACAATGACATTCCACCCAGCCAAACCTGGCAGAACCAGAGTGCAGGCAGCCAAGACCTGACTAATTAGGCTTGGACAACAATAGCAATAGAGTCACACGGGCATCTTGAATACCGGTTAGTGACTAATAAGAATGTTTAATGAAGAAAAAAATAGCGCATTGCTCAACTGTACTTTTCAGTTTGATTTAATCACAGCTGTGCTTCTAGTCTGCATCATTCTTATCCATGGTAAAACTATTGTTTTATGTTGGTCTATCTGTCTCTAAAAGGGGACAGCCTGATTTCAGCATAAACCAGTTTTATTCAAGACGTAAAACATAACTATCTTGTTGACTCATAGTTTTTCTATTTAATATATAATTATTCAAATCTCCTATGGTTCTTTTCTATCTTATACGAATAGCCTATAGTTTGCTCACTCTTAATTAAAGTGTAAAATCCTTGAAGCTAAAACAACTGATTTATTTTTCTAATTAGAGGACTTCAATGATTTACTGTGTTAATTCCATAAAGTTGTTGTCTCACAAGAGATGAATCAAATAAACAACACCATTAAAGTCAGAGAAACACTTCATCTTAGCTGAGCTCAAGAAATCACCGGTTCCTAAATTTCCCATGATGCAACCCACTAGTACCTTTTGTTGGACACGTCCCCTCTTTCCGAAGCGTATTTTTGTCGTTTCTGAACATGAAGTTTGAATTGAAACTAGAAGTGAAAAAGATTGCATGTACAGGCCAGGTGAAAGCAGGTATTGCAGTTTAGAGACAAAGTTTGCCCTACAGTGTTTTCAATAACAACTCCTGATAAATACTTTGTTATCTCATGTCAGAGTGAGAGCAGAATAAGACATCTCCACACACAGACCTGAGCCAGTGATGTGAAAAAATGTGTATCTTCTTTATCAGCAAGTTTAATGGACTCTGTATTTCTTCCAGAGCTGGTAGGTATTGAACCTCCCTGAAGCGAACCCCAAACTGTGCTGCACAAAACAGCTTTGCATTGTTTCCAGTAATTGTTCCTGCTTCACGCAGAGACAACAAGCAAACATTTGCTCTAGACAAAAGATTTGCTGCTTGAAAAGCATCTCCATGCAATCATGAAACTCCAAATCCTCTGTTTCTTAAGATAAGGAATACAAACATTATCCTACATCCTGTGTAGACAGTCTTTGAGGCCAGCAATACAGAAGTTGACTCTGTAAAGGGGATGATGTTACAGGGGCTCGTGAGTCTCTAATCATCAGAAGCTTTCTGATTCTGTTTTCTGGCCCTACTTGTCCTATCACAGCAAGACAGAAAATAATGAGTCTGTCCTTTTATGTCCTCGTACTTATCATCTCAGAGACGTGCTAAAAGAAAAGGGAACTCTTCAGGGATATGACTGAGTACACATGTAAGATATTGAAGTCAAATAAATTCATGCATGCTTTTAGAAAAAAACATTGAAATAACATTTACTGTTTATAAAAAACAATAGTGTACATTTCTTCCAAAGCAGTACTTTGCACACAATTAGCACTGCATTTCTTGCTAAACACATGCACTTCAAAGTATATGCATCAAATTATCATAAAAGAAATGCAGCACTCTCTTTTACCAGTTTGTCTTCGCAAATACCCTTTCTAGCTTACATCTGCTGGAAGGGGATTAGTGCCGATTCATGATTTATTTTGTTTTCAACTGAACTGCATTGACTTGATTTCGGATGTAATCTCCTACTTTAAATCTTTGTGATTTCACTTTAAAGTTTGGAATTGTAGCTTTCAATCAGAGAAGAAATGTAACCCTTACAAAAAAATACAAACAACAAGAAGAAAACAATGCATATCCAGACTGACATTATTTATTACTAGTATTATACATTTAAGGAATTTAAGGATTACACTGATCTACAGAGCCTACTTGCAGATGATATTAATGCTTAAATGAAATGCATCTAGGCTTACTTCAACATATCTCTAGCAGGCACACAGCCTCCATATTCAACTGTGTAAGTAAAGTTATTAGAACTCATTACTGCAATTTCAATATAAAGTAGGATAGAAACATCAAAAACACTTCAAATTACAAACTTCACAGCATTTACAACAACAAAACCACAGCGAATAGATGACTTCACCAAGAAAAGCAACATTGGGAGAAATGAAGTTTCAATTCTCTTTAAAACTCAACTCCGAACAGCACAACGATGTTAGATAGTTGGTTAGTAGTGTCAAAGCAAACAAGTCTCATTTCACCACAACATGGACCACGACATGAACCACTCAGAATTACATTACCTTAATATAAAGATTTAAACAGTCTACAAGTAGCCAGCTCAGGACATTAAGCATCAGTTAAACCGCACCCAGCAAAGAGAAATAAATCTGTATTTTACTCACCTAATTTTAAGAGTTCCTTTTTCCAGTTTTTGGAGGATATACTGTCGATAATGTCACAAACCCTCTCAGTTTTCAGTGAAGAAGTTAGCTAACTTATCTCTGGGCTGTTTTATGACGTTTTTAATTTGCCATAGTTTTCGATGTTACATGGCCATTAAAGCAGCTAGGATAACTCAAAGGCATTATTTATGTACCGTAACACTACTATTTGGTAATAATGACCACACTTTCATATTTTGTTTTCATAAGGAAGTCAGCTGGCTGTTTTTGCCTGTGAGAGCGCAATACAATCTTTCACCACACCAATGGATATTTGGTCACCGTTCAGATGATTTATGGTTCAGATTCAGAGGGGGGCGCTGTTCTGCCAATTTACAGATAATTTAGAGGATACATCTGCCCTTACAAATATAATAAATGTTTAATAAAAAAAAAACCAATTCAGTAATATTGGATTTACATGAATAGCTAGTTTGAAAAGTAATTAACTAAGACTTGCTTTGATTGCTGTTAGAAAGGCAAAGGTGCATTATTTGTCAAGATAATCTATTTTGTCCAATGCTGTTATTGGCAAATGTAAAGTAGGTCTATATTATTGACACTTCAGCAAAAAAAAAAAAAGTAAGGATGCAATAAATAAGTTGCCATAGCACGAGCAAAATGTAAGAGATCATTAAGAAAAATATCCAAACAAATAGCCTACTGATCACCCTGAGTTGCTCATGTATCTAGTTATAATCATAATAAAGAATCAAGATGTCCCATGGACCATTTTATAACGTTTCACCAAATTGTACTGATTTGTGTTTGGCATATCCTATGATCATAAAAGAGTGTCAGATTATAACAACATGACAGGGGTATGAGAAACAATAGCCATGAATCAAATAGCCACCTCACCATCATCCACAATTGTATTTATAGCATATAGCATTTTTACATTGGATCACTCTACATAGGTCTACTTAACACATACCTAGAATTAATAGTTTTTAGTAGCCTACGTACTTGACACTTCGCCATTCCACATGATGGATTCTCATTATGGAAGTTACCATAACTCCATCTTTATAGCCCATTCAAGTAGCCTATATATTCAACTTGTATTTGTTTGTTTAATCGTTTGTTTACAACTTGGGAATTTCCTGTTATCTAACGCTGGTTTTGGCTGCAGTTGGTCTAAAATTTACTGTGCACAGGCAGCCGTGCGTAATCCATTTAATTGTTTTTTAATTAGCTTAAATGAGGGACAGTCGGCTTCAAATGTTATTCCATTTTCAGGCAACTGCCAAACAATCAGTTTCTCCATCTTAATTACATTTTGGATGTTGATATGAACAGTATTTAAAAGCCAAAAAATAATAATAAAAACAATAACTCTGATATGATATGAATGTGGCTTTATTCCCAGCAAAGCCCTGCTAAACTTCTAATCAGCCTGAGAAAGTGAAAACACTAGGAGTTTTAAATTATGATTATTAATACCAATAAGGATTACATACACTATGATAAAATACAAAGTATTGAACTCCATTTATCCACATACGGTCGACAGTCAGTCTGTAGGGACTTGGGTTGGGAACTGGAGAGTCGCCGGTTCAAGTCCCAGTGCAGACTAAATCTGGAAATTGGTCTAGTAGCTTCTTAGCACTGCAGAGGTGCCCTTCAGAAAGGGCAAGACACTCGCACATCTCTCCATTAATGCATGTCCATAGGATCCTGTGTTTGGTTTTACACAGAACTCAGAGCATAACTTTGGATGCAAATCAACTATATGTTACTTTCTATCTGTGTTTAATGTATTGAATCCTGCCAGGTTATGTCTATCACTTATAACTTCTGTTTAGAAATCCTCTGGTTTAGTTGTAATTTTACCGTTTTAACCATCACCCATTCACATCTCACTGGCTGGTCGCCATTGTTGAATCTGCAGAAGCAGTTCACTGTTGTCCAAGTGTAAATCCTAGATAATAGAAGATAAGCTTTGCCCAGTTTTCTCTGCAGTGCTCCTCTCTGTGATGTGTTTGAGGAACCTGGGACAGCAGATGGCGAGAGACTCAGGAGCCTTATATTTTAAACATTTATTGAACTGGGCTGCTACTGGATCAACTTCTCTTTAATTTTATCTTCCTGTGTGCCCACCACAACCAGAGCCTTTGTAGTTCATAATACCCTTTTGGTGACCTGCCATTACTGACTGCTCAACATTCACCTCTTATTCACTGTGTTTTCTTCATTTCATTTCCTTTCATTTCCATTCTAACAAATATTGTGCCTGACAGATAAAACACAATGATGACTCAACTGGACAGCAGTCTGTGAAATCTGCAAAGCTTTGTTGCATTCAGATATCTTTTTTCATTAGCACAGGCCACATCACACCATGGCAGGAAAGAGCTTCATCTAAAGAAACTTTGAATTAAGTAGGTAACAAGTGATCAAATCTTTCTAAAATTCCTCCTTGAGGCAAATATGTCCGCCTCTTCTGATCTGAAATGAGAACACAAACATCACCCTATTTTAAAGTCAGACAGATTAAGCAAATGTTCGCACCCCCACTCCTACCTTTGCCAGCGGTATGCATCACATTGGTGTCCCAGATTGTACAAACCCACCTTTTAATATTCACAGGGAATCCTCACAGTATTGCTGCCTGGAAATAACTTAATTCAGACCCCTACTGCAGTATAATTCTGAATCTCAGAATGCAATTAACACAGGGGCCAGTCCTATTATTTCCTGGCAGTGGTGAAGTTTGTGTGCGAAAATGAGAAGATTGGCTGATATGAAGACCTAAGAAGGAGGCTGTGTATACATGGTACAATATTTACTGCATGCACCTGCAATTATAACTGTGGGAGGATGGGGGTGGAGGAGGGGGAGGGGGAGGATATATTCATTTTGCACTCTGGGAATGGAGATTCATCTTCATCCTAGAAGGGGTCATGTGGTTGTCACTGAAGGGGAAATTATTATTGAGCTATGAGGAGATATTATTGAGTCTACTTAACGGTTTAATGGTATGCAATGCAAGATGGAGCACCAGAGAAACATACAGTGTCTCAGAGTGCCTCAGAGAGCCTTCAGAATGACTGTAAACTCTCTGACAAACAGATAAATCCTGTGCCCTTATTTTAAAAATAAGGGCACACACAAATAAGGGATTTGCCGTACTGCAAAAACTATGTAACAAGTTTACATGATATGTTAATTTAGGAAATCTGAATTAAGTCCATCATCCATAATCTTTTGATAATGATATAATCACAACAACAAAATAATTCCTCAAAATAACATCATCAATTTCAAGACACTTCAAGACACAAAAATAGCAGGCCTAGACCTTACTCTTCGTTATATCATGTACAGAGACCCAACAATAATCCATCATGAGTACAGCACTGAGCAACATTTGTCGAAGATGCAGTGGCTGGGAAGGCAGAATCCTCGAGCAGAACCAGAAGCATGTTGAACAGCCATCTGCTGAAACTGTGTTGTAGTTGAGTACAGAGAGTGTCTTCATCACGGACAATGACTGGTAGATGATTCCAAGGGAGAGGATATTTGGAGGTAACATTTTTTGTAAGTCAAAATTCTCATTATCAGCAGCTCAGATAATATACCTCTCAACTGTATAAATGTCAAGATAACGGAATGATTAAATGTGATTCTGAGACAACTGGATTAAAAAAACCATTCTACCACAACCGATAACAACTCCAACACTCATGTAATATTTTTGTAAAAGTGTATGTGTAATATTCTAGAAAGAAACTTATAATATATTTGCCTTCAATATCTGATGTTTAGTTCAACAAAAACAGCCTCAGGGTTGGAATGGAAAGTAGAAGATAAGTGGACTGAAGGGATGAGTTGTCTGTTTTATTATTCCATCAGACAGGCCCACATCGCACACATGGACACACACATGAACACACACACACACGCGCACAATCATAATTTTCATTCTGTGGTGCAGAAACTGTGCTATTTCCTAGTAATTACAGCAGAGATAAGACGTCTCTCTCCTTTATTAAAATTGCAGGATGGTGAATTTTAATTTTAACAAGTTTGAACCCTCATGAATTAATGTATGTATATACTGCTTTGTTGAAAATAATCAAATGTTAAGTTGTAAAACGGGTTATGACTAAAAAAAAAGAAAAGAAAAGAAAAAGAGAATAAATACAACAGAAACCTTGAAATTCCAGTCTGAACACAGACCAGAAAGTCGAAGTAAAAAGTCCTCATTGATTAAATAATAAAAGAAAGAAAGAAAAAGTATCAAAGCAAACAAAACGGAGACAAAACTCAACAATATTCTTGCACCACTTATCTTGTAACAAAACAAAGTGCATTTTCTCTGGCCGCAGAACGTAAATGGATAGACATATAATAGAAAGCTTTCACCAGAGTTCAGTAGCACTGGGGTGAAAAGTCAGCACCATTAAGTAACTGTCCTATTTCTTCAGGGTATGAACTTTCAGATGGACCAAAACAGCTAAGGGTTGTTTAGCTTTTAGCGTCTTTGTACTAGTATCACAATGGTCAGGAAAGCCAGCATATGAAGCATTCTGTCTTTACGTGGAAAAATACTTGATGCACATTTGTGGATGAAGTAAAGTTGGCTGTCATAGCAATAGGGTCTTTTTTTTCCCCATAAGCACATAAACTGTACTTTGTAACCTTTAGGCAGCAGCACAGTAAATCTAAATACAACCGCATACAGAATTAGAAGCAGCTTCATAACATATTCTAATAGCAGGTGAAATTTGATGTTACAGTAAGCTGCTATAATGGATGAAATAACAAAAAGGTTCTGGCCTGCACACTCAAGGTTAATTTCCTATAGTGTCATTTAATTAATTTCTTATAGTGTCCCAATTAACTAATAACTTTACCTTCAGAGGAAGAACTCTCTCTCTCTCTTTCTGTTTGTCTGTCCTGTTGCTTGTGATGTTATTATTGTTTTCTTCACATCCTCTTCACAAGAGAATACGTTGTGGTACATCGAGCATGACAAAAGACATTCAAGGAAATCACCAAACACAGCAGGCAAAGCCTCATGAAGAATAACAAATACTTGATGCTGCATTTTACAGTGCAAAGATCTGATAGTGGATTTTACCTTTCAAAGGAATGTGAAACAACACTAAAGGAAAAAAAGAAACGTTGACAACTAACCGCTGTACTGAGGAACAGAGGTTCTTTGAGCTACTTAGTCCTATGAGGACGATAGCCCTTGTACATTGAGTGAGCCACATTAGCGCCCAAAACATCTTCAATTTTATAGATGGTTTTTTTTGTTAAAGTTTTGGATTTTAATTGGGTGACATCATGTTGGGTCTACATGTTAAGGACAATTTATCTGAAACATTTTGGACCAAATTATAATACCCAATTAACATTATAACAATTAATATTGGGGAAAGTAACGATCAGGATTTTAGGGTTCAAATAAACACATTAGAAAGTAGTAGAAGTAATTCTTGCAAGTAACATTAAACAGGCATTGCAAAACAAACACACCAATGAAAAAATGATTCACTACATACTCTGCAAAGGCTGGTCTCCATAACAAAGAAACAAAATATTATTGATAAAGCTAAATTAAGGTGTATAACTTGATATCATGCATAAGAAAAAAAATGTAAGGTTGACCAATAAAAATGGTCTAAATCTTTTTTGAGGCCATTGGTAAGAAAGACTGATAGAGACTGTAATAATCTGTCATGAGGAGTAAACGATCTCTGGCACACTTCATGCTCAGTTTATTTCCAGTGAAGGGCAAAGTTGACGATGGGTCAACATTAAAATCAATCACAGGGCAGAAACTGATCGATCTGACCTCTCCCACCTGCACAGTCACAGTAACTCACATTTTAGTATTGATCAGCTGTCCTCAGTAGATTTGTTGACTTCTTCTTTGGTCTTTCAGGCAAAAATAATCAGTAACAACATGTTGGCAGTATAATCTTTCAAAAGAGCAGTCATATGGTGACCAGTTTCCTCACAAAGCCATACACACTCTTTACTCACTTTTTACCATTTGAAAGATGAATAGAAATAGATAATGATGGCCAATTTTAAAAGTAATAAATCAATCTATTCTGGCTCCAAAGTCCTTTTAGCAATGTCATAAAGAGTTTTCCCTTGTTCCATCTCTTGTATTAGCATATTCCAGCAGCAAGTCCTCTTATTCATTTTTAAGAATGTATTGGTCATCATTGCTGTCTGAAATGGTAAAAATGATCAGGTGTGCACAAAATACAACATTTACCCTGACATAGGGACATGTGTTGACTTAGAAAAATGAAAGAATGCAATTCACAAGACAAACACATTTCATTCAGCCTTGAAAATAGTAGTCGATTAACAACTAAATTCTCAGTCTGCCGTTTAAAAACATGAGCCTGGGCAACAAGTGCTTGTTGCTGAAACCGCTAAAGCACATGGCCATCGATGCCCACCAGCAAAGGTGGACTGATAATCTGGCACACCAGGCATTTTCACCGACGCACTGTATGGCCAACATGAGTTATCAGTCATCACTGCTAATGACTGCCCCACATACAATTTGGGTTATTTGAGAACACAGTTGGCTGACCCAACCATGTCACCAAAGTAGCCCAATCCAGCACAAGTAAAAGTCTTGCATTCAAAGTATGTCAGTCCTTTCATCAATATGAAGATAAAGTTGTAAAAGTATTGATTATACAACAACAAACTATTCCTGTGAGTGTTGGAAGAATGTGCGACATTTTACCCATAAATATTATCCTACATCTCTCTGAATCATGACTGTCTACAATGAGTAAGAAGCGCGAGTACTGCTGGCTGTGTTGTTGTCAGGGCCATGTTTACATGAACGGGACAGCCAGCTCCTCCCCTTGCATCTAAAAGCAGTTTTAATCAAGGACTAGAGAAAGAATAACATATTCCCTGCTTGTTTTAATGTCTTTCAAATAGATCAAGGTCAGTCCTTGTAAATGTACATGCAATGTGAATCTACAAGCTAACTAAAGAGTGCTAAGATTAGCACACTAACACAACAATGCAGGACACAGGCGCTTGGCAGCTTGAGCGAAGCGACAATTTTGTCCGACGCTTGCGCTTGACTCCTTCGTGCGAACGTGAGGAGGGGGGTTGGAGGTGTGTCGCTAGTGGAGAGCGTGTGGCGCAGGTGAGGAGGTGAGGCCAAATAACTATTTGTTTTGGTTTTGTGCTGGTGCTCAAGGGCGTCATCTACTTTATCAAAAAGTTGCACATTCCGGGGCGCTGGTGGCGCAGTGGTTAGAGCGTGCGCCCTATGTATCGAGGCTGTAGTCCTCCAAGCGGGCGACCAGGGTTCCCTTCCCGCATGTCATTCCCCACGCACTCTCTCCCTGATTTCCGGCTCTATCAACTGTCCTATTTCTCTAATAAAGGCACAAAATACCCAAAAATAAATCTTTAAAAAAATAATAATAAATAAATAAAAGTTGCACATTCCTCATTTAAATTAGTTCAGGAAAACAGCTAAAAAGAGCAGCTTAAGAAGCACAGTACTTCCCCCTTAGATGAAGTGGAGTAGAAATATAACCATATAATTCTATATATTAATAATTCTATATATTGTAGAACTGTAGATATAAAGTACATACTTAAAGGCAGGTTTGGTTCCCCTCAGTGCTCCGTTTACACCTATGGTCTACACCCACCCCATCTTCCAGTGATGATGAGTCATTAACAGTTTTTTATCATGATCTTAACTTATTTATCTCATATTCCCATAGTTGCAAAAGCACATAACAAACACAGAAATTTGCTAAACTGACCTTGTTAACGTGAGGTAAATTGAGTTATTACAATAGAAGCCTATTGTACTGTTATCACAAGAAAACAAGCTTTGTTATCTACAGATAATGAGATAAATGAATCTGTTATTTGGGATGACAGAGCCTTTTCCATCCCATTGCTGCCCCCTCCCTCTGGAACTCTCTCCACAAACACATCGACCTGTCACAATTCAAATCCCTGATCAAAACCCACCTTTTCAGACTTTTATAGCTAATATGGCTTATTGCAACATTGTTTAATGTTTTTGTTGCCTTCAACTTGTTTTAACTGAATCTAATTTTGTAAAGTCTCTTTCAATGTTTTGAAAAGTGCTATGTAAAGAAAATGTTAAAATGGACAAAATTAGCTTTGTTTTCCTGAAACAATCCGTTTTAACAAAAAAAAAAGCCCAATTTTCCAGAGATGAGGTTAATCTGACAAAATATTGGGAAAACAACCAGAAACTTTTTGTTATCAGGGGAAAAAGAAGTCAATAAAATGTATAGATTCCTCTCCACTTAAGGCTTTACAGACAGCTTTTCTGCTGAACATTATTCCAAACAAACTGTTGAGGCTTAAACTGAAGTTCCAGAGCAGTTCTCATCAGACCCACTAATTTTCATACTGCGCACCAGATGCCACAGTCTGTATTAAAATTGTTCATTAAAGACTATTAGTCATTCAGGCACATCATGAAACAAGAAACACGTTTGAATTTGTTTGCCAGCTCTATGCTGCTTCAAACATTTACTCCATTTCCTCGCTCGGATTAGTTTCTCTGTGTTCTTCTACCAACCACTGTGAGCTCAATGTGGCTCAGCTTGTCGTGTTTAAGAAGATATTACACAGGAAAAATAAGATTTTGCTCCTCGCACTGTCATTGACATTTTCAAAGCAGAAGATTTTTCCTCAGAGTGACTAAGTGCCCTTGTGTGGAAGTGAGCTAGTAGTATCATCAGTTGAAGTTCTTCAGGAGGAGATAAGACTTCTTGCGGTTTCTAACACCTCCTCTCTGACAGGACCTCTGTATCACCAGAGACAAATCTCAATCAGCGCTCCATGTCTGCCTAGAAAGACCGGGAGACAAAAAAGAAAATCAATTCCTGGCACAGTTTCCTGTACATTTTCAGGTTTTCTATTTGATCTTTATCACTTTTTATTAACTTCTAAATATGTTTCAGAGATGGAATATCACACAGGAGTCATCCTCTGGTGTCTGCTAGTTTACTGTGTCCCAGAGTGTCACTCTGTTCTGCTGACTGAAAGAGGTTTAGAATTCAGTTTGTGAAACAAAACAGCATTCATATCTGTCCTCTGTGCCCCTATTTGCTTCATCAATGGTATGTCAAGTACTTTAAATGATTGATCATAGTTGATTTATGATCCATTCACTGTCATATGAAGTCAAGCATGACATGTCCATCAGACAGTTTTTGTCCAGGGCTGTAAGATAAATCCTTGCTGCTGCTGAACAGAAACACAGATGTTACAAAAGTGCATCAAAGCTGTGACAAGAAGAGACACAGCTGGCAAATACAGATTTGTTTGTGAAACACTTCATGTTAAAAAATGTAGGAATTCTTATTCACAAGATTTTCAGCAGGCATGGAGCTTTGTGTGGTGTTTCAGTGACATAAACACATACCCACATTTTCTGAAATCACACTATTATACCCCGCCATAAAAATAATTTTGAATTCAGTCTTCATTAATGAATGATGTACATACATGCTCTGTTTGAGGATCACTTTATAAAATATTAAGACTACTGATATCCTCATGGGTGTGTATTTAAAACACCTAGAAATATTCCATTTAGGATAAAAAGTGATAATTTGTAACATTAGGGTTCAGGGCTACCTTTCTGAGGACATCTTTTGACTGTGCACATGACTAGAATCCTATCAGTACACACTCAGAAATGTCTAGACTTCAGATAATCCTATAACACATGAGGAATGTTTTTCTTCAACAAATTACATGAGCCAATTCGTATCACTCTAAATCTGTTAAGTTTTGTTCAAGAGTTTTTTTTGTGTGCATTTAGCCTAGCTTAGCATAAAAAAAAGGAAGCAGGGTCAAAGAGCTAACTTGGCTCTGAAAAGTTTAAAAACACATCTAACACACATCTTAAAATGTAGTTATTTAATCTCATGTTTTGTTTGAATGATTTTTGGCAATCCATGGTTGGGAGCAGTGATTGGCTACAGGCTAGCTATGCTTGCACTGAATATGCTAAGCTATGCTTATAGCCTCTTGGCTTACGGGTCAAACAGAGTTGATAGTAATGAGATTTGTATTTATTTCCTTTTGGAAAAAGTAACCATATTGCCCTTAATGACAAACTATTCCATTAAAATAGCCTTGGAGAACTGATACTTCGTACATAGTGTTGAAGAAATTACTAAGACTTGACTCCGCACAATAAGACTAAGATGACTCAGAACAATAAGACTCAGTTGACTCAGAACAATAAGACTCAGTTGACTCAGATGGCTTACGTTGATGAAAGTTTATACATCAGAAGAATACTCATGAGGAGACATGATTCAACATCACACTTCTGTACTCGTGTCTTGCTCAATCACATCTGCCGAACTTCTCGAAAGGAATCGCATATATCCTAAAAGACATTATCATTATCAGGGTCGTGTCACATTGACCCACCTAGACTAAACTGTGATGTCAATAACACTGGAGCAGACAACAAGTCTACCAAACATCCTTGCAGATATCAGGAAGAACAGTTGACACTCTCTAAGCTGTACTTGGTGTTCTAATAACAACTATACTCTGTCAGGTCTGACTGACATTAGAGAACAGTGAATAAACCGTCTGTACATTATGATCTAAATAACTACAGAAATTCCACCACACATAGGTTGAAAAATGTAGGTACCAAAAATTGGAAGAACACATGTTCTGGTTTGTTGATCCGTTGATATTTGTTTGTGCTTCAAATATTCAAAATGACAAAATCTGAACAATTCTGACATCATGTATGAGCAGCCCTACATGAGCACACAAACACATGAAGAAAAAGGTGTCAGTTTGAAACTAAACTTTGTTCATGAGTTAAAAATACCTACAGTAAATGCTATTAAGGCTTTCTTCCAGCTATGTTAATTAATATTCTAATCTGTTGTAGATGTATGAATCTGTTTGCCATCGGTCAGGATCGTTCTCAGAGCCAGAGCCAGAGGAGGGAAAAGGCAAATTGACGTGTTGCAGGGAATGGTAATGTGGCATTTACTCTGATGATTCTTTCTCCACACTTTTTCAAAATGACTTGTAAAAGCACAGCTTCAAATACAAAATGACTTCCAAATATCAGTTAATTGAATAAAGTCATTTGTGAAGTTAGGAGTGAAATAGCTGCCTGCCATTATAACAACTGTGTTGGTTTGAAAATGTGTTTTTTTGTGGGTCAGAGGGGGTCAGTCACAGGCAAACACAAACAGTCACACACATTGCAACACACACAGAACTGCACCCGACTCTATGGCAGAACTAATCCTGTTAAAGTGTCTGGAAATGTGTCTGCTCCTGCGGGTGTAACCTTGATTTCGCAGAGACAGTCGCTCTGGTAACAAAATCAGTGTTTTTTATTTTTTCTCTCTTTCTTTGTCCTTTTATTTTATCTACAAGTGGCATGCGGTTCTCCTCACTGAGCGTCCTTATCAATGGCTGTCCAGAGCCCCACCTCTCCACCCACCCGTAGCCCCTGTAGCGAGTCCACTGGATGACTGCACACACGGAAGAACATTCATACAGTGTAAACACATTAGCACAAACTCAGCGTGCATTGTTTTATGAGTGCCAGATGCTCTGGGTTGAAATAAGGGGCAGCAAAGATTTTGCGGTGCAACGTTTTGTCCAAATTCTCACCTCAACCCTTCCTCTCGTTTTATTATCACCTGCAGCTTCACGAAGGTGCAACAATAACAGAGTCACAAGAGGTCAGGGAAAAATATCTCCACTCAGAAACATTGGGGATCCATGCACGTCGTCCAAAGATGCCTCTGGAGGCAGACCTTTTTGGTGGCAGTAACATTTTAACACACTGTCGCTGAAGAATACATAATCAAACACACCAGCTAATGAGGAACAATGTTTTCGCTGGTTTTACAATGTTATGGGTATACAGTTATTTGCATGGAAAATGACTGATAATCAAGGCAAAAGCTAAATGAAATTGTATGAATCACAATGCTTCTCTCAGTGGGTTGCAAAATCTGTACAGTACGCATACCCTCATATTAAAGGGAAAACCTCGGCATGTTTCCACCCCCAACTCTGCAAATACTGCATCTTGGTTTGTGAACTTACACTATATACTAACATACTGTTATTACCCCTCCAGTAATATAAAAATGGAAGAAACCAAAATAAATAAACATGCCCATTATTTACTGTAAGTATTTCATAACAATACGACTAACATACTGAAGATGGCAGTGTTTATAGAAGACTGATTATCTGTAATGTTCAAGCAAGGCTAAAAGCCTTGTGCTCCAAGTTAACGGTGGAATAAAAAATGTTCTCTCAAAGTTTTTGAATGCCTGGTACTGGGCATAGCTCATGTTTAAACAGTTGTTAAAGTGTTCATTCTTAGCAGTATTTGTCATTTGCTTATATGAGCAATTGGAAACCTGTTCACCAAACTGTCTCGTAGCTTAGATTTCCTTGCGCCAGATTTGTTTTCTTTTGGATCATTTTATATACATGATTTAAAAAAAAAATAGTTTATGGATTTTTATGTGAGAGTAAGATGCAGCAGTGTATTCTTTACCATCATTTTTACTTTAGCAGCTGACAAGGTGTTATAAGCTCCCTCTCATGTTAGGTGTGGTGATGAAATTCTGCACAAAGAATGCTTTGAGTTGGAAAACAGCCACAGTATGTAATACTACAGTCAGCTGCATTATTTGGTTGTATTTCTGTTTCCTGTTAAATGTCTCAGTAATGCAGTAGTGAAGTCATATAGTACGTCTTTTCTTTTTTTTTTCAGAAAGAAAAAAGCTGACATGTGCCAATCAGCTCTGTCACCTCTAGCTCAGACTCATGATCAAGTTAACCCTGCAGTCCTCTGACTGACAGCTCCCATCTGTGGAGGGAAAGCGAGAGAGAGAAAAGACAACGTGGTAGAGACTCTAGAGAGTTATTACTGTAAATTACGCTGGATTGCCTAAGCCACATTTTTACAGCTTTCTTAACACCTAAGATAATTTCAATAAAATGTAAATCAACAAATCCACCAGTAAGCACGTATCCATCAACAATTGATTTTTGGCCTTGATCCCAAAAACGGGAGTAAAAGTAAAATAGCATTTTGAGAGAAAGGTTCCTCATCATATGTTCTGTATTGAAGATTACACATCAGTCAGATTAATTACAAAACATTTTAAATGTTGCTTGTCACATTTAAAACACATTTAAATTTAAAGAAAAGCACAGACATAGAATATAAAAAAAACTCTATATAAAACATTTATTCCAACAAGAATAAATAAATAGTGTCAGTGGTGACAGCATTGAATATTGCTTTCTATAACACATAATATATACTGTAATATGTTTACTAGTTTGCTGTTAGAGGAGGAATTCTGTCCATCCATGTGATCATTCAAGATCAAAGAATTGGAGATGCCCATTGCTGTGTGACAACAATGTTGAGACCAACCCTGTGCTTTAGTTTTAATTGTGTGCATTTATTTGGCATTATAAAGGACATAACACTCGGTACTATACTGTGATGATCCCTCCACACCTATAGGTGTTACTGCGCTTGTTTGTCTGTTTTCCGTTACAGGTTCCTGTCAACCTGTAACAGAGGCAAAGAAACCTTGGCCAGGTGTAGTCTTCATCCATGTAACCTCTTCTCAGGACAGACGTCTCTCTCTCATCTTGGTCTCACACGCCGTGGGAACATATCGGCGCGGCTGTTCGCTCTTCTATTTATTTTGGAAATAAATGTACCGTTATTTTGAAAACCTCGTTTCCGACTCCTGTTTTTGTTGTAGCCTACAGAGCCGGGTTATAACAATATCTATGATTGACCGTTAAATAAAACGGCATAAAACCAATACATTTCAAAGCTATATTGAAGAGACTTACTGAAATAAAAAAATCTGGCTCAAAGAATTCAGGAATGTTACAGTTAAATAAATATATGACAATCATTAGGAATCTTTTATTGCATACAGTCCAATTCAGTTTTACCTTTTTGTATCCTGCTAAGATTTATGAGACTTCAATGTACAAAGTCAGAATGAAGCTTGTGGAAAAAGCGATAATAACATTCAACCTATAACTTTGACAGTTATATAAAACCAGAGTTAAGTGCTATTTAACATCTGAGTAATTCCAACCAAGATGAAACAATAAAACAAAGGTCTCAGGATTTGAACTGAATACCCACGATGGATGTTATATAACAGGATCTGTGAAGTCTGCCTGCTGTTCATGCTCACCCCCTGGCTCTGAAATGACCTTTATGTGGCATCATTGTTTGAAACAATGCTTTCTGAAATATCAGCTTGAAGTTGATCAGCAACATTTCCATGTAGCCTGTCACCTTGATGTCAAGTACTCTCAAATGAGAATAGAACTCCTCGTGCCTGCCAACAGCTTTCACTTTGTTTTGTGCTCTGATCGAGACATCCATGGTCCTTTAAATGAAGGATGACAAAAAAGTGAATTTAAAATTGTGAATAGATGAGAGTACTTTCCATTGTCCAGAATGTTGTCATTGAGGACATTTGTGAGGACCAACGTGACGGGAAATTTATTCCAGAGTTTTGCGGGAAATCAGGAAAAATCTGCAGCCTAAATCTACAGAAAAGGTCAAAGAAACAGCATTTATAGAAAATGTCAAACACACAGACATTTCTGTATGTTCCACCCCCCCTCCAGTCTTCAATGCAAAGGATAGCAGGTCTGTCAACATTTGACTTTAATGAACTGTCAAAGGGGCATGGGGCTGGAATATGTAAGCGCAAAACATGCAGTTTAACACAATTATTCAATTTCGCTGTCTTTCATTGAAAAAACCCAAAATGTAATAGATTAGCACAAATAATTCGACCAACCAAGAACAATTTGAGCAATAAAACCTGCTCTTGTTGAAAACTCGTCATTTTACCTGCCTGTTTAAAACATTTTCACTGAATCAGCACAGGAGGCAGTGAAGGTCACTGAATTGGTGTGTTTGCTTATACTTTAAAAAGCAGGGCACTGTGTTTAAAAAACAACAACCTTGAATTCCTCCTTTCTCTCTTTAACAAAATTACATTCTCTGCCACTGAGAATGAGTAAGCGTTGATGAAAAGTGGTTTCTACCTCTGTTCAAGATATCAGAAAAGGGCACGCTCCATTATCAGAGCCCAGTGCCTGTTTCCAATGGAAACCAAATTGAAATCAAGTGAAGCAGGAAGGGGGTATGTTTGATTCATATTATACCTTCCAACACTTTATCTTTCTATCCCAGCGTGATATTGTCAGAGAAAAGCTGTGCAGGCGGAAACAAGAACTCGCCTCCCTTAAACATTTGACGGATCAGAGGGGTCAAGAATCAGTTGAAGTTCTGCAGAGATTAAAAGGACATATTTGCATTGATGCCACTATATCAAAGTGGCACCTTTTTCTTTGTACTACCACCATGGTAAGGTACTTCAAAGTGATGGTGGAACAAACTAAAGAGCTTTGGATAAAAGTGACTATAGGACTGTGCGACTATAGTAATGATAAATAGACATATATTTGATATTGTCAAATCACTATACACTGTACTATTGCATTTAAAAACAAGGAATTAAGGTTTCCGTTTATTCAAACCTGAACCTAGCATCAAGATTTGATCATAATAACAGACTCCTTTTGAATTCTTTCAATCAATTTCAGCTTTCATTTATTTACAAAAAATCAGCTTTTAAACTAGGCATGTCCCTGACTAAGGACGTACATAGTCGAGCTTGATATATGTCAGATTTTGCCAATCGTCGACTGATTGTTGAATGTTGTTTTTACATTTATACTATGATAGGACTTGAGCCATCCCTTTTTCACTCATAAAGCCTGCATTATGGTGACTTTATAATCATATTATATTACGTTTACAATACAGAAGACACATGCACTGAGGGCTCACGTGTGTGCGGATTCAACCACCAGAGCATCCACAATCTCTGCATCTGTCGGACCACCGAAAAACAAACAACGATTTTTACTGTTTTTTAACGTACCATTTGAAGATTAATTTTACTTTCCCCATCTTATTTTCCACCAAAAACAAGTCCTCACGATTCAAATCCAGTAAAGATTTAGTCCAAACACATTACGACCATAAAAATACACTGATAACTTCATATTTACCTCCACTGTTTCGCTGAGCTTTTGATGACAACTCATTCGACCAATCACAGCTTTCGTTACACCTATAACAGCCAATAAGAGTCTGAGTTGAAAGCAGGGGCCTGCCCTTGTTCTGAATTGGCATTGCACATGATTGTGTCGGTGACTAGATATCCATGTAGAGAGTACCTGCAGCAGTTGCTGAAATCAATATATCTCTGGTTCTTACTTTCCACATACTTTTGCCCATTTCCCACACTGGTGTTTTTTTTTACCACTCCCCATACTCTAAATACTCTCTGCCTTTATTGAGATCTTTTTTCCCTATTCTTTAGCATCTCAGCCCGCTTATCTCCTACTCTCTCCGTCTCCTCTCCCTCGCTCCATCATCCTTGACTCTCAGCAGCACATATCTGTGGATAACTAATGATAATGGACTTTGCTCCCTGATGTGGGAATACGGCAATCAGCCACCCTGCATGACATATGCATTGATGGTCTTAATTTTCTCAGACTTGAATTCCCCTCAAGATCATCAACAGAACAGAGCAATAGCACACAAACAAACCCTGCTAATAATACAAGAGTGATTGTTTCTTTCTGCAATTCAGAGTAATCACAAGGAGGCCATTTTTTTCTGACATCAGTCTCAGGATACGAGGCTCAACTGCTTTTATAATGTTGTGGTGCTGTGTCTTTATGTATTTATGTATTTATATGATCTTAAGAAATCTACCAATTCTTATAATTTCTCCCTTTCTTGATTGATCAGCAACTGAAAAATTAATGGGTGGTGAAAATCTGGAAGTACATTTGGGCTTATTTCCAGGTATAACAGATTTTTTAATTACTATTGGCTAGCTTCAAACAACAGCTACTGTTAGCATTCATCCACTTCTTAGCTATTATCCCGTTTAGCTTAGAAGTTTCTGAATGTTACTATTATCGTTTGATAGTGTTTTAGGATACCAAAGGAACAACATAAATTCATGGCTAATGGTAATGTTAGCAAGGAAGTGATTGTGTAGTGCTAGCTTATCTTATTTAACAGGTTGTGCTCTACACATTTAAGTCTGTTTATGTCTTTCCCATTGTAACAGATAATCATTTCGAAAGATATTGCAAGCGTTTTACTACTCCCTATCGGTATTAGTTTGTAATTGGCTAAAAGCTAACAGTTGTTGTCTAATGGTAGCTACTTTGTCATTGGAACTTTAAATTGAAAGATTTCCCAATTTCCCTCTGAGTTTAACTTTCAATTGACAATCTGAAACACAATATTATAAAAAGCATTTCAGCTTCCCACACAGAAAAAAAGGACTCTGTGTAAATATCTTCAGTTGCCCACAACAGAGATGTTCTGCTGCGTTAGACGATATGACAAAACTTGTGAAGAAACAACACTTTGAAGTCATTCTTGTGACCATCCTACTTCTTCCTGTCCTGATTTCTCTATCCTTTCTTTGCTGATTTCCCAAGGAAGCAGATATCATGGGAAAACAGTTAATGTTGTCACTAAGGCATGAGTAGATCATGACACATATTAGTGTGATATTGCCCTCGAAGCATCATTCATTAATGTGTCTGATTTAGATAACTTGCGGTGACTCATGCAGTCACACAGGGACAGTGTATGAATTTATCAGGCGCTGATATTTTTGAAGTATCATCTTTGAAACGCACAAAAACATCCAATCATCCAAAGATGCTCATTATGAACTGAATAGAAGCAGAGTTGACAGTGATTCAGTAAGCAAACACGGAAAGATATTCCATTCCTAAATGAAAGATTTTCAATATTTATCGCTTAATTTTCAAAATCTGAATCAGCCCTCGTGCTGTCACACTCTGGTGTGTTATGAAACATTTCTCCCAAGGGTTAGCAAAGACATTAATCACAGGAAATCTGTCAGCATATGCAACCGTTGATAAATACAAATTGCATCTCATGCATATCTAATTTGACTCAAGCACTTCTTATAGTATAGATGTAGTATAGACATTTCTATCTCAAGGCTCTTGTGACATTTATGCAGTGCTTACAGAAACATTATACAACTTCCTATCTTAATAATAATGACAGTAATGACATAGAAATGATTATAATGGTAAACTGCTTGTATTGGAAGACCCCTTTTTGGCACACCTTAAATGCCTGTTTGTGCATATTGGAACTTCAACTGTGCAGATATCTGCATAATTCTTTATGGCAAAAAGCCTTGCCAGGGAACTTTTTAACTATTACTGAATTTATCTTTTTTTAAAAGAGAAAAGATCGAGGAATTGCAGGCAAGAGTAAATCATAAACTTACTGACCTGTCTATTGAACGCTGAGCCTGCATGAATTCCCATGTCACCAAACATAACCACACCTTAAATTGTTTTATATTGTTGCTTTAAGAAAATCAATATATCACTGACCTTCAGTCTGCTCTTTATAGATATTTCTTGTAATCAACCAACGTTTCTGTTATCATTCAGTATTTATCATCAAAACACATTGGGCCTCATTCACTAACAGTGCGTATCCACAAATATGTGCTTAAATCGTGCTTACGAACGTTTGAAGCACAACTCTGGGATTCATCAATATATTCTTACTTGAATTTGTTCTTACTCTGCGAACAAAAATAGAACTTCCTCAGACCATACGTACGCACAAATGATTGACCAGCTTTCTCAGAAAATGTTAACACACTCTTTTAACTAAATGCATGACATATTAAAAATACATCCAGTAAAAAAAAATAGCCTTTATATATAAATATATATATATTTTAAATAAATGTTGAAAAAACAACCATTAAAAACTTGATTTAACTAATGCATTGACTAAATGTATTAAATAATCATCAAATGTATGCTTTTTCATCCTTTAACCTAAATTCTTAAATCTAATCATCTACCACTCCCACCAATAGTGCCATGAAAGATCGCATCTGTTACCAAAACCATCTGATTAATCTGAGAATACTTAAGAGCATGCAGGGAACATACATGATTGTGATTTACGTCTAAGAAAGTGTAAAGATCTGGCCTTTGCTGAAAGATATTTGCAGCCGGTGCCTTCAGAAGAGAGCACATCAAACCGTCAAAACACATTTGAAGAGTGTGACGAATGAGTCTGACTGATCAGCTGATTCCGACTGCCAATGCATGTACTGCTGCAACTATGTAATTCACTGTAACGGCATCTAAGACAGACACACCGATCTTTTTTGTCATTTGGGGCCATCTCCTAAAAACTTCTACGTGTCTCCACCTCACCGCTCTCGTCCTGATACACCAATCGGATGTCCTTTTATGGAGAGATGGGGGCGTGGTAGTATGCTGATTGCAGGTTGCGGGCACGAGCCTGACCATTTAGAATGATTCTGATTCACTAACATACGCATGGTGGTGAGAACAAAATTGTCTGGTACGCACGTGTCATGAATCCGACGGTGATTTTGCGTATGCACTTATTTTATGCGCAGAGTAAGAACATTTCTACGCACATATTAGTGAATGAGGCCCATTGTGAGTATTCTTGAGGTCAAAACAATGTGCTGAATGCATAAAGTTCCTCATAAAACACTGACTTTTTCTGACGAAATGAAACATCACAAGAAATCTGCATTGGGTTTTTTTTTGCAGGGTTGCAT
This sequence comes from Labrus mixtus, assembly GCF_963584025.1. Lineage (NCBI taxonomy): Eukaryota > Metazoa > Chordata > Actinopteri > Labriformes > Labridae > Labrus > Labrus mixtus. The sequence continues at coordinate 18,609,318 of NC_083616.1, forward strand.
TCTACTTCTGTCCTGCCTTTGATGGTGCTTTTCCACTCCAACAGTACTTTTCAAAGTTTGAAACTGTTTCTGACACTCAGGCAAAATTGACATAAATGTACTTCAGACAAAATTTGAACTGTGCTACAGACCTTAGATATGTGACCGATATTTTGACTACATCAATTGGTCAATAAAATAACCCACTTCTCAACATATCAGAAGCACATTTAGGCTTTGCAGTCTTGATCAAGGACACATGACCAAACAACACACCCTACAAATAATGACGTACCTGCTCTCCATATTGAACTACGGTCTTATTTTGTTCTTGTTTGTGATCAACAGTTCTTTTAATGTTTTGTATGCCTAAAGATAAAACAAAATGTTAGATACCTTCTGCATTTTTAAAGGTACCACATGCAATTAAAATGCCCTTTCTCTTCCTCAGGTAATGGAACAGTACATCAGCTCGACATTAAAATACTTAATGTAGGAAAACTGGAGGAAAATACTTTCCTCCAATTGGTCAGCTGTGTTTGTAGTCGCAGGGAAAGTTGAGTTAGCTTCCGGGTGGGCGTGTCCTTGAAGGTGCTGCTGGGTGGGGCGCTGGTAGCCTAGTGGTTGGTCACTAACCAACCATGTCGGCTAGTGGTTCACAAGCCGACCACAGCCTCCATGTGCGGAGGCCAAAACTGCAACGCTCTCTTAAAGTCTCGTTCAGAGCAGCAGGAAACCATGTCCGGGGAATACGCCTACAACTGTGTGTCTTGTGTTTAAAAAAAACGTTGCAGATATTTCGTATGGACATCCATCATCATAACATTGCATGTATGTATTTACATATGGATCAGCATAATATATCTCTTTTAAGGAACTATCTGACAGATTGTGTCTGGTTCCAGGCTCTTGAGCATGAGCATGGAACGAGTGCTGGTTCTGTGTCCAAACCATGAAAGAGCTGCCGTCTCTGCAGCCAGAAAAATTAAGCTTGAGTACTGGGCAGAACAACAATCCAGCTTTTTGTGCAGATCCACTCGACTTACCATAGAGCAGAGCCAGCATCAAGGCCAGCTGCCCCACTTTAATCTGCTGGGCTGGTCTTGCAAGGATCCTGTCTGCCTGACCAGCTCTGGTAAGACACCTCTTCTCTCCCTTCTTGCATAGAGTCCTTCCTCTCTATCTCTGGCATGCATCTTAAATCTCGTTTGTCTCATTTTGTCTTTATCTCCCAGTTTATCGCTCTCTGCCGCACACACAAAAACACAAACTTGTGTAAATGACTGGCAGAGGATAGTGTCAGACCTGCGAGCGCCCATGGGAGGAAGTGAGAATATGTTTGTGTGACGCCACCGAGGAGTAATGGCAGATAATCAGAGGCATATGCTCCTTCATGCTGCCGGCATCATCACATCACACTAGCCAAAAGAGAGAAAAATTATATAAATATCTTTATTTTTCAGCGCCAGAAAATCGACCCAACACATGGTCAGTTTTGGCATTTAAATGTTTTTTTCTTAATCAAGCAGGGCTTGCATACTGCTGTCACCAATCAAATCTTAAAAACAATGCAACAAGCCCAGGACAGGATGTTATTTTCACTTACATACTGAAAACACATGCCTGGTCACTTACAGCTTCTATTTTCAGAATGCTTTTGTCACTGTGGTGTTAGTTTGCAACATCTTGTGAGAGCCAGACAACTCTCCCTTTGTCCTCTCCGGCTGAACAAAAACATGTTGTTTGTGATCAAGGTTAAAAAGAGGCAGTGTGGGGTGAAAGAAAAGAGCATTGGGAAAACAAGATCTATTTTTTGTTTGACTTTGCATCTCAGATAAGAAAACATTTAGATAAACCTTTCTAAGTCTCTCAGACATGGCACAGCTGTTGGTGATTTTAGCTGGTTTAGCCACATACATAAGTACAAGTAAGAGATGGTTAATGGTAATGTAATAAAATGAATAGTAATTAGGATTTAAGTCCCCCTCCCCCTGTAATACATTTCAGAGCACCTATTCCAGGTAGACCAGGTATGAATGTGTATGTGGGTATGGGTGAGATGTGCTTGGATTGTGTTTGTGTATGTGTACATATTTTTTTTTTTTTGTTTTGTATGCTGCAAACTTGATTGCTTCAACAACGTTTCATTGTATAACATGCAATGACAATAAAGATATACAGTATCTATCTATCTATCTTGACTTTAGCCAAGTCATGTACACTCAAATGGTGTGACAGTGCTAATTCTCACATTCAACCAGCACATGATCACAGAACTTCTTGAGGTGGATTTTAAAATGCATGATAACAGGATCCAGCGTTCACACTGCTCGGGTGCTGCTGTGGCATCAGAAATCAAAACACTGAAAGACTTTCTATTTTAACCATGAGCCAAGTGCGACATCAAACAGACTTTTGCAAATTATTTGTGGTTGACATATTTTGTTCATTATCACTTTCTGAGGTGTGTTTAAACATAAAAAAACATATTTTTAATGAATCAGTGATTAAACAAGATCTAACGTCTCCAGACATTGACAAACGCAAACTCCTCTGTGATGAGACAGAGTCTGGCAGCAGCCGTTCTGACATAAAGCCTGTGCAAACACTTGGCCCATATTGACTTCAGTAATTTGGCTTCTTATCTTATTATTGACCAATTTGGATTGTATAAACTTTTATAGTTATTAGTCTGTATGTATTATAATGATCTCCTTATTGCACGATTGCCTTTACCAAGATTGATATTATCCTGTTAGCAGATCTCTGGACCAAACTTGACTTTTTTGCAAATTCTATCCAAAAGTTAAATTAATACAGTCAGCCTAAAAACAATCCTTCCCTCCAATGTCATTGGCAGAGGTGACACCTGGCTTGAAGCTGGGATCATCAGAACATGTGCAGGTTGTAGAGGGGGGGGGGGGGTTCTCTGTCTCTACATCCAAGCAGTGTTTGAAGTGGGCTTTGAGGCTTCTGCCAGACTTTGGCTGTAGCTGGGAAACACAGCTGTCCTGTGGCTGATAGCTCCTGAGGAACACTGTGCAGGTACAGGTTGACCATTTGTTCCTATAATCTGTAGCAGAGTGTGCAGGCACGGTGCCAGTGATTGTCACAGGTGAATTAGGGTGCAGAATAGAAGCGGAAAGAGGGATAACCCCTAATACACCAAGAGTTAAAGGTGGTATATGGAGCTCCGACTGTAAACACATTCCATTTAATGACCTAATAATTCATTAAGTGTTGCTGCAGTGTCACATCACAGAGCCCAGATGGTGGTGAGCTGGGAACAGTGTCTTCCCTGCAGTTTTATGTTTTATTCTGGTAGGAAACCAATTACGCCTGACAGATTTAATATTGCGAGATAGAGTCAGGGTGGAGCTGATGTAGCTGCTCCCTGTGCATTTTGACACCCTGTATTTTTCATCGTATCCAAGCTAGTCCCCACACAACAGTCAACCTTATTCAAATTCAGGGTAGTAGATGGAATAGGTGCGTCAAAATGATCCTTCTGCTAAGAAATAAGATGTAGGAAAAACACATTACACACATGTAGTAGATGTAGTTATATAACTTTTGTTATATAATGAACGCCACGTTTTCTGAAGTGCTTGAATAGAGTGTGTTGATATTTCTATATTGAACATATGGATACATACATGGAAGAATGCAGGAACTGAAGCTGTGTTATGAAAAATGATAGACTGCAACTCCTTTAATAGACTCCTAATGTTCAAAATAATAATTTTGTTGAGAACATTATTTTTTAATGAGATCATAGAAGAGCCTACCCTCACACCTAGTGAGTGAAACCCTGTACAAGTAAGAGTGGCCAAGTCATTGTAAAATGAACATTACATTTCACGCTGTAACTAGTTGCCCCAAATCAAAAATGTAAGTGCTCACATTTAATGTTTACTGTTTAGTGTGACAGCAGGAATTAGTACTGTGATAAAATGTATAGCAAAGCAGATGTTAAATGTGTGAAGGCCACCAAGGGGACTAGTGGGGGGAGGGATTATTGGCAAAGACTGTATAAAAGATAAACATAGACTTGCGATTTTTGGAAATGCTGACAAACTTTCAGTCATCTAAAAACAAACAATGATGTGGAGCTGAGGCAGCCGTTATGCTGCTAGCTATTAGCAACTCTTTGCATTAATATGATCAAATGGACGACTTGTAAAAATCCCCATTGTACTGTTTTAATTTTTATGAATATAAAAATTATCTAGAGAGACCAAAGCATTATTTTGTAGCAGTCCTCAAACATATTTGGCTCTGCTGTAAGGGGGAATTTTAACATTGTGCTTAATTGGGATTCCTTGGTTTTTGGAGTCAGCCTCATGTGGACACATTGGGAAATGCTTTTTTTTTTTGTTGCAATTCTGCATTGGCTTCATTCCAAAAAAGGTTGCCGATATTGCTCATTGGGTATGGATCAAAAAAGACACCAAAGTTTGTCTGGCATGTAATTATTATTATTGGGGTTTTTTTTAAATCATAACCCAAATTGTTCTGTCACCTTACTCAAGCATTATACCTACACATAACCAGACCTAAGCCATAGTTGTTGTTTTTTTGAGTCATCACACTTTTTTTACAATATTCTTTAACATACCAGTTGTATTTTTTATGTGCTGATGCTGCTGAGTGAGAAATCACTCAAAGTAAATTTTGGGATACGTCCTCGGCATCATCCAGTATCTGGTCTTGTTTGGCGAGGCGTTGGGTGGTGTGATGTCAATTCGGTGAGGATTTAAAGACTAACAAGTAGTCCAATAAAAACATTGGACATGTCATCCAATGACATAACCACCATCCAGGAACATAACTAATAAACACAAGATATTCAACAATGACTTTTGGTGCCCACACATGACACAAAAGCCCCTTTGAGGAAGTTCTGAGTTTGACACAGATATCCACCTCATCTTCCTCCTTACGTTGCCTATTTTTTATCTTTATACTACTGCAGCTGACTTCCTCCTTTGCTCACAATCAAAATCATTATTGCCATAAAAGCAGCTAGAGGCTGTCTGGTATTAAAAGAGCTCAAGTTCTTGTACTTTGTTAATCCAATATAGATGTGAAAACAAACTTACCATAAAGACAGTCAGCACTTTATCCTGCAGGTATAGTTTCATTTTAAATTCAATGTGCCAGTGTAAGTACTTACAAACTCTACTGCCGAGTCAGACTGTAATAAACCTCATACCTTTACACCAATAACAAACCTGGACAGAGAGTAAAGCCACGTACTTCATCTTTACCAGCCATGGCTGAGAGCTATACTTTAATTTAGAAACCATCGGGTGCTTACTCAGTGAATTACTTTAGAGGCTTTTAGACATCAAGGTAAAAGCTCACACATTTCACTGTCTGACAAACCAAAGGCAGGAATAAAGAGTGCACAATCATGTTTTGAGAAGATATATCCTGCCATGAGTAAAGTCAAAGAGCTCAGCCTTAAGCATCCAACAGTGTGTATTAATATGTTATGGATAAAAGCATTTATAAAGAGAACTTTCTGTAAGAGTTTATGACTGTTTGCCGCTGAGAGAATATGTAACAGATAATAATATACCATGAGAGCAAACACTGAATTGTTTTTTACTCCCATCTAGTAATGTAATTGATGTGGTATATAACAGAAGAATGGCGCATTTGATAAATCACTTTATTGTTTACTCACTTATCCAACCTGAGCTGTGTACCATGAAGCATGTTCAACATACACAGACTGCCTGTGGGTAAGTTGGCTCTACAAAGCCTAAAGCTCCAGATAGAGATGTCTGGTATCACAAAGCTGAAAATGATCCTTCTCTTTTAACTCAAGGTTTCTGCTTTAGGCTGTATGCATGCTTAAATAAAAGGGGGCATTTGTTATTTAAGATATATGTATCTTCCGCACACATGATTTAAGCAGTATAACCAGGAACTGTAATTAGGTCTGATAGCTTTCATTTCATAAAAAGTACCTGAGATACTTTTAGTATGTGACGTAATCCAAGTCAAATTAACTTATTGAATGAATGTAATATTTGCATTGCATGAAGACTAATCAATTATATTATCTGCATTTTCATTGTAAAATCAGCCTTGTTAAATGCACTTTTCAGGATATTATGAACAAACATAATAACCGCAGTTTCTTAAGATGAAGACGTTCTTTCACTGTAGGGATGATCTGCTGAAATAAAACGTGTGAATTTGACATGAAACAAACACGTAACAATAAAAGAGGGAGGGGGGATAAGGGTGTTTCGATTACATTATTATTAACTCTACAGCTTCGTTCTGTGGAATTAAACATAAGGTTACAACTGATTCCAAAAGTTTCCAAAAAATATACTTTCAGCCGAAGATATATAATGGCGGCGAAACATTTCCAGGTAATACTTCTTATTTATTTTTAAACAGCCAATTCTAAACACTCTCACTCTGAACATAACCTGTTCCAATCAGGTTATGAGTTAAGAGTCAGTGACCATGGAGATCTAGCCAGGTTAAAAGAGAGTTAGCTTTGTGAAACCAAAGACTTTTAGGGCTCGACAGACACAGTTCACTCTACAAACTCACTTTGTGGTACAACAATGACAATAGCATGTGGGTTTTAGGGATATCACAAACAAAAGTGATCTATTATTTTTAAGACACAACATGAATCCATGATGAGCACTAAGCAACATTTATCAAAGTTACAGTGGCAAACAAAACTGTCCATACGAGGCAGAAACCTTGAGCAGAACCAGACTTGTGTTGAAAGCCATCTGCCAAAACTGTGTTGGGCTTGGAAAGTGTGATAGAGGGAAGAACAGAAAGAAAGAGAAGGATAGAGGCAAACAGAGCAACAAATGTATGTTCCCATCAGGTAGGATTTGAAGTCCGCTAGCATGACTGTGGACTCCCGGAGTCCTCCAACAACTGGTATAGTTAATTACTCTTTCTCGTCTCCTTATTAAATAATGTGTATCTAAAAGTCATCAGTGTAATATGAGTGTTACAAAACTACAAGTTCAAAGTGCATGAGTAAATGTACTTTTCCTCTGAATCAGGAGCTTAACATTTTCAATCCTGCTGCCATGCAGGGTTCCCATTCTGCAAAGTACAAAGTGTAGCTTAGATAAAGAGCAGACAGGGATTAGTAAGAGTAGCACATTTCATGGACGGCTCTATTAAAGTAATTACTTGGAAAGAAAGTGGACATCAGTAAATTCCTATAGATTTTAGCCTCTTATGGTCAATAAAAGTCTTAAAGGGACCTGGTTTTTGGACAGTCTGAACAGAAGAAAACCTTCTTCTTTATTTAATGTTTTTGAAAGGGTTGGTGTGATTTAATCTTCATAACTAAAACAAACATTCCTTTATTATTTAATGATCTTAATGTGATTGTTTTTCAAAAACTAAACAGTTTTCTTTACTTTTATTTACCCGCTATTATTTGCTCGCATCATGTTGGAACTATTTATTCCTATTACCCACAAAGTGTCTCAAAACCATGGCCCAAGGAACTTCTGATCTTTAGATGGTGTCATTGCCTGATTGCTTTGGTTTTGGAGATGCTCAACTTAACTTTTTTTTTTTTTGCATCGTCATCATTATCATATATTTATTTAAATCATTGAAAATGCATTGGCCCTCATTAGTAATGGTACCATTGTTTCCCTGACAGTGTTTTTTTTTTTTAATTCCACACTAAATGCTGGTTCACAGAGAGAGAAATGCAAATGAAGAAAATGAGTAATTCTGTCCTCTACACTTAAGGTCAGACCCATCTGTCATACATTGATTTATAATTTAAAGTAACTCTAATGATCACATCAAAGCCATCAAAGTCTTCAACGTGGTCACCATCAAGGACAAGAGGATGGTTATGATCTCCCTGCCCCTTCACCTCCTCCTCCTCCTCCTCCTCTTTCTTCTTCCCCTCCCCATCTCCTTCAGTCAGACCAGAACATCATTAATTTGTGCCTGTGCGCCTTTGACTGAGCTGCAAATAGGCCCTAACTGCCCCCCCTGCAGTTCCTGCCACAGATGATTATCATTGCAACGATTAAAGCACTGAGTAATGTGTCCCTCAGGGGCTGCCGTTGCCCGTCTCCTCCATCATTGCCACTGACCCTCTTGTTAGCCCAGTTCCGCCCACTGGACAGAGGGAAAGGAAGCGCCAGCGGAGCGCTCCTTGCCAAGAGGAGGTTGACATTCGTTGGAGGTGAGTGTGTTTACAAGCTACACAGATTTGTTTGATCTGTTGTGAGAATCCAGTTTCACTTATCATTTATTTCCCTTTTCAAATGCTACTTTTATGTTATTTTACTTCAGGTTTCTATTTGATTTTATTTCAAATGGTGTTAAGGCTAAGCTTTCGAGCGGAAAAAAAAAGAAAAACAACAAGTGACCTAAACCTTTGCATGCATTTTCTTTCTTTCTCAGAAGATGACACAACATGTTTCACACGAGCCTTTCCCACTAACTTACTCCCCAAACCGTCTAATTAACAGCATACTTGAGAAGTTTATCATTACTCAGCAGCACACTTCATCATTTTCCCCTCCAAATCTGACTGTGTTCTTTGGACTGTGAAATCACTCAAATGAATTCACTCCCATTTTTTATTTCTGCTACGTAATCGCAGGATAATGGGCTCAGAGCCGAAGGCGTGGATGCTAATTTCACATCAATTAATGCTATTCAGGGAAAACCCAATAATTGATTGCTGCTGCACTCACACAACCAGACCATATTGCTTTCATTTTCAGTGCAATTAAGGACTCGTGATTGCAGATCCTGTGATAAATCTTAATCAGGAATCTTTGCATTTCTAAATGGAAAATGAGCTCCTGTATTCTGTGACTTGAAAATGGGAAATGACAACAAATTAATGCTCAACAGAAAAAAAAGGTTGGAGCTGCTTTTAAGACCAGATGCAGTTAAACTTCCGCTCGTACTTTATCGTCAGAGTCAAACAAGAAGACAGAGGAATATAAACGTAGTGTTGTCCATTGAAATCCATTGTTTATCTTCAGTCGACCTTCATGAATACATCTGTGTGACCATACTTTTATCAAATGATTCATTCTTTTGGGGAATTGAATGGCAGTGGAAGATTTTGTGTATTAAGTGTTGCAACTTTCTTGCTGGATTTGGTGGCTTTTGTGAAACCTTTGGTGAATTACACCACAGACATGTAATGACTCTCTGAACAGCCTCTAACAACTGCTGACAGAAGGTATTTGGCAGCACTGAAGTAACCATTTGTTAAGGTCTGCCTGGTGTCTCACACTGTGTATTTGGAGTTAAGAGTACATAAAGTGGAGTGAAGTATAAAACTTGAACAGCACTTTATATTCTTCACACTGTAATCCACTTTTTTATTTGATAATTTAGGGACTAATAAAAACAGTACATAAGTTTCATTTTGATTAAGATAAGAGTTAATTAAGCCCTCAGGTAAATTCTCAAACTACCCAGCAGTATAAAAAGTCATTTGTATCAGCTCTTCCTTGGACAACTTAAACATTAAAGCTCTTTTGTTTAGATTTTGCTCTGCCTGTGGAAAATTATGTCTTATCTCATTTCTCACCTTGTCGCGTCCATGTGTAGGTTCTGCCTTTTTAACTGTCAAATGTATTACTCAATGTGAATATTTGCAGAAGAAAATGAAAAAAAAAAAGAGACTGTTTCTTCAGCGTGATGTAAATCATCTTCCCTGACACCTACCCCAATGTAATGGTTACAGGCATTAAAAATGACAATTTGTTAATGATCAATCTTGTAGCTGAAGGTTTTTTTTTTTTGCTTTTTAGGCCATAAAGAGGCATCCCTACTAATTTCAGACTGTTTCATATCCAGTTAAAAACTCCTCAGGAGCTTTAAAGTGCTGTACATGACAATGCAACTATTTATAAAAAACAAAGGAGTCGTTATCTTTAGCCATATAGAGTAAAATAATGGTTATTGAACCTATTGCCATTGGATGAAAGCCAGTGGGTGTGCTGTATAATAACCTGGGTGGTTGCTGCGGCAGTCTTTCAGAAACTATTACTTCTGGTTAGACAAAAAGACTCATGACTGTTTCAAGTGAGTATCCAAAGGCAAGTTTCTTTTAATCTGCACTTGCTCTGGCTATTTATAGGCACATTATAAAAATGTCTGGATAGCTAGAATACATAACCAAAACACTTTGTCCACTTGATCGTAATCATCACTGTTTTACCAAGAAAACTGCAACAGAATACCTGAAAGGGGTACCTTTTGAATTGTTGTTTAGGAACTGTTTACCATTTAAAAACCCCCCTTGAATGTGAAACTGTACAGCATATGAACTCCACACTGCAGTGAAAAAATATGTTAAATTGCATGAACAAAATGTCTTGGACACACTTCTGAATGACGTACTTGTATTACCTTGTATAGCACTCAGACATGAACCTTTGAATTGAACACATGGGTGAGATGAGATAGTCATCATTAAAAGGAAAACTGATTTCTTGCTTGTATTTTCAAGTCAGTATGTTACAAGTTAGTTTCTTTCACATATTCCCCATGTTGAGGTAAAAACTAAATAATATCATGGCTTTGTTGACTTGATATTGTTGACAAAGGTTGACATGAATTAATGGACCAACTGAGAATCAGGATTTATGAAAGACAGTTGTCCTGTAAGATGTTGCTTCCATTGCCATCATCTGTATTTATTCATGCCCCACTGCCAACAAATGTCACCCCTCGGCTCTATCTTATCTTTGTTTCATTGATGACATGCTTGTGTTTGTAATTTAATGCAGCGTTCACTCATATTTCTTGCATGACACAGAGTTACTAAGGAGCTTTGGCCTTTCTTTTTCTAAATCCTGTTCCTGATTTACAACAGCAATAAGCTCTCTCCAGCCTGCCTCACAATCGATACCCAGCATTGCCTCTGAATGCAGAGTTTGGTCTTTACAAATTGGCATCATAAGACATGCACACACTGTCGTTTTCTTTTTTATATCTTTAATTTCCTGTTAAACCTAAACTCAAGGAAATCCCTTTTCAAGTACTATCTGCAGTAAACCCTGTCAGTGTTTTCCTCAACAAAAGTTTGTTTTAGTCCAATATTCAAAACTGGTTGTCTTTGAAATGTAAAACCAACCATAATTTATGCACTCATTACTTACTTACATACTTATATATAAGTATATCTTCTTGTAAGTTTAAAGATAGTAATCCACCTGTTTGCTGTTTTTATTTGTGTCTTTGCACATCTTCTGTGATGACTCCTTAAAGAATATAGCAAGAGATGTATGAATGGGAGAATGAGTCCTCTGAGGATGTCATTTAATAATATACATGCATGTTGGATCTGGTAAACATTCACCTTCTCAGTCTGGCAGCTTCAGCTTTTGGAGCTGACTCCAAAACAGCTTGTCAACAAGTTATTGAAGGAATCGAATAAGCCTCCTTTCATTTCTGGCATCCTGACTTGTGCAGGTCCTGGCATGGCTATACACAGTCAGACATCGCTGGACATACAGTTAAGTTCAATTACACAACATGATGTATGTGCGTATCATGCCACGCCCACTGAGTCAATTCACCATGGGCCTACTTAGTTAGCATTTGTTTGAGATCTTCATATTTGCCAGTCTTGTCTCATCATTCCAAATCTGCTGGCTGAAATGCATCTTTTGTTTCTTTGTATGTATTTCCTTTCTGAATTTGTAAAATCCATTGTGTTAAAAAAAAAAAAAAAAAAAACACTGTGGCAAGTGCTTGGTTGCAAATCTTGCAAACATAAAAGTCGTCCAGGAATACACAAAAATGTAACAGGCACTCAGCGTCTTTATATTTCTGCTTATTGGAGGCTTTTTATCACGCTGATCTAATGTGATGACAGAATACACGACCGGCACATGGAGGCGGGTAGATTTGTGGAGGAAACCTTGTTCAACAGACTGTTTCAAAGTCATGGGCACAGACCCTGAAGGACAGATTTAACACCTAGGAAGAAGAATGGGCATCTCTGGTGCATTCACTAACTGGGTGATGAATGAATTACGGCTCCTAAATTTAGCCGAGCAGTCTACCTTGAAATCGGGCTAGACTTCCATCTTAGAGGCGCATACAGGCCGCATATTGCGCCAGAAGCCACGACCTCTATTTCAGCATTACGGAAAAATGAAAGATTGATGTCCAAGCAAACATTTCATGGGTGCCAGAATGATATGTGGGAGATGGTGTGTTGCTCACATATTTATCTGCCTGTTCAGGATGTCCTGGCTGAATCAGTGTGTCTGAGAGGGGATCAAGCATCGAATGACAATAATAAGTGTAAATAGAGTTTTAGGCATGCAAACATTTCCCAGAGAAGTGCTGCTCTGAAAGAGCTTGTGTGAATCACCTAATACAGTAGACTTTTAACAGTCATAGCAACCACATTTTAAATTTTGTAAGGATATCAGGGTCACTTACAAGCTTATGGTCCCATATGATGCAAAATACCCTAATGTTCTTCTAACACTAATAGGTCCCAAGCCTATCGACAATCTGCATTTGGTTTATTTGTTGATTTGACTTACAATTTGTTACTGCCTTTGTATTTGTTTTCTTTCGGTCTTGTTTTTTTATTTTGTGTGTGTGAAGATTGTTTTTATAAATTCTTGTATAATGTTTATTGTAGATGCCTTGCTGTTATTTGATGTTGATTCCTACGAGAAATTGTAATATAAAACGTTAATAAAAAACAAAGGAAAGAAAAGTAACGATGACCAAAAAGGGACGCAGATCACTGAAATAATATGCCTTGAACAACTTTCAACAATCTCAAACCAATAGGTGAACTATGAACATTATGCTGATGTTGTAAAACGATCAAAGTGAAGTAGCCTGGTAGCCTATATTCCGTTCATTTCAATTCCAACCTTGTGGTAATTAGGATTATTTCACCAGTAAGAAGGCACAGGGGGAAGTTTCTTAGATGCCCTTTTTAGGAACATAGTTTCACCACGGCAGACAGACGTCATTAACCGCCGCATAATTACGTCACCTAGTGGAAATGCGGTCGGATTGTCAGAGCAATGCGCTCTCCTTTCCCTAAGTCCTTCATGAATTCTCATAACATCTTTCCTTCACCTCATGACGTTTCCCGCAGGGTTAAGGTAAAGTGGATAAGGAAAGGGGATAGGAGGGACAATTCTAATTCAACCTATATACACAGACAATCAGGGGATAACGAGACACAGGTGCGCACAATCAGGGCGAGGGAGCGCAATGCACGAACACATGAGGAGCAGGATCTAGGTAACTTGACGGTTAGTGTCACAAGAAGCTGACCACGTTTTAATTCATGTTGTGTATTTCAGTGAGAGGTTAATGAGGTGTTGTTTGTCCTTAATTGCACAGAAATGTTGTTATGCAGGTCACACAGTTGTTGTTGTTTTTTTTAATCCTGCAGAGCACTTGATTTTATCTAGCATAAATTGAGAAATTGCTTAAATGTGTCGTTATAGAAAATATTTTCAATCATCTCAACATTACGAGTTATAATTTTAGTGTCATCATTGGGAGTGAAGATGTTCCACTAGTTTCGATGACGAACGGCGTCTTTTCCTCCTTGAGTGCTAATATCCAAGAGGAACACAAAATGCTGAAGAGACCACCTCTACAAATGATAGAACCTTTTCCCATCTTTCTCTTAACCCTCTCAATAAACTGTTCATTCTTTGGGGGGAAACAGTTTGGATGATTGACATAATGAAGCAGGCTGATGGGTCAAGTAAGGGAGAATTTAATTAGTACAAAACCGCTGTGGTGAGAGCTTGAGTTGAACGATCCACTGTGCTCATACGGGAGAGCAGACACGGAAGTGAATTATATTTTCAATGCTGATTGGCACTTATCAGTGAGCGATGTGTGACAAGGACTGGAGGCAACCGAGGACACGCACGACAAACATTTCCAAAAGGACTGGCTTGAAATGTAACCCTCTTATGTTTAATACAATTTCAAATCTTTATATAGAATCTGATTTGCATAGTGCTTTAGGGATTTGTCGCTTCGTAAACACTAATGTGCTGTTCTAACCCAGAATATGCAGCGAACATCGACTGAAACAGACGTGACACGGACATTTTGATGCGCTTTCTTCGTTGTCATGTTGCCCCAGACTGCCTGGCATCTGTTTCACTGAGGGAGCTTTACATTCAAATGCAAATAAACTGCTATTTTAAAGCTCAACCCCAAATATGTGATGTGGAACTAAAAACAGGAAACGTAGAGTGAGCGAAGGTGCTGATTTTCGGAATAATTGTTTCCACTCACTCTTCCTTAATCTACTAGTTAGTCAACAAGAGGTGAGAGACAGATGCAATGTCAGGATACATTTACACATGACTTAAAGGTTGTGCATTTTATATGATGATCAAAAAATATCTGCAAATGCAACAGAAGTGATGAAACATCAAACAGTCATGCCCAGAGAAGGGCGTCGCCAGGATTTCTGTTCCCCGTGAAAATCATATTGAGCCTTTCCACCTCAGCCAACCCTGTGATACTGCTATAACCACACCTACAAATGGCCCAATGAAAGCTTTACATTTCGGTCGTCGAAGTTTTCTTCTTACACATTTTGGAAACGATAAAATCTCTTATTTATTTCATAAGAAAGGTGCGTAACAGAATAATGAGAAACTGCAAGCTATCTTTTGCACACTGTCTACATTGCACACACCTGTTGGCAATTTTCAGTACAGAAATGTAGCCCATCATTTTGTGTGGATAAGCGTGATGTACTCTGTCCCAGTTTGATGGTTTTGAAAATAAAGTCAGATTATAAAACCACTGAAAGTACTCCAACTTGCTGCCCTGAATTTCAGCTTCTCGTTCCCTTTCTTAACGCTGAAGACAAAACGGTCCAGTCAGTGAATAACACTTCCCGACCGCTGACCGACTGCTTCAATCATATTTTAAGGCTGGAGAGGATTGAGAAAAACATTTAAGTGGATAATGACAGATTTTTTCATCTGGATCCTTTTTTCAAATGTAAACAAGTAAAAGTCTGGGCCTTGATGACAGCATATCATATCTGAAACTAAGAAATCTCCCTTGTAAAAAAAGTTAAAAGATTAACTCATTTTCTATGTTGACATCATTTTAAAACGACTCATGTTTGGACTTTCTTGACATGCCATTCACTTGATCTTCAATCAGATTACAACAGTTAATTCAGTCGTATCCACTATGTGACATTTAGCAGATTAACATTAAATGGATCTTCTTTTTTTCTTTTTTTACCTCGGAAACACTCTGAGGGTTATGAACATACAAATAAGCAGTCAAAGTCACATAAATGTCTTACTTCTTGCTCTTTAAGCTAATGTAAACATGCTAACATACTCAGGATGACAATGCTAGCATGCTGACCTTCAGCATCTAAAAAGTTTTCCTTGTTTACTATCTTAGTAAACCTGTTTAATAGATAGATAGATAGATAGATACAAAGCACTAAAGAAGTGAAAAAGAAGCTGTCTTGAACCGATTCAAATTTGAACCAGATACTGGCGCTTCAATTGAGCTGAGATAATAATTTAATCCGAGGGGGAATAGGACCTTTTAAGCCACATATTGTGATAATTGAACTGTTTGAAATATTTCACAAAAACTCAAAATATTGTTCCCATGTCGGCTATAGAGGCGATGTCTGAAATACTAAAGTAATCCCAATCAATACTGTGCAGCTCACAAATGTCTACGATTACTCAGTTAACAGTCCTGACACATACTGTATGTGTAGCTACCAAAGAGTGGACCAACTGAAAAATTGACTTTGCTAGCATAGCTAAAATGTGAGAAATCAACAACACATTTTGTGAAACAGTGCTTAATATTTAGCTGTACTTTGTAAGCTGTTTTTGAAGTTAACCACTGCCTGTACATTTCAAATTTTGCACAGTTTATTATGCCTCTATCAGACGTAAACAGACACAGAGCCTCAACTGTACCTCCTCCAAAATCCAATTTGCTGTTTCTCTCTGTATAAATGTGTTTTTCTCAGAAACTGAAAAAATGCCAAACCATAAAACCCCCCCCCAAAAAAGAGCCACTGTGTTTGGGCCGCTACTGGAGGCAGAGATGTAACTGACCATCACCTCTAGAAAAAGATACTTTCACACTTCGTTTTAACTCTCTTCTTTCTTTTACGGCCTGTCAAGAAATGTTGGAAAAAAAATCTCTCTTTTAACTGCTTGTAGGCATGTCAAGCATTCAAACCTGCAGATAAAAAGAAGAAGAAAAAAAAACAGTGCTGTTTATGACTCAGCAATGTGTCAGTGTGTGAGTGGACAAGACAGCCTCTTCATGCTTGGTTAGGTTTTGACTCTTACACTCACAAGGGCAGAAGTTTACCTCCTCAGGCTTTAAACCACATTGAAAGGGTCCTTTTTTTTCTCAGGAAGGTACATTAATTTATGTGCTAAATTAAAAAAAATAAAATGTGAACAATATGTCACAATGAAGTGAAACGAAAAGGACAAAAAGACGAGCATCTGAGGGTTGTTTCTTGTCGAGTCCTTGTTGTGGGCATAACAGCATGTGCCAAATGCATAATGTGAAATGTATGATGATGAAAAGATGTGCTGGGAGTCCTTTTTTTTCTTCCTTTTTGGTGCTTTGGGACGTGCCATCCCCGATTAGGCCGAACATGTCTGCCTGAGTGTTACATCTGACTTTAAGAAAGCTGTTCACCATCTCTATCGCCACATCCTCATAGCCGTGACTCACCAGCACCCCCACATTGCATTGTGGCCAAGCTGCGAACACTCCCCCGAGAAAATCCCTCCACTGGCCCGGAGCGACAGCGAGTACAGAGACAGGATTTATCCAGTTTGTACCCTCAGAGTTCTACTCACAGCGTTTAGTGGATGTGCACTGTCAGTCTCAACTGAGGGCTAGAGGATGCTTCCCCTCGTTTGGCAGCCGTTCTGAGGGAGGGGGTGGGGTGCTTCGCTATGAAACATTCACGCTTGATTAGGTTGCTGTGTTCTCTTAAAATGTCTGTTCTTAGTCCTGATTTAGTGTTGAAGCCTCAACAGGGTGCCTTTCACAAGCTCTTTATATATATATCGCCAAGACGTCGTTAAGACGCAGAGGTGTAAAACATGTTGTGGCACAGGAGTTCTGCCTATTGCAGAAGATCATCATGAATAAGTGCACATGGTAGAAGTGTCAAGTACTTTTTGATTTAGAGATTAGATTATCTCCCCAGAGGACTTGTTTGAAATGCAGACAAACCAAAGGGGGAGAAAATGTCTCCGCATGCAAAACAGTCAACCTGAAATTGTAAAACAAAGTGAGCGATGCGGTGATGTGCCCAGAGATGACATTTACGAGGAGCGAAGACATTCTTTGCGTCTCCAGAAGTAACTGAAAGGAGTATTCCTGCTTCTCATATCATCTCTACAATAACAGTTATTTTCTTACTGGGCTAATGTGGAATTTAGCTTGTAGAAGACAAATGTCCGATGGAAAGAAAACACTGAATTAATTATAAAGAAATACACAACGTAGATTATTCCATACTGTACACAATGGGTAAGTGTTCTTTCACTCTTTTCCTGATCTTGCCACACAGCAAATACATCATCGTTCCTTATCACAATGAAACACTGATTTCTTCAAACATTTTTAACTAAAAAAGAAAACAGTGAAATCTAGCAAACTTAAAACATTGATATATGGCCGAAGAATAAGAGACCTGGAACCTGTTAAAGAACAAACCCTTAAAACTGTCTGTAGCTGTAGTCTACTCTGAAAAGATGAACACTTCTTGGGTCTTTGTTTGCATCGTTGGATTAAACTTGTATGAACCTTCCTCAGTAAATGAAAGAAAAGCCATTGATTTTCTCTCTCCCCAATTACCCAGAAAAACAAAACCAACTGGCCCACAATTAACTTTTTCCTCTCCTGACATTGATTTTTGGGATTGGACAAACATGCATGCTGTGTTTTCACTTTTAGTGTGTGTGTGTGTGTGTGTGCGTGTGTGTGTGTGTGTGTGTGTGTGTGTGTGTGTGTGCGCGTGCGCGTGCGAGTGTGTGCGTGGTTTTCACATCAGCATCTTCCTGTTTACTACTGTTGACTTTCTATTTCTTTGTCAGTGCTTCGAGTTTTGTACTTGTTTGAAGAGTCTTGAATTAAACACTCTCTTTTTCTGATTTGTACGAAAAACGTTCGCCATCAACCAATTTATCTCGATATTAAACACAGAAGAAATAATCTCTGAAAAAGTTCTTCTTTTGAAGTCCCTTTTAATTTGTTGAGCACTCTCTCTGCAGTCAGTCATTGGAAATATTTGTTGATGATTGCTCTTACATTTCAGAAAATACACTTATCTTTCTTGCTTGACTACGAGTCCAATTAAAAGACACACATGTTTGTTTACGTGAGCTGTTTTAGACAAATGTTCGTACAGGGCGAATGTGTTAAATGCCTCCATGCGGCACCATTAGTCATGAAACCACTGAATGTGTGGCGTACAGCCCATCAAGGCTGCATGCGCTTCACAGCCCCTTTAATGGTTTGTCATCCTTTCAGATCGCTATTATCAACTTTTCAAACTCACAGTCATTATTTCCAGCAGGCTTTTAAAAAAAAAAAAAAAAAAAGCAGATGCAGAGAAAAGACATGACAGGAAAAGTACACAGAGTGGAGGTTTTTTTTTTTCCCCCTCCTTAAGATCGACTGTCTGTCACTTTCTAATGTTTATTCATCCAGCTGAATAGAAATATCAGAGGGGAAGAAAAGTGAAACATAAATATGCTGAGAGCATTTCTCCGTCTCACTTCAGGTTGCTTGCTAGGTGACTTTGTGAAACAACCTTTTAAACAGGTTTAACCATATTTCTCCTGCCAGACTTTATAAGCACTGCATCTCTGGGATTATAGTTTGATGTGTAAGCAGGTCCCACCATGCATCACTTAAAGCCACAGTAAAGTTTCTCTGTTTGCTGTGAGAGTTAAATTACGACCTGTGTAGCTGATTTAACTTTCTCTGGAGAAAACTGAATCAACGCTTTAATGTTTGGGAAAGATGCACTATAGCTCAGAAGAGGAGATGGAAATGTCAGAGGAGTAATTCTAAATGCCAAGATGGTGTTCATATAAAGCCACAGATTGTTTAATATTTCGATAAAGTATTTGAAGTTATATAACTAAACAAATATTAAAGAGTGCATATTAGTTATTACTCACTATCTTCTGTTCCTATATCTATGTTGACAACATGTCCCTCCTACATACAATATATCCAAGAAGATATTTTTTACCAACTCAAAATAAACCATATAGTTAACATGAATGTATGCTGAGTGAGAAAGCATTGCCTTTGCACAGGGATTCATTTTTCCTATTTCCTATTGATATCAATTCAGACGTTTGTTTGTTGTGTTGTGTTGTGTTGTGTGAATGTGTTTTTTTGCAAATGCTTATTTGTGATCGTGATAATACTACGATCTATTCTGCAACCCTATGCAGAATCCATGACTCTTTTCTTATCAAATGAGAGGTGAAACACAACAGTTTTGTCCAGTATTCTGCTTGGAATCAGACCGTAGAGATTAAAAAAATACGAGGCTTGGTGCTAAGCTAAATCGCTGCAGGCTCGCAAAGACTTTTTTTTTCAGCATCATTGAAGAGGAACATAGAGTATTTCATGAGATGCAGGTGGGGAAATGAGCTGAAAGCTCAGGTAAGGAGAGAAGGTTGACAGGGGGATTGATTTAGTAAATGAGAGTGGACTGGTGCTGTAAAAATGAGTTCATTAAGAGGAAAACTTCAATCAAAACAAAGTCATGGCCAAGCGTTATCTCTGCGCTCTCCCCCTCGGTCCATACTGCTTGCAATAGAGTAACAATAAGTAACCTTCATGCAACCCTTCCGGCGCTATTTACTGGCCGTCATTTCTGATAAAACAGAAAGCATAGCTTTTCTTTGAAATGGAGCCTTGCGTTAGTTCAGGCGGAATATGGCAGTCCTGCCCGCAAGCGGCCATCAGCTGATCTGAGAACCGCCCCAATGCCAACCAATCATTATCACACTCTGACAACAAGGCAGTCTATTTAAACCATTCTGCCTCTCACTCCTCTTGCATCACATCCACTCTGCTGTGAAATTCTCCTTCCACCACCACAACCTCCACCAGCTCCAGTCAGCACATTTTATATTAGATTAATTGTTTGCTTGTTATGTCTGCAAGAGGTCAGTATCATTACATGCACATTCAGGTTCTGTTCTGCATGTCCCCATGGGGGGAATTAAAGGTTTGTGCTCCCAGCTAAATATGTAGCATATGTAGCATGCTGCACTGATACTGCTGAGAGCTAAAAGCAGAACCAATACCACCAAATACAACTGTACAAACCATAAGTGCAATAAACGGTTAAATCTATGACGAGAGTATTCCTGACTGAAATGTTTGTATACTGCAACCGAGGTCATGTTGCTGCTGTCTATACAAGGCACACATAATAAGACATGCCATAAGTTGCTTTGTGTTATTGTATGAGTCTCTTGACATTGACAGCTAAACGTGGGAATATCTTCACTTCAGGCGAACATTTTGTCTTTTTCTTGTATCTGCAGGAACATCCCCCACACCTACTACTCTTTCCTCAAAGAGAGACAACAAATGATTGCTGGTGGCAGAATAACATTGTTACAATGACCCATAAGGTGTGATAGATTTG
Source organism: Labrus mixtus (assembly GCF_963584025.1). NCBI lineage: Eukaryota > Metazoa > Chordata > Actinopteri > Labriformes > Labridae > Labrus > Labrus mixtus. The sequence goes on from NC_083616.1 coordinate 18,630,016, forward strand.
ATTTTGTTTCGTGACAGCATGTCCCATATTGCTTCAGTTGTCTTTATACCCTTCCAGGTCCTAATAGTACTTAAATTGACTTACCATTTATCTAGTATTCTGACCACTCAAAGCGCTTTTAAACTACATGTCACATTCAGCCTTTCACACCACATCCATACACTGATGCTATGTAAAGTATGATCAGTATTAACTAACCCCATTCAAAGAGGGGCTACCATGACTACCAATGATTATGAGATTATTCTTTTGTTGTTGCATAAAGGGGATTAATGAGTGAAACTGCAACAGAGAATGTACTCAAATTAATGTCTTTAACTTGCTGGATTGGATTGTTTCTACAAGATACCTCAGATGTTTAGAAGTTTTCTGAAAAAGGTTTACTTTTGTATAATTTTTGGCTTGCCTGAACAAGCTTCGTGCTGCTGAGAAGGACGGTGAGATGCAGCTGAAAGCTCCAAAAGGAGCATGGAATATGGCTTTCCCCCCCCCCCCCCCCCAAAGTTACCTTAACTATAGCAGCACCTTTCGTTTTACATATTGATATGTAAAGGCAACTCATTTAGGCTGTTATTTTATTAAATAGCTGAGAAACAAGGATTCTGCGGCACACAAAATGCAGGTCTTTTATAACTAAAAGTAACTAATGGTTTATACATCTGGATTTGAAGCTGCATCTGATAAAATGGACTGTATTTGATGATATTTGACATTGTATATAACTCCAGGCTGTGATGAAATGAAAAACATTTCAGTGTCTTCCACTGCCTCATCCTAACATTTTTACCAACTTACCATTTTAAAGAAAGATGTATCGACAAGAACTGCTGAAGAAGAACCTAGATACCTCAAAACAATGCTATCCAACAACAAACCACCAGAAGTCATAAGCTCGAGTCAAGGTGAGACTCAGACTCCTCCAATAAGCTCAAAATGTTCTATTGGTTTAAACCTCAGTGTTTCATGGAAACCTTGTTTTTCATTCTGTCTCTGTTGGTCACACAGTTGGAACTGAAATGAGGAATTAGCCGAGCGTCTATCACAGGTTCGCAGCCGGCCCGGTTGTATCTTCATCCTAACCAGGTTCACAGCAGGGTGGAGGATCAGGTCTGGAGGGGTGAGGTTTGTTTGTGAAGCCTGTTCGGGAATCCTTTTCGCGCTCCACTTTCAAAAAACCCTTCTACTTTGCCTTCCAGACTCAGAGTGTGACCAAAAGAAATAAGTTTACTCGGGGTGTAGTGAAGCGCTGCCTGAGAGAAATCCAGAATTTACACTGAAAACTTCAACTTGAAGAATTTTTACAAATGTAATCAGTAGTGAGGGGGGAAAAAGTACAGTTTCGTGTAGCGATTACAAATGTCAAATAGCTTATAGCTTACTCTGGTACATCTAATAGACTGTTCACTGTACCTGTCAAAACAAACAAATAAAATAAAAGAATGTATCAGACAACCTTCCTGGTGCTGATAAAGGCAAAATAAAAAGCTTATTACCACACCAGGTGTCATATCATTTCAAGGTATTTTTTTTATTTTGTGTATTAACCACAATCCATCATGTAATAATAATAACAATAATAATACTAATAATATTAAATACAGGTATTTGTAGCGCACCTTTCATTTGAAGTCTCAAATCGCTAAAGAATTAAGAAACACGGTCATAAAAATAAATTGTGTGTAACAATGAGTATTAAAAACAACACGTTAAGGGCATGCAGGTATTAAGAAACATTAAAGTATTAAAAAAAACATCTAAAATCAAGAATAAAAACAAGCAAGTGCAGGCAGAATTAAGGACATTTTCTTATTGAGCCCAACAGCGGGCTTGACTTACCAAAGCTGTCTAAGTTGAATGAGTCCAGTTATGTTGGTGTGATGGTGTTGACATTGACCAATCATAAGAGGGGCATAGTTACTCCATAGAGTAACAAGACGGAGGTCCAGCATAAATAGGTGATCATCTCAGTCACGGATGTGGCAGAGGCGGGGAAAAAATAATTCTGTATTGTTGTTTGTAAAGTTACAATAAGCTATATTGGACTGGAGGGATGTGTTTTGTCTCGGATTGTCTTCATGATGTGCTCAGTGTCTTAAATCTCACAAGACTGAGTTTGACCTTCATCCTCTCACTAGAGTAAAGTTAGCTTGCCAGTTAGCATTAGTTAGCTCACAAGGATAAAACAACAGGGTCCGAGATCGCCAAAGCGGTTTACAGTTCTCCACCACAGAAATCAAGTCATGTGGAAATGAAGGAAGAGAAACTTTATACAAGAACAACAGCATAAATACAAATCTCACCTGGTGAGACAGCTATGATGCTACCGTTAGAAAGCAGTAGACCAAGAATATCCAAATAAACACGTTTTCCAGCCACAATTCAACAAAGTCACAGCGTCTATAGCCTCTTGTATGGCTAAATGTTTCAGTAGAGAGTGACGGCTTTTGAGACATGGTTTGAGCCGAGTTACAAAATATCAATTGCGACATTTCCCAAGAGCAAACCAGAAATGTTGATGAATTTAAGTTACAAAGAACTGTTGATACAGAGTGATTGTCAGTCACAACAGATGCCTGAACATCATGTGCAATTCGTATTGGTGGGCATGGATGTTTGTTAAAGAGGTCCCATAATATACATACAGTCAGAATATTTGTTTGCACAGTAGGCCTAGTCCCTTGTCTCTTGGAAAAGTAATACACACAAGAACATGGTATTTTGAAATGGCACACCATCTTGATTTTATTAAAGTTAAAGATTTACTTTTAATTGGGTTTTTAAATTAGTTTCAAATTGGATCAAAAAGCATTGAACAGAATCAAATCCAAAGCCAATCTTTACAGTCTATTTAATGAACAGTCCATGAATCAGATCTTAGCCCTGGAGATTCAAATCATATTGAATCATCTTGTAAAGGAGAGAGATGCAAACCCCTAGTAAAAAAAACCTTTGTACAGGTTATTATATAATATATATATATATATATATATAAATGTTGCATTTTCTTTTACAATAATTGTCACAGCAGCAAAAAAAAAAAAAAAAACCTGGGTGTTTGATGACCTTCTGATTACTTAAACTTCTCGGCTCCAGATATTTTTCTTCTCACTGTATAATCCGGCACAAGAAGCGAACTCTGTGAATCATGCAGAGGAAGGAAAAAGAACGAAATAGCTTTATTTTCTTCTTTTCTTAACTTCAAATCAAATCTCTTAGATGGAATTCGTCCTACTCCATCTGCAACACAGCACCCTGTCATTCTCGTGTTATAGAAAATTTGATTGGGATGTTGAAGCTATGCAAGATGACTAGAGCAGCTAGAAGCATAATGTGACCTCATTGTATCCGACACACATCTGAAAGCATATTCCCTCCTTACTTGTTATTTTTATTAGAATTTCATGGTGTTTTTTTCCCCCTATTGTCCTCTGTGATTGTTTTGTTTTCATAGAGAACGCTGCTTATACTGATAATCCAACCTATGAAGACATAATGTGTATTTTCTCATGTGCCTCAAACAGACCTGAGTTATAGCTTTGTTTATCTCCTACAAAAAACACAATTTAATTGACTATGACGCAAAAAGTGTGTCAGATAACCCCAGAGAATTATTTATCTGCTGGAAGGAGACGTGGTTTCCTCAACTCAATCAAATATATTTTTAAGTTTGTTTTAGGGTAATTTTGCCTTTATTAGACAGGACAGCTGAAAACAGACAGATGCTGGGAGGAGATGGGCAGGATGACATGCAATAAAGGGCAGAGGTCGGATTTGAACCCACAGCGGTTACATTGAGGACACCAGCCTCTGTACCTGGGGTGCACAACAAAGCCGCCAGGGCATTTGACACCCCAATCAAAGATCTTTTAATAAAGCCATTGCATGACTTTCTGTTACAGTCTTTTTAATGTTCTCAGCTTAACTCACCTTCCACAGACATTTGATTCAATAGCTCTTAAATGCTCTGAAAACTCCTGAATTAAACTCTATTTGCCTTTTCAAAGGCCATTTTCCTCTCCTGTGGAGAGTGTTTAGTGTTTTTGTGTTGAAAATGTGACAGATCAGAGTTTTCATAGAGAACATTTTCTCTGTTTTTAAAGGGTGAACTTACAAGAGCAAAGACTCTTTCAGCTCAATCCGCAGAACCACCTCCGCAAAGGTACCAGAGGGTATGAAACTGAGCAGAGAGGGAAATCAAATGCTAAGTGGTATTAAATGATTTTACCCTTAAGATGTGTATTATTAGTGAAAGGCAGTTAAACCTTGAATGGTAATATCATGGCTTATGGCTTTCACAAGAACTCACTTTGGGGTAAAAGACTTCAAAGAAATCCTCTGTGTCTCTTGTAATTGGGCAGAGACATTTATTTAAAAAAAAATGTAAGTCTTTGCAGGTACTGTGTTTTTAACTGTCAAATATCACAAATAATTGCACAACTGTGTTTAATACTTGATTCTGATTGGTCAGTTAAATGATTCCAAGGTCTGTTATTTTATCTACAGCAGATGAAGGACAGACCATTGCAAGGGATGCAGCTCTAATCACAGACTCTTGAGAGCTTACTGTTGTCATTTCATCCATCCATTATCTATACCGCTTTTCCTGTCGGGGTCAAGGGGGCTGGAGCCGTCCCCCAGCTGTCATTGGGTGAGAGGCGGGGAACTACCCTGGACTGTTTGCCAGTAAATCACTGAGCTGATAGACATAGAGACAGACAACCAGCCACACTCACATTCACACCTACGGACAATTTAAAGTCACCAGTTAACCTAACGAGCATGTCTTTGGACTGTGGGAGGAAGCCGGAGAACCCGGAGAGAACCCACGCACACAGGGAGAACATGCAAACTCCACACAGAAAGGCTCCTGTCTGACGGGGATTCGAACCAGGAACCTTCTCGCTATGAGGCAACAGCACTCACCACTTTCACCACTGTGCAGCCCTGTATTCATTTCAATCCACAGAATAAAGTATTATTAATTTGAACTCAGACTGTTTGCTGTAGGGAAAAAAAGAGAAAAAAAAAACAGTGCAGAAAAATTAGTAAAAGTTTTCACCAACTTTTTTGTTAATTCTTTGATTTCTTTAGTAAGTAGCCTTTCAGTTAGCAGGATAATGTATAGTGTATCTTCTTAGGCTTTAACAAAATATGTATAAATCCCTGAGGGAAGAAAAGGTTCAATGTTTTCTGGCAGCTTTATTAGTTTTTAAGCCACAAACAGCTTAACTTCTGGTCGGCTTGAGTTTCATTTTGCTAAGAAATTGACATTTGGAAACCTACAATTTTGATTGAATATCAGGCATGCGTGGGACAGCTGCTGTATGGTTTAATGACAAACAAAACAAAGGTTTCAGTGATCAGATTTTCATGCAACAGATTGTTCTATTAAACCCACATCAGTTTCTCAGGAGTGTTTTTGATACGTTTGTGCTGAATAACAATTTCCGTTTTTGCCCCCTTTGGGCTCCAAAGCTAACTAAGAGAAGGGCTAACTGGCTTTTTTTTTTTAATAATTGAAGGTTTGTGTGAGAACTATTGTCGTAAAGCTGTAGACACTTCTCACGAGCTGCATTTTTACACACATAATTTTTCTGTTGTCACTTGTGTGTATATTCCATGTTTTATACCTGTGTCAGTATGCTTTTGTCTCTGGTGTTTTATGGATTTAGCTGGTTGTAAGACAAATATATTCTCTTTTGGATAATAAAGTTAAAGCAGTTACATTTTTTAATAAGCTTTAACTGCCCCACTCAGGGTAGCCTGAAGTCAGTGAATTTAATCTGATGAAGTATCTACAAAAATTTCAATTTTATGTATCCTCAGTAGTTTTGTAATACTCAAGATTTTATGTGTGCTAAATTAATCCATCAATTATTTCAAGTAATTACAAGTCTTTCTTTCACTGCCTCCTTTTCTAACTGATCATTTCTGGCTCTTACTGTTGTATTCAGTTTGTTTCTTAGTAATTATGAAATAAATCCTTGCCTTCTTCGTAATGATACAACCTAATTAAAGCAGTGCAAAAGCTTCTTGATGGTTTACAATAGCAATTATGAGATGATCTTAAAGGATACTCTGCATGGTTGTCACTTTGGTTTTTTTTTATTAAAAAAAAAAAAACACATTCAAGACATAACCAACTGATGTTAATCCCTCCCGACATATAGGGCCTCATATATAAAAAGTATCATTTTCAAAATAGGCTCACTCTTTTACTTTGCCAGCTTTGTACTGTAGTTTTTGTGGAACAATTCTTAAACAGAAATGAATAGTGTGTTTGTTGGGGACTAGATACTACCATTTGTAGATTGATACACATGTGATGCTTGTCGTGTATAGCTGTAGAAACCTGGTTTATTATACATTTCCAAATGGCTACGGCCTCTGACCACTGTATAAATGCAGAGGTAACATTTAATGTGTTGTTATTACATGTTTGAACCAAAGTTGATTCATGTTTTTTTTTATTTGTTCATCTCCAATCACAACAAAAGTTTATTAATTATGCTTTACATTTAAAGCCGGTATCGTCTGCTTTCTCAGGTTGTGGTGTTTTCATTGAATTTGTAATAATAAAGAAAAAAAAAGGACCAGATTAATCATAAAAAAACTACAGAGCATGTTGTGTTGAAAACTGTCATTTCTAGAAGTACTCCATTGATACCTGACTGAGTTTAAAGGTCATGGATCATACTGCAGACTGATTTTAGCTGTTTAGTTGTGAATAATTCAATTTGAAGGCAGATGAATAAATAACCAGGCTGTAATCAAGTCTATTCATTTTACATCTAAACAACATTCAAATGAGATTTTAAAGGTCACTTAACTCACAATGTAGTGCCCTTCAGACTTAACGCAAATCAAATCTCAAGTGCTTTTTTGTCCTCCATCACTCCCCTGCAACATGGACTTACACAGAAGCGATGAGAAACAGCAGTGAATAAGACCATGAAGAGAGTTCTGGGGAATTATAAGATAAGCCTTTGTGATGGGGTTTGTACTGTCACTGTTATATTCTGCAGTAGTTGTTTGGTCAACTTACCAAATAAATCAAAGTTTTGACAGGAGGATCAGGAATTGAATCCACACCTGGACAAATAAAGACACAAAAAAGGGTGGTTATTGTGGTTGAGATTGACGTAGTCGAAACCAACGCAACAACGGCGTCTGTGTCGCCTAACAGTTGACAACTCTGATATTCAACTTGCTATGAATGCTGTAACATGAACGCAATGTGCCATTGACAATTTAAGTAACTGAGTCATTATGAGACGACCATGAAAAAGGAACTTAAGCCATGGACAATGTTGGAGCTTGTTACAGTTTCATATGACTAAACCAATAAAATAAAAGGTTTCTGTAAGCTAGAGCGTTGCACAAATACATCAGAAGGGTAGTTGGGTTTTGGTGATGACAAGGATACACATTATTTTTCCTCCCAACACTTACACGTAGCAGCAGTCAAGCAGTATGTAGCAGAGTTACCTACCACAGGGCCGACAAACCATCTAAAATGACACAATTACAAACTGGAGTTGCTAGCAATCAGTGGATTTGCCCACAGTGGAGAAGTAAAGGAAGTAATGTATACCTGACCAGTACTTTCCCAGCATTGTCCAACAGCAAGCCAATGTGACAGTGCTGATTGGAGTGACTGTTGGACAAGGACCAATCGTAAACTGTGAACACATCTATGCAATAAGTAATTTAGCTAACAAACTTAATGATTTTGAGTGCTTTCACACCACTTTCCATTTTCCTGTCTTTTTTTGTCCTTTTACTAATAAAGGGGGTTTCCAATGTGAAATCATAACAGTTTGGTACAGAGAAAGACAGAGAGAAGATATAAAAAAAACTACTTTGGCCGAGCAGGGCTAGCATGTTAGCCGTTTACTTGGGATCCAAAGAGATTTCCCCAATCTGCCCGTGGTGCAGTAACTACATATATGAAGTACCTGGAACAAAATATTTCACACAGCAGAATAATTATCTGTGTCTAATTGTGGCGTGCTTGTAGTTGTAAAATTAAATTTCAAGTAACATCACAAAAGCAACCCGATACACACACACACTGCGTTCACACTCAGAAAATCTTTTCATATAGAAGAGGAGAGCACAATCAATGAATTACCGGTAAATACAAATATTCACGCATACAGTGACTCAACTCCTCAGTTTGTCGACAACAAAACTGCAACAATCTCAAATAATCCACAAGCTTTCTCTTGTTGTCAATCGCTGGCAATCGATTTCCACACAAAGTAAGTGTTCTGTTTTCCTCTAGCATAACAACTCAGCCACATTAACACATTAGAGCTCCATTTACTCCCGCTGCCGCCCCTCGCCTCCCGCCTCCTAAACCTCTGTGACATGATGCAGCCATTAGAGCTGAGAGAGCGGGAAAACAAATGACGTCAACATTTCAGAAAGCTTTGTTTGTTTTGTCTTATAACTGCACGAGGTCCTGTGCAATGTTGAGCTGCATGCAGGTCATATTAAATACACAAAGCAGTGTTTATCACCTGCAACAACATTCATGCAGGAAGTCCTCAATGAATACATATACACATTATAGCATTAAGCATTTTTGCTACCGAGTCCTTTAGTTGTAAAAAAAATTAAAAATACACTTTACAATTTCAATTAACTTAGTATATTAAAACAATTCCAGTGGAGAGAGATTGATGTTGTACTGAATATCAGCACTGCTGTGATTCAGCTGTAGCTAAGAGGCTGCACGCTGAGTGCCGATGAAAATCACAGTGTGCTGATATTCAAAACACCAAGACCTCTGGTGCAATTTTGTCAAACATCTTGTCTCACTTCAACAACGTTTTTAGGAAATGTTTAATGTAAGTATTAAAAGGAAGTTTAGCTCATTCTATAAAGGCTACAGAGGTCTCAGAGTGAGGGGCATGCCCAGCGAGCACTACAGAGCAGTTTTAAGGGTTCGGTGTCTTGCTCAAGGGCACCTCAGCAGTGCTCAGGAAGTGACTTGAACCAGCGACCCTCCGGTTCCCAACCCAAGTCCCTATAGACTGAGCTACTGCCGCCCATCTGTCTCCACCAACACTCAAGGCTGAAGCTGCTTAGTTCTATAGGTCCAGGCTTGACACTTACTCCGTCTGTTGGTCATTTGGTGCTTTTGCAAGTAGATTCAAATGGGTGCAGTCAAAAATTACAGCCGTCACGCTGACCATGTTGTCAGTCCATGATCAGTGTGTTTTCATTCGGATGATGAATTCCAGTAATTAAGGAGAACATTTTATTTTCGATTGTCTACTGATGAAGGTGAGATTACAATCCCCTTTCGCAAAATCACAAGACTTCCCTCTCATGCTGCAATTAGTAATAAATCAAATCTTAACTGAATAAACTTCAGCAATCATTTCCTTTCTGTCACAGACTGATCAGAATTCATGTCAGACAGAACACAAACAGGCACAGGGCGGTTAATGCTGATAAAGTTTGAGAAGAGGTAGTGTGGAGAAATTCAAAATGGCTAAATCTGTCTTGACATGTTTGTGTTTTTGCCTCTAAAGAGAACTGTGATAATGTCAGTGCTTGGATGTTGTGTCCCAAATTAGCAAGAAAAGAAGAATACAGCGGGCAAGGTAAAAGAGCATTATCCGACCTGCATCTTTCCCCCTGTTTGGAAGCTCAAAACCTCCAAAACAGACCAGTCAGCAGCTACAGTATAACAGGATAACTATTCTAGAGCTTTACTATGTCTGGCAGTTTTTTAAGACTTTATCAGGGGACACTCTCAGGTCCCTCTAATGCCAGCAGCTGTTTAAATCCTACTTGTTGAAAGTTACTTGAAGTGGCTCTGAGGTCTAAAGCAAAGAAAAAATACCAAGACATGTCCCCAGATATTTTCACCCAACACAAATATAGTGGGAAATGATGTGGAAGACAATGTCTGTAATGTTCACAACCGTACAAACACCATTGAAACTCACATTTTGCCGTTCCATTTACATGGTTTTCAATTTCAATGGAGGCTATTAAATCAGTGGTGGCACAATTTGAAACCATTCTATGGATATTGAAAGCAAGAGGAATAATGGAAGGAAGAAACTCTGATCTTGTTTTTTCCCTCCAATTCAGTTAGAATTATGTATTAGGTGCATTTAAGAAACCAAAGCTGCTAAGAGAAAATAAGGTAATAACTTTTGTAATTTAATAGAGACTTCCATAAATAGGGATGAAGGTTTTATTAAATCCCAGAGAACATACCTTCTTTTTCCAGGGAGCAGTGGACTTTATGCTGTGGACAAATTTTATCACAGAACCGCAACATGAAATGAAATAATTATATAGACTTTATTTGGCACGGACATCACAGATACGATGAACCAGATGCATTGTTTAAGCGTTTTAGCAAACATGCTAGTTCTCAACACTTGTCCACAGGTATAATCAATAGGAAATGAGAAAATAAAAGTTGTGTTTTTTCATGATTGTTAGATGGTATGGAAAAGTACTTTTATCAGCGACACATTCCTCAAGAATCCCTGCATTAAGTGATTATTCATGGAGGGTATGACTATTTTTATAGATCTTACCTGAGGACCATTGCTGCATGAAGTGTAGGGAGGAAAACTGATGGTGCTTTTCTTCGGGCCATTATAGCGCTTTAATAGTACAGGTTGAATTCATCATTTAGCACATGGAAGACACACATGCTTCGTTCCCCTTTAGAGAGCCAGTGGATATTCAGGGAAGTTTCCCCAAAGAACTACAATTCTTACTGGGTATTAACCTTTGACTATAGACAAAAAACACGCCCAATTCACTTTCAACAAAAACAAAAACGACTGGGTGCTGAATCCCAAAAACATTGTTCAACAAGAAAAAAACGATAAGGACAGCACTCCAAATTGTATATTTTAATTGCCACACAAACGTTTCGAGCCACGGCTCTTCCTCAGCATGAAAAAAAAAAAAATTGCCTGTTCACACGCTGAGGAAGAGCCGTGGCTCGAAACGTTTGTGTGGCAATTATAATATAAAATTTGGAGTGCTGTCCTTATCGTTTTTCTTATTAACCTTTGACTACATGTTATGGGAAAATCCATCTGGCACATAAAGGCACATTTTATATATCAGACTTACAAATACAACAAGTTACAGCAGGATAGACTCCTTGTTCGTTTTGGTCTTTCCATGGGTTTTGTTGAAAATAAAAAATTAAAACATTTGTGGCATCATATGTGCAGGTCACCTTTCTTTGACTTGTCTATGCATTGTAGAACAGCTTAGAAGTGGCAGAGCAGTTTGTTCAGAAAAATCCTAGAGAAGAATTGAGTGCAGTGCAAGCAGTCTGCCCGGAGATAAATGATTAGCCCTGCTGATCCCTGACAGTGATCAGAGGCTTCAGGTCAGTGTCAGCCGGCTGCAAGAGCAAGTCTTTCATCCTTTCAGACGCTTCAGGTGGAGACTTCACTGGAAAAAAAAACCTGCAAGATCCTCACTTTAAAAATCTTCTGTAAAAGCAACATTAGTCTTGGTGAGCAGAAATTAAGGACAGTTTTTGTCTTGAACATTATGCTTTGCTCCTTATTTACTGTTCATCACTCCATGTCTTCCTCACTAAAGCATGTTTAAACTTCTGTAGCAGATATCAGGTTTCTGTGTATAAACCTTTATATCTTTATCTTTTTGTCAATACGGAACTGAAAAGCAGTCGATTTTGTTGATGTTTCCAGTTTAAGCAAACGTTTTTACACATACTGTTGGGCTTTTTATGGACTTGGAGTTGTTTTCTTTTAGTTTATCCTTTTTTAAACAACCATGTATACTTAAAGCTCCTGAAGTCGTAAACTGGCTATAAAACAGACACAATTAATAAACATGCCTCTGTATGACCTATTAAACCAAACAAGAACATCAACACAAAGACTGTCAGGTATTACTTTATTGAAATGTTTAATGTCTTAACCTGCTGCTACAGGATAGGAATCAGACAGAGATTTACAGCCAGCTTAAATAACAAAGCCTTTTTTCAATGTTTTCAGCAGCCAATAATCACAAAGATATATCTGAGTGTTAACAGCAGGGTGAGATGTTGCTTTTTTGCCTTATGGAAGTGCAACACTGTCTGTGCTGAAACTTGATACAAACAAAAAAAAAAAGAAGACAAAATTACGCCTTTTACTTGGTGTCTAAAGAACACACAACAATTTAGGAGCCGTATTCACATAGAGACAAAATCTAAATCGATGGTTACCTCCACAGGTGTATCCAATCTCTAATTAAGGCCCTAATGTAACAATCAGCACGAGAAGAAGCTGCTGCACAAGTTGGCATGGGATTTCAAACATTTTGTTGGCTGTATACTTTTAAAGTATACGTCTTCAAATGTATCAGACAAAGATGTTCATTTCGTAGTGTTCATAATTACACAGAGTCTGACTAGATTCTATTATTGGGCCCAATTGATTTTAATTGTCTGTCTATGTCCATTATCACTAAGAGAGCACTTTTTTTTTCTCAATTCTTTTGCATCAACCAATCACTGCTTCTGAAAAAATGTGTCAACGGGGTCAACTCACTAAGTTAAATGTTTCTGTCTCTTCCTTGCTCAGAGTTGTTAGAAGAAGATGTCCCTAAATCACTCCTAGGCTAAACAATCCTTGCTAAGACTTTTTTAGGCTAGGTCTCTGAGAGGTTACCAGAATGTTTGTGAATACTTACCCATGTATATAATAGAATAAAGGAAGCAGTTTTTCTTCTTCCACTCTGAAGGAGTTGTTAAACACTAAAGCATGTACAATTCATAATGGCTGGACCTACGCTCATTAAGTCTACCATGCAATAATAACAGTATGTTAAATCACTTCACACTCATTAGAAAAACAAATCATGTGATGGATAACCTGAAGATAATGATCATTGTGGCTGAGGAATTAGCCAAAAGCAACATCTGATGATTAAATTACATTGGAGGAACATATCTGCATGCAGAGTACAACAACGTACTGCATCTTCATTACTGCATTATGTTTAACAGATTGTATTACATGTAGGTTCAAATGTATGCAAACTGCATTTTCAAAAAGATGACAAGAGTGAGTTATTGTCAACATTATGTTTATTAATAAGGCAACTGTTGTATTTATGTATAAAAGTAAATGTCTTTCATAAAAAGAAAAAGGGAGCAAACCCGTGATATAAGAGTGACAAAATGAACAGAAGAGGTAAATGAAGAGATGGGAGAGTATATTAAAGATACAAGTAGATGCTGGAACAATTGATGAGCCCAGATTAGCACCTCCAACACCCCTCAAGGCTTCAAGAAAACATCTGTTGATCTGAAGTTGATCCGTGGTTCAGTAGAGGAGCATCCAGGCACTTATGAAAACAGAGTGAGAACACACAAAAAAAGAAATGCATTTCACAACGGTCTGCTGAGAGCAAAACCCTTGTCACTTTCCAAGGTACTGTAATTACTCTGAGAGCTGCAGGCACAGAGGGGAGAAGCTTTCCCTCGTCTCAAGTTTAAAAAAAAAAAAAAAAAAAAAACATTTGAGAAATGTACAAGGGTTTGTTTTCAGAGTAAAGATGTCAGTGAGATGTTACCTCAAGGGCAATTCCCTTTACATCTTGTTCAAACCGTGCAACCAAAATCATTGTTAACTGTCTATTTATGTTAGGTATCAGAAATATACCAAGTTAAGGACACAGATGCAAGCAAAGATATAATTGAAAAATGAAAAAAGGAAAACAAAATGCTTACTAATGACACACACATAATGAAAACACAAAAACTCCAATGGAAAACATCTAAGTCTAACAAAGGGGGAAAAAAGATGAGCCACCAAACAAAAGCTTACTTTCCAAGGCCGGGGAAACGGTAAATGGACTTGCACTTATATAGTGCTTTTCTAGTCTTCCGATTACTCAAAGCGCTTTTACACCGCATGTCACACCCACCCATTCACACCCTTTCACACACTGATGGTAGTGGTCACTATGTAGTATCATCCATCAGAAGTAACTAATACCATTCATACACTGCCACTGAAGCAGTGGGAGCAATTCAGGGTTAAGTGTCTTGCCCAAGGACACATTGGACATGTTGGACATGTTGCACAGCTGGGGACTGAACCCTTGCCCTTCTGGTTGAGAGGTGCTGACTCTACCAACTGAGCCACAGCCGCCCCAAATGAAATGAAGTCAAACAGAAAACAAAAAGGTCCAAACGGACAGAAGGGAAGTAAGCCGCCTGGCACAAACTAACATGAGAGACCCCACGCATGATGACAAATAATGACAGATGTAACAGTTTTGTTCTTATAGTGTCTGTGTGATATGCAATGAGATGACCAAAGATCATAATCTCGCTCAGTCAACCGCTACTTATGAGATGAAAGAGGGGAAAGAGCAATTTCTCAATCATTTAGACTTTATAATAATGAAACCTGCACGAGCTCAGAGTTCACTCCTGAAAATTCACCTCCAGAGTTTTCTGTATTGAGTGTTGGCAGATCTGTAAAGACTTACTCAATGTGAGGCTCTACACCTAACCTAACTACACCTAACAAGTCAGTGACTCACATCCTTTGGGATAAAGGCATTGCATTTCAAGGAAAATGAATTTCCTTAGAAAAGGAATGAGAACTGATTGGGTCATTTTTCTGTAGAAAATGTCAAGCTGTAGATTTGCACAAAGATCAGTTTGAGCACTCACAGAGACGAGGAAGGAGTTATCTGATAGACTACACTAAACTATTCATTCCCTCTAGGCTGCATGGTGGGAGGTCTCCAGGGTGCTCTTATCAGACACGAAAAATGATTTGCTCTAATCTTGTAACTTTTACTGGAATTATTTCTGTATAGTTACCACATGCAAGGAGTGTCTTTGATGAACGATTGGCTTTTAGTGATTTCTGTTTTTGTACCCATACGTATAAAAGCACATTTTTGAATATCCCCTCTGACTCAACACTGCCCCCACTGTTCATGTGTTAACTGGAGGATGTGTACAGGTGGCGTCCCAAACAGACACAGACAGCCGACATGCGCACGCGAAGGTAAAGCAAGTATATCTCCCACTATGGGGGGAAATCCTGGCTGGAGAGACTTTGGCAGCTGATGTGATGAAAAGCAGAGTCATTTGGCAATACACAAGTGACATTTTGTAGTGTGACCAATTTATCTCAAGTATGTTTCAGAATAAAAAATCTCTGTGAAATTACGTAAGAACATAAAGCACATAAGTCTGAGAAAAACAATTCAGTTTTGTTGATAAAACAAAGCTCTTACCCAAGATAGTAAGAACACTGCTTCTTGTGGTGAATACACAATACACAGTGAAGTCCTATTAACTCACCCTCAGCCCCCTAACCCTGGGAAGGGGGGGACAATAACAATATTTCAGTCCAACTATCATGCCTCACAGAAAAATGCTTCTTTTTGAAGAACATATTTTTAGGTTTGAAGCTATCTTCCACTGTAAGGATGTGAGAAAGGAACAAAGAAGGGTAATGGTGCTGACAAAGGAGTTTCTTTTCACACAAAGGTGAGAAATGTTCCAATAATGCAGCCGCTGTGATTAGCGAGACCTTTGTTGAGTCCCTGCGATGCTATCAGTCCTGTTAAAGGCAGACAAAGATCCGATGTTGTACTCACATGGGACTTCTTCAGGAGGGAAACACAATTATAGGATTTTATAAGGTAGGAGAGTGTGTGTGTATGTGTGGGCATGTGTTTGTTGTAAACTTGTTTATTGAGTGTAGAGTTATACATGGCTCTGCAATAACACCTAACCCTCTATTTTTTATAGCAGCTGTTGGGACTTTCATCGTGTTTTTGGTTAATTTTCCCCAACTTTTTGCTTTTAATAAGGTGTCTGAGGCAGTGTGACTTTCACTTTGTAAAAATGTACCAGAATACAAAATCTCAGTCATAGAGGTAATACAAGTGCAGGTTTTCAGGTAACAAAATAATTTCTTGCAACGTCAGTACAAAATGCAGCAAGTTGAATATTAACAAATTGCGATCCTATGTTATGGAGCATTCCATAAATGATTTTTGATAGATGATAGAGATCCGAGAGAAATATGAGAGTAAGAGATCCTCTCGCTCAGGAGTCTATGTTTATGTAAAAATATGCAAATAATTTATTTCACTAAAAGTACTTCAAATGTCTCAAACTAATTTGTGAATTAAACTTGTTTTTTTCCTATTTAAAGTTAAAGAAAACTGAATGTTTACATTTTATATTTCTTTGATATGTTTGGACTTAAGAAGGGAAGTTTCATGTTTTTTTCCTTTGTGTAATCATGCTGCTAGAGTCTCATTCACTCCAGGGGAGGTGAGATTAATTACAACTAGAGTCAATCTGGCACTGATTGAAGCTCCTCTCTGATTGGCCCTAGAACATCTGTAACCTGGTATTTAATGAGATGAGCAGGCTGGTTGGTGTGTTGTTGTTTTTTTGAGAAGGCTGTGAGGAGAGCCAGCTTTTCTGTTTATCTACACTTTGGTTTTAATGGACAAGTCTGCAATCAGGTTGTCTTGCTGTTTTAACTCACACTGCCTGCTAACCAGAAGTACAACATCCTCTGTTGAAAAAGCTCAGGGGAGGAGATGTAGTTAAAGGACAGTATTAGGAACCTTTGAAAGTCATTAATCACTAACTGCTGGCTACACCAGAATGCCCAAAAGTTGGCTGTTACTCCATGAGGCTAAATATCGTCATCAGATGTTAGCCAGTGGGTTTAAAGAACAGCCTCACTGCAATCATTAATCTGCCAGTGAAAACCTCTTTGTTCAATTTTCTTGATTCTGAAAAATTCTCTAGGTTGTTATGTAGCAGAAGCTGTTGTGCAGTTTTTGTGTACATATAGTATTTATTTGGACTAAATTTATGTGAGTAAAGTTTCAAAAGCTAATTGTTTCTCTGGTAACTTTTTTCCACAAGTTTATATTTAAAACCACTAAATAACAAATAACAACAAAGCTCCTGTATTTTTTTCTGAATCTATTATTTTTACGAATGTTTTGGTGGGTAGTTAGAGTTGATGCTATGTCAGTTTTATCCATGTTTAAAAGGAACATTTAGATTTCTTCTTTAGGTACTGCCTCATCTCATTTCTCCTGGAAGACAGTCATTCTGTTGGAAATGTTCACTCTTCATACTCAACACCCCATGTTGTGTTGAGTGTGCAAGTCTTGATCCACTCCACCCCATAATTAACCCTATTTCTATGTAACCTTTAAGTTCTGGAAAAGAGTTCTTTCCTTTGTGGAAACCTGTGAGAAGTTCGATATAGTGTAAGTGCCTGCCTTTTCTGTACAGTCCCTGATTGCAAATTCTGTGTTGCAATCAGTTACAAGTGTTGTAATCAATTGTTATGTTGCAGAAGACAAAACGTCCTAAAGAGAAACATCCCTGATATTTTATGCCATAACCACAACCAGTGCATCCACTGCATATAAATAGCATCATTTCATGCCAACCATCATTACACCAGCATCATTAAACACTGCCTCAGTCAATCAGACCTCTGCACAGAGCCTCAGGCCCGGGTCCATCCAGCCACAGTGGTTACACTTCCAAGCCTGCAGCTGTCTGAGGTATGCTGAGGGATATTTTTGTCCTCGCAGGACCATAATGTAGCTCTATAGTTAATCAAAAGAAACTGAAAATGTTTATTTTATTGTACAACAGAGCTGCCAACGTAAGGCTATCCAAAACTTTGATAGAATAGATAATCAACACATAGTAGATATGTTAATTATTGCTTTCTATTAATGGCTTCTATGTACAACAGAGGAAGGTTGTTTGGTAGTTTTTTAAGCTAGCTGGTGAGTAAGTGCATTCTTACACCTATGCCTTATTTATCGCTCTTGTGCTTTTTGGTTTTGCAAAGACTGTTAAAGATACCAAAAATATTTTCATTATTAATATCTCATTCACACTGCATGTGGAGAAAGTTTGACAGACCGCGTCTACCTACTGTAGCTTATCCATGAGTCCTAAATTGCTGATTTACGAGGCTAATTTAGCAAATGGACAAAACAATCAATACCTTACAAGTCACATCACTCTTGTTCTCAACACACATTACATTGCTTGTTGGAGGGTTTATTTTCCAAGCGTCTCGCAGCTTAGAGCATATAAAATCACAGTCATATCTTGTGCAAAGCCTGTCTGGACGATTTTAAACTCCTCTTGAGAACTTGGGGCAGTTTGAGTCCTGTGTTGTAATTCTCATAAAAATCTTAGATTAGGCTCTACAGCTTGATATGCCTCAACCTTGCAAGATTGCATTTCACTCTCTCATGAATTGGACGTTTTCCTTTGCCATCACTCAAACCGTGGCAGATGGGAAGTGTAGTCATCAGCATGCGACGCCTAAGCTCGGCTGCTGTATTCTGAGGCGGGATGTTACTATAATCGGACCTAATGGAAACAGATGTTGTGTTCCATGAGACATGGCATCTCTAGCACAGCGTGATGGCTGCCAGGCGTCAGATTCATGAGACTTCTTGCTGCTTTTCATCTCCACACTCACTTCACATCAGAAATACTATTTTGTGAGCAATGTCGTAAATAACATCCCTCTTTAACTGAGGCAAAGTGCAAAACCAGACAGGATCCACAGATATATCACATCTTCAAATCCAAGCAGATATTTCATGAGCGTTTTTCTGTTTCCTTTCTCTGCAGTTGCAAAAACACAAAAGGAGAGAAACAAATGGCCTTTTTCCTCAATTGCCCAGACATAGCTGAACACAAAATTATCTCTGAAAGCCAGGGGGGAGGCAAAACAATATCCTGACAAGTGCAAAAACAGTTATGCAAAATAGAGGGTGTTCAGAAACAAAGAATATTATTATGCATAGCCACTGTGTTGCTAGGAAACTCTAATTGGAAGTAATTTTGCACTCTGTCCTAATAAAGCTAATGGAAGCAGAGGTATCATATCATTGTCTGGCACATTTCTGTCTCTATTAGTGTGGGTCTGTGGAAGAAGGGTGTGTCTTTGATTCCTTTTAGCTTGCTCTGCTGTTAGCGAATGTGCAGCCTCTAAAAAGCTTCCTCTAAATGCAGCAACAGAAGTGAGGATGGCGGTCCCGACAACAGTGCCATCATACCGATGACATTCTGACTCGGTCACGAATCATAAATAAGGGAGGATCGGCGAGATGGAATCCATTATCCCCTCCTCTCCAAGCACTTAGAGTGCTTCCCAATGCCTCGTGAAGACATCTCACAATCAATGGGCTTTAATGGTGTCCATTTTCCCTCTCTTTTTCCCGTCAATGAGGGAGGGGAAAATGTCTCAAGCTCAATCGACACTAATAACATTGAAAAGGGCGCAAGACATACAGTACAAGTGGCTGAGCTGGCTTCATTTGGCAAACAGTGAAAGAAGTGAAGGTTCATGTGTTTAACTGCAATTAACAACAATGTTGTTGCTAGAGCTGCGACGGTATGTCACACTGTAAGTTTACGATGGAAACATTTATAGATTTCTTTGGTCAAGTTTTTACTGCTAAAATGTTGGCCATGAAAAATAGCCAACCTAGAGAGGTTAATCAAGCAACAGAGGAACACAAATTAGTAGTCTGTTTGCAAGTGGAAAAATTCAACTCTTCTTTTTTTTTTCTCAATCGTATCCTGAAACTGAGAATATCCTGAATATTATTACAATCTGTGGCTGCTACATATTTAGCTTCCTTCGACAGATACCGTAGTTGCTAACTAGCCTGTTAGCTAGTAAATTACACTTCCTGAGCCCAACTGATATTGAACTTTTGTAGCCAGCAACACGCATGAGCTTTTACAAGCTAACTTTTTATTTTTCCTTTACTCAAAAATTGCACATTTAAAAAAAAAAAAACCTGGCTAGCTGCTAATGCAAGCTTCATGTTTTCTTGTTAACGTACCGCTGACTTCCTATACTGAACTCTTTAGGAGAGGTAGCCTTTACATCTTCTTTAAAACACCATGCTAATCCTAAAATATGTGCTAATGTTTGTAATGAATGGGACATTTCATATTTGAAAAAGCCAATTCCCTGGACTTTCTGGTCACTATGTCAATATCAATAGCTGAACTGATTCTTTAGCATTTTGATGCTTTGATAGGTCTTCTGACAGAGTATTTTCACTTGTATATCCCTTACCCATGTATCTCTGAAAAAATAAACTTTTGTATTACAATTTACCCCAAATTTAAAAAAAAGCGTTTTCTGGGGATTTTTAGAAATACAACATAAGTTTAGCATGTGTGTTGCTGAGGCCAAGTTCAATGATGTTATTTATTTGAATCACAGCAATAATTAATTAGATATAATCGCCTCCGTTGCTGGTGATGCATCAATTGTTAACCTTACAATCATGTGCCCTGTGGCTGGTTGCATTGCACAAATTTCATTTGAAATTGTTAAATTATGACATTCATTTCTAACAGCATGCTTGGAGCAGTCCATTTAAACCACACCATGAACAGTGTTATTCTGGTAAAAAAAAAAAAAATAGTCTTGACTGAGGCTCTGATTAAGCTTTAATTACTTTTTGTTTGTCAATCAGATGTTGTGTCTAAGATAATTCATAGACTGTAAAAAGATGGACCCCATTATAGCTCACCAAGCCAAAATATTTGGCTGGCAGCATAGATCGTAAAGCTGCCTCCTTAATGTTAACAGATTGGACATAGGATTCTATCATGGTAGCTGGTTCATACCATGCTGGTTTAAGTTTTAATTAGGTATTTCATTCTGTAAAAAGGGGTGTAATGCTTGACAGCTCTGTTTACCAATGCAGCACTGGATTAGCACAGTAGAGGAGGATACTAGCCAGAAAATGTTTTTAAAAAATGTCAAACTATTCCTTATACAGCTGTGAACATATAATGATAATCCCATCTGATGAAAGTCAGGCAGGGGAAGTGCTGGTGCAATCTCTTTAAGTTTGCTGCATCAAAATGTAGCACCAACAAAGGGGAGATGAATTAAAAGCAGGCAGTGTCTTCCTTATGCCTCCCTGCTTTCTGCAAGGTAAGACTCAATCTATCTTTCAAAGTAGGAGACTCTCCTGTGGTGATGGAGCCCTGTGAAGACAAACATTGCATGACAAACTTACTCTGAATAGCTATTGAAAAGAATGCCGTGTCCATCTTTCAATTAATCAAAACCCCCTTCAACCTTCCACCATGTTTCTCTTCATCTCTTCTGAATAATATGTACAGAAAGCTGAGACACCTCTAGTGAGGTAGCACAGGAATCAGTGTTTTGACTCCTTTGAGGACAATTGTGTGGAGAGAAAGAGATGGCTCACTAAATTTCACCCTTTTCTTATCAAATCTTAACAGCAGAAGAGCGATCTCATTTTTCAAACTGGACCCCAAGGTCAGTGTGAAGGTTGTTGCTCAGAGCTGAGAGAATATTAGAAGATGCGGGCCTTTTTTTTTTGAAACAGCAAAATCATAATGGAATAGACCAAGAGGCTGTCTACAATAACAACATGAATAGAAAATAAGCGTCAGATGTGTCATTCTAGATCTATACAATGAGTGACATGAATCTCCAAACATGCAGTGACCTTGAAGGCACAAAAAGACAAGGTCATTTTGCACCGACTTTTATTGAGAGCTTGTAATTGTCTCCAGGAGTGTGTCTCACTCTGCATATTAATTTGGAAAGCATGATACACAGTGTCACAAAAGCCACAGTGCTGGAATCCATGCAAACAGAATACATACATTTCATCACACTTATCTATTATTATTATTTCAGCTTTGTTTTTGTTACCTTCTACACTGTTAAAATATTCATGTCAAGTTGATGGTGTGGCTGTCTCACAAACTATCTTATTTTCTATCTATTCATTGAGTTATTATAGTGATGAAGCTGATTGGTTAAAGACATGCTGTTAAACTAAAGCATGTGTGAAACTAGAGTCAGTGCCATGCTACCAGGCTACCTTTCTTTCTTTAGTTCTTTCTTTCTTTCTTTCTTTCACACTGCAGAGGGTTAAAAAAAAAAGATACCCAGTAGGGTGATATCTGCACTTCTCTACTTCTTGTAGAGAGTTCAACTGCAAGTGTGCATAATGACAGAGAGAAACTCTCTCTTGGGGTGTTCTTCTTTGACATTTCCTGCCACTTCTGTGCCATTCCTCATACAAATCACCTGTATGTCAAGGACAGAGTCATTATGACCACTGCCTTTGTCATGTCTTGTGTTCATCCAAAACTGGATTACTATGTATGGAAAAGGACAGGAGAACAGGATGTTACTGCCTGTGGACCTCCATACAGTAAGTACAGGGCAGGTTTAGGGTGAGGTTTTAAAGGCGAACAAGTCACAGCAGTAACGTCTTGATGAGTGCTTTATTGGGGAATCAATAACTCCCTTTCTGAATCCCCCTCTGTCACATCTTCTTGGTCCATCTGGTTGAGGCAGATGCTGTTCACCTATGAATGTGTTTACATGGACTTGAGTATGCCAGTTATGAGCCTTATCCTGGTTTGCATCAGATTTGGGATATGGCGTTTGCATTCATGTTTCTTCAGTACTTTCAAACATGATCTGACTTGTTCCACCGTACATGTTGGGAAACCAGCATCCTGTAGACTGCCACAGACTTGAATTGGTCAGAATTTTGATGCTTTGTTCTATCTAAACATCCAACTATATTGAATTATTTCATTACCAAAATACAAAATTCAGTTTGTCAGTCGCTCCTCATGGCCACAGCCATGTGTGTTTTGCTGATAGGTCACTTGGCTGAGACTGAGGCTGTGCAGGTAGTCTACATCTGTTATAAACCAGGGTAAGTATCCCGTTTTCTTTCGGAGTTCAGGTAGCAAAATCATGTTTCTCAAAATCGGGACAAGGGCATATCCTGGTTTCTGAAATCAGGATAAAATGTTTACATGTTACAAAAAACATGATCAAAAGTGGGATATTCATGTAACCATGTAACCACTGGTTCTGCTTGAGGTTTCTGTTTTTCCTTGACAATGTCTCAAGGTGCTTCCTTGTTGGCTGACTAATGTTAAGTCTATGTAAAGAATACTACTAAGAGTACAATCTACACCTGCTCTGTCTGTAAAGTGTCACACTATGACTTTGTCATAATATAACTTTTTTTACAACAATAAATTGTGGCTATTTAATAAAAATGCATAGATAAATTTATTAATATAATAATATTATATAAAGTAGATTGCAGTTGACATGACCCATTTGAAGTTACCCAGTTTCCTTTTATTTTAATTATAATGCCCTAGCATATGAAAAATACACATTTTGACTGAGCTGGGAGAATATATATATATATATGTCAATATAGTTTAACGATTGTTGTGTCTCATAGTTTGTGTTTGATGATAGTATTTAAATCTTCAACTGTGGAAGTAACTCAAAAGTCAAACTGAGGTCATACGATTTTACTGTCAATTTTTTCTGCAATTTATTCATTGCTCTCAAACCATTCAATGGTGGTCAAAATATACTAGTCGGGATATAGCCTGGTGTATTTTATAATGTGGTGTTCTTGTGAACTTTCAGCCCATGAATGTAAATGTTAGCTGTTATAAAACTGCATCCCTTAAAACTGTGGGAAAGGCTGCGAGGCTGCAATTCATGCTTCAAGAGCTTAGAGCGCTAAACATAGACACTGTTTGGAAGAGACTATCATCATTAGGCAATTCTCTTTGAATTAGCAGAAGAGCTGTGAGAGCAAACACAGAAGTTTAGTTTGTAGAAGCTGAACTTTTCCTGGATTTAATAAGTTGGGAAAAGACACAACAACAACAACAACAACAACAACATAAGAGGTGCTATACATTATATTCACACAGCAGCCATTTCCTCTGACATCACACTCTGGATTGGAAGCTCTAAGGTTGATATAACACATACTGTTGTGGTTATGGTATCTTTAATTTCACCTGAGGTTTCAGTAAGGGTGATGTGTGCAGTGACTGTGCTAAGCAACTTTTATAAATTATTAATGTAGTGTTGTGAAATCAGCTGCTGGCCGGACACCATTTGTTGACCTGACATTTATGATTCAGAACGATCTGAACTATGAACCATGTGTTGAACAGTGCACACAGCAGAATGTTATCACTCTGAAGATCAATATTTAAATGACCTGACATGGGAGAGGAGAAGCCGTATAAGACTAACACGAACACATCATTGTAAGACAGATTGACTCGGCTTTGTTACTTACAATAAAGTCTTCATATCCACAAACACTGTCTATATTTGCTTTATCGATTCTCTATGTGGCCTTTGAAACCCACCACATTGTCTAGGTTGCAGATCGTACAAATAAAGATAATCTGATCTATTATAATTCCAAAGCTCCCCCCAATGTTTCAGCAACTGAAAGAGGCAGATGGTGAAAATTTGGCAGTTATCAATATTTAGTTATACAACATAAACATTGGCTAGCTTTTAACAATAGCTTACATTAGCATTCAACTTCCGAGTAAATATACCTGTTAACTAATGTGAGAACTGATAATGTATAAAAGTTATAAACAGTAGCTGTTGTCTGATGGTATCTAATGAGCAATCATATATCTTGAAACATGGCTACAGTAAGCTTAATTTTGCTTGCTCTTAGTTCACTTTAGCTATAAACATAACCATTAGCAAGGACTCAATTTCTACAGTGATATTACAAAAATAAGCCCTTAAGATTCACTACTGGTGAAAGTCTACTCCACATATCACATTTTAAATGTAATAGTTGGTTGCTCACACTCTGGCCTTTGTGATGGGTGTTTTATTTAGATTTCTTCTGCTCTATGTTTTTCTGTATTGGTGTGAAACATTAAAACAGCAGCGAAACACAATAGTCCTGAGCATAAATAACACATACGATGACCTGATTTTGTAATGAGATGACAACATGAATGTTTAAAAAGATTAATATTACCAAATGGTCCAGTGAGGCTGCAAATCAATTTTTTAACCCGGGGTCAAATATCGAGAGTCAAATTTGGAGCTTGTGCCGTAAATGAATTCCTCTCCCTGTGGAAACCTGCTAGAGAGCGATAAACTGGAGCAACAGGCACACATACATGCACACACACATACACATACACAGCAGGGTCTTGCAGGGTAGTCAAGAGGCTACCATGCTCTCTTCAGACCACCAGAGGCAAATCAAAAAAGTGTGGCTGGATCCCTCTCGTTTTCCACCAGATAGTGCCGTGCGAGAGGCAGCTCTCCGCCTGGAGCCATGCATGGAAGTGCTAACATGCAGTGGAGCGAATGCTCAATTTAGGGAGAAGAGGATGAAAGAGGAAGTTCTGTTCTAACCAAGGCTGCTGGGAGATTGCATGGGGGATATATATTGACGCCCTGGGTGACTTTTTATGCATACAAGCAATAACCAACAACCAGGAGTATAACAGCTCTACTGAGACTTAAAAACAAACCAAAACCACCACCAGAGCTGAGAGCCTGATCCTTTCGTTGTGAGCATGGTGAGCATCAGCAGGTGTTTTACACACTCTGATGGACAGACATAAAGCATGATGAGGAATTAAATTATCACTAGAGGGCTATCTACATGCATAAGTGCTCCCAGTGGCTTGCTTGCTTACTCAGAATATTGATTTAAGACACTATCAACAGCCACCTGCAGTGAGAGCTTTAGATCTATAGAACCCAAAGAGCTTCATATTGATCATTGGACAGACAACAATGTGAAGAAAGGAGGGTGAGGGCCGCTGTTTGTTACATATGGGTCACTGACACACAAGCTTATGCAGCACGTTGAAGACAGTGGGAGACTGACCACTGCACTGTCTCTTTGTTGTCATTTTGCATCTATGTGGTCATTTTAAATTTCTTGCTCTGTTTGCTCCTTTGTTTCATGTTTTGCCTCTCTTCATTTTTTTAGTGATTGTTTGCCTCTCCTTTTTGTCCATAAGTGTATTTCTTTGTAATTGTTTTCTCTCTGTTGCTGTTTCTCTCTCCCGCCTTATTTTTAGGCAACATCTTGTCATTTGTTATCGCTTTGTGGAATTATTTTTGTTTTTGGTTTGCATCTCTTTGTGGTTATTTTGCATAAATTAGTGCTTGTTTAGAACCCTAGAATCGTTTTGTCTCTCTATTTGGTATTTTTGTTTCTTGTTTTGCATCTCGTTGTTATTTTTGCCTCTCTTTGTGGCCATGTGTCTTCCCGTTCACTATCTTTGAGTTATTTTTTTGTTGTTTCGTTGCATTCATTTTAAACAAACAATCTCAAGTCACTTTTCATAAATGTTCTGATCAGGGGCCATTAAAGACTTTGTTAGTTATTCATCCATGATGTGATTTATAACCTTGTAAGTCTTGTAACTGGGGTCACCAAGGGGTATCAGTCTCTATACTCTTTGTCCAATCCTGCTTCTCTTACAATTCTGTCTCTAGCTCCTGTATCCAGATCAGTTTAAATTGCCCCCGGTGTGTGGTCAAACACAGTGGTTAGCTATAGGCTGATGCCAAGACAACTCACATCAAGTACCTCAGTGTCTGTTATTCTAGCCTCAACAAAAAGCCAGACAGGGGGTACAATGAAGGCTCAGACTGGCATCACATTCACTATCAGCTCATTTCATGCCTTCGCAGGAGACCAAGCAATCACACCTGATGGCTTCTGCACAACAAGCCTTTTGAGATGAGCCCTGCATTTTGTGCAGCATAGGAAAACAGTAATTGCCCTCCTTGTCAGGCTGTGTCATTAAGTCAGGCGAAGTGAAACGTGCCATCCGGTTAAAGTGATAGGACACATAAGAAGGAAGAGGCAAGAGGCAGTCTGCTCGGCAGGAGGAGACCTGCGCTGAATGCCAAATAATTCAGGTGTTTACAAAGTTGAGGGACAGATGAGAGCACCTGTAGGTGAGGCGTGGAACTTTAAGCTGACTCGGTCAGGTTTATTGAAGA
Source organism: Labrus mixtus (assembly GCF_963584025.1). Taxonomy (NCBI): domain Eukaryota; kingdom Metazoa; phylum Chordata; class Actinopteri; order Labriformes; family Labridae; genus Labrus; species Labrus mixtus. Next base: position 18,656,934 of record NC_083616.1, read on the forward strand.
GAAGCAGGCAAAATAATGTGGTGTAGAAAACAGCCTCCTACAGAAATGGTCACTGTGCACAGAGGGGAAAATAAAAAGTAATTCAATGATTTTCTGAAATCTAATAGGCTATATGAATGAGTGATTGATTTAAGATATTATTAGCATGTCAGAGTATCATAATCCACATATTCTTTAAAATGTAGGGCTGATTCTTTAATAACTGTCATCAGTGTGCTGTGTGTCTTTAAAGCAGAGAAACAGAACAAAAAAGTAGAAAAAATAAATAAAATTGGCATCCACAAAAATAAACTCTAGCTAGTGTAGCCTATGCTAGCAGGTTATCCCCAAGCTACAGATAGCATCTTCCTGGCAAACGTCATTGCGCATTTAACAGCCACAAAGCAGCTATTTTCCAGTTATTAAACACAGCTGCATTAGTGTGGATATTGGACCTACATTTATAAGGTCAGAGAAACGACTTTGACTGAAGCTCGCTAGCACTTGCTAGCTTGACTAAAACAGCTGTGTGACGTGAGCAGTAGCCTATTACAACAGAAGCTGGTAGGCTACCTGTTAATTTCCTTTCCTACTTTTATTTTGTCTGAAATATCTAAAAACTCCCTTTCACTTCGACACCGCCCTAAAGTTCTGTTTTACACAGTGTAATATTCCAATATGGATTAGAAATGGGTGATTCCAATACATTAAGTCAATAGTTCTGTTCTTTTCTTAAACACTTTCTTCAGGTCCAAATTAAATGTTGCCAATAGCTTACTGCCAATATAATTTTCAAGTGTACTTTCTGTTTAGTGCTAAAAACTACATTCTTGCTTTCTAGCAAACTAAATAAAGGTGAACCATACTACTGTTAGCATGATATAACAAAGCATAACAGATGATTTCAAGAGTGTCAAGTTCATTCTAGATTTAATATTGCTTTTATGACTAGTTTAATCCAAATGAATTACTTAATTATTAAATAAATACATTTAATCAAATTATTAAAACAAATTAAATTTTTAATAAAATGGAACACAGTACAAATCAACTGTCAACTTCATGCTCCACATACAGCTGAACTCCTGCAGATCATTCACATATGGAGAAGAGCACATAAAATAAGAACAAAATAACATCAAATCCTCAAAATACATTTTTTTTAAAGAAATTCATACATAGGACTTTTGAACAAATTATTAGGACAAACCATCAGCACAGAAAGCAGCCTCTAGTCCGCGATGACAGTGCAAGAGACTTTTTGGAACGGTTTCTTCTTCAGTGAAGGGATTCATGATGTGCAGCCACGCCTGCTGCTCATTCTCATCGTTTTCTTAGTGCCTTTGAAATCAGTGAGACAGTCTTGAAAATGTTCGGGAAAAATAACTTAACCATGAATGTAAATAAGACGGCATGATGTAGAAAATAGATGTGTTGACAACTGCAAGAGACAAAAAATAAGGAATCAAAGCAGGCTTCTTTAATACCAGTAACTGCCTTCACAAACATGCCACATAGTGACAGATAATGCTGGAAAACAGTAGTAATTGGTTTATGTGGGAAAACTGATTCAATCTGATGGGACTGTGTATGCTTGTGTTGTGGGGGATGATTTGTGGGATAGATGTTAAAGAATAAGAGGCCACGTGTTAAACTCAACAGAGAAGCACCAAATAGGGGAACAGGGGATAAACAACAGGGTGGATGGATAGACAAATGAACAGATGGTAATTGGGCGGGAAGGGGTGGGGTAATGTTTCACGCAGCCGACCGTCGACGGATGACAAACGCTCCCCTTTGCAGCTGTCCCAGGTAGATCCTCATCTTTGTACTGTCGCTCGTCTTCCTCACCCAAATCTTGAGAACAAACAGATACAGTCACTTGATATAGACATTAGTACAGAGGAGATACAGTTCAATTTTCCCTCCTGATGCTGATTACTTTGAGATACCATAATGAATGTTAACAGAGATGTGTAATGCATCGGATAAAAGAGGAGGATATCACCTCTTCATCTCGGATAATCCAGAATTCCGGATTATCTAGAAGAATCACATCACTGATACATATTATTAATATTCTTCTTCTTTAGCAGCTTAACTAATGGATTTGGTATGCTAGCATTGTTGTACTGCCTGGCTCAGGTTAAAGCTGTCGTAGTACATGAACTTATGAACATAAAAATACAGATCAAGTACAACATAACACTTTTCTTTAATATATTGAGAAAAGTCACAAATAATCAACAAATAAATTTAATTTTGGTTTAAACAAGATTAAATGACAAATCCCTCTTTACCTTTCTCTCATTGGTGATCAGGCAATGAGGCAATTTAACCAGCAGGGGGCATTATTCACCCTTACTATATGGCTAAAAAACTGCAGCTTTGCATTTTTCACACAATGTAGTAAAACAGGTGGGATCTTTTTGTGAAAAATGCACCACACAGGCAGGTTGCCATTTCATGTGATAAATTGCCTTAAATCCATTGTTTTTCTACCTTTATAAACAGTAGTTTTGTCTTAAAGCTGTAATAAATTCATGGTGGCAGCACAGTGAAACTTGTTCTTGATGGGGACAAGACTGAAATCCCAGCAGAACAAGCTGGGGTTTTTTTTTTCAAGGCTAGTAAATCATGTAATCTTTAATCTGTGCATAGAATAATTCCAAGTGATACCATGCTTTTTAGGCAATTCAAAGGCTCTCAAGTTATTGTGACTGCATGGAAATGTAATAAAACTAATAATGACTAAGTAACAGAGAGAAGCAATTACCTAATACACTGCGTATGTTTGTCTATGAATGTTTGAGCAAATGTTACTCGGACGGAAGTAAATTGTTCATTTGTTGGAAACCATTTTCAGCTGTTGCTCAATACACATTTGGTGCTCTGGGGAGATTTTACAGCAGCATGGTGGTGTACGTGTTATCAAGTCAAAATAAACTCCAATGATTGTTCTCAGAAATGGAAGGATGTGTTCAAGTGCAGTTATGATGACTGCAATGATGGGTTTTTAATGTCTTTTTGGACTAAAATGTAGCTGCACAGCCCAGAGGAATAAAATAAAACATATTGAACTTAGTCTGCACAGACAATAATTGTTAGGTCTTTTCTGAGGATTTTTACAACCGAAAAGGAAAGTGCAGAATTTCACCAGCCAAATCTCTCAAGCAGGTTTCTATATGCAACAGGAGCTGAAATGTGAATTAAGGCTCACCTCATTGGTCCCGACTGAGCTGATGACACAGCTAATCTTTGTGTTGTCCTTAGACTCCAGGTAGATAGCCTGGCTCTTATGGTACCTGTCAGCAACAAAAACAGCATTAATTCAGCATTCAAGGTGAGCACTGAGGGACAAGCACAAGTGCAGACGGGAGAGGCGTTCATTATCTATAATTTCGCCCAGCTGAACAAATCACATTCCTCCTGAGATGGCACTAAATGGATAATTGGAGGGGAAAGTCAAAACAAAAAGTCTGTAATATTGTTCATGGCTGTAAACTGTCAGAGGACAAAGCCGACCCAGGGGAAGAGACTGACAAAAAAAAGAAGAAGAAAAAAAAAAGGCTTTTAATCATTGAGGGTGCACTGAAGTATAATGATGCACAAGTCTCCCTGCAGCGCTTTGTGAAGGCTTTCTGGTGCAGCTGGTGTCTTTACGGAAGAATAAATGAAAATTAGCCTTAATGGAAAAGTGCTCATACCTGACAGTTTGCTTCAACTTTCTTTGAACCTTACAGCAGCTACTCAAAATCTCTGCTTTACAGTTCGGCTCTCACACAGAAGGACATCAGAGCCATGTCTGATCATCAATTTTTTTTATTTATTTTTTTTATTCCCTTTCTCTAGGCGTCACAACAGGCTGAAGCACCGGCTTCTAATGCATCCACCTTCTCTGATTTTTTTTTTTTTTTTAAATGGTGGCTACAAGCACAAGTTTGGTGGCTGCTAAGAAACATCACTTACAGTAGCGCAGACAGAAAAAGATTGCCTCCATCAAGGAGGTTTGAAATTGTCTATTGAAGACCAACCAAACTACTACTATCATAGCTTTGGCAATGTGGCCATCTAGTGGTGGGAGAAGAAAGCAAGGAAATCCTAAAGAGGACTGTTTTTAATCCCCTTCCTTTCCATGTTTTTTCAAATCTAGCAAAGGTAGACAGTCACGCCACCTTGAACATGACTGAGCTGTCAGAGTTTATTGTTTAATTTCCAGTTTGTGAGGAACAAAGATGAGGGCACTTGATTGAGGCAGAATGGTATTAAAGTTTTATACAATATATTTTTATGTTGATTTAATTCAACATAATTTATTTCAGATTATTAGATGTGCACAACTGGAGGTGGAGCTATTTCTTTAATGTGTGTTAAATATGTTTTTTTAATGCATCCTTGTCTTGTCATCTTGTTTTATCCTGATGTCTGGGAGTATTTTCCTGATGTTGGATGTGTAGACCATAGATTGACATGGCTCACATAAAAAGAAAACTCACCATCTTTTGTCGTAGTAAAGTTTCCCCTCCTCGATACGGGCCTCATAACGCTGTGAAGGGCTCTCCATGGGAGCGGAGGGGACATGCTCCGGGGACGAGGGAGACACTGAAGAGGAGAAAAACACCTGATGAGTGTCACTGTGAAAATGTACACATAATGTTTTGTTTTTAATAAAATACAGAAATATACACCTATAATGTTATCAATTACACATACAGAGAAATAAGCTTATTCACTGCCTTGTTGAGGGAAAGGGGAACGTGATACTACTGTCCTTAACTCTCTATTTAACATGAAGATACAAGCAGCAGCCACTTAGATTTGCAATAAGGGCAGGAAACAGGTAATAAAATGCTATGGACGAATGCAGCATTGTACAGCATCGCTTCTGGGCCAGTACTCCAGCTGGTTTCTCAATAAAGGGGCCATTCTGAGCGGCATCTGATGACCAGCACTTACTATTGACAATTACCTCCTAAAACTCCACTTAAAAAACAAACTCTCCCTTTGTTTATTTTTATTTTTTTAAACATTTATTGTCTTATTATTTTTTTTTAGTGCAAACTAAAAACAAAATACTAAAAGCTAAGTTCACCAGCTGCTAATTGAAGTTTTACATTGAGTGCACAGAAAAGAGGACAATGCTGAATTTCTCATCTAACGCAGCAAATCAAAGCAAAACAGAAGGTGAGCCTCATCATACCTGGCCGTTTGGGTGACTTTAGCTGTAAAAGGTGTGAAAATAGGACATAGTTAGACAAATGCAGATTCAGCAGGAACACACATAATATTAAGAAATTAAAAATAAACGTATCACCTTATTAAGTGTTCTTAGATCTTCCATTATTTGGTCATCTGTTAACAAATAATTTAACTGAGGTTTGAAGAGTTAAGGAAGGTTTTTTTTTTCCCCAGCCAACAAGATTTCATGGATGAACTTCCACAAAAGTAGATGCTAGCCGATCTGACAACTGAAAAACCACCTCAGGAGTTTCATATGATACAACATATGCAACATATCCAGTTACCACTGTAACTTTTGCTGCTTTGCTAAAGTGCTCATGATGGATAGGCCGGATCTTTGTAACATAACAATGAGTAAGGTCTTTTACCTGCTCTTTGTAACATAACAATGACTAAGGTCTTTTACCTGCTTTTTGTAACATAACAATGACTAAGGTCTTTTACCTGCTCTTTTGTAATGTTAACAGACAAAGAGTAAGGTATTTTACCTGCTTTTTGTAAAGTGTCTCGAGATAACACTTATGAGTTGACGCTATACAAATAAAAATTGATTGATTGATTGATATGATACAGAACAATTTACCCTTTGTTAACTCATCTAAGGTGACAATAAAGTCTCGCCCATCAGAAACAGACAGTGTATGTGAAGGATATCTGGTGCAGGTTTTCTCCGTTTGTCTGGTATTGGGACCGGATCATTAGGCCGTCTCCTCAGCTTCCGAGTCATAATAGGTTTTACCTCCATCGAGTCTGCGAATGAAATAAATAATGTCAAACTGAGCTCCAACAGTAACATACAAGTTTTCTCAGAAAGCATTGCCATTGTGCTTTATTATAAAACATACATTTAAAAACAGAGAGAGGATTGAATAAAATCCAGTGTCTGTAAGAATTCCTGCTTTAATCAGAAAGCTTAATATGAAAATGTGTGGAGAGAGAACTCTCACATCCACCCACATACTACTTCTTTTTTTACAGCTTATTTCTTTCTCTTCTGCTTAGTCCCTGATAAAATAATTCCATTCTGGCTCCCTTACCGCCTGTCAGCTCCATTGTTAATTTTTCGTTCTCGATCATCTTCTTCTTCTCCTCCAGCTCTGCAATTAGATTTTCCTTCAGTTCAACCTTTTTATCGTCAAACTCCTTCACCGCCGCCTTCTTCTCCTTGATGTAGTTTCTCTCCACCTGGTCTGTCTGCAGGAAGATGAGAAGGAAATTGAAAAACTATTTTTTTTTTTCCTTGTATAAAAAAAAAAGAAAGAAAGCGAGAGCAAGATGCAATGTACTCACCTCAAGCTGTAGAAACAGGTCTGTAAAGGGAGAGCAAACATATCAGTTCAAATTAATACTAATAGTTTAAGCAGATGTTTATGAACTTTAAATGAGAGAGACAATTATGCCCTGAGTAATAAAGAATGTGTTTCTTACTGTTTCTACCCTTTCAACATGTTTGTGTTCACATATCTTGCTTGCAGTGCAATTTATAACAATGATAAGCAAAAGCACCACAATAAGGCTTAACTTTAGAAAACACAGCCAGGAAAAGGGAAAAAGCTGATCCCACGCAAGCCACTGAGACAATACAAAGTTAAATAAACAAAATAATTAAAAAGTCAAATGGAGGAAGTGACCCATATTGAGAGAGAGAGACAAAAAGAGAGACTCATTCCTCCTCATAATAAATTAGATTTCAGTTTCTGTAAGGCAACTCAAATATAATGTCTCTAAATAATCCAAATATTCAAACCTTATCTTGCTCTATCCTTTATGTTTCAGCTGTCTCCCCCCTTTGAATGTATTGCAGTCCAAAAACTAATTATGCAGCCATAACAACAAAACCTGCTCAATCCAGGGTCTCAGATTGTTTTGAAGGCAGCCAGGTGAGACAGAACCTTGCAACTGCTCAAACAGCCAACCAAAATGTCCAACATGCTAAAATTCCTTACATCATTGCAGACACGTTTTGTTGTCATAGCAACCGCCTACAAATGACAAATCTTTGGCAATAACGGAAAGTGTGTTATATGTAATATTAACTGCACAGCATTATTCACACACCCAAAATAACACTGAGAGGTGCATATACGATCATTCCTCCACTCTTAAGTTGCTGTAAGTTAATGTTGTACCCAATAGCTAGCACGTCTACATTGTAATAACTGAATGGTTAAGTAATGGCTCTATATACTTTTTAGGGATAAACACACATTTGAGCAACTTTCCAGTTCTACGTTTGCCACCTATTTGCCAATGTTTTCCTATGGACAAACAATCTACAAAAAGTTAGGAAGCAGTCCAAAATCCAAATATTTTACACCCAACATGGCGGCTGTGGATGCATTTAAGGCAAAGCACAGAGGTGTGTTTTATGTCAAATATGCCTCAGCTTGCCTGCATTTCGAAGTCTCTCTTTGTACTGCTGGTCCAGCTTCTTCATCCTCTTCTGATACTCCTGCAGCGTACCTGTGAGGTGAAAGAGTCGTAAACAAAAGGATTAGATCTTTGAAATCACAACATTTTATGCTATTGTTTAATAATGACTAAGATGTATGTGTAGGGAGAGGACAACTTGATTCTTAACTATTACAAGCTGTTTACATAAAACATGTCATCAATGTTTCTAGGCAGCACATCAGACTGCTACTTTCATTACTCACCTACAGTATTGACTAGATTAGACTGCGACCACATTTGGATTAACAAAAGAGCACATGTTGTCAGTCAACATCAGTCTGAGCAATTAGGAGGTCGTGTGCTAATGTGGGCGCAGTCAAAATGATGAAATGAAAGCTGTTCAACGTGGGTTATGTTTGTAGTTATGATCATCAGCTGGTTTTAAGGCAGATAGTGGCTGCCTCTGAAACAACCTTTTACTTTCTGATGATGTAATCCACCAACCACCACCACCATGAAGAACAATAAGCACATGCCTGAGTCCTTTAAAAGTCTCCAATAAAAATGATTTCCCAACGCTTATACAGGTCCCATTCCACATGAAGCAGTTATTCAAATATCAGTGATAAAGAAAAAAAAAGTGAATACCTTCTTGTAATTGCTGCAACTGTCTTTTCAGAGAGGCCAGTTTGTCTTGGTACATCCTGCGATGAAATGATAAACCAGAGCTTAAAATATCACACTGGCTTTCACTGTGTGCGGGGCATAAGGGCAATCCTTCAAAGGTTTCACCTTCAACATGATTTTTTATTAAGGGCAAAACAGCTGATCCATGGTCGGCACAACACTTACTGCTCTTTGATTTCAACATAGTCATCCTCGTCATGCTTGGCAAGGTCTGTTTCACTGGCATCTTCTGTGTCTGGAAAATGGGACATGACATGACAGGAGCAGAATCGACTCACAATTCCAAAAACCGACATCTTAACTTGAAACAGATAGTGATTCTCTGTTGTGAAAATATTAAACGTGACAATTTCGGCATTTTGAACCCGGAGATAAAATGTTAGTATTTGTGTTTATTCCCAACACGATCTTGACAAGACAGCAGATGAAAGGACGTGCGTGGCACTGGTAAGGTAATGGTGAACACCCAGCTTTGGAATGCCCTCTGGTTAGATTGAGGGAAAAACCAAAAGGAGCAACCCAAAGTTTGGCCATGAAAACTCAAAACACTCGTCTCGACATCAGGGGGGGGGGGGGGGGAGAAAAAAAAAGTTCAGCAAGGCAAAGTTAATAAGTTTTGGGCGAAATTCAAGGGCACATCAATCGACATGAATGTTGCAGTTTTCTTTGAAGTGTCAAGCATTTTGCCGCATGGTGGGGATTAAAACCAAGTCTCCGGCTAACTTGCTGTCAGACCATCTCTCCCTGCAGACAGATTACATGTGACTTGGGGAAGCTAAGTTTCCTCGCATGGGCTAAAACCTGTGTAAACGCAGCGTTACCTTCACCTCCGGACATATGAGAAGGGGGTAAAAAAAAAAGGCCCAGTCGTAAAGCTGAATCAGCAGCTTTCAATTTCGGTTAGCATTTAATGGCTAGCACAAGTTAGCTCAGCCTCCTGTTTAAAAAAAAAAGAGTCTCTTAAGCCCGTGTAGCCCAAAGTAACACACGGGAGCTTAAAAAAAAAAAAACAACAACAATTTCTCCGCTTAGAAGTCAATTACAAAAAACCCAGCTAACCTTGAAGTGCTGTCATCGCCCCAAATTCTCCTCTTCTTCTTCTTCTTCTTCTCCTCCTCTCTCTGTTCTTTACTGCAGCCCGTCCTGTCTCACTGTACAGTGTGAAGAAGAGGAGGGCAGTGCAGTGGACACAGCACGCAAAAGGTTTCTCCTGCCTGCCTGCCCGACCTGTCACGGAGCTAACGCTGCGTGGCTAACTTTTAGCTGAGCTGGCTAACGTGGTAACCTCATTTTTTTTTTTTTTTTGTAGAATCAAATATAAAAACAACACCTACGTTTATATCCAACGTAACGCTGCAGCGACATTTGATTTTTTTTTTTTTTTTTTTTAAAGTTGTATTGCAGACTTAGCGATTAAAGTGTTGTTGTTTAAGCCTGTTGTTGGACCACGCGTAAAACACGAGCTAGTTAGCAGGTAACACACGTGATACTGACTTTAGTTATGAGTTTAGTTATGAACACACCTGAGTGTTTTAACCTGTGTTTAACACGATTAATCACCTGATCCTGAAATGTTTCCTCGACAAGGCTACATCACAGCTAGCAGGCTAGTTACGTGTGGGTTAAGAGTTTGCACTGTTTGATCGTGTTTATCGTAGAGATTTAAGTATTACGCTGAATTACGTCTCCATTTCACATCAAACGCATTGTAGAAGTGGCTATTTACACGTAGTTATCGCGCGTTTTTTTGTTTTCTTTTTGGCGTTTCTTCTCCCAACATTAAAAGACCGCGACGGAGAGGGTTCATCGTTTTACCTTCCTCCGAGTCTCGTCCCCTGAAACTCCGATCGTCGTCGTCGTCCACGCTGTCGAGTTCTTCTTCGTCGTTGTAGTAATCCACCATAGGCGACAGTAAAGTCGAAGCCATTAGTTCGCAAAAGAAAATGTAAACAAACACAAAATAAACAATCGATTTGTGTTTTCGCAGCTTGCTTGGAACAGCGCCTACAACTGGCAAGGACCTCCAAGCCAGTCAAGCTGTCCGAAGTTGTGCCTGTATAGATTTTCTGCAACATTATCGAGTGTTATCAAAACAAACCAAATGTATCTGATGTTTTTAATACAACTTAAAATGATATACTTAAGAGAGATGATATACACAGAAATAAGTGTATTTGCTAGATACATTAAAAATAAGTTAGATTAACATTTAAACAGGCATATTATCCGGACTTTAAGGGCTGTTAGTGCTCTTTGTTTTGGCTCCTAGTTAGTTCTCTTCCCAGACCTGTTAGGAATCAATAGATGGCCATTAGTTGGGGCATTCTAGCGAATTAGTTCAAAGTGCAGTCCCATTACAAAAAAGGTTTAACAAAACAATTAAGTATTCAGACATGGATATTTACTGAGATTATATTATGATCTGTTTAAACCCAGAGCATTAAATGAGATAGTGATAAGCTAAAAAAAAAAAATCATAATTTATAGGGTACTTTCTAAGTAGCTGTCCCCAATCCTGACCCCTAAATTTCAATTTATGTAAATACCACTAATCTAAACATTTTTTAGATTTGTTTCAATTGTGTAATTTAAAAGATCTTTATGATTAAGTTCAAACAAAGGTTGAAAGACTTAGATTTATTGTGGGTTTAATTTTTAAATTAAAAAACTATGCTAAAAAGAAAATCAAGTCCCTTGTTTTCATGTCACTACCGAAACACAAGAGTTTTAGTCGCTTGGCTGAGCCTAGATTTAAGCTACACCCCTGAATTTTTTGACCAGAAAGTGACATTATATCCCTGTCCCCCATGGCTGCATGATAAGCAGCTATGTGCTCCAAAGTCTGAAAATCAGTGTGTAAATTTAAAAATTGTCACTACCGAACACACATTCTCTTCAATTATGTAAACTTTTTGGGGTTTTATGCAAATTATTGTGTTTCTATTGGTGTACACCTCTTCAAAGATGTGCTTGCTAGCATTCTTTAATTATGCTCAAAATTAGGTAGAATTGTCACTGTCAAGTTCGGTAGTGACATTATCATTTCGGTAGTGACAAAATGGACTGGTGAGTAGTGAAATCTCATCATAACTAAAATGTTATAATACTGATTGGTTAACTGTATGTTCCATCTCATAAATCATTAACTCTGAAATCAATCTGATCAGCGTTTTACATTTTAGAAAGAAAGATTGCACATAGATTTTGAAGAATTTTAAAATTAGAAATTTGTTTAAAAATAAAATCATTTTTATTGATTTTATTGTGAAAACCTTCAATAAAAATTTGTAAAAATAATCTTTACATAAGGGAAGTAAACATAATACTAACAGGTTAACTTAATATTGTTTTTATCATAGTTTAATACTTTGTTTCGGTAGTGACAAATTTGGGGAGAAGAAATACATTCCAAAACAGTCTAAAAATACAATATCAAATTTGACAATTATTTTACTAGATATGTGTACGTCAGATATGGTACAATATATATAGGGAAAACATTTTGGGAATAAAACTTAAAAAAATTCTAAATATTTCCAACCTGACTTTGAACCAATTCAGTAGAATGGCCCAGTTATGTTCTGTATTTTTGCAAGCTGACACCCTTGAAGATGTTTTTCAGTTTTTAAGTGTACACATGTGTAGACACATATAAAAATGTGTTTGCTTTCCCACATTTTTATAATATTTTTTAGTCATCTCATGGTTACTATCTTCTGATATTCACAGTCTTTGTTATCTCCCAATATTGGTGTATAAAGATAGCTTCAAAATCTTCACTAAAATGCCGGAACATGATTGGCCCACGATATATTTATATATTGATTTATTTTTTAATCATATTCTCGTTTATATACCCATAAACCACTGTTTAGTATCTTCTCAAAAACATTTTGGAAAATGTTGATTATGTGTCATATTTCCATATAATATCAACAAATGAGATCATTATGAAATTCCAACGTGTGTCTTTATTAAATCAAAAGACATTTTTCAGAAATTGTGCTCTTGTAGGCCTAGGTAAAATGGCTCATACATTATTGTTCCTTATGTCATATTCGTAAGTCAGTTGCCTTAGAGTATACTTCACAGGGGTATTTTCTGTTTGAAGATTTTACAGCCATGATTTATAACATCGCATTAGCAAAGTCATTATATTTCAATAAAATGACACCCCTGCTTGGATTCAATACCAGTGATGTTCCCTTTAATGTTGTAGAAAATAAGTTAAATGCAAGTTTAGGTGTGCCACAGTGTCACACATTACAACAATCCACTTTATGTGTATATATATACTTTCACTTCATTGTAACTGTTCTTATGACATGTGCTGCTGACCTCTTGGCCAGGTCACCCTTGTGAAAGAGATCCTGATCTCAATGGGTTCTTTATCTGGTTAAAGCTGTATAAATGAGTGTAATTTTAGAAAGTGAATCCTAAATCTCTAAATACCATAAACAGAAAGAAGTAAGAGCAGCAAATCATTGAATTTCTGGAGAAAAGGTTAATGTTAGAGATTAATATCAAAGTCATGCATTCTTAGAATTGTGTGGGTTTTTATAATAATAGCTTGTTCTGGGAATAAGCTTGATAATTTTCGTTTTGTTAGTTTTCATTCTGTTATTGATCCTGTAACTTTCCCTTTCATATCATCATCAGAGTCAAACACAATTTAGTTGATCCTTTTATCCAACCCTCTAAATATATGTTCAGAACTGGACTGGAAATTAAAGTCAGGGAATTGTTTCAATTAATGGCCAGGACAGCAATCACCCGAGTATATTCTTAAAACATTGTTTTACTTTCATTACAACGTAAGATATAAAAATGACAGCACCATTTGGACTGGTGTGACTGCAAGCAAATAATCTCTGCAGCAATATTTTTTTGTTGTTTAAAATGGACAAAGTTGTAAATATGTAGGCTCGTAGTGTGAATTTTACAACCTGCATAGGTTTTTGAATTTCACCAATCCAGTTTAAAAATCTGAGAGGAAAGCCTTTGTTTTTATCAGCGTCATTTTTGAATGATGGCATTTTGATTAGTGGAAACATTAGAGTCATTCTCCAAAATAGTGTGTAGGCCTAAGTGGTTGACTTTGACTGAATGTATAAAGTTGCCTATTAGATTGAAATAAGGCCTATTTCTACTTAAAAAACTAAAAAATAATATATATATGTATATGTATATATATGTACAGCAAGTCACAAATAAAACGTTTTTCCAACCTATAAGGCTCCTCAGTTATTTTATCTTAATATATTTTATCTTGTGAAAAAAATCCATGAAAGCACAAATATCCTATTAATAAGTATGTTTATTGTATTCCTACATGAACAAAGCAATGTGACTGAAACATACGTATATACATAAGCACCTGATGCATTGCATTTTAGTGTTCATAGCCTTATGATACTTTACAAACACTGTCCACATAAGGGTTTTTGAAAAAGGAAAAAAAGAAGAAAGACAAAACTGAAAGGGAAAATACAAAACAAACAGTGTCCTTTAATGAAATACAGTTGTCTTGTAAATGAATATTTGTAAACTTTAATTCCAGGTTGCCTCAATCCTCGTGGTTTTTTTAAGAAATGTAACCTTATTAAACTCCTGATCATAATCCAAGTTGTAGCATAGACGTGTGTGTAGTTTGAATTTCCCTCGGGATCAATAAAGTATCTATCTATCTATCTATCTGTCTATCTATCTATCTATCTATCTATCTGGACTGCTTTGAAAATATTGTAGTTCATAAATCCAACGGCAGATGGCATCATTGTACAGAGTACGTTAGGGAGACATACTGGCTTGCTACTACTGAAGTTGCAACAGAATCGGGATGACTCAGTCCATGCATGTTTAATGATTTGCCAAGGAAATAAGGTGTGGGATACTTGGTCGTTTACTTTTACACCTTCACTCTTTATTTAAAGCAGCATTGCGAAAGGCATATTTAATGCTGTTTTCACATTTGCATTAGGCTGTATGTGGAGACTTCAATTAAGCAGACGATACTGTGCCAAACAATCAGTATGTTTTATATTTAAAAGAAAATACCTATTTTGTAAAAAAAAACTTTCTTCAGCAGACACTTCCTTACGCACGAGGCAACTTTATTTCCGGCTGTCTGTCAAAGTAGCTGTCAAACACGAGCGCGAGGGGTTGTGCTCCCGCTGCTCCGTCATTCAGGAAGTCCAGACCAACTGACAGCAAAGTCACATCGACATCTCAAGACTCGGACTAAAACAATTCTGAAGTGTTTTTCAACCACAACGACTTTTGCAAAAGGTGAGTAGTTTTTTTGTTTCTCCCACCGTCTGTTGTCGTGTTGCTGTCACTGTTTGTTTCCGGCTCGCTCCGTAGCCTCGCTTCACTCTTAACTAAAATGACACTTCCTCTTGTCTCAAAGCTAGCTACGGTAGCTAATGTCAAAGCAGCAAAAAAAAAAAAAAAAGTGGGTATTGACGAGAAGTGACGCTTAATGAATACACCTGAAGTTGTAAATAACCACCATTGTCTGGTTTCGACGCAGTTCGCCGTGTTGTTTGAACGCCAGTCCACTCATCGGCGGTGAGTACCGAAACAAGCAGTATCAGTCCGCGGTGGTTAAGTGCGTAGTTTTGCTTTTATAAAAGGTCGTTAAAGCGAAGCGTGTTTTTTGATTGATGTGTTTCTGCACCTGCTACAAATCCACGCTGATATTTGGATGCGTACGTTGTAAACTGACGGTACTGTTGCTGTTTGGTTTGTTCCTCAGGGGGTGAGTATGGAGAGCGAAGGAGATGACAGGTTGTAATGAAGTGTACAGCTGAGGGGGGGGGGGGGGGGGGGTTAAAACCGACGAAGCGGCTGCACGCTATGTAAACTTGGCCTAGGTGTTATTTTAGCGTTGTCATGCAATGTGGGCCACACGTCTGTCTGAGCGTGTCACAACCACTGTGACTGTGGTACCGTCCATTGCATCCTACATTGTTGTGAGTGAGATTTTACTATCACCGTACAGTCACAATGGCTCCGAATGAGATGCTGTAGCGTCCACTACACAGGAGCCGAACCACATTTTACATTACATTAAAACCTACTCGCCTACATCTCTTTTGCAGATGCGCACCTGTCACTAATATTGTAATTCCTGGCACTTTGTGAAACGATTGTAATGTTTGCGTGCGTGCTGTTAATGCACAGATGGAGACGGCACGTCATTTCCATTTGTTCTTTCTGGTTCCGATGCTGCAAGAGAGCATCACCTGCATGTGAAACAGTGCTTGATTAAATATCCACCGTTATAAAAGTAAATGTAGGCTAACGTGACGCGCTCGAAATGGCAGATGCACATTGCAAGCTGAGCACTAAAGCCCAAGCTGACCCAACATGATGTCATCTCTTGTGAGTAGAGCGCATGAGTGAGGGGAAGCAGATCTGTCTCTCACGACTAGACTGGTTTATTTGTCAATGATATAATTTTAAGAGGGATAACATTCCTTATTATGACATGATTCTGCACCTGCATGCCATTTCAGTCGACTTGTAGTTCGTTATGGTTCTATCTTGTTTAGGTGCAAAGAAGGGAGGTTGAATGGAAGAAATTTCATTTTAAACACACATTAGCATCATAGAAGAGTTTACTTGTCTTAATATTTTGCTAAGGAAGAAGTGCCAAACTGATGTCAGTTGAAAATAACATTTTTATTTTAAGCTGTTGTTGTATTTAATCTTTTTTTTCCATTTTGTTGACATTGTGCCTTTATTTCAGTGTGTTTTTAGTGTCTCACTGGCTGACACATCCTCATCCTCTACTAGGATATAATGTAACCTATTTACCATGGATCCAGGAACAGGAAGTGATTCATTAAAACACTTAACTGAAAGGTAGTGTTTGTAATCTTATCTAGCGTACACTATTTGTTATATCAAAACGGTCTTTAAACCTCGCCAGCAATCAATGAATCATGTACTCTGAAAAAGGACAGAAAAGGAGCCATCATCTCAAGCTGCTGTAGTACTTTAAAATCTCCAACCTATCACTGCCATGCGGTCTGGATGGAAAGTACCAATCAAATGCCTCCCTGACTCCTTGTGCATATCTCTTCCCTTGCCATGCACAAGCTCGCTCTCAAGGCGCTTACACCGCTGCCAGAGGTAGTCAACATCTACCAGAGTAAGGCAGAGAAAGCTCAGCTCAAATTGCCACAGTTAATGGTAACTGCTCGACCTTCTAAACAGTGCAGGAAAATAAACACAGAAGCAGAGAAGGCTGCAACAAGTAAGAGTTTGTGTAAGGAAAGAGGACAAACCAGACCAAACATTAATAGAGCTTTTCTGCAATGGTGACAACTGAGGGACTTGAAAGTTCTGAAAAGTGACACCAAGCTGTCTTTCTGTTGCTGTGTCTTTTTTGTACATTGAGTATTTTTTTGTATACAGCTGAATGAAACATGAGGTGTCATAGTTGAATAAAGTTGAAAGTGATGTGCTAAAGGTTCTCTCTCCGCTCTATAGAGCAGTTGTGATCTAGCTGGTGCAGGGGCCCTGAGGGGAGGGGGTAGGTTTAGATTGCACCCTGAGGAGATGTTACTTTCAAATCTTTCTAGCTTTCCAGAGTCACCAAGCCTGCCTTTAAAGTACACATTTAAAATCATTTTAAACTTAAAAGTCAAAGAGCAAGAAAGTCAAAGAGACTCCTTATCAAGCCATAGCTCATTTAGTGTTTTGGAGGAACTTTCTGGATGAATTTAAGTTTCTAGCTTGTGGATGATGCAGTTCTCTGTATGTGGTGACAGCAAGCACAGGCAGATGCTATTATGCTTTTTAGAGCTTTTCAGAGATTATTTTGACATTAGCCAGGGGTCTTCTCATGAATTTGGTGTTGTGTGTGAATGGTGATGGATGCACTGGGAAAGGACACTTCAGCTGCTGTTGACAATTGGCTAATATGGCTGTCAGACACATGGGGTGGAGTCTTCTTGTTGTGAGCCAGACATGCTAACGCTAAGGCCATGTTCACACTAAAGGCAGACCGCAGGACTGGGTTAGATGGTGCCGAGGTCAGGTCGTCAAAGACCATATATATATACCATAATGTAGAGGGTGCAAACATGCTATGGAAAAGTGTGTTTATCAGATGTTTTGATATGGACTTTTAGTACATTATGTTTCTTTAACAATTTAAATGATCCCAACCTTTTAAGAACATGGGATTTACCCACTGGCTTTCCATGATACTTTTCAGTAAGTTTTGTGTTCATCAGCCAAGCATTATCCTAACATGTAATTGGTATAATGCAGGGTATCAGTGATACGGAACACAGTTGATCCGTGATAGGTTTAGCGACCCCCACCGTTTCAGTTGCATGTGATCCACAGATCGATAGAAATTTAATCAACACGTAAAAATAAACCTACTGCCCATAAATCCCTGTGTGGAGTCTTTGTGAGACTTAAATGAAGAAATTACTCGTAAAGTGTGCGTAATATTGTTAGTGTTATGAATACTTTGTTTCATCTCACTATGTCTGTATTTATCATGTGGGTATCAGCTGGTGGCTGCAGATGGTATGTATCAGAAACTTTATATTAGTAACATAAATGTTGCAGTCTGTTGCCGTAAGCTTAGCCAAACAGAATCTCTAAAAGAGCATTGTGTTGGGTCCAAAGACTACAGACCCTAAATGCACGCTCCCGGTTCCTGCAGTCAACTGTACAATGTGTCCTTGGGCACTTAACACCAAGTTGCTGCTTCATCAGCGGCATATGAATGTGTATGAATGGGATTAGTTACTTCTGATGGTCACTTTACAAGGCAACCTCTGCCATCAGTGTGTGAATAGGTGTGGATGGGTAGGTGTGACCTGCGATGTAAAAGCGCTCTGATTAGTCAGAAGAGAAGAAAAGCGTTATACAAGCTCAAGTCCATTTACCATTACACATTGTCAAACTATTAAGTCTGAACCACAATCAAAAATTTTCTGTTCAATTCATTTGTGTGCAATGAGCATGGTTATGATGGCATGCTGAACGGAAATTTAGATCAGGGCTTACACCCATTTTTATGATTTTATTTTAATTGGTTTAATTTTTTTTTTCATTAAACTCCAGATTAATTATTTGTTTTCTTTAATTATTATTTTATGACACAATTATTTCTTATGTCAATTAAGTGTTTAACGTGAGTGTAAAATAAAAAAGGTGAAGAATTATTTCTAATCTGCTAACAGGTAAATGAGAAAACAAAGCTGAATAATGCAATTATTTAGGCATTAAAAATGTGCAGTCACAGAGAGAGCCAGAGGTTTGAGAAAGTTGGCTTTCTAACAAAAACGCTAAACAGCACAGTACTGTCTGTGTAAAAAAAACCTCTGGATGATACCCGTTCAGACAACTACACATTTGGCTTTTTGTAGGTCGATTTTGTAGGTCGATCCCAGCAGTATGTACTTTTAAATATTATTATTATTATTGTTATTGTTATTTTTTATTATTATTTTTCAATTGTACAAACTGTAGCCTTCCTTACAAAGTTCCTATTTTGCATCCAGTATGGCCATCTTGCTTATACATGATCTCAGTCAGCCATGCATCATGGTATGTTCTGCATGCTGCAGTTGACATGCAGAACATACCATGCTGCAGTTGGGATGAAGCAACTATTTTTCTGGCATTCTAATTGATATGAAGTATGGATATTTTAATGCATGTACACTCTTTTTATATCACTCACTTTTTTTTATTACTCACACACATTTACCAAGATACACCATTTTTGGATAGGAGAAATGTCGTCATATAGTGTAGGTAAAAAAGATGAAATGCATACATTTGCAATACATTTATATCGGAACAGTGATCAGTGGATTTGCAAGGGAGGCAGTAAATCCACTGAAAGCTATCAAATGTACGTTGGTTAGCTCAATTGTTAGAGAAAGTCTCCATGTATGGCTACAGTCCCACTGTCTAACCTGTAACAGTTGCACTATTACAGGTTAGACTCCAGATTCCTGATGCCATTGGTGCATGTCATCCTCTACTCTGTGTCCCCACATTTCATGTCATTCTACAGCTGCCCTGCCCTACCAAAAATAAAAGTCAAAATAATAATCTTTAAAAATCCTTTGAAAGAAGGCAAATCAACAAGGACATCCCTAAATTCAATGATCAATTATTTATTGAGCACCAGAAGAAAACAGTGAAGACTGACAAATACATATAATATTGAAATTGGAAATAACTTGAATAGCTCTGAATCTAGTCAACATGGTTTTGTTATTAACTTAAGTATTTTTTGTACAACAAATTAGGACTGATGATCCATAAAACAGGCTCAATGTCTTTGCAATTGTTGGTGTGACCTCTGCAGATCTGCTTTAGCTTCTACTTAACAGCTCTTGGAAGTTACTGTGGTCCCTAGTGTCATCTCTATCAGTCTCATTTGGATCCTGATGTGTCTTAATTTAAGAAAAACCATAAGCACAAGGCAGGCTTTTTGGCCTTATAGAACATGGGAAAAAAGTGATTCTGATGGCCTCCTCTGTCTACTGACCCAGTAAGTGATGTCTTATCACAGTTGGAAATTATTCCTTCCTCCAGCTTTTCGTCTTGTAATGGATCATTTGGCGGTCAAAGATACGTTTACTTACTCTGCTGTCGAACAACCATGACAGGACCACTGCTATTCACATAGGATTCCAAGCTTTTTAATGTACTGTAATGTCTTTACAGACACAGATGTAACTAGCTGTATGCTAGGTCAACTCTGCATATCTGCCTGTGACACTCTCCTTAAGTAAAGATCCTTGATGCCAGTGAAGAAAGTTTTTTTTTGATTTTTGTTTTGTATCTAGGGCAACCTGTTGACAGGACGAGTGAAAAACTCCTCCCTGCTGACTAATCCATCTCAGCATCCCTCGCAACTCTCTGCTGAAGGGATGAACTCTCTTCAATATGACGGAAGGCTGACTTGTGAAAAATATATTACATTATTGTGAGTTTAGCTGCTGCTACAGAGCAGTTTGGTGGTTTATGCCACGGTAGCAGAGCGCATCAAATATTAAAGCGCTGCTGTCAGGCTTAATGTTCTGCAGTGATCTGGTTTAGCATGTCTAATATAGGAATGCTGTCTCAGATGACGAGGAAAACTATGCCCTCCCTACCCCCACCTCTCCCCTACCAGCAGATTTGTTAACATATACTGCTTTAAATGGTAATTTCAAAAGATAGCAAAACTCGACACTGCTACAAAATCATGGTCTCATTAAGCCAGCAAAAGAGGGAACCTGTACAGATTTTTGGTAAAAGGATTACTCTACAGTGGCAGTGGCACTTTATTTAATTACCCACACGTGAGGACTGCTAGACATGCCCATGTTCACAGCAGGTGAAGTTTTCTTCTTGTGGGCATAAAGGCAGTTTTTTCAATCAAGGCATACTCAACCTCTATCTTTTTGACTATTTTTTTAAGGAGGTTTTTCACACATCCAACTATCTCATAAAGTAGGTGCTTAGGACAACAAACTATTACTTAAAAAGAAAAAAATAATAGACTAGCAAATGTCTTCAGTGTTCAACATTAAGCAAGGCCTGTGGTCAAAGAAAGAAACGTTATCATAAACAAATATACGGGGTCTGTCCACTGACTACCTCCATTGCAAAACTGTGATTAGTGTCACGTCAAAATCGCATGCTTTCAGACCTGGCTGTTCAGACTGAGGTCGCATTGCATCTGAACTGTATCTCATTTAGGACCACATATAAATAACAAATAGCTTTTATAAATAAACATTTAAAAAAAAAACTATTTTTTTTTTTTTTTTATAATTATAGTCACACATTTTAAGCAACTAGATATTTTAAACAAATATCCGTAAATAAATGTATGTTAAGCTTTTTAACTTGGACATGTCTGACCTAGGAACATAACTATACCAGTCTCCACTGCATACAAATGTGAGAATCTAACCCTAGTTTTGTCTATAATCCATACGGTTGTCCAAGTTCAACAAGTCATGAGTAGCAGTTCTTTCAGCTACATTCACTTCTGGATTTGATGGAAATTATAGGAGTCACAGGGAAAAATGTGAAATAGATCTAGTTGTGGCTCAGCAGCTGGTGCAGACCTGAGTCATGGCCTTGGTCTTCTGAAAGCTGTCTCAGGGTAGGAAAGCATGATCCAACAGATGTCTCAGCAACAAATGCCTCCCTGGGATGTTTACCACTTTTGTCATTTATTCGCCACCTCCCAGTGCTGAAAATGGTCTTTGTCTGAACAACCTTTTTAGATCCTTGGTGAAATTTTTGACCATATTCAGCTATTCGTTTTCTGATTATGACGGTCTTTTACATATATTTTTATAAAAATAGAATGATATATTTAAGTCATATTTTTACCTTAAAGGTAAAAAGGACATAAGTCATAATGTCCTGTTCTGGCTTAAACTTTTCAACCCTTTCTTGTGAAAGGGTTATTTCATGTTTTGACCTGGACAGTTTTTTTAAACCTTTTAAATATTTGTAATATTACCCATGGCTCCTCGTCCTCACCGCCCCCGGGCTCCTCGTCCTCACCGCCGCTGGTGGCGGCCGCAGCAGAGCAGTGCCGGCTGTGGGCTGTGGGCTGCAGGCGGCGGTGGTGGCGGTGGCCAGCAGCCAGGGCATAACACCTGCCTGTCGGCAGCAGCTGCCTCGCCGCTATATTGTACTTATCAACTTTCTCCATAGAGCCTGTTAGCATAGCTTTCAAGCAATATGGCGGACGTTAAGTTTTGTTTCTGGGAGTGAGGTCCCACCCACTGATCTGTGATAGGTCTGTAGCTTCAGTGGTTGAAAATATGAGGAACTAGCGTTGTAGTTTCACCCCTGCTAACCACAACAACTGACAACGCCTTGTCAGACTTAAAAATACAAAGATATCCCATCTCGGGTAAAAATGAGGGCGGGATGCACGACCATTCAAAAATACTACCAAGTTTCTAATGATACAAAGCTTAATGCAAATGGGTGATGTATGCCTTTAAATACGTCATTCTGTGTTGTGCATTACATGTACCTTCTGTCATAAGAGAAGCATTTTGGCAAGTCATCCTCACAGGGTGTGGGAGGTTAGCATCAGCAACTTGATTACAGCCCTTCATTAGAAATCCGCCTCCAATCATCTGGTGAGGTTGCAGCTGTGACTATGAGTTGGCCCCTACGCCCCCAACCCCCAATGCTCTTTTCAACCCCCATGATGTCTGGCTACATCTGTCTCCAGCTCTTCTGTGAATTCTGCAAGCCTCTCTCTGCTATTCCATGACTAGGCCAAGTTGAAGTGCTGGGGAATTACAAGCAACCATCATCATCACCCAAAGAGACATCACAATTGCCGATGGCTGACTTGCCTTATCTTTGCCCACCACCACCACTTCTGGGTGTAGGGCTTAAATTAGCTCAGCAGAATGACGGAAAGAGCTCAGGCTGGGGTATATTTAGAACTACACGGTTAATTTTAATAGGGGCTTTAAAAAACTGAAAGTGTCATGTCATAGAACTACAATTTGCGTCCATTCCGCTGACTTTCTCCTTCATGAAAGCAGCTAGGAAAACTCCAGTATACGCTGGTAGCTTAGCAGAGTGGGCCATGTCGGCATGGCTTAGGATGCATGATTGTGATGGACATATTTGCTGATGTGTGTGGGGGTGAGGTAATACACTGCACTGCACTGATCTATTTTGGGAGCTTCCTTTGCCAGCTCAAAGCAGTTTTGTGTCTGGCAGTTCTACATCATAATTGCTACTCGGTGCATTTAGAACATGGTTCTAATTTTTTTCATTGGTTTAGTGTCATCACAGAGATTTCTTAGGTGTGTTGTTTGAGCACTTTCATGGTAGCTCAGCTGTGGTCAGGCAGTATTGGTATTAAAATGTAATGACTGTTGATGGACAAGCTGTCAGCATTACCAATATGTTAAGGGATTTTCATGTCGATGGATGAATTAGTTTTGACTACAACTAAACCTGATGTATATGCTTGATAACTCCTCTTTGATTGGGCTACCCTAGAGTGTGCCAACCCCCACCCCCCACCACACTACTACCACCACCACCCAGTCCCAGGAGAAACTAGGCCTCTGCCCAAGCTGCCTTAATGCTGTGACTGGATAGCCTCCATTGGGTCAAGTGGAGATTTGCCTCTGATGAATCGGGGAGAGATTGCGTTGTGCTCTTGTTGGCCAGCAGCAGTGATTCAGTCCAAATGTGACTTTAATTTTTTTATTTTTTAGTTAAGTCTGTGGCTCAGGCTGGCTGAATACATTTAGTAATACATTCAGGATTCCACCAGCAGTGTACAGTTCAAGACAACATCAAAGGTAACATTTTTTGCAGGCTATTAAATTTTTTTCTGAGTAATGGAATCCACAACCTTTTTCTGCTCCTGTAGTTGCTGCCATTGACCATATTGACTTAACAGCAATCTCCTCTTACCTAACATTCTGAATGAGAGGCTCAAATGCTAATATATTCTATGTTGACTAAACCTAGGGTATCAGACGAATGCATTTTATTTAAACTATTCCTAATTGACCAGTAACTAAAAAGACAATGTGCAATAAAAATCCAGAGGAAAATTGAGTCATATATAAAAACATTTTTAGTTTCTTTTGTACAATAGCTAATGTGTGTATTCAACTACTTCCAATCCTATTTACTGTTTATTGAAGTACAAGATAAAATGGCAAAAGCACTACTTTAGAGTTTAGATTCTTTCTTCACTCACACTGATAGATCACCGCTTAGAAACGCCGGGAGATGAGCAGAAATTTTGTAAACAGTTGTTTTTTTACGTGGCGAATGTGCACTGGCTTGGTCGGTTTGGGTTGGAATTGTTGGGTCCGATTTATGCTCTATAACTAGGGAAGAGTAAGCTAGGGCTGTCAAATAATACATTTTTAAAATCACGATAATCGCTGAATTTCACTTGACAGGATGTGAATGGTGTGTCATATTGCATGAGGGAACATAAGGAGAAAAAGGGGCCAAAATAGCCAAAGCAAGTACTTCTTCCACCCTTTTCTTGCTTAATAGTCTATGCTCGGAGAGCTTTGTACGCCTTTGTGAACCCAGAGAGCCTGGGGTTAAACTGAACAATTGTCCAATTAAACTGTGACTTGGAGGAAACTCTGTCAGTCAACAACACAACCTACTACCTCTCTTACTCATTCTTGGTCTTACAAACATAAATGAACCAGATGTGCAGCGTTGCAAAGTCCACGAACCCTAGGATAATTGCAGGGATAATATTGTCCCAAAGGGCCAATAAGGAAATGGTTTAATCATCAGACCATGAGGGTATCAAAGACGCCAATGCATGCACACCCTTTTCAAGCTTTTATAGAGTTGCATTTTGACCTGTGTGCAGCTATTGTTTCCTGGTGTGATACATGGGCCATGGCAGAGAGGAAATCCTGTTGCGCAATCTTAACAAATTCACAGTGAAGCAGCAGGAAGCAGGCCAATATTTCAATCCGATTAGATGCCATGGTTCAGGAAACTCCTTCATGAATAATCGCAGGCTGGATTTTATGAAAACTTTGTGATTACTGTAACACACAAGATAATTAAAGAGTCATTCACTTAAGAGGTTTGAAACGGCAGATTGTATTAAAGTGTGGAGGGTAAAGGCAAGGGTTCGGTCATCCACATCCTTGGAGGGGTTCAAAAATGACTGAGCCCTCCCATCCCTACTCCTCCCCCACCCGAACAAAATGGTGACAATGGGGCCAAGTTTTATTAAAATACCATCAAGATAGTGAACATTAATTTCACCATGAAGTATGTTTGCAAACACCTTTAGTATTTATCAATAATGTATGCTTTTTACATCAGGAGTAAATTTTATTTTATTTTTACTTTCAATTCATATTATAAAGTCACACAACAGGGCAGCTTAAATCTTTTAAATCTTCTCTTTAGATGCATATGCTGTCATCTTCTGATAATTTAGTTTCAGGCATTGGTAAATGTAAAAATCTCTTCCTCATCCTCATCCTCAGGTCTGTTTCTCCAGTTTATCGTTACCATGGTCAATGCGGTCAATTGTGTTTGGATTAGATTTTTTTTTTTTTTAAGATTTATTTTTGGGCTTTATTGAAGCAATAGGACAGTGGATAGAGTCGGAAATCATGGAGAGAGAGAGAGAGGGGAATGACATGCGGGAAAGGAGCCACAGGCCGGACCCGAACAGTCCTGACACACCTTGAGGGGGGCTAAGACACACGCCTAGTTTTTTATTGATTTCTCCTCAGCTTTTAATTGCATACAACCACACATCTTAGCAGATAGGCTCAAGTCCATCCACAACATTGACAGTGGTCTTGCTGGCTGATGGAATTTTTAACAAGAAGGTCACAGCGTGTGAGAGCAAATGGCATCGTATCAGATGTTCTTTATTCCTCTACTGGATCACCCCAGGGATGTGTCCTTTCTCCCCTTTTATTTGTATTATATACAAATGAGTGTCAAAGCAGACATGAGAACCGGCACATCATCAAGTTTGCAGATGAGTCGGTGATAGTTTCCCTCCTGAGCACTGATGAACCAGATCACGGTCCAGTCGTGAGTGAATTCACAGACTGGTGCAGGTCATCCTTCCTGGACATTAATGTCCTAAAGACTAAAGAAATGACAGTGGATTTCAGGAAAAATCCCTCTGTCATTTCCCCTGTTTTTATTAACAACCAGGCTGTTGAGGTGGTGCACCAATACAAGTACCTGGGGACCATCATCGATAACAAACTCACCTTCAAACTGCTTCAAACTGAAGCTGTCTGCAAAAAAGCTCATCAGCGTGTGCACTTTCTGAGGAAGCTTAGGAATTTTAATGTTGACAGCACTTTTATGAAGATGTTTTATTCCTGTTTCATTGAATCAGTTTTAACATTATGCATGGTGACCTGGTACGGATCACTCAGCATCAAAAACCACAACAAAATGCAGAGCATTGTTAAACTGTGTGTCAGAATCACAGGATCGTCCCTTTCTGACCTTTCTTATTTATATAAAACAAAGTGTCTTAAGAAAGCACAGTCAATCTTGGCATATCAAAGTCAATCTTAATCATTAATCAATCTTGGCATATCAAAGTCCAAGGATCTTATGTTGCTGCCGTCAGGCCGCAGATTCAGCCTGCCAGCATGCAGGACAAAGAGGATGAGAAACTCATTTGTTCCTGCTGCCATCACCTTTTTAAACCACTAACTGTGTTGCCTCTGCTTCTTATCTATTATATTTATTTATTGTCCTTTCTATGTTGTTTGCTCATTGCGGGCTGTATGTGTGTGTTTTACTGCTGACTGCAAAACAAATTGCCCTCTCGCAGGGATAATAAAGACAACCTTGAACCTTGAACCTTGAACCTGGAACCCGGGCCGCCTGCTTGGAAGACCATAGCCTCCCCACATGGGTCGCGCGCACCAACCACCGCACAACCAGCGCCCCTTGGATTAGAATTAAATGTTGAGTTATGATGAAACTTTTACCGTCTGTTGAGGACTGAAGGAAAATGCACCTGAGTATTTAACAATTTCACACTCAAACTTTGAAGTAGTAGACTCCACGTCTAGATGGCCCAAATGTAAATAATGTATACAGTCTGTTAATATTACAAGAAAATTAATATTATTTTTATACTCAGGTGTTAAATCTGTCTGGGGATGCCTGAGGCTTACGGTCAGAGCTGTTTATTTATTCATGGTGGAATTAAGTGTGTTTTTTTTTATCTTGCGTACTGCTTTTTGTGGCTCACTCAAGGGGGAGCTTGGTTGTAATCTGCAACATTTGTGACTTATTCATTAGGACTTGACAAGAAACTCATAAGAAAGGTGGACAGAACTGAGCTTTGTCAGAATGAGATCCTGCAGTGCAGCTCAGCGCTGGTGGTATGATAACATTTTGGGAAGTTTACGCACAAGTAAGACAAAAGAGTTGTTGTGTTTTTGAGGGACACTCAAGTGTGTGGGGGAGTTTATCAAAGCTATAAGGTAACTCTACAGAGCTATTAATTAGCATCCTCTCCATAACTTTAAGAACGAAAAGGGGGAAACTCAACTGTTGTAAATACTGTTAAATATATAATTATTTGCTCTGTGAATTTCAGTTTCCCCTTGCAATCAGTTTGACATCAAGTGCTTTTGTATTGAAGCAACATAGAGGAAAATAGAAACGGGGCGTTGGGGTAAAAACGGCACACCGTGTCGCACTGCTTCGCCCTGCATAGCTCACAGGCAGTTAGGAAACCCCAATAGGATACAATACAATCAGGCTGATTTTGACGCTGACGCTCGCTCGCATCGCGTGCTGTTAGGACAGGCTGTTAGTCAACAGAATAACCTGATAAGGGCCATCTTAATAGAAAGTTGGACCAAAACTTGTAATGCTCCCATACATACACCTATTCAAAGAGCTTTTGTCTGCCTCTCATGCTTTCTCTGTCTCTCACTTTGGTTTATTGAGCTCTATGTTATAAATTAAGTTTCTGTTATTTATTTATGTCCCTTCCTTTTTGATCAACACATATTTGCAGTATAAATATCCAACTGATTTAACTATTGATTGATTGGAATAACATACACAGGACAATAGGATGCTGATATGTGGTGAGATCAGACTTACCATTGGTTGTTGGGGCAAGTGTTTTCCACAAGTACTGTGTTTGGACAGCAACCAAAGTACATTAACTCATGGCTAAGAGTCAGATGAGCAGGTTTAAGCAGTTTGTCAGTAACAATGAACTCAGTTTAAGTGCTACGTAGCATTAAAAAGGCTAAAGAGGTATAACCCACGACATTCCCATTCTGTGGGAAACATTGAAGGATGTAGTAGTGACTGCTCTTCTATTGTTTGCCCAAATGGGACATGGTGTGAGAGGTTGCAGAAGTTTTTAGATCCCTGCAGGAAAATTAAGGAAAACAAAATAAAGAAATATGAGAATTGACACCAGGGTTATCGATCTGTTGGACTGATACTTTCCCTTAAAGATAAAACCTTGCTACCTTCTACAACATCTATTTTTCAGCATGTCTCTTGTAGTGAGAAACTGAATTGCTAAACCAGTGAAATAAATGATCTTAGACAGAACTTGGTAATAAAGGATTATGTATGGCTTGGTTGTACACAGTTGGGGATGAGAAATTGTAAAATATGCCACCTTGAAATACAGAACAAGCAATTCAAAGACTTTGTGCGGGCTCTAGAAAGTTTGAGAAATCTTTTTATGACTTGTATAATATTGTTTTAACTAACTGATTACTAAAAATAAATCAATCTTTGGATACGTAAAAAACCCTGTACAATCCCACTTTCAGTCTTCTGAAGTGCCCTCTTTGGTTTCCTTGTTCTTTCACACCTCTTCCAACTTCTTGTCCAGGGGAAGCCTTACCACTAACCTTGGCAGAGGTCGCTGAGGCAATCAGAAAGCTCCTCAGTGGCAAGGCGCCAGGTGTGGATGAGATTCGCCCTGAGATGCTAAAGGCTCTGGACATTGTTGGGCTGTCTTGGCTGACACGCCTTTTCAATGTCGCATGGAAATCTGGGACAGTGCCTGTGGAGTGGCAGACCGGTGTGGTGGTTCCCATTTTCAAAAAGGGGGGCCGGAGGGTGTGCTCCAATTATCGGGGTATCACACTTCTCAGCCTTCCGGGGAAAGCTTACTCTAGGGTGCTGGAAAGGAGGCTCCGGCCGGTGCGTGTTGGCCTGCGCCAGGGTTGCCCCTTGTCACTGGTCCTGTTTGTGATCTTCCTGGACAAGATCTCAAGGAGCAGCCGGGGGGAGGAGGGTTTCCAGTTTGGGGACCTCAAAATCTCGTCTCTGCTTTTTGCAAATGATGTGGTTTTGTTGGCTTCCTCAAGCCAACATCCTTGGCATTGGGGTGGTTTGCAGCCGAGTGCGAAGCGGCTGGGATGAGGGTTAGCACCTCCAAGTCCGAGGCCATGGTTCTCTGCCAGAAAAAGGTGGATTGCTCTCTCCGGGTGGGGAGTGAGTCCTTGCCCCAAGTGGAGGAGTTCAAGTATCTCGGGGTCTTGTTCACGAGTGAGGGTAGGATGGAGCGTGAGATTGACAGACGGATTGGCTCGGCGTCAGCAGTAATGCAGGCGTTGTGCCGGACCGTTGTGGCGAAAAGGGAGCTGAGCCTGAAGGCAAAGCTCTCAATTTACCTGTCGATCTACGTTCCAACCCTCACCTATGATCATGAGCTATGGGTAGTGACCGAAAGAATGAGGTCGCGGATACAAGCGGCCGAAATGAGCTTCCTCTGGAGGGTGGCTGGGCTCAGCATTAGAGATAGGGTGAGGAGCTCTGACATTCGTTGGGAGCTCGGAGTAGAGCCACTGCTCCTCCGCATCGAAAGGAGCCAGTTGAGGTGGTTTGGGCATCTGTTAAGGATGCCTCCTGGACGCCTCACTTTAGAGGTTTTCCAGGCACGACCAACTGGGAGGAGACCCCGGAGCAGACCCAGAATGCGCTGGAGGGATTATATATCCAGTCTAGCCTGGGAACGCCTCGGAATCCCCCAGGAGGAGCTGGAAAACGTTGCTGGGGAGAGGGAAGTCTGGGTTGACTTACTGCGCCTGCTACCACCGCGACCCGACCTTGAATAAGCGGAAGAAAATGGATGGATAACTGATTACTTGAAGGCATTGTCTGTAGTCTTTTTGTTAGTTTTACACACAAAAACTCATCAATCAATATTTCAGTGCCAGGGTTTTAAAAGACTCAGCGCTTTAACTACAGTTGGCATATTGATTGTTTTTATGTAAATGGCCCTACTACTCACAGTTGTATACCCTCTCTAAGCATGAAATTTGCAAACAAAATATTTACTCAAGTGCCTTGTATTAACTATGATGTTGGTGTTACCTTAAAGTCATCTGTGTGGGTAAAATCCAACCTCCACAAGGCAGATCTTTTTTTTCACTCCCTCTGAATGTGTGAGTATTTAAGAGAGGCTTGGATGAATCAGTAGATCTAAAAGAGGAAGGGGGAGGAAGTTCTCAGCCTGAATTAATTCCCAAACTAATTGCGGGCAGACTTAACAGGGGATAAAACACTGAAATCCTAAGTCCTAAAGCCCATGGGCTCTCTCCCACTCTGTGTAAACCCATGCGATGATGTACATAATTTATACTGTCAGTGT
This sequence comes from Labrus mixtus, assembly GCF_963584025.1. Classification (NCBI taxonomy): domain Eukaryota; kingdom Metazoa; phylum Chordata; class Actinopteri; order Labriformes; family Labridae; genus Labrus; species Labrus mixtus. The sequence continues at coordinate 18,687,394 of NC_083616.1, forward strand.
ATATTTAAAAAAGAAGACGAAGAAGAGGCAAAACACAGGGGAAATGACTCAGTGGCCTAGATGCATGTTTCCATTTTTGGGGTTTCCTCTGCTTGATTTCATCCCTGTCTTTCGCTTTCAATTTTTGCTGATCATTTTTAAAACAGAAGAGGGGGGGGGGGGGGGGGGGGGGGGGGGGGGGGGGGGGAGAGAGAGAGAGAGAGAGGTTGTAGGTTAGTATGCCTTGGCTTCTCCAGATGAAACATATTCTTTGAGGTGTAATGGAGGGTTTAATGTATTGCTGAAAAACTGACATTGAAATATTTGTTGTCTTTCTGCAATATATATTGCAATAACACATTTTAATATACGTTGCAATTTTATGTACTGCCAGGGTCCGAAATGAACTTTATGACTCACCAACTGAGGTTACGGGTGAAATTCATCAGCCAATTCCCCTGTAACAGATCTTGTATTCGTCCCCAACTGTTACAGTACAGGTATCACAATTTGTTGCATGCAGTCACAAGACGAATATCTCTAAGTGGAGATAAGAGGCAATCACACATAGCAGTATTCAATCACACCCCAATCCAGGGTAGGCGGTAATCAGCTCTTAACTGTTTGCCAACCCATATTAGACAACAAATAAAGAGAAGAAATAGCAGCAACAAAACATATGAAGAAGAATAACACAATAGAAACATCACACAATAGAGCTACAAGAGACCCATCTGCCTTTTTGAAACAGTTGTGTGTAGGCAGTTCAGAGTGAGGTCGAACCATATCGGTCTATGGGTCGCACACATCGGAACGTTTTAATTAATATGACGGCATCAACTGGAGGAGCCAATCACTGGAGCTAGGCAAAAGAAAATGCATGTATAGTAATTTATTTTTGTTTTATAACAAGCCTCTGTATGGGAAAACAGAGAGGGTCCAAGACTTTAAAGCTTCTACTTTTTTTGAGGCTGTGAACATTTATGCAGTAGTAGAGGACCCGATCTCAAGTGTGAAAAGTGTATGCCTCATTACAATGTCCCAGTCACATAAGCCAGTCTATGGTCCCTTACCGGCATACACCAGTGGTGTACTTTAAAACTTCATACATTTTGTGAATTAATATTGTGAATTTGATTAATCTTGTTATTGTGTTTTTTTCTGTCTTATTATCTTTGTATGGACCCCGGGAAGAATAGTTGTTACTGGGGTAAAAATTAGGAATGGGGATCCAATGTAAATTTAAAAATATCACAAAGATGATACAGTGCACCAAAAGAATGGTATTTTAAGAAGTTGTAGTCTCTTGCAGCTGATCTCAGAGTAAAAGGGTGCCCGACTTCCTCAGCTAGGCAGCTAGTAATCAAATCATACATTATTAGCTTAATTTGTTGGAGAAGTGAATACACAAATTGGTGCTTTTTTATTGGATTGGACAAAGGGTAAAATAACGCAAACTGTGTTAGACAATATATCCTGCTCTGACTTGAAGAATTATTATTTGAGAGTATAAAGTACTTATTCAAAATTGCAGGGTATCTCAAACACACGAAATGTATAAAACCTATATGCCTATGACTAGTATACTCATTTAATTATTTTCCTTTATGATTAAAGAATAGATTATTTAATGTCAGGAAGAGTTCAGTTAATAAATTAATTAATTGACAGGAATCAAAAGTAGATCATTGCAGGCAATCTTTAACGTTTTATCATAGTGTAAAAAAAAACTCCGGAAGTGGCAGCTGCATGTCCTACTCACTGTCATAATTTGTCTTTTGCACTGCTTTCACTACAAGCATAGTATGCAATAGGCCTCTACTAATCTTTCTGCTGCGCCTGATTGGAAAATCCTGTTGGGCTTTAGATAGCACTTCACTCCATGCTCAGTCCTCCCTTTGTAGATGTACAAATACACACATAAACTTGGAGTTGAAACTAGATCAGCTTGTGTGTACTTCCACAAGAAGAAGTCCCTCTGTGTGTGTTCATGCACAGTGCTGATGAAATGACTGCAACGCTTCATGTCATGATTACATGCGTTCTTGGTGTTATGTGTGTGGCTGTGTACATGTGCAAGGCATTCGTGTGTTTGCACATTCTCTCTCTTACACTCAAACTCTCTGGTACTCTCATGCATTTTGCATGGCCTTGTGGGAAAGCAGAATGTGGCTACACCGGCAGGATGACTCACTAGCTGGTGTAGGCATTTGACCATAGGCACTTGACTTGTTACTGTCATGTTCGGATGCGTTTGGACCCTCCTTGCATGAGTGTCTTCTATGGCACATTTGCAGAGTTCTTGAGTGTTTGATGGGCTAGTATAGTTCTCAGGGAGCTTAAACCTTAGCCATGACACAGTGGAAGAAGAGGTGGTTGATATGCCCTCAAATTCATATCATGGTATCAAAAAACCTGTTTTATGGGTTACCTTTCTCATTTATGTTTGTGAGTGCAGAGAAATATATTCTAAAAGTCAATGTGCGTTCAGATCTCAGCGTCTTCTTACTGAATGTGTGTGGTTTTAAGTTTTGTTTCTCGACAGCAGAGATGTGTTAAGCTGCTGCTGAAAACAACAAACCAAAGATATTTGGCAGAAATAAAATGTATTTTTCATTTAAGCTTAAACAGAGTTAGAATTACCAGATATTTTCAACAACACTGTTGGCAGTTGCCCTCTGATCAGTGTGAGACACTAGCTCTGCTAGAGAGAAACATGCAGAAGACAACAGGATCCCGTTTCAAAAAGAATTAACAAACTTTCAGTCTAACCCTGAGCTCTGAGTTGAATTACCCTCAGTTGGGAAACTCGGAGTTTCTGGTTCCAGAACAGCTGATTTACGTTTGTTAAAACAACTCTGAGCATGTTCACTCTGTGTTCAGTGCATGAACCACTACTATAAAATGCCAACATTAATGGAGCCCAAATACTATGATTCACCATGGCAACAGGTGACAAAAAAGAGGTCCTTATACTTAAAACCTCTCGAAATATACATCTTCATGCAGATATTGTAAAGAGAAGTGGTGAGGGACAAAACTGCTGCTCGCGTCAGCACGTAATGTAGTCTTTAATCAGAGTTATAATATTGCAGGTTAAAACTGGTTGAATGGTATTGAACCAAAAATTATTTCATTAAGATGCAACCCAGCAGGAGAAAAGCGACTTTAAAGCAGCGCAAAATGAAATAGAAGAACAAACTAGGCTAATGGTGGCAGCCTACCTTATTTTAATCATATTTGACATATTATGACATAACATATTAACTGTGACGGTACTAATACAGGTTTACCAGACACCCCATTAGCCAGAGCAAGTCATATAGTAAATATTGGCTGTAGTGTGGTCTTGATGTCATACAGCCCCTGACTGATCCTCTCGCTGCTATTATATGTTGTCTGCCACCATATATGCTTGTGTGTGTTACGTGAATATTTATTTACATATGCATTAGGGGTGCAGAAATGCAAAATCTTCTCTAATCGATTACTCTTCCCGTTGTTAAAGCGAGTACTCGAGCAATCGTTTTGTAGTCCTTTTTTTTTCTGTGATTCTTTTCCCCCACGGGAGGCCCTGCCCCCAACTATGACGTGATGCCGACTGTAACTATTGATTTATTTGAATCTTCAGGATTTTAATAATTGTTAGTAATAGGCCTCTGTATTAACGTTCAAATTAGGAAATTTCTTACTTCAACAGACAGCAAACCTCAAATAAAAATTCACACAGACATATCTTATGACCGTTTTAACACTTTATTATAATTAAGAGCAGTGAGTGTGGCGAGCGGACGCACAGACATCAGTGCGCACTCATCGCACGTTGAAGCTGTTTTGACAGCAACATTCTGTTAACAAAGACTACAGTCTACAGTGTAGAGCACACTTTACTCTGGTAAATTAAGTTACAATAGAACATGTGAACGATTTAAGTGTCTGTCTGTTTCATCTTTCTCCTCTGTGCATAATGACACACTTGCTCAATCTCGCTCCTCCGTCTGCTATGAGCTATTTCTCCCTATAAGGTTGTTCCGTTTTGTAGTTATTAAAAGAATAATCATCTAACATTCCAAAATATAGGAAAACATCTAGTTATGCTGCTCTTTCCTGGATGATCAAACGTCTTTGGTTTGGTGGGGTAAAGCGGTAATCGCAAAGTGAAAGTTCTTCTTTTTCTGTGGACTAAATAGACAATTTGAACTGAACTTTCGTAGATCATATTGCATATGTTTGGGATTTTTTGTTTTTGTTCATTGTGAATTCATAAAGGGGTAAATTAAAGGGATATTTTGTTAGGGTAGCAACGTATGGATCAACAACGGACGTGTTTCAGCACAGAGCCTTTATCAGCGCTTTGTTTGTCATCTATTTTCTTTTTGCACTTGTGCACCTGAAGTTTTATTTCTGTTTGAGTGTGCTCCTTTTTTTCTGTTTTGAATTAGGCCTATCCTAGAACCCACAATGCAACAAGAAATATTTACAAAAATGTGGACTACAAAACGATTATCGATTACATTTTTTTTGTAACTGATTATTATTTAATGGGTTCCCGAGTACTCGTTTGCACCCCTAATATGCATAACTCATAAGTTTTTCATTCATTACATACACTTGATTATTGCTTTTTTTTCTCCCTACCTTTGTTTGGCTCTCTGTGCTATGGTGTGTTTGGGTGTACTACTGAAGAGTATCCTGCAACCACAATGAAAATCAATACAGTTGGGAATTGATAGTGTCATAAACAGGCCCTGGGTTATTGCCTAGTCGATATAGCCCATCTTGTCACCACAGTCCCCAGCTGAGCCTGGCTTGATGTGTCCAATGGCAGTGAGTGTTACACATATATTGATGAAAGCACCAGTACTTATCGAATGTCCTGTCTGGTTTTTCACACCAGTTTAGCACAAACAACAAACCCCTTCTGTTAGCCAGGGTCAACAGAAATGACCTCAGTGGCTGCACCTAGTTGACATTTACTCTTAATTGTTGTGTTGCCTCCTCTTTCCTTATTGTTTAATACACAACAGAGATATCATTTTTATTTTTTCCCAGGGGAAGCTGCTTATTCAGATGCACTTTTGTTTTCAACCACAACATAACCTTGAACAAGGTTTTTCTTGGCTCAAAATTAGGCGGAGATAGTGCCTTTCCTACCCTTTACATGTGCATATACTGTGCATACTGGCTCAACAGATTTACTAACGATATTAGAGATGATAATAATTGTGTAATCGAAGAAAGGACAAACCTAACGTTAAAACCTCAGTTTTTTTCCCTGTTTTCTGATGTTTATCTGTTAGGCGTCGTGACCTAGTCCCCGGCTCACTGACAGGAGGAGGGGGCAACCTTTTTTGTATGTTTTTGTTTGTTTGTTAGTTGTAAATAAAGGGAGGAAACTAAAATATAAAGGACGTAAAAAGTTGTTTGTGCGCGGCTGGGGGTTCCCCACTGGAAATTTTGAGCATCAAACAATGGAAATCTTGTATCGTGGTGTATTTCTGTGCATCTATTTGGCAAATTTTTTTAATTTATTTTCCTTTTTTATTTTTGTAAAAGGTCAATTATTTGATGTAAATAACCAACTTCCTACATGTGAAATTTCACATTCAGGCAGATTTTAAGTGTTATCATTCACATGGAGTCTGATGATAAACATAAAAGGTGTAAAGTAGTTTTCTTTGTCTAAGCTGTATTCTTCCCTTACATAATTAAAAATTATCAATAATTGAAAGCCTCTAAAACTATTTATGTTTATGTGAACAGAAATCAAAGCATTCATAACTTTCATCTCTTTCTTGCAAACTAATGACTTTTAAACATTGCTACTGGAAACATAGAAAACAACTTGCATCTTGTTAACAAATATTTTAAATAATGTCATGTCGAAAAATGTAACTAGATCACTTCTGATTAAGAGCAAGATAGGGACTTGGGACAGGACACCTCTAATGGATCAGCAAGCTATGTATCCTGTTTGCTCATAGTGTTGTGTAGATGTTTATCTGACTCCTGACTGCTTGTGCATCTGATCTTCCTCTCAGTGATCTTGTCCTGTCACTTTGCTCTATGCACCACTATTTAAGTTCTTACTAAGAAACAGTAGCATATTTACCTTTTCAGGTTTCAAGGCAGGATCTGAGGCATGTAACAATGTTTCCTCTTGAAATGAAAACCCGCTCTGATCGGGAGTTAGTGGTTGATATGCAAAGTTATTTTTTGCCACTTTAGTTAGAGTGGGGAAGTGTAAATGATGCTTTCTCCACCATTCCAGTGGATTTTCCTCACTATACAGCACGGGAGCCACCAAGTAACTGCTCAGCTCAGCTTCTAGTGTTTGCTCAAGTGACACAGTGGGTGCAGTTGAATGGGTTGCCTTACTTCTTTGAAAAAAACTTCCTAATGACTTCCTTGACTTCTTTGCTTATGATAAAGACATAGCGGGCTCTGTGCTGTGGTACTTCCCCTGCGGACTGCACCTGCTGACTTTTCACCTGCTCCTGAATGGTGGTGACATGATACACAATAATGTTTGCCAGATGGTGGTTTGGACTGTTTTGGTCAGCTCCACGTCATCTTCCTCCTCAGCCAGCACTTGTTTATGGAGGATGTGTAGGACAGGCTTCACGAATGAAATGGTCACATATTCTTCTCCTGACAGGGAATCTGTGAACTCCATCCATGGGGAGATAGCTTCCCTCCATGGGGATCTACCATGGAGGGTGATCCAAACTGACCAGGGATCAAGTCTGATCTGTTTCACCACTAAATATGACAAACACAGAAAGAATATAACAGCCAGTCATCACCTAGATACCTCCATTTAGATTATGTAAAATCTAATCATTGTGTCTGTTTGCCAGGTTCAGTTTATGTCCAAAACATTGCTCACATGTCCATCCATTGAGCTCTGCAGCTTTAACAACATTAGCGCTCTAGTCTGTTGTAATGGCCACAAGGTGCTCTTCTGTGAGGTCCCACACAGAAAGCATACTTCTAAAGCTTCGTGCAATCATCTCTGACATTTGATCAACAGGAAAATATGCAGTCTCAAGGCATATTTTATGCTGCTTCCCTTCATCGTCAAAGAAGTGCAAAGTAAGGCTCAAGAATGGATCGATCGACCTAGTTGACAAGAGATCAGATGTGGTATAGTTTATTAGGCCTAGTAATACGACAAGTTCACAGCAAAAGTTGAGATAAGTATAAATAAAAATAATGATAACATATATATATATATATATGAGACCTGTCTTATTGTTTGTTTTTACATTATTATTGCTATTGGATAAAGCAAGCGATTTAATGGGAAAAACAATCTGATCACACATTTGATTACTTGATTAATCGCCAGAATAATCAACAGAAATTAATTTACTAACATACTTAATTACTGCAGCACTGCCTCCCATCTTTTTTTTTTTTTTTAGATTTATTTTTGGGCTTTTTGTGCCTTTAATGGAGAGTTAGGACAGTGGATAGAGTCGGAAATCAGGGAGAGAGAGTGGGGAATGACATGCGGGAAAGAAACCACAGGTGGGATGTGAACCCGGGCCGCCCGCTTGAGACGACAGCCTCCATACATGGGGCGCACGCACCAACCACTGCACCACCAGCGCCCCACTGCCTCCCATCTTTATCCAGGCCCAACACTTGTATTTAGATTTTCCTCTCAAATTATACTTTAGCCAAGATCATTTTATTTGCTTGTCCTATTTTGGATTCTGCTGCTGTGGTGTAATCATACAAGAGCAGTCTCAGTGGTGTATCAGACTTAAAGTAAAATAATATCGTGTTGTTTTTATTTGTGAATTGATTTTATCTTTCCCTGAAGTTTTTTTTGTAGTATTAAAAGTTAATGCCCATAGTTTTATTTTTGTACCTTGTTTTCAAATCTAATACATCAAATGTTGCCAAAACCAAAGCAGTAAAGTAAATGTGTGGTTCAATTTCACAATGATGCTCAAACGTAATGCCATTTAATCGATAACAGGTACTGCATACTTAATCCTTTGTAACGCAGTTTCAGATTAGTATTTTAGCTGTTCATTTTTGTATTGAAGGCTTAACTGTTGCAGACAGATTTAGACAGATTCTCTGTTGAACCCAGTGACTCCTAGGTCAGTGTCATGGATTAAATTTAGCTGGTGTGCGGTCCAGTGCTTTACAGATTACAACCTGATTGACAAGTCTCCAGTCACCCAATCGTGTCATCAACCCCTGATACGAGCTCATTAGCCAGCAGGACCACAACCTGAGCAAGCCACAGTAAATGAGAAGATGGAAGGAAATGTTTTGAAGAAATTGGGATTGTGTATACTTCACATAGGTGTTTCAAATTCTTGATGAAATTAGACATTGGTCTACAATATTTAGAATGATTTGAGATTGTTTGAGGTGTAATAAGTGACACTGGATATTGATGGATTCCTTTTGGTAATTGAATAATCAAGAACCCCTGAATGTTTTTTTCAGACAGGACTGAAAAGCGTCATCTTTGAACATGTGAAAAAAAGTTAAGAGTAGCAGCACCTACTGTTTAAAGCATAATCAAATTTCCTATCCATGAGACTGTGTTCACACGTGTTGCTAAAGTTTTGTTTGAATCAAATCAAATAAATCTCTTTCTTTCTTAGCAGAAATAATTTAAAAAAAGGTGGACTTTTGGTAAACATAACTTGCTTCATTATTTGTTACTTGTGTCATTCCTTGCTAAGCACCCCCTTCACCATCTTCCTCTTTTTTACACAGAAACAGCTTTGGACACTGCCTACAAATGATATCCAGTAGCTGTCTCTTTACTAACTATCCTCTGTTTTATTGTGCGGATAGTAAAGGTGCATTCACACCTAAGCCATTTGGTCCGTTTGAAACTAACTCTGGAAACTTTGGGGTGGTGTGAATGCTCAAAAGAACCCTGGTGCGGACCATAGAACCGAACACTGGTTTACGAGTTGGGAAGTCATTCATCTGACTTCAGTGTGTTCACTTCAAAAAGTCTGAATATTGTAACAACAGACAGCGTGGATGCTACAGAGAAGATGTGTGTAATGTCTCTGTTACAAGTTATATTTGAGCAAAACGTTGATGTGAATTATTCTATTAAAAAGTATCTTAACATTAACAAAACATATTTGTCCCCCATATTGATGATGAAACTGTTGGCAAGTTGAGCATCTAATTCTTTCTCCAATTTCCAACTTGTTGTCCGAATTGAGCAGGCGTTTCTGATGATACATGTTATCCTTAGGTGCGTAGCTGACATGATTAACAGTTGGGTGCGAGGTTCGTCAAGAGGCTTAAAACACGCCTCAGCTTGAGCTCTGAGCCTGTCGTTAGGTTGACTGAATGTTAGGCTGAGACAGGATTTACAGCATGGTGGCCTCCGCAGCCCCCTGCCGGCCCGTAACAGATGTCTGACGTGACTCAGGCTTCATCCATATTTCCAGTCTATAGCCCTATTCACACGGGACTAGTATTACCTGAGGACCTCATGTTTAGAAATTACCCCACCACGTCTGTGTTTTGTGCGGCGCATTCACACGGGATAAGTGAAGTCTGTGTTTTAACTCAAATTTACTGACATTATCCCCGGATATGATGTAAAGTGTTAACCTTTCCTGCTTCAGCGCACAGCAGAGACTGATTGGTCTGCTTCAGGGCCGAAGTTGTAGCCCTGAACTTCAGGACTAACCCCCGTCACTTTAAGTGGGGTGCAGCAAGTTGTAAACAGACACGGAGAGTCCGGCTTGTTACTTGAGGTGTCGGGCTGTTTATTACGCACACAGAGATCAGGCTGTATACACTTAAGATGCTGACTAGTTTCTCTGCGCTGATTCTACTCCGGTCCCCGACATCAGTAACGTGCCTCTCGCACACACCTGCCGAACACACACTCCCCTCATTCTCTCTCTCTCCTCACTCGCACTGAGCCATTCACAGACAGACATACGCTACTCATATAACACAAGGCTCTGCGTAATCTATGCGTAAAGATAGAAAAATGTTCCATGTATGTAATCCAGCTAATCATCTTTCGAGATTTCGCTCTTCTGTTGGATTTGATCTTGCTCTTTCTGCAAATGGGTCTCCATGCTGTGTAGCTAGATGAGCCTCCTGAATTTGCGCCCAAAATGCTGTCAAAACTTTCATTTATAATTGCCAATGCAGCCTCCATAATTCTCTACCGGGAAAAGGGCAGAAAAAAGGCGCGGAGAACAAAAAGAAACCTTTAAAAAAAAAAACTACACCAAATCACAGAGATGCCGATTCGCACAGGACTAATATTATCACATAACCTCTGTGTTTGGTGAAATATAGTAGGTAATTTGCGGTGGAATTTTTACTTTACAAATTACGGACATGGCAGATTCGCACGGGATTAAGACACACACACTCTCACATACGACCTCCGCATTTATTACAAATTACTACTAGTCCCGTGCGAATAGGGCTAAAGATGTGAAAGCAACCTAAGTGTTTGCCTGATATATAACATTAACAGTGTGGCTTTTTATAATTGAAATGGACCTGACTCAATCAAGAAACAGCTGATTCATTTCATTTTGTTCAATCAATCAGTCAACTCCATGGGTTGGGCAGACACAATGGCGACCCAGGCAACGGAAAGGACGAAGTTTCATAATGTTAAATGTTCACTAAGCTTTAAATCATTCTGACCTTTTTCTAGTTAAGTTATATTATTGAAACAATCCATTGTTCCCCTTTTCTCTATCTCTTTCTTTTTTTGCCTCTGACCTCTTTGTCTTCACGTAATGGAGAGATACAAACACAAAAGAACACAGACGCACAAATCCTCCTTGTGCCACAGACTCTGCCTACGTACACCCATGGAGTCTCATTCCACATACGCACACTCTGCATACACTTACTGACCCACAGCCAGAAGCCAAGATATGTAGGATATAATTTGTCCAAGTTAGCAGAGGAAGATCTGGGTTAGGGTACAGCTGTTTTTTTCTATTACACACAGATTTGTGCCTGAATGACTCCTGCTGCTGCTGGTCTGCTATATGCTCCTCATGCAATTTCTTCTCTGTAGACAAGGTGCTATTGGGATGAGTCAAGTGTTAATTTTTTACTCCAAATTCTCCTGGGGACAATGAGTAAGGCATTGCTGCCAAGGTACAAGCAATTTATATTAATTGAATGGTTTTGTGGACATCATTTCCATTAAATCCAACACATAGACGTTGGTGTTTGTTCAGTGAGTCAGCTAAGAGGAGGTGGTGCTGGTGGAGTCGTGTTTTCAGAGTGATTAACTGGTACTGTGCATGGCCTACGAGGGCTAAAAATAGTTTGACCAAAATAATTGTGAGAGAGCCAAATCCATGGTATGCTATTTATATTAGGTCATATATAATGTCTATACTCCATTCTCTTACTTATTTAATGACTTTAATTTTCCTATCTTACTTCAATTCAGGTCGCTTCATTCTCTTATCTACACACATTCTTACACATGCACACATACTTCAAACAGTGTCTTGTCCCACTCCATCTCAAGCGTTGCATCTCGTAGCTTTGCTTTTTGTATATTTCTGCTTTTTTGTTCACTATTCATTAGCTAAAGACACTTAAATAAATTGAGCTGCATTTTGAGATGTATGTGGTATTCCGTTATGACACCAGGTGATCCGTGTGTGGAGGCTTGTTGATGATGAAGTGCATCACACTGCACTTTGACACCCTGGACACTTTACGCGCTGACACTTTACACGGTATACATTTTATACGTAACATTTTGTATATTTATATATTTATTTTTAAATCTTATCATATATATATATATATATATATATAAAACACTTGAATGATGAAATGCAGGCATGAGAACCTTCAGCTTTACCAAGAAATATCACACCTTGATCTGGGCATTTACAGGAGTATTAAGTACCAGTGGAATCTTATCTCTCTCTCTCACCTCTCTCTCTTGCTCGCACGCCATGGCGATAATATACAGATTAAGAAAAGTTCAGTTTTAATACTTGGGGGGCCGTGAATACATACTGGGCAATATACCTGAGTGTTGTTTATGTTTGGGAAACACAGTGATGTGACATGCAAAGAATAATTTCTGCTGACAATGTTTCCCTTTTTTAAAATTTTTATGTATTTATTGATTTTCAGTAGGACTTAAAGAGCCACATGTGGCTCCAGAGCAGCAGGTTGAGTATCAAACATCAATGCTAATGAGGAATAAGGATGTGTGTCTTCCGGATCAAAATTCTGCCTTTTTCTGTTTTTCAGGCTTAGTCTAGGTGGTTAATCAGGTGCATTCAAGCCATTTCTATCCCCCTGCTCCCTTCATTGAAACTTCCTAACCTTATGATAAATAACTACTTGAATTTGTATTTCATAAGAACCTTATTTAAAGTTTAAAAGCAATAACAATCACTGTTACATTGGTGCTTAGGATATTACTGGGTGTGTCAAGTGAAAGGATTGTATTCTCACTTTCTTTTTTTTGTTTTTGTTTTTTTAAAGATTTGTTTTTGGGCTTTTTGTGCCTTTTATTTGAGAGATACGACAGTGGATAGAGTTGGAAATCAGGGAGACAGAGAGTGGGGAATGACATGCAGGGAAGGAGCCACAGGTCGGATTTGAACCTGGGCCGCCCGCTTGGAAGACTACAGTTTCCATACATGTGGCGTGCCACTAACCACTGCACCACCAGCGCCCCTAAATTCTCACTTTGTAGCATCTGATTACCTGATTTAGTTCACTTGCCACCTCAAAAGTAAAAGGCACTGTGTGTGTGTGCGTGCGTGCGTGCGTGTTACCTGTTGATCCTCATACCACTCAATCCCTGGTACCCATGATGAGCAGCCCCCTGCTCCTCCTCCACCCTCACTTTCTCTGATGTGCAAAGTATTCTGTGAGGGACTGGTGAATAATTTAACAGCGCTGTGATGGGGCTCTGTGTCACTGAACGTAGCATGTTAGCTTGTTTCATTAACTCTGTTTGTGCGTTGTTTATATTTATCTAAAGGGGCTGGGGTTTGTAAAAATACACTGCAGACATTGATTTTGTGTGTGTGAGAAAGACTGTGTGGGTTTAGAATCAGGAAGACAGTAGACCACACACACCATTGACCAAGTTTAAGAAAAAAGAGCTCAGCTGAAAAGGCGCAAGCACTGATACTTGCCAGAGAGGATGAATGGCTTTAATAGAGAAAACTCCAGGCTTCACTCCAGGGGCACGGACACAAGCTGACCCCTCTGGATTCATGGGGTTCTCTAAAAAAGCTTTCACATTGAACGAGGGTTGGTCTTTGTTTGGCAGAGTCAGTGTGTGATCAAAGGTGTGCGTATGTGTTTTCTGGTCTAACTCCATACTAATCCCGCCTGTTAGATTATCTCTGAGATTTGATTTAGCTGCAAGGATTTAGATGTGTTTTCCCAAAGTTAGTGAAGTGCAGGGCATGAAGTAAATGCAGTGATGTGTTATTAAGTCAGAAGCTTTTTTATATCAATACCTGGTTCAATACCATTCGGCAACATAAATATGACCCCTGGGCACCGAAAGTTGTGAACTTTTTTGTTTTAATTACCAACCTGCCAACAACAGAATTCTTCGTCAATATGGAGTTTAAGGGCACACTCACACTATGCAAAGTTATACTGGCGTACCGTGCTTGGGTTCACAGGATAACTACAAGATCATGTGGTAATAAAGAGAACACTATAGGAGTTACTATGTTGTGTTTTATTTTGAAATTGACCAGATGCGTTCCCTTGTCTGACTTCTTGTCCGTGTAAAAAAAAATAGACTCAGCACATGGCCCCTTATTTGTCTCCTATTTATTCCTCTATCCACCAACACCCCCATTTATGTTGGCATTAGCCTCAAAGCTAATCTGAGAAGGTAACATTATTTGGTGTGTGTTTGTGTGCATGCATGTCTCAATAGTGTCACTAAGTTGTAGATATGAGAGCAGCCCTGAAGTCTCTAAATCCTGCTTTACAGCACTGTGTGTGTGTGTGTGTGTGTGTGTGTGTGTGTGTGTGTGTGTGTGTGTGTGTGTGTGTGTGTGTGTGTGTGTGTGTGTGTGTGTGTGTGTGTGTGTGTGTGTGTGTGTGTGTGTGTGTGTGTGTGTGTGTGTGTGTGTGTGTGTGTGTGTGTGTGTGTATTTTTCACTGTTAAAATGAGTCACAGCTCTAATAATCCACACCATGATAATGTTTAGTTTCTTTCTATCTCTGAGGATTATTATATTTTCATCCCTGGAGAATTTTTGTGAAATTTGCCTTGTATTGAGTTGTCTCAGCTCTATTTAAAGCAGTATTTCACTGTGGGACATGTGATTTAAAGTACAACTAGCTCCAGTGTGACTCATCAAAAGCTCCCCTCAGTTATCATCCAGCGAAGTGACATTGAGACTCATTAGTATTGATTAAAATCAGGCAAATTAGGGCTCAAAGTTAAAATAAAGACGGGTTAATTATAACAATTTGTTTATTGCATACATTGCTTTAAATGTGAAATTAATTAAGATTGTTCAGATTAAGTCCAAACTTTTTGCTTGACTGTCGGATAGATGGTTTGTTGAGTGACTGTCTCAAATGGTTCTTTGGCCATTGTTAGCAAAGGAGAATAATTACTTTTACACATAATTCCCAAGCTAGTCATAAAGGAAGTGATGTCATCATTGATCTCCACAGCAGAAAAGCTGTAAGTCAACATATCACATACTTTTCAAGTGTTTCATGTGAGAAACTTAAATCGAAAGACGGCCTGAACTTGGACAGGGTCCTTGCTTGATACCAGTTATCACATACGGCTAGATTAATTGTTTTGCCAATCCCTGAAAGCTGTTAAATTGGATTGTTTTGCCCATGAACAGAAATGCAATACAAGGTTGTCAAAGCAGTTTTATTTGCCAATTTCTGCCTCTGAAATCAACGGCTCGTGACTCAGAATTTATGATTCATATCCAAGTGTTCGTCATGCAACAGGAGGAACAGAAAGTTAGCAGTTGGATATCAAGATTTCTATAATTAGCTCTAGCACTAATAAACTTAGTCATAAAGTCTGTGATACTTTAGTACAACAGATATATGCTACTGTAAAGTTCAGACCTACACTACATTACCTTAAACCTACAGGCCTTTAAATAAGTAAGGACTATGTTAAACGATCTGGTGGTGTCACTGCATGCTTTGAAAGTCCATTTCTAAAGGATACCATAACAACTCACAGGACTCTCTTTTGGATTCTCTCTCTCTCCTTTAGTTTCATGACAATGCTGTTTGTGACACACATCTTCTGTGGCTTTTTTCAAGCTCCTTTTCTCTCTCACCTTTTCTTCGTGTTTAACAAAATGATCTTTCCTCAGCTTCCCCCCAGCCTTTTTTTTTGACTGTATCTTTTCCTCAAACACAACTGTCTTAAAGGGCACAAGTATCCTACTTTGCTCATCTGCAGTGTAAAATTCAAATTTAAATCATTGCAACTCTGAACAAAAGCTGTCTGCACACAGAGAGACTCTTAGGGCTCAAATGGATACTTGGCTGACATTAGCCGTTTTCACATATGCACTCCGGATAATATCTAGATATTTACAGGAGGACTTCTCCGGAGATTCTCCCGAACTAGCCGTTCACATATGCTCCTCACAGCGGGGGACTTTCCCTGTCAGAGGGGAGGGGGGGCGGGGGATTTCCTGAGGTAAGACATGACGTAAATAAACAACACGGAAGTAGCGGCCGAAGCAACAGAGTCCACTACACAACGTTATAATGAGAATATTTGCCTTTATATCAATGCTATGTGTAGTCCAATGGAATGACAACATCCACAGAAGAGTGGAGAACAACATACTGATGAACAGAAAATATCATGCAGCCGTTTAATTACGTGCTCAGAGATCGTAGTGGTCGCGTGCAGACACTTTAGCCGGTCACTATATAAACATCATTCTCTTCCTATTGGCTGAAATTGAAAACCTCCGGAGTATATTCGGCCGCATTCAGACATCAGCTCACTCGGATATTCTGCGGATAAAATACTAGGGGTCTGGCCGGATAAACTCCGGGTAAAGTCTGCGCAAAAAATGCGGCTGTTTGCATTCACACATAGCCTAAAGAACCTCCAGGTAGCCAAATCTCCGGAGTTTTTCAGGAGATTTCCGTATGTGTGAAAAGGGTTATTGTTTGGCAATGTGTGGTATCTTTTAAAGCCACCCATAAACACAAAAAAAAAAACACTAACACACTCTGACCCTTACACTTTCCCCTCTTTTCTCTCGATCTATCTGTACCTTTCTCTTGTTGGTTGGACACAAATGCCAACCCATTGGAGTGAGCGAGGCTGAGAAGTGCAGCAACAACTTCCCCAGAGGCTCATGCATGTGTCAGTATGTGTTATAAATCATGCAGAGACATTCATAAGGGGCACACAATACATTTTAGCCTTCTTCTCTTATCCTTCCATCCATTCTTCTACTTTTTTTATTGAATGCAGTTCCTCTGAGCACCCAATCTGTCGCTCGGCACAATCAAAATTACAGAGGAGGATAATGTTGGAGGGGCTGAAACCAAAAAGACAAGAAGCTGGGCTGAAAAACTGATAAAAAAGAGAGGTAGAAGAGAAGAAAAAAAAGCTGCTATAGTTTAATTCCACACAGGAATAAAGCCGCTCAGAGAACGGTCACAAGGTCATTTATGATCTGAATTATGAATCAACTGTACATCCTGATGTTGGTCTGCTCTTATACTACAGATTGTTTTAGTGTTTGCTGGTCTTGTACATGACGATGCATAATTCAGGGTCTGGTTGTGTTCACTTGTTACACTATGATGCTCCACACACCTGCTTATCAAACTGAAACACAGTCCATTGGCTGATGGCGCTCTGCAGTCAAAACAGCTAGCTTAGGTTTTAGGGTGTTTGTGTGAGTATACTGCGTTGACACCTTGTGTGTGTGTGGAGACAGCAAAACATTGAATCGTTGCTTGTGGGTGAGTGCGTGTGAAATCTTGTGTTTGTCTACAGCTCTGTGTAGTGTCCTTGAACTCGTTTGTTTGGAGGAGGATAAACTGGATGTTTTAAGCTGAAAAGAGGAGGTCTTTCCCTCGAATAGAATGGCATTGCAAGTGTGTGATACGTCTACAATGTAAAATATGGATTAGACTTTTGGCTTCCTGTGTCTCTGAATGTAGTCAACTATCTTGAAGATAGTTCCTGAATTATATTAGGGCTATTTAAATAACTGTTTTAATCACAACATGATACATCCATTCTTTGGAGCACGATATAATATTTGTTTCAAATATAACAAATCTGCCATATAACTAGAGATGTCCCGATCCCAATGTCAAGTACAGGATCGGAGCCAATTTTGGCATTTTTTAACTGATCAGGGATCGGGAATTAGAAGCCGATCAGCTCATCTGATCGTCTACGTCAGCTGTCATACCCAAGGAGACCGTCAGCCGTCGGTGATCGGTCGTCGCCCTAGTTTTTGCGGTGTGTCCAGCTCCTTCGCTACCCATCGGCCCCAATTGGCTTCTTCTGTTGAGTCCGCGTGAACCGGCACGGTTGAGGGTAGGAATCTCTCTGATGTTCAGCTAAGCGAAACAGGAAAGCCAGTGCACGAGAAGAAATACGGAAGCGCCTCTTCTATTCCTGTTCCACTAATACAAGTGCCGTTTTTAACTTTTTATCAGACATTAATCTCCATTAGAAGTTCCTATATTAGAGTGTTGAGCGACAGAATTGTCTTCTGATATCACAACAACGGTTTATTTATCCGCGTTCTTCCTCTTCCTCGTCCTCTTCCGGTTTCCCCTCTTTGGAATGACAATTACAGACTACCGCCGCCTGCTGTCACGGAGAGTTATTTCCTCTCACGCATGCGCAGAACATACATGTTGGTTGGCCGTTGGCTGTAGTCCTTGCGGTGTGTTCGAGTGCATTCAAGTTAACTTGTTATTTATTATAAAACAGCACTAAGTGAATTTGTCATTTTTTTATGACTGAATATTAAAGGTAAACAAAGCTTTTACACCATTCTGAGTAGAATTTAGATTTTACATGTGAGTTTTACAACAATACTAGCTGGACTAAGTTGAATGTAAACTGAAGACATCTTGTAGTAACTTAATGTTTACAAATATTCATTTTGTAATAAAATAAAACATGGACCATCTAGTGTAGTATCAGATCGGGACTCTGTATCGGCTGATTCTCAATATTAAAAAATCGGAATCGGGGGCTTAAAAAGCTGATCGGGACATATAACCATTTTTATTCAATTAAATTCAGTGGCTTGTATTTGGTTTGAGATGATATCATAGGCCTCTTTGATAGTCAACATAAAAAAAAAAATAACTTGAGTATAAATTGACAATTTGATATTTTGTACAGAATTGTATTTTTTTTCCACTCTTCTTATTTCTTCTCAAGAAATCATCTTCATGATTGGCTTTTACTCTAAGTTAATGGCCAATATCTACCTGGAGCTTGGAGGTGTGCTTTGACAAAAACAGTGACAAAGACGTGCCAAGGGATTTTTAAAATAAAGAAGTATCTTAAATTAGGAAGTGGATAATTGTTTCACTTCGAATTGATTAATTGATCTTAAATTTGTGTACTTCACATTTGTTGATCTTACTAATGACAGTGAGTTTGGAAATGCTTCCAATAAATGAGACCACATGTCCTCTAAACCTTCTGTTGCGGAGGTGTCATCTTTTCTGAAGCTGATTAAAGAAGGGATCATGGTTCTGGATCCTGGTCTTGTTAAGAGGATAATAACTGTTAGTCATTAAAGAGGTTTTCATTAGCCGGTGTTGAATCATTCCACCATCTGCTACTGGTGAGGAAATTTGAATGGTTTTTTTTGTACTGGAGGGACACTGCTTTCATGCCGTTCCTTTTGTATTTTGTGAGCAAGTTTTTTGTGTTGTAAAGCTATCATGCAAGTTCTTCTAAAATCTGACAACATGTCACATGATATAAAATGTATAAACTACAGCGCAGATGTTTTTAGATAATTCTAGCCTTGACATTTGATCTTCTTTGAAAAGGCATACTGTGTGTTTGAGACAAAATGAGAAGGGAGGTCCACCTTTTTCTTACATTCAGGAATTTGCAGAAGTTGGACTTCATCAGATTATGGTCACTGTCATTTAAAATAAGAAAGTGTCATATCAGATTCACATTCAGGGCTGCAACTAATGCTGACATAACTTAAAGCTCAATTATTTTTGGATCTTTAATGTTTGGAATTTGATATACTATTTTTTCTTTTATTCGGACCAATTTTCCCCCAAGCTTCAAATACCTTGTTTAGTCCAAAGCCCTGACATATTGACATCAGTGAGGACCAACTACTAGAGTGGCTTTTTAGCAAATTCGAGGAAGATGAATGTTCATTATTTGTTTCTTCTTCTTTTTAACTTCAGGTACAGTATTATTCCAGCCATGGGGAAAGTCGACAAGAAGTCTACACTGCACTGAATCTAAGAAGGTAGACAAAGAAGGAGACAGGTTATTTGGACAGCGTCTTCACACATTTTCACAGGTAGGTTACACACATGATTCTATCTTACGCTGTCTTCTCTATCTTCATTCTTGATCCTTAAAAGCAGCCAATAGACAGACCAATGAAGTCACCCTGCACTTCATTTTTTATACAGTTACAGCATTTGTGTGGGAGTTTCAGATTCCTTTTCATGATGGAGTTGGACTTGCAGAATCAACTGCCTGTAAATTGGGTCTTATTTGCCTCAAATGTAAGCTAGCTGCCCTGCCAACTCTCTGATTTATATAATAGCTAACCATTCCTCTGTCACACTGAAGTAAAGCGGAGTCTGGAAGTTTCTCTGGTCTGTGCCACACAATTATAAGGGGTTGCTTGTTGGGAGCATATGCAAAAGTAAATTGTTGGACACCTAAAATTAGAGGCCGGATATTTTGGTTGATATTTTTCAACATAAATGGGTTTGACTGTTCATGCAGCTAAGTAGACATTGAATATTTGTGTTTACATTATTAAAGGTCCAGAATTAACTTTACATTTGAATGTGCTGGTTAATTGTTGCATACTTTATGTTGGAGGTTTGATATTTTTTTATGACATTATTGAACTAAAACAAGTTTGTTTAAGTGTGGACTTTTTTGTGGATTTTTTTGTTTGTCAAGAAATTCAAATTTGTTGTTGAAAGGGGTAAACAAAATTATCCTCTAGATGCTGATATTTTGATTGTTACTTAAAAAATATTTTAGAAGGCAGGCTGAAATGTGTCCATAGTTTTAGTCTTATGTGACTTGGGCAAAAATGTAAAAATACATCTTTCAACTGGTTGTCATCATCGCACAGAGCCAACAGCAAAGATTGGGTTCAATGGGAAGCCAGGCATGTATGTGTGAGTTTTCTGTGCTGTGGGCAAATCTTGTTGTTGAGTCACACCCTGATTGGTAAAAGAGCTTGTGGGGACAGAGTGTGGTGAAGGGGAACAATTTGGGTTATAGATCGACCAAGGGCTGATTTCAATTGGCTGGACTTTGTCTCACATGCCTTACCCTGAGGGCAGAGTACCTGTGAAGTTCAAACCAGCCAGGGCTGTCATATTTCAAAATCAGGTCCACAAGAATGCTCATTGTAGCTTTAAGTCCCTGTGGGGTCAAAGTTGGAACAGGTGTTCGCACTTTTTTTGCCTGATTAGATCTCTTTGGAGGGCAATGGCATTGTGTACTCATTGAGTTTGTGTCTCTAGTTTCCAGGGCTTCACTGCACTGCCCAACAACAGAAAGACAATTTAGGAAAATTTGATATATTTGTGTGTGTGTGTTCTCTCCTTCTTCCTCCTGAATTTCATTACGTCTACCATGACACCTGTACTGACTGTCAAGAGTGGCGTTTGCCATAACCTTGTGCCATAAAGCATTGTGTACCTCTCATGAGAGATCATATCCACGCTACTTAAGTTACAATGTAAGAGTAGGCAGCCAGAGTGAGGGGTGGAAACACAAGAAAAAACAGTGTACCAAAAAATGTAGTATACATTTTATATTCTAAGATATTATCCTTAAAAAATGTTGACTTAAATCTAGACAATACAACTGCATTTATAGGCCTATATCATTGACAAGATTTTGACCCATTTAAAGCCATGCAGGAGGTATTCACACATGCATTTACGTCACACACATGCATGGAAAACTCTCAAGGGACCCTGCATTCTGCTGAGATCTGAGGCTCTATGTGCTTGCTTTCTTTAAGTTTTTATTAGACATGATTACTAAAGTGCAGGGATTTCCATTTTTCCTGAATGTGTTTGATACAGGCCTATTTGCTCACTCACTACATATACAGTATATACATTGAATCATTCACACAGACTCCAAAGCTCTTAGCCTGCTCTCTATAACGTCTATAACATGATTAGAAAACATGACGGAATCATTACATAATTTGTATTCTTTTTCTCCTATACGCACACTGCCGTCATGCTACGTCTTTACTCACAATTTGTAGGATTTACCAGTTATTTTTTTCTCTCTATTTCTGATTAGAGCTGGTGATTTTAATCCCAGTAAGAATTCCCACAGTCTGCCTAATTCCTGTTCCTGCCTAAAGCTGGTAGGGGGTCCAGTAAGCTGTTAAGCCCCTCTGGCTATACACGCACAAACACACACATCACTGACACACACATATGGACACTCCATCCCTCTCGCTGGCATGGCAGAAATATTTTCTTGCTTAACCTGTACATGTACAGTATTTCTTCAAATATAAACACCAATACACAAGAGCATACTTTCCTACCATATAGAATGTATAGAAGCATACGCAGTCACTGCACTTCACTAATGCTCTCATGGGATTTGAATAGATTATAGCAAGCCCAGGAGACAATGCTAAATGAGAAAAATGAGGGATATGAAATTCTGATTTTCTTATTGATCAAAGCTTTTCTTTAAAGAAGTTGATAAAAGAACTGAGTTACAAATAGGAGAGCAAAGTGTTAGAGAACTGAAAGAATTAATCAAAAATTTAAAATTACTCACTGATGGAATATTTTCATGCATTTTTATCGTCCATAAAAGCATTTAGAGAATGACTTCGTTGAATGTTCTCTCCTTTGTCTCCTATGTGTCAACCTTGCACTCACAAAAATAGATACAAATTAAACCATCCCTGGCTGCAGCATTTACAAGAACTTGAATCTTTAAACTACTAACTATTTTAAACTGAATCAATGATTAGATTTTTTTTCACAACCTGAACATCTAGGTAAACCCTGATTTAGTAAAAAATTAGAACAGGAGTAAGCTATATATTTGTTTCCACATTTCCATTGTGTATAATTCTTTCTCCTATTCAATTGCTATTAAAATACAATGCATGCAGTGTCCCATTTAAATATGTCTGGTGTGTCACATGGTATGCAGCCATATCCAGCAGCCTGATGGACTTGGTCCTGCAACAACATGTTGGTACATCAATTAGTAATAACTGCACAAACAGGAAGCCTGGGGGTGGGACTGTGTAGTTTGTTAGTACATTCTCCTTGTCTTTCTTGTGTAGCTGCGCATGTTGAACTTTGGCCCACATTCAACACATGTATATGATTGCATATGTTCATGTACAGATACAACTTCTCGTCTCAAGATAGGTATGTGTGTCTTTTACAATGCAGTACTAGCCTATTTGAAATATTGGATCTCAGCCTTTCTCTGTTTATGGGGTTCTTTTTGATGCAGTCAGAATCCCATGCAGGGAAACACTAAATTCATGATCCATTTAGAAATTGTCAAAACTTTGAGATTATCGTTTTAAAGACTTTCTGTATGAAATCCTTTTTTAATATCCTCCCAAAAATATTTGATCCTAGAGTGTGTGCGTGTATGTAGTCGGGCCAGAAAAGCATAAATCTCTTTTACATATAATTTGTTTTTATGATACATTGTTACTGTAAACAGCAAATCTTGTAGCACCATCACAGTAACCCCCACACATGCCGTCTCATTTACTCACCAGAGCACCTCATGCACACCTGCACATAAGTACAATGTCAGGCATGGATTTGTAGTAATGCACATGTAGCAAAGAATTCACACACACACACATACACACACACACACACACACACACACACACACACACACTCGCATTTAATCTTTCTAAGCCATTTCCCTAATCAGCTCTCTGTTAGTCACAATACCATTTACAGATCCAAAGTAACCACACACACACACACACACACACACACACATATATACACATGCTCCTAGCAGACTGTCCAAACACAGTGCTTTGCTGGACTAGTAACAGCTTTAGCAAGCCTACCATGTTACAACCTGTTGTTGATACATTGCATCACTTCACACATCTAATAGAAGAAATGAGAGGAGGAGGAAGAGTGAAAATCAGGGTGAGAGGGAGGTGTGCAGAGTCTCCAGAGGGATCACATGGCTTCAGTGTTCATTTGTTCCATTTATATCCATCTTTTTTACTCCTTCATCAAATCCTTCCATCATTGGGCTTTAGATCTTCTTTTAAATTATTTTTTAAGTAAAAAGGGTCTCTGACTCTGTAGGTCTGTATTGAACCTGTGTGTGTGTGTGTGTGTGTGTGTGGACAAGTACAGGTCCATGATGCATGAAAGAAAAACCTAAAAAGCAACATTTCTAATACTTTATAGCAGTGCTTTTCATTTAACTCCTTCATACCACAACTATTATGTGTAGGACCCTGCAACCTACAGGTTGTGTATATACTGTATAGCTACAGTCACATTGCTTTGCTGTACTCTGCTATTCATTCATCATTAGTCACACCTCCATCACAGGCGTGGATGTCTTAGCTGAGGGGTTTCATGCTTCTCAAAATGCCTTGAGGTGGTGAGCATGTAAGCCTGTATATGTGATCTTTCACATTATGTAAGCGGCTGAACTGAAACCATGCCTGATGTTCATGTGACAACCCCACCGTGATTTCCAAGCACGTCCCTTGGCATTCTTAGAGAGAAATCGAAGCCTTATGCCATGAAATTAGCTTTAGTCCGCTTTAGTCAGGGTATAGTTTAACTGGCTGTGATTCCCAAAGCTGAGATGTGATGTTGTAGCTTTATAAAGCATCTTGCTTTAGAGAACACTTCCATAAGCTGAGGTTCACAAGTAGGAAGCAAATGTTTCCTTGTATTTGGCCATCACACTGCCTTCACCTGTTGAGGTGATAATAGCTTATGGAAATAAAGATATCCCTGACTTCAAAATCACATCCTTAAGCCTATCATTAGTATTCCCTAAGTTACAAATGAAATCAGAATCAGATTTGGGTTTTTTTGCCAAGTATATTTACACTTACCTACAAGGAATTTGACTTAGTGTTTTGGTGCAAAGAAAATAGCAAAGGACTAAGGCAAAAATACTAAGTAGCTATAGAACAGCACTGTTCCTGTTGACAACTTCAATAGAGTAAGATAAAAGAAACAATTAAAAAGTATAGAATAAAAATATGTTGTTATTTAGGGTAGGAATATACTGAAGTGTTAGGCCCTACTTCAGACCTTGAATGTTCTGCATGTCTTGTATTTTACAACTTCTAGGTTAGTATATTTGTTTTGTTCCCCTCCTCTCAAAAACAGATTTCCCCAGTTTTCTTAAGGCCCTGACACACCAAGGAGACCGTCGGCCGTCGGTGATCGGTCGTCACCCTAGTTTTTGCGTTGTGTCCAGCTCCGTCACTACCCTTAGGCCCCAGTTGGGCTTTTTTTGGCCGATTCCACATGTTGAATCGGTGTGAGCTGTCGCCGGCGTGGTTGGGGGTAGGAATCTCTCTGATTGGCTGTTCAGCTAACCGAAACAGGAGAGCCAGTGCACGAGAAGAAACAAGGAAGCGTCTCTTATTTTCTTGTGCCACTAATAAAAGACCAAGGGCTGACAACACCAGTGCCATTTTCAACTTTTTATCAGACATTATTCTCGATTAGAAGTACCTATATAACGAGCAACAGCGGTGAGAAACTTGTCTTCTGTATCACAACAACCGTTTATTTATCCGCGTTCTTCCTTGTTCTCTTCCGGTTTCCACTTTTTGGAATGACGATTACAGACTACCACAGCCTGCTGGCATGGAGAGTTATTGCCTCTCACGCATGCGCAGAACGTACGTGGTGGTTGGCTGTCGGCTGTAGTCTTTGAGGTGTGTTCTTTTTGGCCAAGACAAAAGGCGCCGACGCCACAGGCGGCCTTCTTCACCACTAGTTCTTTGCCGTCTGCGTGGTGTGTCAGGGCCCTTAACTTCACTCACATTGAAGTTTGTTAAGGAGGGTTTATTGATATTTCTGTGCTGAAGGTGTGGAAATCTGTGTACCTCTCTAAAGCCTAAGATTCAATGTTAACCAAATTTAGTTGCATTTCATACAGATGTAAAGCCAATCACTGTCTTTATACAACAGCACAAGCAAAGTGATAAGAAACCTCCAGCAATGCAGCTCAGGTGAGACTGACTGTCAATTCAGAGGGTGAGGGTTTGCTTAAGTGTATGGGAAATTTGACAGCAAATATGGAAAAGTTTGTAGTTTTTACATGAACTTCCTTCCGTTATCTATACGTTATTACACAGTAAGATCGTAAGGCATTGTTTGTTTAACAAGCACGAATAATGTTTCACATACTAGAAGTTACTAGATAACTGACTGTAGCAGATTATGTTTAACACACTCAACATCTGTGTCTTGTATGACTGCCCCTCAAACATCTAATGCTGAACCTTTCCATGTTATTTGGTTTTTAGGACTTGTGTCTTAACTCAGAATCGTGCATTACACATACAAAAGGTCCAAAACAGTCAGCCAAGGTTCAGACTACGGCTGTCAATCTTCATCTACATACTCAATACTAGATACTTAAAGATAAGTCTAGATACTTAAAGTTTATCAGTCCTCTCTGGAGAGTTTCCTTTGTCCCGTCAGCTTATAACAGTTTAAAATAGTGTTTAGTTTCGTAATATTCGCTGCAGTGACACATTTACAGTTTCTGTAAACAGCTTCTCTAATCTTAAATAAAGTAAATAGTTGAAGGAGAGAATTTTCATACTTCACAATAAAAAGCACCTCCGTGGCTCCATGTTGAAACAATATCACACCCTAACCCAAGGTACAGTATAAACTGTACTGACTCAGATTTGGACTCAGTTTTGGGTAGAGCAAGTTACTTGAGGGAACAAAGTCACTTTAAGGCTATAATTGAGCTTTAAAGCGCAATGTGCAGATATTTCTAACAGAAAATTACTATCATGTTGACACGAGGGGAATAATCTCAATAATTCCAGTAAACTTATTGCTTGAATCCTCAATGAAAGAGTGCAGCTTTAGAAGCCCCCCAAAGCCTAGAGACTTCATCTTTATGCTTCTGGTGCCATGGAACAGAGGGCACAGGACTTTGCCTTTAAGACTGATATTTTTGGAGTGGATGTGATGGCTTAGATCCCTCTAAGAGCAAGGGATTAGGGTGATGCTGATGCTTAGTGTCTTGGCCTGTGTGCCATTGTGTCTTGCTGCCTCTGCCTGTATGTCAGCCTGCTCTGTGTGGGGCTGGCCTTTGGAGCCAGATTTGCTTGCTGCATCTGGCTGATGTGCACAGAGATTTCATGGAAGACAGAAACAGAGGGAGAGAGAGGGGAAGAGACAAAAAGTGAGAGAGATGGTGTGTGTCTGTATGCATGTGTGCGACTATGTGATGCATGTGCAGTGAAGCTAACTGGAGCAGGGTGTCCGGGATGCATACACGCTTGACAACCCGGCTGCAGCCTTTTGATACAAAACATTTAGTGTTAGCGTGTGTGTCTGCACGCACACAGGCAACTGTTACACTGTGCATTTGTGGACATGATGCATCAGTGACTCAGCTTCAGCTGTCAAGTGTGTGTCTGTCTGGCTGTGTACGAGTGTGTGTATGAGTTTATATGTTTGTATGTGTGTGTGTTTGCATGAGCAAGTGTGACTGTGACTTATATGAGCAGGACCAGACAGCTAGCAGTCATCATATGACTGTCTTTTTTCCTGCTTATCACCTATGAACTGTCTATGAGACACAGAACCACAGTCATAGAAAGCCTGACTTACATAGACATACACACACTCAAAACATGCTCACACACACATTTGGGCATTCTTTCGAGGGCTTTTGAAGCAGCATTAGATCAAACAGTGTCGAGAGGATATGAAAACCTGAGTTGTTGCGTGTGTGTCACTGCTTTAAATGCTCTAATTTATATTACTCGTCAACCTCATAAATAATAAATTGTTTCACTCTTAATCCTTTTCATAAATGTTGTAATATTTCATATTTTTATAAATGTTTTTAAATGTTCTTACTTGGATCATATAACTTTTCTTTTTTACAGAGGTAGTGAACTGTTTAAGTTTCCCGTCGACAGCTTGGTGTCAAATTAAAAGGTTCTGCAGAGTTAGTGGAAATGACTCAAATGTCACAATCTTGTCCACCTCAGTGCACACCAATAAAAACATCATCAGATCATAATCTGTCCTCTTCCCTCTTCTATGTCTAGCTGGCCAATGCCGGGCCCGTCGTGGACATCTGGTGGAGGCAGAAGCAGCAGCAACAGCAGTGTGTATGTGAGCAAGGTACCTGAGGCCTAGCCCATGTCCAGCTCATAATGCCGTCGTCCACACGGAAAGGGGTGCCGAAGGACCCCGAGCTGGCCGACCTCTTTTTTAAAGATGACCCTGAGGACGTCTTCTGTGACCTGCATGAGATCGGACATGGCAGCTTTGGGGCCGTCTACTTTGTAAGTGCTTTGTTAAGGTTTTAAACACAGTTTGAAGGACTTAATCTAAACTGTAATTAAACCATTCAACAAATGTTTTTTGTTCAACTAATTTAGAAGACAATATAAACTAAGACTGGATAAGATGACATAAAATACACTTTAATATACCTAACATAAATGTTTTGCTCTTAACTCAGAGGGAACAAATCATAGTTACTGCATATAAAAACACACACATGGCACAGAAAAACAACACTTCCATGATACAATTTGCACATACATAAACACCCTCTTACAGCTGCTGCATATTGACATATTGCACAACTCTCACGTTCAACATCCAACATCCTTGGTTGCATTGGATATTTAATGAGAAAATTGTCTTAAGCCATTTTCATGGCCATAATAACTTTAAAAACTGAAAAGCTCCACACATTATCCCATGGAGAGTAAATCAACAAAGCTGTAATAGTGATACAGTTGGTCGTGGAATTTGTATTATATAGACAAAATATGAATGAGGGGCTCCTTACTAGATGATAATTATTAATACATAAGTATAGCTATGATTTACGGTATATATATTAATTAGTTACCCCACATATTCATTTATTGATTAACTGATTTGTACTCGTTGTAAGAGTAACCCCTGCTACATTATGAGCTCTTTGAATGCAATTAAGTGGAAACAGATTCCCTCGCAGCACTTTCTCTGTAGCCTTTCTTATTACTCTCATCATCACTAATTACCCATCAAGCCTTTGATTCTAAAGCTGAGTCGAGGGGGGGGTGAAAGCATGCTACATCTCTCTACTCTCCATTTTGCTTCTCCTTCGCCTGTCATAGTCAGTTCATTCCTCTCTTCATCTTTCCTCCTCGGTTATTCCTCTCCTCTAGTCTCCTCTCCTCTTGCCTCGTCTCCTCTCCTCATCTATCTCTTCTCTTCCAGATGTAGGGCTGGGGGCAATAAAGCCTCCTCCCTCCCTCCTTAGACAGCTGTTTCTTGCTATAGAAAGCAGGAGCTGCAGACAGTGGGGCAGGATTTTCTCAGTGGGGCAGGATTTTCTTGGCAGGGAGGGCTTTATGATCCTCTTCTATCCCTATGTCATTTACAGACAAACACACACACACAGACACAGACACACACATAGACAGTGACCCAATACATTACTAGTAGCCATAGTGCCAATGTCCGTCTGGCTAACAGTCTTCAATGTGCGACTAAATCCTGCCCTGATGCCAGCTCTGTGCTCACTGACACACTTATTCTGTTGGCATTACAACTGGTTCACAGCTAGCGATGGCTGTTAGCCTGAGCAGCATTGGTGAAAGCAGCCCATAACAGTTTATCAGACCGCTTTCTCCTAAATGTAATCATTGGAATTATGGATATGCTTACAAATATAAGAGGTTTCATATCTATTTTCATTAAATGTTAATCATGACATTGTTAATGGAATGAATTAATTTCATTCATATAAAATTATGAGTTAGTTTCTTTAAACAAGAAACCTGATAAGAATTCTAGTGTTTGATTATGTTAATTTGCAGTTTTCCTGCAGAAAAGTCATCATCACAATCTGTGTACAGTCCCAATAACCATCAGTCAGAAGGATGACTAGTCCTGATTTTTCCTGAGAGGCAAAACCCATGGCAAAACAAAGGGTTGCAAACAACTCCCTGCCTATTAAGATTATTGCTAACAATTGATGCCTGCACACATGAAAATATGATATTTATCTCAGTTTCCCTAATCTGGATTATTGCAGCTAGCCAGTTTGAGGACACAGAAGTTTAATTGAAACTGGGAATTCACACACAGGAAACTTTGGTTATTTTTGTAGTTAGACAACTGTACTAAACACTGATACAGTTAGTAGTATAAGCCGTAATTTTACAGCACTTTGATTTTGTTTTCAAACATCTAAGGAGTATATATCCTACATATACAGCTTAACTTTAAAATATAGCTGCAAGTTCATTGCATGAAGACAGGGAGGTACACTGACTACGTCCATAAATGTGTTCGTATTCTCGTACTCTATGTGCATGCATAGTAAATAAATTAATTAAGTTTCATGTGCAGCCATAGTTTATGCATGGGGAGATTAAGGAGGAACTCCATAATAGAAGAGACCAAGGGGAATTCCCCCTGCTGAGTTTGCGGGCCTATCATCTAGGGATTTGAACTCAGCACTATAACTAATGCTGGATAAATTAGCCTATTGTAATTATTGATACACTGCCTTTTCTCTTGCAATGACAATTAGTCTGAATGAATTTCAATATTTCAGCATTCCATGTTTGTTTTCCCCTTTTCTCTATAGCCAAGTTTCTATAAACTAAACCAGGGGGAAATACTTTTATACACGAACTGACAAGCAATCATATGGATCGAATGAATCTGAAAAAAAGTCAAATGGGAATACTGTGTTGCCTGCTGTTACTGTAATTCCATTTGAATCTCGACATGAAATTCCCATTCATTTGTAAGTGGGATGAAGCCGAGATAAGGGCTTAGGCTGAGCCGCTGCGGAGCTGTCCATGAGGGCAAAAGCCTTTGAGGTTAACACCATGGGTTTAGCATGGCAATGTGGATGTGCACAGAGAATTCAAACACTTACAGTAGCTGCAGAATAACCACACATCATTAACCTGCAGGCTTCCTCTAATCATGTTGCTTAGTGCTTTGATCAGGTGGAAATTTGTTTAAATTCAAATGAGAGAATATGTTTTTGCACTGTCACTGCGTTGTACATGATTTGCTTTGTGCTTGTGATAGTGTTTTGCATGTAGATAATTTATCCAGCTCACCTCAGGGTAACCATTATGAATGTTGAAAAGGGGAGTTAAAGCAAAGTGCTAAGAAAAGCAACTCATGTCATGTCATAAGTCGTACATTAACATTTATTACATTGTTTATAAAGCTCTATAACAACGCTTTACAAAAACAGATATACATGTCTCTCTGTGTATCGTCAACAAACTCAATAGCTGCTGTCAGTACCCATGAGTAAAGGCATGTGTAAAAGTATGTAATAAATTACAATATACACAGTTGTAATAATTGCAGACGATTCCTATTGCCAGGGGACAGAAATACATTTTGAAAAGTTGTTATTTTGTGAGAGTCTCTAGTACATTCTTATCCCTCTGTTTTCCACTTAAGGCACGTAACTCCTACTCCAACGAGGTGGTGGCCATCAAAAAGATGTCCTATAATGGCAAGCAGACTGCAGAGGTAAGAAAAAGTATTTTAAAAAACAAATGCTACTGTAAAAATATCAACTCAATTTGGTGGTTATCTCATACTAACAGGAAGTTAGTTTAGACAGTCTCATTTGATTTATTTAGTTTTTCTGACATAGATCTATTGTCACTGAAAGCAGGAGCTCAATTACAAAAAAAAACTGCATCATGTCATTCTCTGATGATAGTCACCCAAAATGTTGACACTACAGTAGCTTGTGCAACAGTCTCGTTTGTGGGGCTTAATTACCCTGAAGGAACAGAGATAATGTGAAAATGATTAAAAATAATTACCCACCACCAGAAGCAAAGTTTGCACGAAAACATGTGCTTCCCTCAGGCACAGAAAAGGTTTATGCTGAAGATTATTTTAGAAGGAGCAATATGTGTGATCACAGCTTTCACAATTCACTATTCCACATCTCTGCAGTACATTAACCTCTCTTTTTTTTTTTTAAACTGTGAGTGATGTCTTTTATCAATGTCATGCAAGAGTGTGACTCTTGACAACACTGCTTTAATTACCTGAGGCTATTTGGTTGCTTATCAATGCATTTTTTTTAATTTAATCACTCTGATTTTTATTTATTCTGGCTTCACTGCTAATGAATATTGTGCCTATCTATATATGATAGTATCTGATGCATAATGTCCATTTAAGTGGTTACAACAGAAAGGCCAGCTGCACCATTGCAATCAAAGTCACAGCAATGCCTCCTAAAGGGTTCCTGTGATTGTACCTTTAGTGTGTAACCATCTGTGTGTCTGGCTTGGTTCTTGGCAGAAGTGGCAGGATATCATAAAGGAGGTCAAGTTTTTGGGACAGCTGCGACACCCAAACACAATTGAGTACAAAGGATGCTACTTGAAAGACAACACTGCCTGGGTGAGTGGATCCTTCCTACCCTTTTTTTGTTTCTATCTTTGTATCAGTCTTGCAATATTGTTAGCTTCATCTCTTTCCTCCCTTCCTCTTTGTCTGATTCTTTTCCTCCTACATTGTATTTATTTTTCTCCTCTCCTCGCTGCAGACTACTGTTTCTCTGCATATGTTGTAATAAGTACTACATTCATTGCAAGCATCAGAATGTGACAAGTTGGCAGTCCTAAAACAACTTTGATTTTGCACAAACTTGACCTCAAGATTTTTGTAAAGAAGATTTTGTGAATGATTATTTATTCAGCTGTAACTGTATACTTTTTTAGCTGGTGATGGAGTACTGCCTGGGCTCTGCATCAGATTTACTAGAGGGTAAGTGTTTATTAATGTTTAATGTGAGCACAAACACACAAATATACACACATTTACAAAGCACCTTTATTGTGTGTGTCAGGGTGTTTATAAAAAAAATTTCCCGACCTGGAAAAGGCCCCTAAACAACCTAAAAAAAAACAGATTTGCTTTAATTTGGTTTATTCTACAGATTAAAACATTTAAAGTGTTGATTAGTGAGCCTTAGAGGAGAAAGGCTGATTTCGTTGGTTACTTTTAGATGGAACCACACAAATGTTTCATCTTAATCCCAGACTTTATGCTAAAATAGGCTAACAGAGCTATGCTAGCTAACATATATCACTTCAAGGGAAGACATATTAAGTAGCACAATTCCCAAGTTGTCAAACCACTCCTTTAAAGATCATCTAGTATTTGAGCATGGAGACACTGGCATACTACCAGAGCAAAACATTGAGAGAATCCCACTTACAGCCATGACGCTTGACATGCAGTAGTCACGATAACCCACAAAGAGTCTGTGTCTGTAGGTTTGAATTTATGACCTTGGTTCTTGAGGTTTAGCTACACTTTCTAGGTATGAGGAATTGCCTTCCACCAGATGACTGCATTTCCAATTTAAACCCTCATGTTCTGTGGTTTATTCCCTGGATATTTGATTCTGCCATATCTGGGTGCTTTGATTTTAGTTTCAAGCTTAACTACCGCTTCCAAAGGCCAAAGAACATCCTCCAGTATAAAATGCTTGACCTCCTTACTGTTTACCCTCCAAGCGGTCCTGACTTAAACCGTATGTGTTATTTTAGGCACCTATGTGTGTACTAGTCACTGACGCAGATTCACGGTCATGACAGTTGGCCTGTTTTTTTTTTTTTGGTGTTTTCTCTTGGCCTTTTTCTCAGTCATAGTTGTGCTGTGACCTTTTGCCAAGGCATGCACTCGCTCTGTTTCTGAAAACGGTCCACAGGGAGTGAATATCTAAACTGTGCTCTTGAGGCGCCAGTGGCCGCATGGTTAGTTTGTGTTCCCATAGTATAGAGGCTGTTTACCTCGAAGGGAGTGGCCCAGGTTTGAATCCGACCTGTGGATGGCTACTTTCCTGCATGTCATTCTCCACTTTTGCTCCCCGATTTGCGACTCTATCCACTGTCCTGTCTCTCAAATAAAGATACAAAAAACCACAAATTAAATCTTCCTTGAGAATATGTTGTTATGCTGTAGAAGCAGGACACTTTTAATACCAAGAATCTGATTATGTGTTTTAGTTACCAGGCCCTTGATCAGATATGAGGTCCACACTACACAGCTATATGCAGAAGGTTTATTTATGTTGTAGTCATACTATGGACTACTATGATTAATTTTATAATGTATTCAAAGTGTTTAAAGAGTTTGAACTAAATTTCCCTTTATTTATTCCTCCACAAGTTCATAAGAAGCCGCTCCAAGAGTTGGAAATTGCTGCCATTACCCACGGTGCCTTGTTAGGACTGGCTTATCTACATTCCCATAATATGATTCACAGGTGAGTCAGTTTGTTTCCCAACAGGACTTGAGCAAAAGCACGATAACATGAGATGAGAGACACTCGTGTTCTCCCTTTATTGCAGGGGTTTCTCATTAAGCTGTAAAAGCTCACGTCTGTACTTACAATTTATCCTTCTCAAACATTACCGTGAGGAGGTAACAACCCTCCTGTCTCTCTGGTGTCTACAGTATTATTGTATCTTCATAAGGCTGACAATATGATTAGCGTCTAATAAAGGCACCATATGAAGCCTTTTACTGTCCAACACCACTTATTGCATAAATGTAATGATGTCTATGGTTTGTGACAATATGCATCACACTAGAGACCTGTATAATAAAATAGAAGTATAATGTCTTAGATATAATGGAGCGGAGAAGGTTTTTCTTGGCTGGTTTTCCAAAACTGTATGCTTTCTATGTTCCAACTCTCTTCATCTTTCGTTCCTCATCCAGAGATGTGAAAGCTGGTAACATCCTGCTGACTGAGCTGGGTCAGGTCAAACTGGCCGACTTTGGCTCTGCCTCCATTGCCTCACCTGCCAACTCCTTTGTGGGAACACCTTATTGGTCAGTATTCACAAAATCAAGATATAATATGTTAGGTGACAACACAGGAATAAATCAGGAATCTGATATAGTTCTGATCAAGGTAGCTGCTTTCTTGCCCTCTTTTTTTAAGTGCCTGAGTTCTGTTGTTGGAAAATTTCACCAAGTGTTGATTTTCTACACATCATGTCAGTCTCCATAAATTATAGGTATTTTTGTTTGTTAAGTTCATGAGAAAATCAATGTAGGCTTTTCACTGTGAGAACAGGGTTGATCATTGATTCAGCAAGGTGCTGGAACTGACAAAACTTTCCCTCATTAAAACCATTAGTTTCACCCATCTGATGTTCTCCAGCAGTGACAGCAGTCCAAACATAGTGGATTGTTGTTTAGTAGTCCTGATATACAGTATATAAAAGGAATTTTAAACCCTTTGTCTAGATAACAAAAAATAGGCAGCGATAATAGGCCAGCAATGTTACATAGTTAAGTCGTTTTCACATATGCACTCCAGATAGTATCTAGATAATTACAGGAGGACCGCTACGGAGATTCTCCCGACCTAGCCGTTCACATATGCTCCTCACAGCGGGGGACTTTCCCTGTCAGAGGGGAGGGGGGGCGGGGGATTTCCAGAGGTAAGACGTGACGTAAATAAACAACACGGAAGTAGCGGCCGAAGCAACAGAGTCTGCTACACGACGTTATTATGAGAATATTTGCCTTTATATAAATGCTATGTGTAGTCCAGTGGAATGACAACATCCACAAAAGAGTGGAGAACAACATACTGACCAACAGAAAACATCATGCAGTCGTTCGAGTTGAAATCTCCGGAGTATATGCTGCCGCGTTCAGACATCAGCTCACTCGGACTTTCCGCGGAAAAAATACTCGGGTTCTGGCCGGAGAAACTCCGGGTAAAGTCCATGCGAAAAATGCGGCTGTTTGCGTTCACACATAGCCTAAAGCCCCTCCGGGTAGCCAAATCTCCGGAGTTTTTCAGGAGATTTCCGTATGTGTGAAAAGAGCCAGATTTCTTAAGTTTATGTCTCATATTTTATGTAAAGAACACCCTTTGTAGTTTGCCTCTAATACATAAATCATCAGCTCAACATTACCCAACATAATATTCCCTTACATACTCAGCTTTAATGCTGAATGAAAATCATCACAAAAACGGCTAGACCAGTGATGGACCCTCATCATCCCAAAAGCCAGCATCACACAACTATGGCTCACTTGTCTTACACACACACACACACACACACACACACACGCACACGCACGCGCACACACACACACACACAGTTGTCACAGTCCACGTTTAGAGGGACATACACATTTTCTAAAAACTGAGCTGCTATCACAGCATAGCAGAGTCTTTAGAAGCTCTGAGAGGCTTAGCAGATTATAACATTTTTGTGGATTTTTCCCCATACTTAATAAACTCTGAGTGCATGTGTATATGAGTGTCTCCATTTGCATGCCTCTCTCTATCCTCAGGATGGCCCCAGAAGTGATCCTAGCCATGGACGAGGGCCAGTACGAGGGGAAAGTTGATATCTGGTCCCTGGGGATCACATGTATTGAACTGGGTGAGCATGCCCAAACCTGCTTTTTAAAGGATGAATTTATAAACCAATAAAGTCAGAAATTCAACAGCTTTAAGCTGGTGATAAATTAAACAAAAAGACAGAAAATCTTATTTTGTTCCTGCAAGCATTCAGGACCCTGAGTCTGACTCATTGAATAGGGAGCTGATTGTTGATTGTGAAAACTCAGGCACTGAAACATCACTGTTCTCTGATTCTCCCATATTTTCTTATTTTAGCGGAGCGCAAACCGCCCTTGTTCAACATGAATGCCATGAGTGCCTTATATCACATCGCACAGAACGACTCTCCCACGCTACAGTCCAATGAGTGGTAAGTTTCAAAGACACCTCCTAAATGTTAACTTTAATTCTTGTGTCAGTTTCCATATTCCTTTTCTTAGACCTTTAGTTAAAAAAAGCCAAATTTCTTTTGAATGCAGTTCACAGTGCGATCAGTTAGACCACAAAACGACAAAATTTTTATTTCAACTGAACTAAAAAATTGTCCACCAAAAAGAAAGTAAAACTGCTGCTACAATTCTTTCAGTCAATTGTGAAAATGTAAGCTTAATCCGATCAGGGCTTCATTAGGGTAAGACACCCGTGTGTTAATCTTCATGACCTGTGATCCCTGCAACAGGCGTTGTGTAAGGTCACACTTTAAGTCTCTTATGTAATTACTGGGGAAACCATCAAAGGAATACTGTATGAAGAACAACACCAGTCCTGAGTGGCTTTAATGTGTATATTATGTGTACTGTCTCAACATCAAAACAAGGAATTTGGATTATTCTAATATTGTTCTAGTGGTTAAATCACAAAGATGTTCTGTTTACCATACTAACTAGGATGTTTCTTTGTACACAGACACGGTGCTCCAAATGAATTATTGGAAAACAGCCTGCCTTTTGCATTTTTTACATGCTGCCTTCAGCCTCGCAGTTTATTATTGGAGCAACTAATAGATTCTCTAGAGACTGTCCTTCCAGACATCAAAAAACTTTAAGCAATTAAATTTAGGCCAGCAGGTTTAAAACAGCTCTTTGCTGTGTCTTTGCAGCACAACTCACATACAGTGTTGGAAGTACACCTTGTTTCAGTCTGAACTAGTTGTTCTATCAAAAAATAAGGTCTGTTTTCTCTGTTAAAGAAGCATATTATCAACATCATAAGTCTTCGTTCTGTTTGAAGGACTCCCTTTTAAAAAGATTCATTTTAATTTGTTAAAGTTATTTTAATCACAGAGCATAAAACTGACTTTTTGCCTCACACTAGCTATCCATTTATTCATTTATTCTCCTTAAACCAGTAAATAATCCATGCACATATACAGTATACATTTATTTGGCTTGTGGATAACTACTCAATCTATGCATCACTATAAATTATATACCACTCTACTTACCTCATAATTAATTTACATGCACATGTACTCATGAGCTGAAATAAGTAGAAAATTAGGTGAACATGTGCACACCAGAAAATAAGATATATATTAAGCACTTAAAAGCTATTGAGTATATTAAGTGAAATGTGTTCCAAAATGTATATCAATAATGATATAAAGAGATAGAAGCAGGAAATTAGCAAGGCAGCAAATATTCCACAGTTGCCCTCGTGTTAGCCACTGCTAACACATTGCATGTGAGGTGTGATTCTCCGGGCAGAAATAAAACTTGTGAAATATTAACACGAAGTTTGATACTCTCTCTGTTTTTTACCCGTTGTGTGCTTCTTTCATGCTCTAACTACGATGGAATGAAGGTACAGTTTGCAGGCAGAGTCTTGTTGGTGTCAGCTTCTTGAATTGTTTTGCAAGAATTTATTTTGAAAGAATGCGTCTCCTCAGGAAAGCCAGGGTGAAAGTCTGAATTTTGTTCTCTACCTGCCTTCGAGCAGCCTGAAGGCATATGTGGCCTTCTTGTGTCCTCCACACAAGCTTTCATTTAAAGAAAAAACTAAAAAAAAAAGAAAAGTTATCATGAATTCTGACAAAGTAAATAATTAGAAAGAAGAGGTCTGCTACCTATAAAGATCCATGGAGGAGGCCTGCTGTAAAATTAGGGTTTTTTGAAGTCATGGTGTTCAAGCGAGCGATTGTGTGGGGCGGTGCAGGGTTGTAGTATTTTTGGAGGAGCTCCAGCAGCCTGAGGCGTCGGCAACATCCCGCCAGATGAGACTAGTAGAGACATCAGCCTCATAGTGTAACTTCAGCACACATTCACAAGGACACACTGTACACACATTGGCGTGACATTCAAACGCACTCATGGACCTTTGCTAACCACATGGGACGCTAAATTCAGAGTATGAGGAGAAGCACGGTGTAAAAAGGTCCACTATCTAACCCTAGAGTGATCCTGCATGTGTACTGTATATTGACTATAAGAGTCTTATATATCACCACAAAAAAAAAAATGTTTCTCTCATATCAGCAACCCATACACACAGCGTTGCACATTCTGTGTTATCATGAGTATATTTTTAGATCTTAGTCAGTGGCACAGTGCTCCCAAGCTCCAGTGGCCTATATTTATATTGCTCTACATATTTACATAATCCATATATGGTCTGTATGTAGGGCTACACTTAGAGATTACATTGGATCGTTGTGGTTTAATTCATTGATATGATAAACAAAGCACTTCATAAGAGATTACTTGTCACATAAAGCAGTTATTGACATTAAGCAAAGAAGGTGTGGCTCAAGGCAGCATGTCATTTAATGATCACTACCATTTCAGCAAAAGTTGTCCTTGTTTAAATATGTTTGACTGAGAAATTGTCATTGACCTTCATCCTTTCCCATCCTCTTTCCCCAGGACTGACCCCTTCCGGAGCTTTGTCGACTACTGCCTACTGAAAATTCCTCAGGACAGACCTTCGTCAGGGGAGCTTCTACGAGTGAGTGGGCTCACTCCTTTGTAATCCCTCCAGCTGTGACCTCACTTCCTGTCTCAGTCAATCCCTCAGCCATGTGGGATGAGTCATTCCCACCCACCCTAGGCTCCCTAATACTCAAGAATATACACAGTCTCTTCCTAAAGCACTCTTGTTGAGAATGGCTTGTTCTTTCTCTCTATTTTTGTTTTTGCTATACCTCCACTTCCCGTGCTCAAAGGACTGTGTTTGCTGCTTTCACATCAGTTCTTTGATTAAAGTCCAACAGATATGGCGTTTTAAATATTGATACAGCAGTTACTCTGTGCCCCCCATGTTTGTTAGTTTTCCTTCCAGAAAAATTACAGATTAAGAAGCATTCATAAATTCATAATAAAAAGAGGAATTAAAGATGTTCTTGAAATGCAGAACAAGTATTTTAGAGGCAATTTGTGCCTTTACTGATTGTTTGATAGTGCAGCCATAAATTAAATGGGGTAGGGGGGCAGAGATAGGGAAGGACATGCAACAAGGGTCTCTGGCTGGACAGGAACTGTATACATCATGGTTCATGGTTGTTGTGTTGGATATTTTTTTTGGCCATCCTTCCCAAAAACCCATTGAATTTACGAGTTAATCCTTGCATGTTTATTGTGTTTCCCTGTAATTGAGGAGTTTATCTTTTTGTTTGTCTGACTGGCAGGTAATCCTATTGGCCTAAGAGTTTTATGTTCTCTGTGATCACGCTCAACAGTGCAGTAGCAGAAGTTTTCACACCTGTCTCACTTTAGGGAGGACAAAGGGAAGGTGCAGACTTGGGCCAAGCGAAGTTACAGGGCTTTGGACTGTTGTGTGGAAAGAATCTGTTTTAGACTGGAATTCAGTCTTCCCAACACCCCTGACCCAAATCCTGTCTAAAAACCATTAAAGAGGGATAAGTACCAAACAGACTTTGGATCAGTGTCCAAGGGGCTTCTTCATAGTGAAGAGCTTGGGGGGCTGGGGTGTTAGCTTATGATTAATACCCCACTTTCTCTTCTCACACACAAGCACAAAATCACTTTCTTTCAGTGCATACACACACACACACACACACACACACACAGAAACACAGAAACACACACAGACACACACACACACACACAGAAACACAGAAACACACACAGACACACACACACACACACACACACACACACACACACACACACACACAGAAACACAGAAACACAGAAACACACACAGACACACATCCCTCCAAGCTCTTTAAAGGGGAAATCAGGTCACTAATCTGGTGGCCTTGAGCTATCAGTATTCTGGCTTCAGGTTAGACACCCTCTCTCCATGTTAACCTCAGTAAGAGTAAAAGTAATTAAATACATGATGAAATAATAACCTCTTAATGAACTCCTACAATTACCCTAATTTAAGCAACAACTAAAAAATACTGTGTTAAACAGTCTTAAATTTATTTGGGTGTTGTTTGATTTTGGGTGTATTTTTTATTCCATACATTAACTTGACGTTATCTGTATGATAAATATGTATCTAAAGCCTTAAATACTAAGCTTAGCTTACCAATATGACTGCTTACAAGTGGACCAGCTAGCCTTCTTTGTGTTAAGGGGAATCATTTGCAGCTGCAACAGTGGATAAAGTAGGAAATCGGGAAGAGCGAGTGGGGAACATGCTGGAAAGAAGCCGTAGGTTGGACTTGAACCCTAGCCACTAGTTTGTAGGACTATAGACTATAGATATGGTGAATGATCTAAGCACCAGTCCATGGGTACCCCTATACATTTTTTAATAGAGATGACACAGTGACCTTAAAGGTGCTGATAGGTAAAGCTTGATTGCTTTGGACAGAGCATGGCTAGTTATTCTCCTTCGCTCCTCTTCATGCTAAGCTAAGCGAGTGCTGGTACCAGCTATTTATTTAATTGAATTGACAACAGAGTGCTATCTGATCCAACTCTCCATTAGAAAGAAAATATATTTTTTTATCAAAACATTTCCATCTGTGGATTTTTACTACTGCCACTGTAGCCTACCGTAATTGCAGTAGAAGTATAAAAAAAGTTGACAATAACTGCTAATATCCATTAACCTTATAAACTAAGAAGACCTAATGGAGTTACTGCAAGTCTCAAATGATTATTTTTTGATTCTGGCCTCAGTGTACACTTGGGAAATGCAGTGAGGTTGCTGTAGAAATGCTGTCACTTTTTCTTAACACTAACCTTACAATGACCAGAAGAATCCTGGTTGATGGGTCGGGGGTGGCCAACCACCCACACTCTGGTGTAGGACCGTCAGAAAACGGGACAAATCACTCTCATCTCTATTTTCAGAGTGTGATGTCACTCCCCCGTGTCCTGACTAACCCATTACACCAGCATCTGTCACATGGACAGGAAGGTGTGCAAAAAAAGAGAGTTGGAGATGCACCTAAAAATATACTTTTGCCCATTTTCTCTACACAATATGTATATTTTAGTCCTCTCCTCAAAGGTTGCATACATTTCAGCCTTTTGAGCACACGATATTTTATGAATGAGAGTGACTAAGAGGAGGTGTGAATATGAGAATGGTAGAGTGGGAGGAACCACAGGGGAGAGAAGATGTGATTTGGGTTTGGGTTTATTTTTATTTCGAAACTGATGTCACACAATAATTTTTTAGAAGGAGCATAGATAGCAAAAAGTGCACATCATCACCTCATGTTTTTCCTGACCCCAACCACCTCTCCCCATCCTCTCTGACTTGCTGGTTATGTAACACAGATAAATAATTTCATGAATGCGTTATGCCTCAAAACTCGACAAATTACACCTCCATCAAATTACAGAAAGGTCTGAATCTTCCAAAAGAATAACTCAACACTCAGTAATTTGATTAAAAAAAACATTTGAATCACTGAAGTGTAAAATTATAAAGGAAAATGACCTTGGAAAAAATTGTGGCCTTATTTTGTTATTTTCATCTTGTAAGGATTTAACTTTCTTTTCTAGACATATACTGCACAGTGTCACAGTCTACTTTGGCATCCTCTATATTTTGTGTCCCTTACATTATCATATAGTTTACCCTGTAAATATTGGTTCTTTACAGAACAAATTATCCTTGAAGGCATTCTAGGAAACCAAGGAATATCCATATTAAAAGGACCAAAAGCTCTGTGAAATGAGCTTCATATTACTCGACTTTTCTTTTTATATTTTTAGTGAAGCTGCCATTAACTTCAAGTTCCTGCCAAGTAAAATCTGGTTAGGACATAACTTTATGGCATGAAAAGGAATTTGTTTTTTTCTTTCTGAAAATCAGTTTTATGGCCAATCTTACACATATCCCATGTGTACAGTGCACTATAGAATGAAGAGCACTTAGACTCTCAGTGCTGGCTGAGTAACCTAACAGCGCCCCCTTGTGATAGACACTGATGTAGTGCTCATTGAATTCATGCACCGGATACACTAAATGAGAGAAGTTGATGGTAATTCAGTCTTATAAATGAAAATAAGTTGACCTATAAACACCATTTACAAAATCCTTGAAGAAAATCAGTGTTATACATTTAATTAAAACTTTAAGGTTCTGCAAAAATTCATCATATTAATGGGGAATAACTTACCTTTCATCTTTCTAATGTCCTACATCATCCAGCAAACACAACAAAACATTTAAAAAAAAAAATATTTTTTGCTATTTATAATTTAGTTAAAAATATTCCATGATGTTGACATTGTTTTCCAGATAACCCACAACAAGGAGTCCAGTCCCTAGTGACAATATCACTATTTGGAACAAAAAGGGCTTAATATTAATTCATTCATATTACTACATAAAAAAACAAACCTCCATTTTATCCTACTCTAAAAAAACAACAACATCTTACTAAGTTACTCACTTTGCTCCACTTCTCTCTCCAGCATGATTTTGTGCGAAGGGAACGATCGCCGCGCATTCTCATCGACCTCATCCAGAGGACCAAGGATGCGGTGCGTGAGCTGGACAATCTGCAGTACCGCAAGATGAAGAAGATCCTCTACCAGGAGAAACACAATGGGCCCATGGGAGAGAGCCAAGAGGAGGAGGAGGTGGGAGAAATTTAATATAAAGAAAGTGGGAGTTTAGAGAGAAATACACAAATAACACTGTATGGGAATTGTGAAGTTTGACAGGGGTAGCAGCAGATTTAGGTGAATGGAAAACAAGGAGTTCAAATCATGACACCATTAATTTCTTATTTTAAAGTTTAGTGGAAAACATTACAAGTACCACAAGATTGTAAATATGTACTAGCAGCAGAAACAATCATCGCGCCAACTAGGATGGTTTAAAAAAAGTAAA
Organism: Labrus mixtus; assembly: GCF_963584025.1. NCBI lineage: Eukaryota > Metazoa > Chordata > Actinopteri > Labriformes > Labridae > Labrus > Labrus mixtus. Next base: position 18,730,523 of record NC_083616.1, read on the forward strand.
TATTAATAATAACAAAGTAGTCAGTTTTAAAGTAATAATTAATGGACAAGGTAGTCTATTTACGAATGCAACAAACAGTTCTATTCAAACAACTTAATTAATCCCACTTGGGCTAGTTTGTATCGTATAAACAACACTGCATTAGATAAGACCTTAAATGTGAAATCCTAAAATGAATACTGGAAGTTAGATAGATTGATACATAAACATGTTAAAACAATAAAAGATCAGTGTTGATAAAAGAACAACAGAATCAATATTGATAAATTGGTTATATTGTCAATAAATGTATAAAACCTACAGAGCATGTATTGATTTACTTGTAGAGGGGATGGATGAGTTAAAAAAAACAATTATCCAGTATTTACAAGCAGGTTAAACACTGATTTCTTGATGACAGCAGAGAAATGAACTCAGAAGAGCATGTGGCAAAGTCCAGATGCAGGATTCTTTGAGCTCAGATTCACAGCACAAAGGCTGGGGACAGAACTTTTTTTTCTCAAATGCTTTATTTTCACTTGGAGTAATGTTGATAGAACATGGATACGTAGTCGACGGCTGCTCACAGCAGTCCAGCGCTTAAACATCACAACAAACCTCTAACAGCCACAGTAGCCTGACATTGAGATGAAATGTCCCTTAGTTGACCTAGCTCTGAGGCAGCATGAACAGACATGGACAGCTAGCAGCCACAGCAGCAGTGTCATCCTACACCACAGGAAGAAAGTCAGAGCAGCTACCAGAACTCATAGCAATAAGAAGCAGCAGCAGGCTTTACTGTGGAAAAAACTGATAATAACATCCAAACGTGGTCTTTTACTGCATACTTAACTGGATTGTTTGCTGCACCTAAATGTTATTTAGATTTCTCTTTACTGTATCTATGGTGTAGACACAGTCAAGTTGCCTTCTAAATAGAGGGCATCTTAGCCAGAACAATATGCATTTACATGAGAACTGACATAGATGGTAGAAACATACACAAGCTCATGACAACAATCGGAAGTGAGTTGGTTTTTTAGGATGAATAGGATTCTAATGTTATCCAGAGGTTATTGGTTATTTTCCTGCATTGAGGTTAGGTTTGATGACACAATTTAGAGAGGCCTGTGTATGGAAGGGGTAAAGGACAAAAGAGTCTATGTATGTTGATTTTCAACTGTGTATAATTTCTCTGTTTAATTGTGGTAGCATGTGTTTTTTAAATATGTGTGTGTGGATGTTTTGTTGCAGGACAGTGAGGCAGCCAGCTGTAAGATGAACAGCCTGGGCAGCAACCACTCCATCCCCAGCACCTCTGTCAGCACAGGCAGCCAGAGCAGTAGCGTGAACAGCATGCAAGAGGTGCTGGAAGACAGCTGCTCCGACATGATGCACCCACAGGACTACAGCAGCACCCTGGAGTCCTCTCCACACGCCAAGAAGGTAAAAAGTCAGGGGTGTAGGTTGATAAGGTTAGGATGTAGGCGGTAAGTGTTAAAGAGTATAAGGGCTCGAATTGTCAACATCTAAAAATCTGAGAACTTCTCAAAATAAAAGAATAAGTACCCATTCATTGATCCCAAATATGTTCCCTTTAGTGCATTGGTAAAAAGGATTTAATTGAACATTATCAGTAATAATAAAGGAGTACTTTTTCATATACATATATTGGCTGTTCTTCCCCTTTGCATACTAGTTTTTCCACAAAATCTTACAGTAGGGATGTCATAGTAAGATTTTTCCAGCAGTTAATAAACTTGACAAAAATATTTTCACAGAACATACTGGAATTTCTACAAGAAATAAATACATATTCAATTCTGTGGATCTGAATCTGAATTGTCATGAGATTTGGTCAGGTTGTAATCTTGCAGTAGAAAACACTTACTATTATGCCATGAATCTAGATTGTAGTCTTTAGTGAGTAAAAAAAACACATTCAACTAATAGAGTGTTATTTGTACAATGGTTTCCTTTCTGGGGTAATAACTATGCACTCTGAAATCAGAAAGATGCATGGCTTTGTACATACATCCTCTGGATTTCTATTACTGTTTTCAGTATGAAACCATGGAAACCATCAACACAGTCCTTACAGTTCGGCTGATAGCCTTAACTTTCTAACTAACACCATTCACAATGTGAGAACAAAGGCTATGTATACATTTCAACAAGTGTCACACACTCCCTATTTCCCCAATAACAGCCCTGTCATGCTGCACACATACAAACACACGGAGCCCACAGGTTAACACAATGCCTGACATTCTCACTGAATACCTCAAATGACTTAAAAATGAACAACGAGAGGGCTGTCACTGATGTATCACTCTTTTTCCTAATCTGCTCTTTGTATTTTGACAGTGGCTGAATAAGGATGTCACTTCATGAACAGATAGACAATGTGTTGCTACAAGTTCATGGGCTGAGCTGAGAACAAAGAGTGACACACGTTTTCAAATGCTGATGAAGTTCCCTGTTCACATGATTTAACTCTTTGGTCTCCTGCCAAAAACCAAGGGATTGAGCTTTAACATTTCATCTTGATTTTTAAGTGATTACAGTCCACACAGTTTTACCAAATGCTGAGGATTCCTTGTAAAACAGATTTCATAAGATTCAAATGGGGGGGGGGGGGGGGGGGGGGGGGGGTTGATTTTTAAAAATGTAATCAAAGATGTTGGAGCAGTTTAAACACTGATACAGTTATTCTGTAAGTTAAAAGCATTGCATTTTTCACTTCACTTCATCTGATTTTATAGTAAAAGAAGACTGCTGTCTGTCTCTATTTATTACTAGTATATCTTAAATGCTTTCTACATGTGTTTGTTTCATACAGGACCCTCAGTACAACTGGGATGATGGGATCCATAGGGATCTAAGGTCTGGGCTGAGGCCGGCTTCCTCCGACAAGAGCAGCCAGGCCCAAAACTACAAGAACCAGGGACGCTTTGCCACAATAAAATCAGCCTCACTGGTAAGATTGACAAAATCTCTCCTTTTTTCTAACCTTTTTTTTTCTTCCAAAAAACATGCCCCTCAGGGGTTTCAAGATCAATCATTTGTGGAAGATTCACCCTAAAAGCCGTGTTACTTTGAAAGCCAAAAACACAAAAACAACTTTTTGCAGACGCCAACATCTTTCAGAGTGTTTTGTTTACACCAGAGTGGCATTCGGGGGCACAGAAGGGGCATTCTTTTTTGCTAAAATCTGTCTGAGAGTGCCAGTCAAAAGGCTGGTTGTGATTTAGTGTAACGTGTTAACCCCAAAGAAAGGCGATGAAGATCTGTGTGCTAACCAACTTGTTTTATTTTTTTCTATTAAATATGAAAGCTGGACTGTATTTCTTTTTGGACTGTAGTTTGGCAAAAATCTATAATCATTGTTTTTGTTTTTTCATCAGTCCTTTCTTTGGTATAAGCCTGTTTCTGGCTCTGCTCTCCAGTTTGGTCCCTTTCTCTGCTTCAGATTTTTGTTTCTCTGCGGTCCTACCTCTGCTTCACCTCACTTCTTTTGTTTTCTCCTCTTTTACTACGCTTCACATTACCACTCCCCTCCCTCCACCATCTCCTTTATTTCCTCCTCTCCTGCACTTGACAATACATCATGCTTAGATCTTACTCAATATTCTGTGTTGAAGGGGGTGGATTTCTCTCTCTCTGTCGGTTTCTTTCCTTGTCTCTTTCTCTCTCTCCCTCCCTGTCTGTTGTCATGGAAACCAGTTCTAGTAACTTGTAAGTAGTTGTGTTGCTGTGTGTAAGTGTATATGAGAGTATACCTGTTTACCCATCCATGACCGGTTGGTTGTAATTGTGAGTTCTTCCTGCTGCCAGGTCTTAAACCGGACATGAGAGAACATGAGAAAAAAGATGTTTGTTTATGTGTGTGGTCAAGGACAGTATAAGGACACAGATGCACCCACACAGAGTGTAACACACTGAGGGCTGTAATTTGTGTTTGTTTATGGACCACAGGTGTCCTTTATGTGTTGTTGCACACTACTTGATATTTGGCTCATCTCAGGAGTTTCATACTCAGGTTTATAGTGCTACAATTCAATAAAAGTTTGAAGGTTTGAAATAAACATCCCACCTGGCTAAACCTGGTTATCATTATGTCAGACATGTAGACTGTGTAAAACATGGACATGGGGCATAGAGAGGAGTGCAGCATCAGTCTGCATTAAGATTCATCTGAGCTCCTGTTGCTAACACACAATGATCAACAGATGCCAGCAATGCCTGTGTTTTAACTTCACTCCAGACGCAGGATTTGTTGTTTCAGTCGCCATACAATAATTATCTTGTTGTTTGCTAACCAAGGTAGATCCTAACAACACTAAACCAGGAAGAACAAGCTCACGACTAGCATGGCTCATGTACGACTCCCATAGCATTTTAAATTGCTACACCAAGCATTCTTATCTCTAGAACCAGGTACATACTGGGGAAAGAGATTGAAGTACTACTGACATAGTGGGTTGATAATGAGCCTGCCACATCCTTTGACTTTTCCACATAACTTTGTACAATTACATGTAGTATCAACTGTTATCTTTGCATTCATCATCTGTTGAAATATTCTTTTAGCAAAACTACTCTGAATGCAAATGCCATTGCCATTTTTCTGGTTAGCTTACTAGTGTTTAATTAACTTTAAAGTACTTCTGTTGATGCTTTAATAGGCATTTGCATTTAACACTTAATAATCTTTATGTAACCTATATTTCATGCTCTTTTGTAAAAAAATATGATTTTACTGTGCTGTAAATGTGGAGCAATCTGGCACTAGAATATCCTTTACAATTGCTAAAAATGGATTTAATCTTACCTTGTTTACGAAAGTGTTTGTTCTGCTGACGAGTCTTAGTTGCTTGTCAGAGAACCGGGGTTGCAGGACATGTAACCAAAAGCACACAAAGAGCTCTGTACCCAGTGCCTACAACTCGCATACATTTGATCTAATAAGAAAAATCATCTTCCCTATTCCTAGCCTTTAATTTATTTTCCAATCTGTTATCTATCTTTTCTAAGAATCAGTAAAGCATCGTTGAAATATTGTCAGTACACACACCAGAGTTTAGGCTCAGTCATTTTGTTCTGTGACTTGCTGTGGATTAAAGTTAAACTGAGATGCCTCAGATGTAAGCAGCTGAGGTGGCTCGAACTGTGAAGGCAGCTCTTTGTAAGTGAGTGTTTGTCTGTCTTGAAAAGAGGCACAGTCGTGTAAACCTCAGTATCTGTGCCGTGTGATATCGCCAGTCCTGCCTGCCGGCGCTGAGAGGGATGACATCATCTTTTTCTGCCGAGTGCAGACGTCCTCAGATTGGCCTCGACTCGCTTAGACTGGAATCAGCAGGTAGACAAAGAGAGACAGAGAGAAGAACACAGGGTCCAGATGGAGAGGGCTGATGAATCGAAAGGAGATGGAGAGAGGAATGTGGAAAACAGGAAAAGAGAGATAAACAAGAAGAAGGAATTAAAAATGAGGAAAAAACATCAAAAATGAGGAAAGAAAAACATCAAAATGAGTGGCATCCTTGTAAAATCTAAGTATGAAAATTCCGCAGTTGAAAAAGTAGCTCATATTTCCAAAACACAAGGGGGGAGATCAGTGATGGAGAGAGATTTTAAAGGATTAAAGCATGAATTAAATTAAATTAGCATGACACAGACGACAGATATCAGGGGATGAGAGGGACAGATAGGCTAACAGAGGTGAGACAAAAGAGCAGTGCAGATTGAAATCTGGACAGGCAAAGAAGGACAAACAGGATGGCGAGAAGAAAAAAGGGTGATGGGCTTGTCTCCCAGAGGTTAAATGAAGCAATGAGTCCAATCTGATGTAGAAGTGAGAAAGAGCGGAAGGAAAGGCTTAATTCTGAAGAAGACAGACATTGTGAAGAGGGAATGGGGAAAAAAGGGAAAGACATAAAAGGAGGAGTAAAATGTATCTATGGGGAAAGGAAGGATGAAAGCGGGAGCAAATGTGGGATGTAGGAAGCATTCGAGAGGGAGGGCTTGGGGTTATTATAGGTCAGATGAAGTAACAGACTCAAGCGTGAGGCTGTTTGAGAGACAACACTGTAAAATATTTCACCACATCTGCCGCTCTGCTCTTCTTCAGCTCTCACTTGCAGATTGTAACCTGACAGCCTGTGAACCTTTCAACATCAACAACAAAGCAGAAGATTACAGTTTAAGGAACATAAAAATATTCACCTTACATCACCCTGACCCTTCTTTATTGGAAAGGGTCAAAGCTTATTACTCATAAATGTTAATAAACCAGATGCACCTCTTCTGAATTTGCATCTCCTTTAAAGGCTCAAACAGACATACAAGAGTACAGAACCACTCACATTAGGGCACACAGGAAAACAGGATACTAAAGAGGAGTCTGTAGAGGCTTTTTGCTTCCTCTGTTTACCGAAATGACTTCACCACATGTTACTTTACACCTGTAGCAACATTGAAAGCACAGCTAGTCTTCCTCTTCCATCTCACAGCTGACGAAGAGCTGGATCAAGCCTAAGAAAGAACATTACAGTGCTGCTCTCTTCTCATAAGGACGTCTGCTATATGTTTAAAAGAGCAGCTGACTGGTGTTGTGCTTTTTTTTTCTCCATAATTTGCTTTAAGTCATTTATCTCTTGTTGCTTTTATGCTCCTTTTTTAAATTGCAGCGCTTTGCAATTTGCTTAAAGTGTTATAAATCAAATGTTCTGGACAGCATGACAACGTTGACCTGATCTGTCTGCATTCTTTTACTCTATCATCAGAAACTAGCTCTACTTATTTTCTTTATGTTGAATTTATCATATTTCTAGCCGTGGACATTTATTATTAGAAAAATGTTCTCTTATCCTTAGCGTTGAACACTTTTGAGAAGCTTTAAAATGGTGTGTGGTTAAAGGTTGGGATGGCTTTAACTTGTTATTGATGAGTAGACATTTGGTCAATTTATATTCACTGACACGTGATATTCGAACAGGAGAGCTCAAACGTGTCTGAGAAAACTTTGCTGTTAATTCAACAGAAATAAAAATGCAAGAAAACAAACGTATTTGTTTTTGCACTAATCAGCCATAAAACCTCCTGTAGTATTTCATCATGTCCTCTAAGTAAACAACTAACATTTCTTCCACCTTGATCCAAAAAATAAGCAGAATAATTAGCTGGCTGATTATGGCTGAGCTCAGTGAAACACATTCACCTTTAGCCTGCATGCCCCCCCACCCCCCTCCCTCCCTGAATATGATCTCCTTCCAGTCCCTAGGCCTTGTGTGAAAGAGGCCGTCACATGACGTGACTTGGCCCTTTGTGGCAGCATGCAGGGTGCCAGCAAAGCGAGTGACTTGGATTGGAAGCTGCTGTTACAGTGGGGTATTGATTCAGCACAGATTAAGGAAAAGGGGGGCCTCAGTCTCCACCTATTTCCAAAGAAAATCCCCCCTCCCCATTATTACCTGTAGGTGCTCCCATTTTACTTTTGATTATTTTATTTTTTTTCTTTTACCCTTAACTCTCTCCCAGCCACTCTCCATCTGCTGTTTCTCCTTTGCAATCACCTCCCCCTCTGCCTGCTCCACTTGGAACCCCCCCTTAACTTCTCTCACTCTTTCTCAATGAGGTATTCATGTGACCCACCTGCTGTCCGCCGCTTAGCGTTAGCCCGACTAAAGAGCAGCTCTGTGCTCTTGTTGGCCCGCGCCGTCGGCCTGCCTCATTCACAGTTCACACGCCTGTCTCGCCCGCTGCATGCCCAGGGCGCGAACCAAGGAAAGGGAGGGCTTAGCGGGGGGGGGGTCATCGTCCAGTAAGGGTGGGGTCTCAGGGGTGGCATCGGCGTGCAGACCGGGTTCTGCCGCGCATAGGATGCTGCACAAGGTTCCTGGATGCTGGTGCACTTGGCTAAAGTTGCCATCATGTTTGGCCTGAGGAGTTCAGGTGGAAGTTATGAGAAGATGCGGAGCGAGTACCAACTAGATGTGGAGAACCCTTTCAGTCTTGAGGTTGGTTTATTCGTTAAAGAGTTTGTTTAAAAATGGGTAACATTGCTGTTGAGACATGCCACATGTCTTTAAATCCTTGGTTTTTTTTAATATTGTTTTAAAACTTTGTCTCATTCCATCAACTCCTCCACGGATATTTTGTGGTGGACGATTAGGTGAAGTGTTGTGCTCTGGTCAGATGAAAGAGCTTTTGTTTGGCTCCAGTTTAACAAAATCCAAAGGGACTTCTTTATTTGAGGTCTCTTTTTCCCATGACATAATCAAACTTCTTTCTTGCCTCTGTAAAACTTGTGTTGCTGTATCAATGCTGTTATTCAACTGAAATTATTGTTGTTGTTCTTTTTCATTTCTTCTCTCTTATTAATATTGTCTTGCAAATTGTTTTACAAAGGTGACAAGTAAAGCACCTTTATTTTATTCTCTGTAATTCTTGCATATGCTTTTAAAGACATGGTTTTAATTTGATCAAACCATTAGATGTGGCTGTGTTCCGACAACTAACTTCTCTTCCTCCACAGGTGACCAAGCAGATCCACGAGCATGAGCAGGAAAATGAGCTGCGGGAGCAGATGTCGGGCTACAAGCGCATGCGGCGGCAGCACCAGAAGCAGCTGATTGCCCTGGAGAACAAGCTGAAGGCCGAGATGGACGAGCACCGGCTAAAGCTGCAGAAGGAGGTGGAGACGCAAGCCAACAATGCCTACATCGAGCTGGAGAAGCTGGCCAAACGCCATGCGGGGCACACCGAGAAGGAGGTGGGATATGCAAGGGGCTGAGGGGGGCTTACAGGACATGATTGGAAATGCAAGACTGGATGCATAAGAACAGTAACCTCTAAGTTTTTTCCCAGATGATCAAGCTGACCTACATGTAACAGGCAACAGTTGTCTGGGGGGATAAGGTATACTTTGGAAAAACAGGGGAGGACATGACGTTTGATTGTATAACTGCAGTAGGAAAGCTTGTTGAAAAGTTTGACTGTTCAAAATGTGTTTTTAACCATGAATCAGCAGTTTTAGTTTTACCTTGAATAATTAGGAAAGTTTTGACTTTACACACCACTGTCAACCAATGATAGATACATGGGATGAAAGACAAGGGCAGAAATGCGTCACAGGATCTCATGCTCTGAAAAAACAAGCTGCATATCTCTGTGATTAGCAGGCAGCATGCCGGACCTGTCAGGGAGATAGTGTGTCTGTTCATATACAATCGACCAGCACACACACATAAACAGGAACATAAACAAAATTTCACACGAGGGGGCACGTTACTCAGATAAACAAAGCAATATATCAATAGAAGAGATATTGACTTCCATCACTAGAATGACCATTGGTTGGAAAATAGATTGTTTCATGAATTAAATCTCCCGCTTTTTTAACTTTATCAAATACAGCTCAAATACTGAAAAGAAAATCAAACCCTCTTATGTGAACTGGACATTAAACAGACTTTAACCAGTAATGGCATTTTAAATACTACAGACCTGAATGTGCTCGTATTTTTATTTTCTTAAATTAAATGTTAGAATATCTTTATATCTGACTTTAGCTACAGCATTTAATCACAAAACAACTTGCAAACACTCATTCAGTCTCTGAGTAAACATGAGGCTTCAGGTGGAATCTGATCATTACTTCTATTGATGATTTATCCTCAGATATGTTATCTATTGAACATTTTGTGTAGATAAATTGCTTGTAGTTCCACAAGGAAAAAAAAATAGTATAGAATATTAAAAGGATAATAAAGCTAGAAAAAAATATATTCTTCATGGACAAACTGTTACAAGAAAAACGTTTGCCATAACTGTCTAAAACAATTTCTTATTGTACACTATCTGAGAAATGAATGTGATTCATGGCAGATAATATTGTATTTATGAATTGTCTATCATACAAACGTAGGTATTATATGACTTTATTTATTCATTGGTCAGTGGTGAGCTCCTGGCTTGTTATCAGTTAAGCAGTCCATGCTAAGCTGACAGCCTCTCGTCTTTGTTCTTCTCCTGTCTTCTGATTCCTGCAGATGAAGACAGCGTTGACAGATGAGAAGAAGTTCCAGCAGCAGATCGTGACCCAGCAGAAGAAGGAGCTGACCACCTTCCTGGATAACCAAAAGAAACAGTACAAACTCTGCAAGGAGAAGATTAAGGAGGTGTGCTATGTTTGTTGGTTTCTTTTTTTGTCCTCCTCCTTTGAACGCCTCTCCCTATCGTGTATTACACATGAGGTCCTGTATGCTGTTTACTGTTGAATCAGCCCTCCTCCACACAACATGGACATTTAGTACCCCCTGAAATGGTTTTCGATGAGATGTGTTGAATCACTCAGTCTGCTCACTATGTTCCTACACATGTATATACGGAAAAACAAGGGAAATACCACACATACTTAGTTTGTACAATGTGCATTTGTGTGCTTCCACAACCTTAAAATGGAGAGAGAAGGCTCATGTGGGCTGCAAGCGTGATGCACTGTGTTTTCAGTGACTAGATAAGTGACTAAAATTAGGTCAGCGCAGTTAAAAGAAAGCATTGCTGGCAGGGAGCGATATTTCCCACCAACTGAGGGCTACAACGGAATCAGACACCACAGAGAGAGGGGATCAGGCTCATGTGTTAAGTGCATTAGCTGGAGTTGTAGATTACCTTAAAGCCCATGAAAGAGAAAGAGAAGTCATACTGAGGAGGGATAGATGTGGCTGAATTTTTGTTTTGTCAACCCTCCTCTGGCTATAATAATAGTGTGATCTGTAGTGTGAAACAGAAGGTCAAATTGAGTGTTGTACGCTCTTACTGCAAACACAAAATATTGTGAACACGTGTTTTATTGAGGCATTTATGGATGCATTATATCACATTGGAAGCATACATTTAAATACATTGTTTGGACATTTTATACTTGTGAAAAATATATTTGTACACCCCACATATTCACTGATTCAGACTTAAATCTCAAACTATAGAGTTCCTTACCAGCTGCCTCTAATGAATAATCCAAATTTACAAGTCATAGACTAGATAAACTGATATTCACTTTAACAGATAAAGTACTCATAATGTCACACATTTCCATCAGTCAAGCTTAAATTAACAGATAAACAGGCTAACGTTTTCCTCTACTTTCAAACGTTGTTTCTTCTCAGGAGATGAACGAGGACCATAGCACACCCAAGAAGGAGAAGCAGGAGCGTCTGTCCAAGCACAAGGAGAACATGCAACATTCCCAGGCCGAGGAGGAGGCTCACCTCCTCGGCCAGCAAAGGGTTTTCTACGACAGGAACTGCCGTGGCTTCAAGCGCAAAGTCATGATCAAGAGGCACGACGTGGAGCAGGAACAGATCCGAGAGGTGCGGAGGATGTACATTTAAAAAAAAACCCAAAAAAAAAAACATCACATGCAATTAAATATTTAATAGTCTAAAAATATTTTTTAAGGACATTGTTATTAATTAAATGTTAATTGTCCAGCTCAAGTTAACCAAACCGTATACTGTATGTCATATTCAAGAATTGACCCCTTTTTTATTTGGTAATTTTTTGTGATGATGGTGTAAACAGGCCCAACAAGATTATAAAACAAAAGAAGTCTTTGTCAGCAAACTGCAGGGTTTTTTCCTAATAATTACGCCCATTGTTCCTTACATCTGTGAGGTGTTCCCTATTAACTATAAGAAGATTATTGCAGAGTAAAGCAAGGCAACAATGTCATAATCTGAAAAGCTGTTGTGTAAATCTGACAAATTATTAGAAGCTTCAAAAGCTGTCTTTAGGAAAATACACAATTTTCTGAGTCACGTTTTTGTGTTTTATAGATAGTTATATTGTTTTAGTAGATACAAGAATGAAGTGTTTGCATGAAAACAGGAGTACACATGATTTAGTGTTGTGGTATGTATTGTTTTCTCAGCTGTCCAAAAAGGCAGGCAGTGTTTTAACCTGGACACACAGAGAGAGAAATTGATCTTAATGTGAAAATGTGAATTTAACATTCAAAACAAGCTAAATAAATGTATCAATAGCACCCCACTGTATGTCATCCCCTCTCCTCCTCCACCCTCAGGAGCTGAACAAGAAGAAAACCCAGAAAGAGATGGAGCACGCCATGCTGATCCGCCATGACGAGTCTATGCAGGAGCTGGAGCACCGGCAGCTGAAGAACCTGCAGAAGCTGCGGATGGACTTGATCCGCCTGCAGCACCAGACGGAGCTGGAGAACCAGATCGAGTACAACAACCGGCGGGAGCGTGAACTCCATCGCAAACATGTGCTGGAGCTCCGGCAGCAGCCCAAGAACCTCAAAGTGAGTCCACAAAGAATCAATCTAAGATTCTTATCTAAGATTTTAAGAATAAAGGTGCTGAAAATGCAGGGTGCATACACCTTTTTGGATTTCTTTTGTTTCAATACCTATTTTTAAAATTCTACTTGTGTATTTGAAATGCTAAATTGGTTCCACCTCTAAGATGGTGCAAGCCATGAGCAACATCCTTTATGTTTGGAAGATTTTGATAAAACACTGATGCAAGATGGATGTAAGAAATTAATTTGAAAAAGAAACTGTGCTAGCACATAAAAAGTGAGTCATCCCTGAATGTCATATCCGTTTGATTTGCTTTAGAGGATGATGAAGACGAGAACATTTCTCCGAGGTTATTTTAAACCTTAAACCTGAGCAGCAAAATCCTTAAAGCACGCCTAAAAAAGGAAAGGAAACTTTAAGTTTTTATTCAATAACATCTTTATCATTCCTCATTGTTTTTTGTCTGTCTCTGTCCCCTTCACCAGGCTCTGGAGCTGCAGATAAAGAAGCAGTTTCAGGACACATGTAAGGTCCAGACCAAGCAGTACAAGGCCCTGCGCCACCACCAGATGGAAATTACGCCCAAGGCCGACCACAAGACAGTGCTCAAGGCCCTGAAGGATGAGCAGACACGCAAGCTGGCCATCCTGGCTGAGCAATATGAGCAGAGCATCAATGAGATGATGGCCTCACAGGCAGTGAGTGGAGGGACATTAATGTGATGATTTTGTTATTTTTGAACAATATTTTTTGAACAATTTTAAAGATAGAAAATGTTGCCTTTGTTGGAGATTATGGCGTGTCTATGTCCACTGTTGCATATGAGTTCATTTTTCTTCCTTCTTGTTTGCTCTCACCTCTTATTCTTTTTCTGACATTTCAATTCAATTACATCTCTTTGTCAACCCTCATGTCTTAATCAAACCTCTAACCCTTCCTCCAACTCCTCCCTTTCCACTGTATGTCCTTGTTGCCCTTCCACTTTCCTCCTTTTCCTTCCTCACCACCTCCCCTCCCCTCCCCTCCCCTCCTTTCTGTCCTGTCTGTCTCTATTCCCTCTTTCTCCTCTCTCTCTCCCTCTGTGTATCTTATCAATGTACCCCCATCATCAACCACTCAATCTATCTACTATCTCTCTCTCTCTCTCTGTCTCTTTGTACCTCCCTCTCCCACGTTGCGGTCCATGGTCGGCTGTGTCAGCTGCGTCTGGATGAGGCCCAGGAAGCCGAGTGCCAGGCCCTGAGGCAGCAGCTGCAGCAGGAGATGGAGCTGCTCAATGCCTACCAGAGCAAGATCAAGATGCAGACCGAGGCCCAGCATGAACGTGAGCTTCAGAAGTTGGAGCAGAAGGTGTCACTGCGCCGGGCCCACCTGGAACAAAAGGTATGGTGAAAGAAACACTCGTCATTCATTCGATTTATTTCAATGCTCTGGCATCTTAAATGAAATATAGTGAAGTTAGTGTTTCCAAGTGTCCACAATAGAAGGAACGAGTCCTGAATAATTGAAGTCAAGCTCCTTAAAAAAACAACTTGTCTAATAGCTGAAAATTGGTTTGTTAGTTACATTTGATAAATGTTATAGTTAAGAGCTCCAGTCCTTGAACTCAGCAAAGTTGAATTCAAACTTCTTCATGCACAGTTTTTCTAAGTCCCCTTTTGACAAAGAAATTTACAAAAATCTGCTAGCCAAGGCTCCACAAGAACTTGTATATTTGAATAGTTGGCTTGTTTAAAATATGCATTCTATGAAGTCATTTACAAGGCACAGTCATTCACTTAGTAGCTGTGTATCTAGTTGCTAAAAGTGTTTGAGGCTTACCATCAGCTGAAATGCAACTTCATGACTACCTTTGTGGAGAGACTTTGCATATTCCCTATTTGTACGATACATCATGTATATTCCCTCTCTATAACAGCAGACTTTCTGCCGCTTGCCATTTGCCAAGTATAGATTGTCATAAAAATGTCACAGTCTTGATATTGTCACCAACTGATCAGTGATGGAGAAACCATTCACAATATCTCTAATCATGAACAATTATAAAATGAAAAAATTCACAACATGAAGCATACACGTGTACACACACACACACACACACACACACACACACACACACACACACACACACACACACACACACACACACACACGTGGTAATGAGTAGAAATACAAACAGTGCAGCAGCTTTTTTTTAGCACATCCTGATGCTCAAGCAGACAGGCCTGGATACACATTTGCATCCACCTCAGCAGGCAGTGCAGGCGTCGAAAAGCGATCAAGACAGACAGTAAGGAGTTCACACAGACACACACAGATTTCACTCGCCACAGGTGGTGATGACAGTGGTATGCCTTATTCCTGCAGGGAGCAGACAGCCATTTCTCTCCCACACACTCCTAATGCTGCTCAAATCTCTACAAGACAGTATTGTTTCCTTATTAGAGCATTTTTGGCATAGTACTACATTTATAATAAGAAACTATTAATACAGAACTGTTATTCAGTGTCATAAATATGCTGTGAATATGTGTCAAGTCTAAATTGTCATTCTAACTTCTGACAATTTGTGGCATTTGTTTTGAATTTATCGACTATATCATTTAAGAAGTGACTTACTTTTTTGCAAGCTGGCAACAAGCCTTCCTAAGTGTATGTTTTTCACAGTTGTGTCCCTCTGAAATGTGTTGCATGGCATAGAATGAGATGAATTGTTATGTGGTAATTCAGACTACCTGTCATGCATTGAAACATCATGTGATAAGATTGGAAACTTGCAGATACGCCTCCTTCCAACGTGACTGACGTCATTGACACAGTCTAGTAGACAGCACTCCGACAACAAAGGAAGAGACGTTTGAAATGCCGCCCTGATCCAGTTCCACTGGTGTCTGGAATGAGCCATGGTGGTCTGCCACCATCTACTGGCTACACCCAGAACTGCACGGGGACTGGGATGATGTCATGTTTTTCAGAAGCACTATTGTCCTCAGGTTCGGTTCATGGTCAAAGTCTGGAGTTTTCTGTGCATGCTCAGTAGTTGGCCAGATTGCCGTATTGCGCCATGCAGTGCTTTGTCTGCACCTGTGGATGTGTGTACCGAGTCAATGTGAGAGCTCGGCTCGAAGAGCAGCCGACACAACCCCTGCAGACGCAAACTTAACAAAATCACACCTTAACAATAAAAAACGATGCACTTTAAAATGCTTCATTTACAAGGGAATGCCAAATCTTCAATTTTTAGGAATATAACATAGCTGTTAAGACTTTGCAAAAACGTTATGAAAAGCTCTTCAGTGTCATGAAAACAAAGAAAAGCCTTACAATGAATACAGCATTTGAAAAGGTTACAGTGTGACTCATCTCTGTTTCAGTCTTCACTTATCAACACTGCAAAGCTTTTCTCTTTTCTGTGTTTAGACCCAGCAAATGCAAACAAGAGATTAACAATAAAAAAAGGTTATTCCCATTCACACTGAAAGTCCTTACACACCTCTGATACAGATCTACAGATGTTCAAAATATCATTCAGTGGACTTCTTCTCTCAGACATGATCCAAAGAAAGTACTGGAGCACACAAATCACTTAAGGCAAATTTATTTAGGTGCAAAGGACTAACGTTTCGATGCACTGCGTCTGTGATTTGTGTGCTTTCTTTGTATCCACTCGGACAGAAGCAGTCTACTGAATAATATTTTGAACATCTAAGGTCCTTCTTTGAGAGCTACGACCTCCATTTGTGGAGTTGCTGAGGCTTAGAGTTTCCTTCTACATTGCACATATCTACTGATGTTTTTACTCATTCGCATGATTAGACCTCTCCTTCATTACCGTGATGGCTTGTCTGGACTAAGCTTGATTGACGTCTTCCCTTCACTGTCCTGTTGATCTAAAGATAAAGATAAAGATAAACTTTATTGATCCCCCATGGGGGAAATTTTTTGCACCTAGTTGCACCTATAAGGACAAGAGAACTTCAAATGTTAGTGTTGTTAATGGTATAATTATTTATGAAGTGGAAAAAACTCTGACACATCATCAGTACTTAACACTGAAACATTAATCAGCGATACAAATGACACTGTCTCACTTAACATCTCTCATCAAGCACTTTGAACTAAGACCAGTAGAAAGAAAACATGGAAACTTAAAGTTTGTATATAATATAACTTAATCTACAAAATCCCTTACAGTAAAGCCAACTCATCTACAACTGATGGACTAATTTGAAGTCTATTTTATGGCAGCAGGAAAAGAGCAATTATGAGGAGCTGGCTTCTCATCCTGAATTAATACAAATATAATACGATAAAAATATGTGTTTTTAACAGCATTTTAAAATTGAACCAATGACATTTAATCAGTCTGACACCTGTAACTATAGAATAAGTCGTGTTGGTGTTTATGTGATATCTGTATTCATTTTGAATTGTCTTGTATCTGCAGATTGAAGAGGAGCTGGTTTCCCTTCAGAAGGAGCGGACCGACCGGATCAAACACCTGCTGGAGCGCCAGGAGAGGGAGATCGACAGCTTCGACATGGAGAGCATGAGGCTGGGCTTTGGGAACCTTGGCACCCTGGACCTCCCAAAGGACGACTACAGATGAGGGGCTGTCGTCGCTGCTGCTGCTGCCATCATCATAATCCCCTGGGCGTCTGTCGTCTGCCTCAATACACCCCTCCCTCTTCCCTGACCTGACAGTGCAGGTGTTCACTGCTGCTGTTGACGCCCCCCATTCAAACACACACAGACGCAAAAAAAAAATACAACATGGCTCCAGAATAAGATGGTTTCTGAGCCGGTCAAAGAGACGACAGCAGGTTTTAGTGCCCAAGAAAACCCACCTAAACTTCCTCCCCCTCCTTACCTCTTGGTGTAACAAGATGACAAAAAAATATGCTGGATCCTGTAGTTGTCATGTTTTTGTAAGAATAATGATAACGTAGTCACAGTGTTTCTCGTTTCTTGTGCAATGACGACACTTTTGGTGTGACTAAAAGTGGAAGACGAGAGAAGGAGGGAGAGAAAAATGAGGGCCAGTTCGATGAGGAGCAAAATAAGTGCTCTGCAAACATGCATATTTTCAGAGGTGATTCATTTTTTTCCCTAGTTTGTTTTTAGGTGCAAAAAATCTCTCAAAGCGATAAATCAAACAGCCAAGCCTTCCGCAGCCGATGTTGGTCTGTGCTACTTCAACAAGTTTTTGGTATTTATTCATCAGGACATTTTTATGACAAATTTGAATAATTTGATACTTTGAGAAACAAATATTACATTATACATAGAGGTACGCTTCTGATAAATGTGACTCCTTCGGGTGATTACCGAGGGGAGAGTGAATCATGGTACTCAATATGTGTATCGTACTGATTTCTCTGCACTGGCAGCCAATGTGAATAATAATAATAGTACATGTGAAATCCAACTCCCAGCTAGCACAAAGGGCTTCAGGGGGGGCAGGGCTTGGGGGGATTGTAATTTGTGTATAGAAGGATTTATGGAGAGCTTTTACTTATTTTCGTATCGTATTTTAACTGTCACTGAATCAAAAAGAATTTTTAAATGCGCTTAAACGCCATCCTCAGTATTTGAGGCTCATTCATCTTTCAATGGGACTTTAATTTGATTTCCTTTCCTTTTTTTTTTGCTTCACACAACTCAAGCTGTGTATTTTCTTATAAACCAGACCAGTATGATGCTTTATTATTGCATGCACTTTAATTTCTTTTTTTCCAGGTTAAAGAAAGCATGATTCTGTCAGAGCTTTTAATTATATTTGTAAATAAAGTGCTCATCACACAAACCGAGGATGTGTTGGTAAATATGTCATATACGACTTCTAATGTCATCAGAATAACTTTGATAAGATGTATACACCGGGAGAAAAGACAGTAGAATTAGACCTCTTAGTTTGGAGGTCTGACTGCACACAGATGCAGGAGGGATCCAGTCTTTGACATGAAACTTTTGCAGTGAAGAGGTAAGCTGGTCGTCAGGTCTGTCATATTCTCTCTAATAGTAAATAACTTGGATCACAAAATCATTTTACTATTTTAAATGTACGCATGAGATCAATGGGTCTCTTATCATTTAAGAACCAAAAAATCCACAAACAACAACGATTATAGTGTGCAACAGATTTATTGAAGTGCAGATGTGTTCAGGAGGTTTTTTTGTAGGCATCAGTGGGGAAAGCAATTCTTGTCAGTGGCACAAACACAAAACAAATGCTCTACGTTGGGGTTCTTTCTTGGGAATTTCCTATTTCCTCCACGGGAATTCCTAGTACTTAATTCTTTACCGACTGTTTGTTTATTTCCCGGCCAGCTGCTCGTACAGTTTGGGGACGTAGTCGTCCCACTCAGCCTGGTAGCAGGTTCCCGCCAACGGGGTTCCCAGCTTGTACTTCTGCCTGAAGCTCTGGATCTTGAACTTTCCACGACCATCTCCACAGCAGTTAGTGAGAACGGCCTCGGAGCAGTTGAGGCTACCCGACTGCTCGTACACCAGCCACACATACCGGTGCAGACCTGAGGGGGACACAGTCTGAAATTAACAACTGATTCATGGGTTATCTAATTTCACTTTGATATAAGCTGCATTTAGTCTAACAGATTGACAATTTTCA
This sequence comes from Labrus mixtus, assembly GCF_963584025.1. NCBI lineage: Eukaryota > Metazoa > Chordata > Actinopteri > Labriformes > Labridae > Labrus > Labrus mixtus. The sequence goes on from NC_083616.1 coordinate 18,749,461, forward strand.
CCAGAAAATCCAGACTGTTATTCCACAAACAACAACAATTATAGTGTGCAACAGATTTATTGATGTGCAGATGTGTTCAGGAGGGTTTTTTTGTAGGCATCACTCTCTCCTACCTGTGCCCTTTGGAGGACCTGATCCCACGTAGTCCGACATGACACAGCCAGAGGACACATCATTACCTTTCATGTTGACCACCAAGAAATGATGCCACTCCCTTTAGTGAAAGACAAAAAAAAAAAAAAAGGATGGCACACTCCTTTTCTCTCGCTTGTCCATTAAAGCACCCCCCTCCCCTCCCTCTCTCTGAGACTTTGTTAAAAGTTATTAAAACTAAAACTCTGAATTCTAGAGAAACGTCTAGTTATGCTGCACTGGTCTTCAGGATGATCAGACTTACAGTATTTGCTCATGTTAAAACCTCTCAAACACCTAAATGTGTGCTCAACAATTGAAAAACTAGCCACAGACCATTAAGTAAACAGACAAAAAACATACTACATGTACATATCCCCTAAATATGGATAAATATAAATGTAAAGGTTTTAAGCTCATGGCTTCAATTGTGCTTGACTTAAGGCGGCACCCTTTGCACCCCTACTTCCCTCGATCACCAGTTATAAACCTGAGGGCGGAGTGATATACGGCGTCCAGAGGCTTCAGAGTTTAAGCTGCAGCATGTCTATAAATGACATCGTCGTAATCCATCACTGACAAGAACACAGCTTCAATGCTTCTTTATCTGCACGATAATGGAAAACTTGGATTTGTTTCTGTACAAAAAGCCAATTTTCTGTCTCTTAATTATGAGATCCTGATACTGTGATGACGAGACGACTAATACAATTTACATTTTCTTTGATGAATGCAATACTTAGGTTGGAACACTATTTCAACTGTGACAATGACCCTTGAGGAATGTCCTGCATTTTAACTCCTTCAAATAAAACCTTTATATGTCCTTATGATACAGTATGTGAGTGCTGTGGGACTACTACATATAAATTTATTATTTGTTCTTACAAACCTCATGTATTCACTTATTTGTTTTAAACCAGGTGTCACTCTTTCCTCACCTGAATTTGGGGTCCTTTCTGCTGGGAGCGTCAGGGTCGGTCAGAGCCAGAGTGTACATCTTACTGGAGTCACATCCTGCCCACTCGATGCAGGTAGGTCGGTTCTGAACCTGTTATAAACCGTAGATTAAGAGCATCAATTTCGGGTTTTGGTGGCTTGAATCAGATCTTTTGCATCTCTGACATACAGACACCTGGGGGCGCGATTATCCATAAAATACAGCTGCTGCTGCTGCTGCTGCTGCTGCGCACATAATGGAGAAGTCGTCATGCAACTTTAATCATTGTTTATAGACATTTGCAAACACGCTGAAACCACAATATCGTTTTTAAAAAAGCAGTGCTAACTATACTGCATATATCTTAAGAGCTATGTTCGCATTAGTTCTAAAGATAACACTCAGGAACGATGCCAACTTAGCTGAGTTGCTAGCCTGTCTAGCTCACAACAGTAGCTTGCTGACTAACCTGTGTTGGGGTGAGCACTTTGCCAAGCTCGTCGATCTCCACGGAGTCGTATTTAATCGTCAGAGGCTGTGCAGGTTTTTCTTCCACCTCCTGGAGGGCAAGAGCCCCGGTCCACTGGCTCAAATCTGCGGGCATTTCGATTTATGATCCGCTCACTTGTGGTAGGCACTCACAACCTGACAGAAATGCTGCGTTCGGGTACAACTAGGACATCAGAACTCTCATCAAAAGTTGTGCGCGTTTATCTTACAAACTGCACCGTCATAATACAAAATATCTTTCTTTTACTTCACAAATAAGACTAAAACGGATTTTATCTAGCTAATATTTTGTGTTACCGTTACTATAATCTTGTGGTTCAAATTTAAATTCCTATATTTGTACATGTACTGATGTTTTCCCCATTATGACCATAGATGTTATGGATGGTGACGCCAATTTTTACAGTGTGTTGCGTGGTATGGTTGCGTGGTGTCGCATGTTTTTAACTCAAAGTTAAATGCTGAGTTAAATAGAGGTCAATTGACTAATTCTTGCGTGTTTTGTTCGGTCTATGATTTTTTGGGGGGAAAAAAAGTCTGAAAGTCTATTTTCCCATTAATCTTTCAACAATTGAACGTCACAAATTACTATATCGAAACTTAAAGGGATACTTCACCCATTTGCATTAAGCTTGTTATCATTAGAAACCTGGTAGTATTTATGAATGCTCGTGTATTTCTAAGTCTGAAAAGGAGCTTCCAGTGACGCAAAATTACGATTTTTGCGTCACTGGAAGCTGTTGCGGTTACCAGGGTCAAACTACAACACTAGTTCGTCACATTTTCGACCACTGAAGCTACAGACCAATCACAGATCAGTGGGTGGGAACTCACTCCCAGAATCGAAACTTAACATCCGCCATATTGCTTGGAAGCGCTAGGCTCTATGGAGAAAGCTGAAAATGGCGAAAAAATATAAATTTAGCAGCGAGGCGGTTGCTGCCGACAGGCCGGTCTTGTGTCTTGGCTGCTGCAGCCACTAGCCGCCAGGGCCGCCGCAACACAAGACTGGCCTGTCGGCAGCAACCGTCTCGCGGCTGTGGAAGAAATCTCGGACTCTGTTGAGTAAACGGCCTCATGTGTTGAAGTAAATATGTCTGTAAATGTTTTTATTACTATATTTCTACTGCTATACTGTATATTTTGGAGAAACTGTAACGATCGAATTTCCCTCTGGGATTAATAAAATATTTCTGATTCTGAAATAGAGGACCTTAGTGGGAGTGGCCTGCGGTGCTGTGCATTCTGGGATTTGGTGTCTTTCATCCACATGAGCCAAAAAGACACTTTCTGCCTTTTCTTAGCCAAGAAACTTCAAAATGTATTTCACATTTCTACTACATGTATGACCCAATGTCAATACAGATTCATGTTTCAACGGGTGAAGTATCCCTTTAAAGTTAATCTTCTATCAGCTCATTCAGAGACTCAACCAGGCAAGAACGGCTTACACCTCAAATTTGATTTTTAAAAAAAGACAACCCCAGAGTTCTGTTTAGCATTATTAATCACTATTAATCACGCCCAGTTATCTCCCCCTCATCAAGATTGTGAACGGTATCTTATATTATTTGTCAACAAGAGCAACTGTATCAGATCCAACATTGCACCTCAGATTTAATCTCCTGTTTCGATAAATTATTTTCTGAATGCCATAATTCAGTCTACCCCCATTACATTGCATAACCTGGCAGACATTATTTCTAACATGCAGCAGTCCTCCTAATTGACATTTCACATTTACCAGTTTCTTTTTTTTAGAGAAGTCCTGCCAGCCATTAGCCCTGCTATTCTCATCATCATAAACGTATCCATCAATGCTGACTGTGTTCCTGATCTGTTTAAGACAGCTTGTGTCCAGCCACTTTTGAGAAAACCCGGTCTTGATCCATCTAATTATGATACATAATTATTACAACAAAAAAATAGTATTATTTCTATTAGTGACCGCCAGAGGGCACTGTCTCATCACACACACATTGATTGTCGTGAAGTCGTCCCTTCTCCTGCTCTTCAGCTCCATTAACGCACTTTCTGTTTCCAGAGCAGTGCCATGGCTCTCTGGCTGTGAGAGAGGTATCAAATAAAAGTATTTAGAAAGAAAAGAAAGTAATTTATGCTCTTTTTTTTAGAGCAGATGAACCTGCTGTCCTCCAAATAAAGCGGTCTGTGTTTATCGTTGTTTATTACAGCAACATGAAGTAAATTAAGGATGCATGTTATATCCTTTTATTGCAGTGGTTAAAATTTGCATTCTACCGACCTTAAAAGCAAACACAAGGTACACACAGACGATTTGCATCACTAACCTGTCTATGATTTCTCATTTCTGTTTGTTTATTTGAACAGGGGAATTATTGTAAAGTTTATCAGTAATACATTAAAGTCACAGTAAATTAAACTCTAATCCATAATAAACTATATACACTTTGAAAAAAACCAACTATTTCTGACATATGGGTTCAATTTGTTTGACCCATAACACTGCAATGCAAATATTACGTTTTCAGGAACTGTTCATGTACATTGTTCATCTTAATTTCACTGCAGCGTTGCAATAAGAAGTCAGACATTTTATTTACTTACAGCTGGTGATACTGCCAAACAAAATAAAAAATATTCTTATAGTTAAAACAAAAAAGTAGGCTATCTTGAAGATTGCCCCCTTGAACAATGTCCTTTGTTATTATTGTATCTCAAAAGGTGATACATTAATAATGTGTGCACTTTTAATCTGGTAAAGATTGAGCTGATTTTAACTGCTGTAGGTTTGGTCCATTTTCTTAAATACTTTGTGTAATTCATATTTGTTATCATGAGAAGTAGCACAGGAGAAAGACAGGAAATGAGTGACAGAACAAAATAGCGTTATAGAAGTATAAACATAGCCTACATTCAATAGAAATACAAAGGTTCAAATTTGTAGCACTGATAGGCAGTCATATTTATACTTTACTGCAAGGAGTTACCCACAAATCACATTTAAAATGTTTAAACCTAAGAAAGCAATTTCACCACACAGGATTTATTTAAGGTAACAGTTCTTCAGATTCAATCATAGCACATCATCGTTAGATAAATAGGATGTTGCTCTTATTTTTTTTTTTAATTATCTGTAACTAAAAATACATAAAAGTTACTTTTCAATAAGTATTGGTTAATCTTATCCTGCTTCATTCAGAGCAGGGATGGGCAACTTCGTTCACAGCAAGGGGCCACATTCATTTAATTCTCACTGCCAGGGGGCAAAATTGTAGCATACAAAAAACGATTACAGTCAATTATGTCTCAAATTTAACTCAACATATACCAGTGATCAAATATTATTATGGACATACTTCTGGTTTTCATGATTTCATGGCAGATTTTGTCATGTTTTCTTCGTGTTTCCAATTAATTGATATGTAAAAATCGAACTGAGGGCCACGTTGAGGGTTGATGGGGGCCGCATGTGGCCCCCGGGCCGCCAGTTGCCCACCCCTGATTCAGAGTGTCAAAAGCGGATTCAGGGTGAATGAGACATACAGTAAGGATGCATGGGACAGTACAACAAAAACAATACATTTTCTACGGAGACCGTGAAGTCCCAAAAAGTAAAGAAAAAAAATAAATTTTGTGATTTGTGCGCAATAGTATTTTGTGTGCATAAGATAAACTTGTGCGCACATTTTGACTTTTTTTTCCTCGACATTTCGACTTTTTTCTGGAAGTGTATATTGAAAATAAAAATCTTCCTTTCCTCATTATTCATTTCTCATGTCTGGTCCGTAGTCTTATGTGTGTTTTATAGTCTAACCAGTTTTTAAAAAAACCTGCAGTAGCCTCGTTGTAACTAACGTGCTACTTGCATGAGATAAGTAGTATCACAAGTGGTAGCCTGTATGTCTGCCTCCCCTTTAACAAGGTGAGGTCAGGGTGTGGTCTATTCGCACAGGAGTTTCCGTAACAGCGTGCTCTAGTAAACAAAGCACGCCAGTCCACTGGAAACGCTGAAGTCCCATCATCATGTTAGGCTTACCGTCGGCGGTCACCGTGCGCTCACTGTGGTCTATCTGCTGAAGTTTATAATGGGCGGACTGGTGCCCACTGTGTTACTGTGTGCTGCAGAGTGACTTGCGCAGGTGGACTAGTCAGACAGGTTTGAGACCGGACGCCTTTTGGTTGGTTTACCTTTTTCTCAGGGCGATGTAGGTGATTGTAAAGTTGCCATGAAGATAGTTACAGTTGTAGCGCTTCTACAACTGTGTCTGCGAGCCACAGGTGAGTAGGCTAAAGTCACACAGCCAGAGAACACACACAAGTGAGTCTGAAAACCTTCTAATGTTGTTTTTCTTCCTCGTTTCTTTAAGCCTCAGTTTCGGGTGATGACTCCGCCGAAACGGCCGTGACAGCCGCACCTGGGGACGTCGCTCTACTTCCGTGTTACACCGCCGGTAACGTAACACCGAATTTAACTACATGGAGGAAAAATGGACAGGAAGTCATTACAGGTGGCGTTTCTTCACCTGTCGGGCAGCAGCGCCTCGTAGTGCTGCAAGATGGGAGTCTGAACATCCGGGGGGTGACTCCCGGAGACGAGGGCAGCTACCTGTGCAACTCCACGCTGCCAGGCAACATCACCTTTCGGGCACGTGCGCTGCTTCAAGTAGCCAGTAAGTGGACGTTCATAAGTAAAGTCCAATAAGATTAAAAGGGACTTTCTGTCACTGTGATTCAATGAAGAGCCTCGTCTAGTAGCTTAAACTGGTTCTTCTACATGTCAGACATGCCTCACAGGTCATGTTAGAGGAATTTTTAAAAAGCCTTTTAATGTAGTGTAAGTCCTGATACTAAACTGTCAAAACACTCAATTTCAAGTGAAAGTCCTGCATGGAAATTTGGCTAATGTAATAAAATAGATTTTAATGTACGAAAATGTATGATTTTTATGTCTTCAATTAAAAATAACAGTGAACATTGCACGTTATTATGAAGTATGATCATAAAGCTCGTTGAGTTAGACTACAGCTTTAGTCTCCCTCAAGTGAGGATGAATGATCGTTGCTTTCATGGTGGATTATTCTATTTGATGGATTGGTATTTACAATTCTTAAAATAGTGGGATAATCTAACAGTTACCTCTAAAATGTAACACATTTGTTTTTTTACTTTTTGTGTTATAATGTAACAGATGAAGGGAAATATCTTTACGTATAAGAAGAGTAAAAGTTGAGAATATGAATTGTTGTACATTGCTGTTGTTTTTCCTCTTCAGGTGGTCCAGAAAATGTATCTACATCCATCAGTCCAGCCTCCACCCTCTCCAACCGGACGCTCACTGTCCATCAGGGTACGAGCGTCTCCTTTAACTGCTCCGCCTACTCGTACCCGACCCAGGAGCTCACCTGGTCCTTCCGAGGAGCCACGTCCAGCAACCAGTCTCTGGCCTCCTCCTCTAGATCCTGGCTGGACTTCAGGATAGACAACATCCAGCCCAGCAACCAGGGACTTTACACCTGCACGGCCAACAACACCTTCACCCATCAGGCTGTCAATAAGGACACAGAGCTGCTGGTTTACTGTGAGTACTACGAGCAGATTACCCAGAATCCTCTACTGTAACCAAAGGTCTGATGTTTACCAGCTTCAACTTATGCTTGTTTTCATTAATCAGGCTGCACTGAGTGGAGTCCTGGAAGTTGCATGACTCAAACTTGGTTTTATAACATCTTTAGAGAGGATTATATTGCATTTATCTAGTCATATAATATTGAAAGTAATTATTGAGCCACATATAGTTTAGACATTTTTTATACTGTCTTCAGTCCAAAATCTGGTAGATTTAGTTTGAAATGTGAAAAATACATAATTCTAAATAAAAATGTAAATAACTGGAGAAGAAAAGCAGCAGCTATGGGTAGGTAGGGGTGCATCTCGCCCATGTAATGAAAATCTAGGTAAAAGATAACCCATTTAAACAAGTATTGTCTTCACACAAGTAGCTGCAAAAGAAACAATAACTAAAGGTACAGTTTAGATTGGGAATTGTAAGATCAAACAAAAAGCAAATAAGACTCACAATCTCAACAAGAATTCAGTGCCAACTTTCACAATTTAAAGAAATGTGGCTGAGATTATTTTTGAGACAGAGAAATTAAAAAAAGCTAGACACAGAGACAATATGACAAAAACAATGAAGGGTCAGAAAACTGCAAAATGTCTTCATTATAAGGCTGGAGTAAAGTAGTTCCTCTTAAACAATCAAATGTCTCTGATTACCAAAATATATAAAGGAACAACTACAAAGGAAATAAAAAACCCTGCAAAAACTCAGTCATGAAATACAGTAGAGCTTCCAGAGATAGTGTAACCTCTCTGTTAATAAATCTAAAATGATATGAGAAAAGAGTTCAACAAAGATACAAGAAGAAATGATAGGACGCCGGTTTTGCTCATTTCAAATCTTCTGTGACATGTGATAAATCTTCTCTGTAGTTTCTCTATAGCTCAGTACTTGTCTGGTTTTGTCATGACTAGATGTCCCAGACAGACACCCTGATTGTATGTGGGCCCCAGCAGAGGACCCCTCCCACGTCCTGTTCAGCTGCTCCTGGTTTGGAGCGTATCCCCCCCCTACACTGCACTGGATGGAAGAGCGGGCCGACCCAGCAGCTCTTGGGAGAGGACCCGTGAATGTATCAGAGGTGACGGAGATCCTGTCGGTGAAGCTGAACCGCTCCCAGCTGTCCGAGGGCCAGACGCTGAGGTGCACGGCGCAGCACCCGGTCCTCGCTCCAGGGAAGGAGAAGGAGTGTTCGCTAACCCTCAGTAAGCACGATGTGGTGACATGAGCCTCTTTACTGTCCTGAGATGTGCAGCTGCTAAATCTTTTATGTGTTTTCCACTTTGGAGGCCACTGACACACATGCATACATGTTTTCTCCATTAGCAGCAGTCAATCATTGCCTTACAGATAGTTCTGGTTTCATTGGCTTTTCTCATGTTTTTCCTCACCCACTATTGCAATTAAATGGAACAGAATTAAGTTTTTGGTGCTCACATGAATAATAAATAACACGAAGAAATGTAGCAGCAGCTTCTCACTCAAGAAACAAAGGAATACTCCTTTGAAACAAAAATTCTTGTTTGAGCTGTCTGGCTTTTCCCCAACAACCAGGACCTTTTTTCATGTTATAATAAGTCACGCAGATGGTTTATGTCACTGGGGTTTACTTTAGGTTATGTGCAGACGCTTGGAGATAACCCACTCTGAGATCCACCCTTGAGGTCAACAGAGTTGGACATTCAGTGAGTCATTCAGGAGTGTAAGGGTTAACTTGACAGGACAGGATTGTGTAAATAATCAGATGACTGAAAGGTGTGTGACAGTTGCGTTGCACTGAAAGGCGTAAGTATGTTTTGATAAGTGTAGGGCTTTGAACAGAAGGTACATCTGTCAAATGTGATAACAAATCTACTAGCCTGGCTCAAAGCAACATTTTAACACATTATTATTTAATCATGAACCAAATACCATCCTTATTAACTGATGTACCACAGTTATAAATCAACAAATAACTTACAGACAGCTTTGTATTAAAACTGATGACTAGTCTTGCTAACCCCTCTGAAAAAACATGTAATCTTTTTAACCCTTCAGATGTTGTTAATATTGTATTGATTGAAAAATAAGTGTTAGTTAGGAGACTCTCTTACCTTTTTAGCAAAGGTAAACTATTAATTTTTCACTAATTGACCACGTTTACGCTCGGCTAACTGTGTCCAGACTGTAGCTTCAAGTTAGTTAAAAGTCCAATGTTGCCCTCTCTCTCTCTCTCTCTCAGAGCTTCCGTTTCCTGAAGGCGAGCCTCTGGTCACAGCCATGGACGGTACGAGCGTCACCTTGATCTGCTCCGAGTCCGCATCCATCCCACCCGCAAACACCACCTGGAGAAAAGGGCTGCAGCAGGAGGAACTCAACCCCGGATCCAAGTACATTGTGTCAGATGAAGGTTCCGTCCTGAAGCTGACCATAGTCAACATCACCAAGGACGATGAAGGCGTTTACTTCTGCCGCAGCGAGAACCCCCTCGCTGTCACAGAGCTGGAGGTCTACCTCACTGTGAGGAGTGAGTGTGGGAGAAAAGGGCTTTGAGATTTCTGCTTTTTTGCACATTCATGTTTTATCTATGAAAGGAGAGGGTATTACATTTGTAACATCACAGGAAGGATGAATCACAAACTATGAGTAAAACATACAGTTCATACTACACGTAAACAGATCAGAGATTCAGACAATGAACCAGTCTCTGCAGGTGTTGACTCTACCTCTGGAATGCTGGTAAACCTGCTGCTTCTCCCTTTTCTGCCTCCTAATCTACTCCTGTTGTTTTGTCTCCGCAGCCTCCTCTGCATATACAGGCGCTATCATTGGGATCTTTATAGCCGTACTGATCATGGGCTCAGCAGCAATCATCGCTAAAACCGTTTTCTCCAGCCGGCACAGAATATGTCTGGGTAACATTCATCTATCTTTACAACATGCACACAAAAGTCACAAACTTAAGAAACTACTAACTCCACACACATGAACATTTAATATAATTTTTCTGTAGCATAAAAAGTATCAACTTAAACAAGCCACAAATACAAGTTTAACATTGTCTGTTTTTTTTTATTTTCGTTTCAGGAGGTGGCTTCAGGTGAGAATCTCACATTTACTTCTCCAATACATTTGAATTCTTAATAAAGGTTTATTTTCCGAGTGACAGGGCAGTGGAAAGAGTCAGAAATCAGGGAGAGAGAGAGAGAGAGAGTGCAAGTTGGAAGCCACAGGTTGGATTTGAACCTGGGCCGGTCCCGCTTTGAGGCGCGCACATGAACCATTAAGCTACCGGTGCCCTTTAGTGACACATTTATTGAAAAAAAGGGATTCAAAACTTCCTTTTTCATGTCTTAGTTATTTTTTTTTTATTATAGGCACCGGCTGCATCTTGTAATATTTCAGTATAACCGGTACTATGTGTATAGTACAAATGAATTTAATTTGATGCAGCAACAGAAAGTCTCAACTTGTTGTTATTGGAAGTAACTTGCCTGAGCTTCTTTTTTTTCGTTGGCGTTCATGTTTAGTCATCCACTGCGGGGAACTTTTGGACAAATGTGCCAACATCAAGCAGTTGCTTTTGCTGCTAGCATCTATAAGTAAACAGAACACCTAGAATACCTCCTCTTCACACCAATTGATAGTGAATTGCTTTATTTTTTAACACCTAGCTTCTGACATCTGCTGATTAGTATAATAAGGTGTATCTGAATTAGATTTTTTGCTCCTCAACCGTTGATATATAGAGATACTCGTGGTCCAAACCTCCAGGGACTACCGTAACTGTCATCCCTTTTCTACCGTGAAAGCACCCAGGGCTTAATACCTCCATAACCCTGCATGGAATTTGGACACATATGTTTACACAATAGAAAATAACTTCCTGGGATGCTTTTAGCAACAGAGATTTGTGTGTACCAGGGTGAAAGAGTATCAGGTATGTATGATAATGTAGCTTTGCTGCTGTCACATTTAAGAAGACACTTACCTGCCAGGGAATGCAGATAAAACTTATCCTGTTTGGTCAAATGCTAATGATCGTTTATTGTCCCTTCTTGAATAGAATAAACATTAATAATATCTCTGCTCTGCAGGCAAATGGAGGAGGACAGAGGAGACGTGCTGAGTCTGGTGGAGTCTGACGACGAGCAGATTTTTCAAGCTGCTGTTCCACGTCTACCTCCAACAACAAATGGACACCAAACCACACTCGTACAGATACACCGAATCCCGTCAAGTAAGCGCTTTACATGATGTGTCTTATAGAAAAACTACCCCCAAAATTTTAAGAGTAGAGTAAGAGTATAGATGTTCTGTTGTGTCAACATATCCCTCTGGGTTTTTTTTAGGTGATCATGAGGATGCAGAAACGGCAGACACAAGCCCCCAGCAGCAGGAAGATGCACACACAGAAGAGCCAGTGGATCTTGTAACATTTTAGGTATCGGGTGATTAATTGGATATGTGTTTTTATTTTAGGTAAATATTATTTTCATCCAATGACAATGTGAAAAGAATTGGTGGCAGACTTGTGTAAAAAGCTTTTAATTAGTTGTTTTTTTAAAACAGCTTTTCTAAGCTGATTTCTATGATCAATTGTTTGTACAGCATTTTGAATATGTTGCTCTATGTTGATATGAATGCAGTAAATTAAGCTGTTCAGACAAATGTGTGATTGTTTGCATCTTTTTGGTGGTAAAATTCCTCCTTTAACCTTTATTTATGTACAGTGCCAGACTGTAATGAACCCATAGATGGTTCGTGGGTGTCACAGTGTAAAATGTTAATCTGGACTGGAGTTATTTAAAAAATGTGGTGGAGTCTGTCAGTCATGTCGGTTGTGTTTCTGAGAATAAAAAACAAACAAAATAAACATGAATAAAAAAAAAACATCTCTATTTAAGGAAATGAATTCCAGCGAGTTGACTTAATATCTGGTCGCAGTAAGGCTCATCAAATCACAATGTTTGTCATCATTAGTAATATTTAAATACTTTGGTCAAATGTTTAAAGTAGGAGTGCGAAAGCACTTCAAATCAGGTTGTTTTGTGCAAAAATATACACATTCTCAACAGTTATGACACTTTACGTTTGTGATAAAAACATGTAATTTAAATGATTAAACAACCAGTTATGTTCAACATCTTGGACTTTAGGAAAGCATAGGACAATGGTGTTTTATAGGACGAATGGTTCATGAGAAAATCTACAGATTCATGCATTATTCATCCAAAATAAAAGTTGCTCAATATTTAAAACAATAATCTTATGTGTATGACAATGTTTATTAGTCTTTAATGAAAACATTATTTTAAACTATTATTTTCTTACATCAATTGAAGAGATATGTTTTACTTTTAATGAAAAAGATAAAATAATTTGTCAGAACATTTACAGAACTCAGTATACTCACACACTTAAGAGCAGAAAGTTTAGGCTTTATTTCTATCACGGAAGCCAGTAAATCAAATATTAAGCGCCTGATATTTAGAGACTATAGTCTTTGACCCGTGGTTGCAGGTGCCACTCACAGCCAGGATCTTTTGACGCTTGCCTTCCCCACTCTCTCCTCCCCTCATTTCCTGTCATAAAAACAGGTTTATACAAACAGATAAAGATTGACTTTCCATGGATCACATAAGGATTTCAAGTCTCAGTATACGACAGTGGGGAATATTCAATTGTAATCTTGATTTTAAAAGCTGGACCCCAATACAAAACCATAACAGCAACATTTAGACATGAATCCTCGTAGTGTTCGGTCTTTGTTTTCTACTTGATATGGTTGTTTAAATCCATTTCAACAATATTAATGACTTGGTTATAAAAGGTTTCCAAAGGTCAAAATGTTTTGAGATTGATTCAAAAAGGTTTCTCTGTCCAGTCTTACATTTGGACATGTTTTGACAACTGATGGATTAATGTTCTTCAGGAAAACCTGACCTACATATTACAGTCATGACATCACGTCATAACACGACAGCTTCTCATGCTATTAATAAGTATCAACAGAGAAACCAGAGATTCTTCATGTATTATAATTTAATCAGAGGGCGTGGCGTGGCTCTGTGATCTTACGTAATGAAAGAACAACGTGACGACGTTAGGCAACACCGCAGCCAATGGTACAAAGTGAGTCAGCCTACAGGAAACCAGCTGAACATTTTGTTTTCTCACTCGCGCATTTCCCACACAGCAAACAGTACAGCATCTCACACACACAGAGAGAGAGAGAGAGAGAGAGAGAGAGGAGTCACAACACAGCAGGAAGTCTCCTGAATGGGCGGTGGGACTGAAACACGGACGACAAATTCAGAAAGACGAAGAATGTGAAGTTGTGGGGGGGTTGGGGGAACAGAAAACGATGTGCTCCACGGAAAACAGCGCGGAGCTAAAACGGACATGTAAGTGACAAATGTAAATAATAATGTCAGTGCTTTGCTCATGTTTTTCATCGCCTGGTAACCGTAACTAAGCAGCGGTCTCTACGTCCGGAGAAACCTGACAGCCGAGCGGGGAGAGGGGGATTAGATTATGTGGAGAAGAGCCGCTGTCACTGTCGGTGAAGGATGAGTGTACGTGTTGACTTTATGTTGCCTGTCCGCCCTCCTCCAGCCTCAGACCCAGCTCTCATCCTTGAGCTGAAGACCAGGAGACCTCCGTCCCTGGAGGGCCGAGCGGGATGTGAGACCTGGAGCGTGGACTTCTCCCCGGACGGAGCCTGGTTCGCCTGGTCGATGGGACACGGGATCGTGTGGGTTGTTGCCTGGCCTCTGGACTCGGAGTAGGTTCACCTGAATACATTTAATCCCACACATGATGTGTTCAGGTGTCACTCGGATATTCTACATTCGGGGAAGGCGATGTTGCTGGTTGTCCTTCATTTGTGCCAAATCATATTGGAGTAAAATGATCAATATTGTAGTTAGTTTTTTATTCAAAGTTAAATAGACAGGTGACTCCACAGAGGAGCTACAATTTAAAGAAGTATAATTTGAGGGAATTTATGTGATTGATTTATGCATGAATTCATCACAATATTTTATAAGAAAAAGACAATAGGGGGAAAAAAGGGTCATGACATAGAAACGTGTAGAAAGGAAAAGGGGGGAATTCATCAAGACCATTCAAATGTGCAGCAAACTGTACAACACATTTTCCTTCTACTTAGTGCTTTTTTTTATGTCAGTGTCTTAATTATAAGAACACTTTTGGCCCCTGGAGTACGTCATATTGACATTTTTAACCCAGGATCATGCTGTGAAAGTGTCCAGAAATAGTTTTCAATAGTCCTGGTAACCTGCGTCGAGGCACCAAATGAATCTGTGCAATATCATATTTTAAAACTAGACAAACATGCCAGATTTATATACACACACTAATCTCAAAAGCATAACTATAACTAAATCCAACGGCAGTCTAAAGTCAATTATGAAATGAACAAGCCTTAAAACTTGATTAACATTCACTGGAATCTTTGAATACTGGATTGTTCCCATTACACTGTCTGTCATTCAAATAGATTTTGGTGTAAACATTAAGTGATGAGGTTTTGTGTTTACAATGAGAGCGATGATCATGTACAGTCCAACAGTATGGAAGCTGCAGAATTAATAATTACTGAAATAGATTAAATGTGTTATTAGCTTACTCCATGGGTATTCAGACTTTTCCAACTGTATTCAAAGGCAGCATCATTAAAGCATTGCTCCAGCTTCACACCACCTACAAGTTTTTTTTTTTTCATGGTTACTGCATACTTGATACTCCTCTCGCCCACAGAGACAGTCAGAAAGGAGAAATTGATCGAGGGGACAAGAGCTTCAGTTGTGGTCAGCCAGTGTGGGGCCTCACCTTCGGACCCAGACCTCCAAGATCAGCTGCACGCCCCGCCAGAACACCACCAAAAGGGAACAACAGCCTGCTACTGGCCACAGGCCTGGAGAGCGGGGTGATCAAAATATGGAACGTTCTGACAGGTGAGGGTTTCATCTGTGTGATCTTTTCAAGACGATGAGTAATCTAAAACTGGTTTTAAAATGCATTTTCATGTTTTTGTTAAGGTGAGGCTGTATTTGATCTCCACGGTCATGAGGGCGTTGTCAGGGATCTGGTCTTTCCTCAGAATGGAACCCTCACACTCATATCATCTTCCCGGGACAAGACTTTGAGGATTTGGGACCTGGCTCACAAAGGTACAAGCCTTGAAAGAGTCCACTTCTTTAACAACAAAATCAATGGAATGTTTTTCAAGGTTTCCAAAGATCTTGGGTTGTGCCTCCTCTTGTAATGACATTTTAAGATGTGCTCAACAACAATCCTTACCGATACGTAGTGTTTGCTCTTCAGAATGCAATGCAAACTTACTGTTTCACAAGTAAATATCTGAAGCAAACAGCTGCTGTTGACACTCAGGGAGGCTATTACTCACCTCATCATGTGGTTTGAAAAAGATATTCCAGAGTTAGTTTTGTTCTAACACAGTTTTGATTTTTGAAACTTGACAGTCAGCTTCTATTAAGAAACCGTATATCGACAAACTAAAACTGAATGAACTCAATCTAATATTTTTTTACAGTGAACAAAGAAACTCTAGTGGGTGGAAAACGAAAAATTGTCCAGCCAGAAAAAAAAGTTTGCGACACAAGGAGGGAATGAGGAATTTCTGTTTTTTTTTTCCTGGAGTGATATTATTCATGACTTACAGTTTTTGATTTGAACAAAAGGGACCGTTGATCCCCCAACATGTTGCTTTTTTCAATCTTGTAAATCAGTTTGTCCGTTGAAAATAAGTCAAGAGTGCAATAACTTTTCAAAAAAACAGATCCAGGGCGTTTCACTTAAGCACAGCTTTTTGGCAGCTGACTGATTGTCAAATGTCAGAGCATCCTTGAATACACCTATTGAACTTGCCCTCTTCAAACATGACCTCGCTGAGAGGCTATCACCAAACAAGTTTCAAGACTCTGCATTCATGACTCTCATTTCACACTACATTGATATCAACTGAAACAAAGATGACAGTCAGGCTAAAGGCTCACTGTATTCATTGATAAATAGTGGAGTAGTTAGCATTCAGATAGTGTAATTCCACTTCTTTAATCAGCACTGAAACATTTTTCTGCTTTTGTCTGTGTTTTTCCCTTCACCTCTGTGTTTCCTAACAATGCTAAACGGTTTGTTCAGGTTGAAGAGGTTAAAGCAAACAAATGTTCATGTTTACACACAGGAGTCTCATTTCCACTCTTCAGAAACTCTGTTTTTTTTGTAGTGTGTCTCACTCGGATCATTACACTTCTCTGTTTCTGTCTGTTGAAGGTAAAAAGGTGCATGTGCTCTCTGGCCATAAAGACTGGATCAGCTGCTGCAGCGTGTCCTCAGACTGCAGCATGATCGCTTCAGTCGGCCGATTTGACAGAGTGAGTTAATCAGTTGTAGATGTTTTATTGTTTTATAACCAAGGCATAAACAAGCATGCATTAAAGGACGGCATGTTTTATTTGTATGCATTCATATACTTTTTACCGGTTTAACCGTAACACTTCATAAAACCTGAAGTCTTCAAGCTGCCTGACATATTGTTTTCTGAACAGATTGGTAATGTAGATACTCTCCATTAGTTTAGACACATTTTAGCAGACAGTTTTTTTAAGTTAACTGAACAAACAAGCCGGTTTTTATAAACATATAACCAATGTCTAATTTCAGGTAAATTAAAAAAAAAATTGCAAAAAAGTTTACTCTGACCGTCAGAGTTCATCAGTGTTATTCTTTGTTCTCCTCATTTGGAGCACCATTTAGGCTCTTCATGCTCATTAATCTGTAAATTTGACACTTTCTCATGTGCAAAAATAAAAAGGCAGGCAGCTTTACCTTGTGTAACACCAGATTTTTATGATCATAGAATCAAGCATTGCAAGCTCTGCCAAATGCCGCGGGGCAAAATTACTCATCCTAGACTTGACCTACATTCATTACTCCAAATAGAAAACTACAGCTAATTAACCTGTCTTCATTTTGCCATCTATAGATGGTGTGTCTGTGGAGTCTGCGTTCATACACTTTCATGAGGAACCTGACAGGAGGGACCCACAAGTCCTTGTACCTGC
This sequence comes from Labrus mixtus, assembly GCF_963584025.1. Lineage (NCBI taxonomy): Eukaryota > Metazoa > Chordata > Actinopteri > Labriformes > Labridae > Labrus > Labrus mixtus. The sequence goes on from NC_083616.1 coordinate 18,766,736, forward strand.
TGTCTTCATGTGACTTTTCTCCTGATGGGGCGCTGCTCGCCACGGCGGCCTTCAGAGGCTCCAGCTGGTGGATCGACCTGTGGGATCCATACACTGCGGAGAAACTGGCCACTCTGGTGTAAGTCCACGCTCACTTTTCAGTGTCAAAATGTACTTTGTATTTACAGCCGGCCACAATAGTGGCAAATTAGATGTAGACAGCACTTTATTGATACATAAGAAATCAGTAAATAACATATCTACTATACTAAGTGTTTCAAGGGCAAATTTCTTTAGGGAAGTTTTTTTGTTTGTTTGTTTTTTAAAGATTTATTTTTGGGCTTTTTATGCCTTTAATGGAGAGATAGGACAGTGGATAGAGCTGGAAATCAGGGAGAGAGAGTAGGGAATGACATGCAGGAAAGGAGCCACAGGCTGGGCCGCCCACTTTGAGGACTAGCCTCCATACATGGGGAGCGTGCACTAACCACTGCACCACCAGCGCCTCCCTCTTTAGGCCAGTTTTCACAAGCAAATGTCATCTTACAATCACTGGTCACATCGAACACGCTGCCTGAAAGTGTGTCCTGGTGTTATGTATCTGGTGCAACCTGTTTGTCTATCCCATTCTTATTCAATCTCAAATTGTAAATATTAAGGCTCTCTGACTTGGGCTACTCAGAACATTACTTATTTTAAAACTCTTTTTATAAACAGTGACTACTTTGAAGACTACGGGCAAAACCAAATCTCAGCAATACAGTTCTCCCCCAATGGTTTGCATGTCGCGATTGTGACTGATGACAGGTGAGTAGTTTACAAGTTCCATTTAATAAATCCTTTATGTCAAGTATAGATTCAACCGACAGACATTGCAAAATATAATTCAAAAAAATTGCAGAGCTCTTCGCGTCTGGGAGCCAGGAAAAAGAGGGATGGTGATGCAGACAAAAGCTGACAGAGAATCAAATGGACTCTGCTGCAAATACCATCCTCAAGGGGGAGTGGTTGCCACAGGGTAAAAAAAAAAAATCCTCATGCCATCATATTGTTTTGTATATACATTTGAATTTGCTTGAAAGATGACTAAGAGTCTACAGGTATAAGCTTCGGCAGCACGCTAACTAAACCCTCTCGCTCCAGAACCAGAGACGGTCACGTAAGGTTCTGGAACGCTCCGAGGACGGTGCCCAGTCTGAGGCACCTGTGCAGATCCATCCTGCGCGACTCCGTCTCCACGCACCAGATGGAGCCGCTGCCCCTCCCCAAACGGATCCTCGAGTACCTCACTTACAGGAACATCCCAGACCGCCTGAAAACCTGCTACTCCTCAGATGAAGAGGACTGGGAGGGTTAAATAGGAACACTAACGCAACGTAACCACTGACATCTACAGCTAATGATTGTTATGCATCATGTCTCATTATTCAAAAAGAATGCCTTTATTGTTTGCTACAAGTTTTCACCATTGACCATATCTTAATGTCAACCCATTCCTACACTAAGGATTTCATTTTTGCACTACTACTTTAAGATGATGCATAAACTCAATGTTCACATGCTTGAATTGAATATCACAATTTTATACTTTTTAATTTATTGTGTACATATAGAATGTATTTCTAATTCCTGTGTTTATCATGAAGCAGCACATGCATTATACTACTGATCCTGCACATCCTAATTGTAAATATATGAAAACAGAAACTAGACTTTTAGGAAATAGTTTTAATAAACAGATACAAAACACATGTACATGTCCAAGACCCATTCTTATACCTCTGTATTTGTTGTTGCATTTTAACATTATGGAATATTTCATGTTTTTTCGTCAGTGAATTAATTGGTTACCATACGTCTATCCTCCATTCTTTGCTAAATGCCCGTATTTTAAGCTCTGAAGAGTGGATCTTTTTTCGGTACTACAGCTACACAAACCACTGCCTTCCCTTTCACTTGGGTCATATGCAGATGTGAGTGACTCATTTAGCTGCTAGCATCAACTCTGTGCGGCGGTGGTGGGCAAACATGCAGTGGATGCTTAAAGGCTGCTGTTTTTTTTTTATTTCTAAATCAGCAAACTCCAGAAGATATTTCACTAACTGACCCATCATGAAAACGTACAAAACAATGAAATCATGTGTTTGGTTGAAAAGAAAACATCCACCTATTAGCGCTTAGCTTTTCATGGCATTGTTGCAAACCACAGCCACGGGAATTGAAATAATAGTAAACCTTACAAACACTTCCATAAATCTGAGACACAGCTGGAGTTCTTGCCAGCTATTTAAAGTTTATTGTTGCAGCGACTAAGACATCAAGGTGGCAAAGTAGGAGACAACAAAACAAAGTCAATATCATTTGAAATCTTGGTGTGGCTGTGATTTAATTGAGGGACTTTTTAAAATTTTTTTTTTTTACTAATGGTAGCAATGGAATTATTGAGAAAGTTTGAGCTGTCTGCACACAGAATTTGGATTTCTGTATCTATGAGGCCTCGCTGACCACCAGGTCTCTGACCGCCTGGAAGGCTGCGACCATGGAGCTCAGCTGGATCTTCTCATCGGTGCCTGAGGCGAGCCTGTGTCTGAGGAGGAGACAAATTATGAGAGCAAAGGCAACAGTTTCCCACATCTGGACGCCTGTATGAAATGAACTTTCTATATTCAATAACTCAATAATAATGCTCCTACTTTCTGTATTTAATGTTTATGACAGGAGGAATAAGTGATCTCACTTACTCAATATCAGCCAGCTTGATGAGCATACCGATTCGAATCGCTGGAGGAAAGTCCACTGGAGGGAGAAAAAAAACAAACATTTCAGATCATTGTAGTGGAAAAATACTGTCTGTCTGTCGTCTTCGTTTGAACTTAAAAGATTTAGATGTTCGTGCATCATTTAGCAATTAAAAACTGTTTCTTTGTATCTCAAACAGGAACTCTCATTATCTGAGTACAGAATCCTAAATCAGTGCCCTCCGGACAAAGGAGTTTCTGTTGGTGTTCTTCTGTACCAGGTACCTTATAGAAAGAAGCTTGCATAGATAAATCACCATGGCAAACTAGGCGTAGTCACTGGGGCAAGCTGAAACCAATGACGATGTATTACTCATGTATATGCAAAATACCTACACCCTGTGAAAGTATAAATATGCTCTGCAACCGGGACTGCCCCGGGAATCTTTGATGCACTTGTGACTGATGTTACTTTTGTAGCTGATTAACCCTTTTGCAAAAGAACTCTTTACTATATGCAATAAAATACACAAAGACAAAAGACTTTGACTTGAGATCTTTCATTACCAACAGAAAAATCCACAACATCATCTAGTACAAACTACTACTGAGGTAGGGAAAAGTCACCAATTGATACTGAACCTATATATGATGACGGTTCAGGTGAACAACATTAATACATAACAAACATTTTAGTGCTGGTAAAGGGAATCATATCAAGCAAGCACAGATCTGGTTGTTCTTTGGCCTGACTCTGCTTAGTCTTGTGGCAGTCAACAGTAGACCGCCCACACATCCTACAGTTATCAAGCCAGGGGCCTCGTTTGAGACTCACAACTGCTCAAGGTAAAGGAGCTAAAGCATCTAAATGAGGAAATGTTATATCACCAGAACTCTTTACAGAGAGGAGAAGCTGGATTCAAATGTTCTGTTTTAAATCAGTGGTCATATCTCATTACACATTATGATCCTGTTTATTTCATTTTTTAAAAGTTACTTTTTCTGCCTACCATCATGCTATAGTGCTTCTATCAGGACACTCTTAACTCAAAGATGTTGAGCTAAAAAAAGACTTTACTTCAGGTTCAAACAACAAAACCTAAAAGTATTCTATTAACAGTTTCAACCAAAGCTCAAACAATTTCATACAAAAACAGAAAAAACAACTTTGTACCCAGTTTGGAGAAATTGATGATATTTTTTTTTGAAATTGTGTTTCCATCTGCTGTGGCCTCACCTCTGTGTATGAGCAGATGAACCTCAGTGAGGATATCGTGCAGGGCCAAACCTTTCAACGTCTTCAGCTGAAGGATTTCTGTAGACAGAGTGTTAAGGAACTGCAAACAAACATCCAAACTGGTGTAAGTCGGTGTCTGGTTTTTCTAAACAAATCCCAACATTTCATACAGATCTGGCCAAACCATATGTAGCATGGGCAATGTTCCTCATCCATTTCAATATGACATCCCCCGGTTTGAAACCTGGTAATTCAAAGGATGTAGTAAGTAAGCAGCAACTCTAGAATCTAAGGTCTTATCTTAACTCTAAATAATACCGTATTGGTCCGAATATAAGACGGCCTTTTTCCCCATCGAAATAGGTCCGAAAAAGTCGGGTCGTCTTATATTCGGGGTCTAGTATTCAGAACGCGGCTCTAATTGTTCGCCTGTCCCTTTAAATGTCAATACACATGACGCGCTCTGGGAGGAGCAGGGGAGCGATGACAGTTAGAGCGAACACAGTGGGGAGGAGGACGTGTGTGAGGAATAGGAGACATCGGAGAAGAAGTTTGGCGAGCTTTAGTTTAGTTAAAGATGCGGCCTGTATTTTCTCTGTTATTTAAAAATGTTGATAATATTGCTTGATTTTAATTTTGAATCATACTGTACATATTTTGACCTTGTGAAACACTTTGTTTTGAAAAGTGCCGTAGGCCTATACCGATAATTACGGTATGTTAATTATTAATACAACAGGTGTTTAATTCAATGTGTTTTTAATATTGTTATTTTCAAATAAAATGAAGTTCTTTAAAAAAAGTTCTTTATAAAAACAGATCTTAGAAAGATCTGGTCTGCAAATCTTTTTTTTTTTTTTTTTTAAATGTGAGTGTTGAAAAACGGGGGTCATCTTATAATCAGGGTCGTCTTATATTCGGACCAATACGGTAATTGAAACTACTTGTTCCTATTTCACAAGATGGATTAAAGCTTCAAGGTTACATGGAACATACATCCAGACTATAATTTCACAGTTAATCTTCCTATGTGAATGATTCTGACAGACGAGTAAAGGGTTATCTGAAGGATACGCTTGTACGCTGTGGTGAAGTCTTTGTTGAGGGACCAGTCGAGGATGTTGGCTATATCTGAGCGGAGGGGGTGACCCGTGCAGGTGTACACTGTGTCCTCTGTCACCTTTCCATACGCCATGCTGGTGCTCTGTGATCACACGAGGGAAACGCACACACTCTACAGTTTAGCCTTCTGTGACGATGAAACACAGAAACTTCAAGAAAACAGCAACACAGGGTTGAAATAATCTGTGAGGAAGATCTTACCTGCAGAATGTTGAGCGATCTTCTCATATCACCTGACGATAGGGTCACGGTGGCCTTCATTCCATCCTGTGACACGTCGATACTGCAACAAAAAGATTTACTCTGCCAATCAGCCGTCAGGCTAATGGAAACACGCAAGATGTATCACACTTCAGATACATGTGTTACTGTCAAACTGTATCTTTTTTAATTTCACACAACTGATTCTGATATAAACAATCCAGATTTAAGACATTTATTACCGTGAAGCATATTAAATGTTGCCGCAAATAGAATGATATTTTTCTAATGCACCCTTTGCTTCTTCCTCATCAGCCACTGCAAGTAAACCAATGCAAACACCTACTTCTCCTGCTTGATCACATGCTCCAGCCGAGGGATCATCTGGTCTGGCGACAGCGGGCCGAAGCGAAACCTGGTGCAGCGAGACTGCAGGGCCGGGATGATCTTGGACAGGTAGTTACAGATGAGACAAAACCGGGTGTTTTCTGTAAACTTCTCAATCACTGAGAGAGGGGCATAGAGGGATAACAGAGAGAAGAACACATGAATACATTTAACTAAAAAAAAAAGTGCAATCAGCTCGAGCATGTGTGAGTCTCAAAGTCCTCTTGTGCAACTGCTCTGAAATCTAGCTGTCAATATTCACCAAAAATGCAAAGTCATCAAATAAGACATTGTGGTCATCCATCAAAAAATCATCCATCATTTTAAAAAGTCTAATAAAGTAATTAATATAAAATAAAACACACAGGAGGCACAAAACTGCTTACTTAGTATAAGAAAAGTTGTAAACCTTTTATTGATAGATGACTTTCAAATATTGGGCTTTTAAAAAAAAAGTTTGATTAATTGTGCAGTCATCACTAAATCTGCAAATTTATCTGCACAGCAGGACACATTTGTTCTCCACCAAAAGATGGAACATTGAACTGAAATCCATGTCCTAGTATGATTTAGTTAAAGGCAAAATATCCCACTTTAACTAAATCTGTATTTAATTGAAATCATCAGACGTGTATTTAAAAAAATAAAACAAATATCAGGGTGATAAAGCAGATAGTCACTGATTCAGGAGCAACCATGGTGTCTGGCTGCTCAGTGAGCCGTGTGGCTCACACTGGGCGAGGCCCGGTCGAACAGATGGCTTACCTCGCCGCAATGCATTCTGGGCATCCTGGGTCATGGCATCGGCCTCGTCCAGTATCACCAACTTGAAGCCCTTCCTGGAGGACAAGAGAGACAGGCACAAAGGCAGCAGTGTGTTACAGATAAAAGAAAACACTCAACAAGTCTTCTGGCTGCACCTAAGATAATAAAGGTTGGATTCATATTTACACTTACTTGAAGATGGTTCTGGTGCTGGCAAAACTCAGGATTGGACCTCGTACAACATCGATACCTCTGTCATCTGATGCATTTAGCTGAAAATGAGTGAAACTTCAAATTTAAGAGCCACAGATCTCATCCAAAAACTTTTTTGCATCTCAATAAAAAAAAAAAAGCTGATAAGTAGAAGGTCCAGTGTACCTCTAGCACCATGGAGTTGAACTCTTTTTCCTTGTACAGCTGTCTTGCACAGGCGAGGATGGTGGAGGTTTTGCCTGTACCAGGGGGGCCATAGAACAAGAGATGGGGAAGCTTTTCCTCACTGATAAACCTCTGGACTGAAAACATAGAAACAAAATGAACTGTCAGAATACGCCTTGAACTTCATGAAAATAACGAATAATATAAAACAAGAGAAATGTTTTGAAAGCCACGGCATTGGATAATTTAATTCTAAATTGTTTTTTTTATCAAAACAACCATTGAAAAGAGCAAAGGCAAAAGTCTGGAACAGTGAACACGAACAGTTCCCAGAAAGCTTGGAAAGTTAACACAGGTATTGTCAAAGTGTATACTCTCACTGGTCACTACATTAGGTAAACCTGTACAATCTTATGATCTAATACAACTTCTCTGCTGTGAATTCCACTTTTAAAAAAGCTTCAAATGTTTCATTTTATTTGAAAGTGTAATAACTCTACTTCAGTTAAACTTGGGGTTATACTGGGTAATGCTGGTGGACCATATAGTGCATTATAATTAAGTTGTGTTTCTAGTATTTTGCCTCAGCTATATGGATGGACAAAAAAAAAACAAGGACAGCTTTCAAGACAATCCTTTCAACCAATACACCACTGCAAACTACAATGTCAACAACACTTAAGTCACATGAATCGCTTTCTAGCAGTAAATCATCAACATTAAAATTATAGGCAGACCATAATAATTATAATGAAAAGTGTTGCAGGGGAAATCTCACAGGCTTTAATTATGTGGGTTATGTATAAATGTGACAGACCAAATACTTACTGGTGCTTAGAATATCTCTGTGTGAGATCAGATCATCAAGTTTCTCTGGTCTATATTTTTCAACCCTGGAAACGGAGGACAAATCGATCATCAATACTGCTTTTGATGTGGAGTTTCAGACACTTCAGACACTTCACTTTCAATCGTAAATGCTTCTGTATCACTGCAGACGTGCACTTGTGACTCTTAGGGTAAGTTAATGTTGGTAAAGAAGAAGGAAACTCAAATAACAACACGTATATAGAACGAACTTCATTAACATTTTGACCACTTTAAGCTTCTTACGTCAAAGTTTCGGAGTACATGCAATAAGCTTTGGACAAAAGGTCCAATACTCCAGATGTTTATGTGCTACTCATCAATTCGGCATCAATATTTTTGCATCATCTTTTACACACAAAAAAAAGATTTGTAGGAAGTTGGTTCAAGTTGCAACAAGACCATGTTTGATGAATGAGTTAGCTTATATGTATGACGAATATGTATGATGTCATTTGCAGCTACCACACGAGTAAGCATAGATGACATAAATCTATATTGTGTAGCCAGCTGCTAGCTTCAAGACACAGGAGAAGTGTTAGCCAGCTAGCACTTGTAATTTCAGCTTTCAGTGATAAACAGCCACCTTCAACTCACCAGGGTAGATTTCTGGTTTGTAAAGACGCTCTACTGGTTGAAGCCATGTGTCCTTAACTGTGAATTAGGCTCCAATGTGTTTCAAATACTTTATGAATATTGGAAACTTCCACTCTACTTTTGCCTGTAGTGTGTTGGTCGTGTTTTTGCCGCGCTGCTCAGCGAGCTTGCGTCAAACGTCACGGCGCACAGCCAATCGGATTACTTTGTCAGCTCATGTGGGCGGAGTCTCTGTGATATGAGTGGCCACTGTAAAAAGTGTGTGTGTGATGGAAAGTCCATATGGACGATGAAAACTGCTGCGAAAGACAAAACATTTCTTCTTCTAGAGCAAAAAGTAAGGCCTACAGTTCAGACCCCCCCCTCCATCTGCTGGGATACCTTCACCCATCCTTTATAAAGAGAGCAAATTGTCACAATAAGACATTAATCTATAAGATGTTGCAACTTTTCAATACTTAGTTTCATCTCTGTTGTGAAAATGTACCTAGCATTTAAATTCTTAATGTAAAAAATACTTGACATTTGTATTCAAGTCAAAGGGGAATTGAGTAAACAAAATGAGTCTGAGTTTTTTTTTTCCATACATAAAGCAGATCCTACATGCACAGTCTCTAATAATAATCTTCACCACATGTGAGAATTTCTATAATGATGTAAATGATGCTTTTGAATAAATCTTTTCTCTCCAACTTTATATGTGTTATCATATTGGTCTTACATGGAATCACAATCAAAAGTGCCTGTGACTGCACATATCTCTTTAATTTAAATAGTGTCTAGATGCCCTGGTTGGTGATATAGTCTAACTTTAGTTAAATAAGACATTTTTCCTCGTCAGAGGTAAAACACCTTGCTCAGTTTTCCTTTACTTAGGTAGTCTCATTGAAATCAGGATATTTGCAAAAGTAGGCTTTATATAAAGAAATAATAACAGGGATAAGAGACAAAACAAAATCTAACTGATTACACAAGGACAGGATAATAACACACAAACACACACACACAGGCACAAAGGTTCAAAAACTTAAACAAAAAACTAAAGTACAATAAATTAACTGCAAAGTAGGCCTAATGAAAAAAATGCCATTTCAACTGTCTATGTAATATTGGAGAGTACGAAACATAAAGTAGATATTCTTGTGTGTACATTTCATGATAAATGAACAAAGACTCTCATCTTTCCTCTGAAAACGTGTATCTAAATGTGGTTGCACACACAGATCTTGATGGTTGAATTGAAGCCATGAAGCATCGTTTTCTGCACTTGGCTCTAATCTCGCGATAGCGGCCCCTCACGGTGGTGCCTGGGCGATGCGATGCTGTTGCTGTTGCTGTGGGTTTGATTGACAGGAAACATGTCGGTGTGGTGGGAGCGAACCGGGATGCAGCTGCTGCCAAGGGAGACAGGGAGTACCTGCATCCAATCCACACATCAGCACCTCTGAAAACCGCCAGGCTTCCCCCCCCCCCCCCAATACGTCTGCTTTTGACGCGCAGGGCAGCTTCTCCTTTTTATTTAAAAAAAAAAAAAAAAAAACAACGTCAATTTGAAAGGAAGGGATACCCAATGGATGCTGTGGCAAACCGCGTCGTCCCGCTCGGCATCTTTACATTGTGTTTGATTTAGCCTTCAAGCAGAGACTACCTTGATGAAACAGCAGGAACTACGAGGACTGTTGTTGCAATGGAGTCGACTCTCTCACGGCTCAAGCCGCGTCTGTAAACCTACAATATCTCGTTTCATGGCGTTTTGCAGGTGGCTCATCTGCTCCGTGGGCTTCTCCACGTTTCCTTTCTGAATTCTTATTCTTGTTCTTTTTTTTTTTTTTTTTTTTTTTTTTTTAAGTGCACCGGGAGAAAAATAACGACCACTGCTTGCCAAACTATGAACGAGGAGATGACAAAAAGCGAGGAGCAGCATCTTAGTTTGCAGAAAGCCTTGCAGCAGTGCGAGTTGGTGCAAAATATGATAGACATAAGCATTTCTAGTTTGGAGGGTTTACGGACCAAATGTGCCACATCCAACGACTTGACACAGAAGGAGATACGAACGCTGGAGGTAAGCATCGATTGAGCGGAATTACTGAATAGGCCTATGTGCTTTTTTTTTATTTTTTTTTTATCGTCTAAATCAATCAGGAGGGCTGTCACTGCCTCTTATTCATTTGTAGGCCACTATGCATATTTTTCAGCGACACACTTGTTTTCTTGTACTCTTGTTTTTCCCATTGCATTAATATGCGAAGATCCCAGCTGAAGCCCGCTGCTATGTGTTTTGTGCAGTGCAATAAATCAGAAGGCTACGGGGCTGCAGTGGTGCTGTTGTAGACTTGCGCATTCTGCAGGTGGCGGGGAGAGAAGGTGGCTCTTCTCCATCAGAATATTTGAGGCAGCCGAGGCCTATAGGCTGTCCATGTTTACAATCCATTACCAATACGGCAACCTGCGCATCCGTCCTCGCAGCACACCCGGGCCCTGCTGTTATGCAAGGCGAGCGGGTTTCTGACTTAGTTGCCAAATATCGTTAGCCATTTAATTATCCCGTAGGGTATTCCGTAAATTGCGTTACGTAATTTCCCATAATATCCCGGTGTTGTGTTCAAGATCCCAGACTGTCAGTTTTGAGGCCACTTTAACCAGTCCCCCCCCCCCAAAGACCAGTGAGAGGACATAAAAATCGCCATAAAGTGCGATAAGGTCACTGAAAAGTCACTATAGAGAGAAGGACAGACACTGCACAGCATTAAGGGCCCGAGAGAATGTTATAGTGATGCCTCGGGAGATTAAAACAAATATAATTAAGTGAGATAAGGTCGCCATAAACTCACCACTGAGAGTCTCTGTGTACCATCAACACACATCAAGGCCAAGTGGAGATGTTATTGAGATATTACATAAAAATACCACAAAGTAAAGTGCCACACGTTTATCCAGACCCTACAGTAATATGCCAACATACGGTACATTATACACAGGACGTCTAGGCTATGTCATATGATGGTTATGTCCATATTGCTTAGTAAAGTTTAAAGGTGTTGTATGTAAAACAAATGTACTTCAAGCAATGAGTATATGGGCTAATATTGCAGCCTGAAGATAACAGTTCACTATGTTCCCTGAATGCATCACAAAGCATTTTGAATCCTCCTGGGTTTTTGTTTTTAAACATTTGGGATTTTTAAAAACTAAGATTGGATTAATTTAGTCCTAATCTGACCCTGTTGTGTTGATGGGAAAAAAAAGCAGAGATTTAACTTTACTTGTTGTTTGATGAATCCCTTGCTTTTCTGAAAGAAAAAGTAAAGAAATATAACTGTAATAGGTGATCTAAAACACAAAAAATCAGCATATATCTGTGTAATATTTTTACCACAAACTGCACAAGATGTTTGAAAGACTTCTGGCAATGTAAGGAGGTTAGAGTGGAGAGAATAGGGGCAGGAGGTTGTAACTTTTCTTTGGGCTGCGTGACTTGGGAGAATAGTATGTGTTGTTTTTCTCATCCTTAATTCATAATAAATTTTAGTCCTCTGCGTGACTTGGGAGAATAGTATGTGTTGTTTTTCTCATCCTTAATTCATAATAAATTTTAGTCCTCTTAAGCAATGGTAATACAAGTTACAGAAAGTGTTGTATCAAAAGGCAAAGGGGATATAATATCATTGTTGATGCATGTTGGAAGATAAGAAACCTAACAAAGTTACCGAAGTATGACAACTTTGTGGCCACAACTACGGTCAATGAGTGGGTTTCAGAAATGTATTGTGTGAATCTCTTGTTCAAGTATATAGACTAACAGGCCACAAGCATGAAGAGTGATATAAAACACATGTCTGGAGCCTGCAGAGGGCAGTAGTTCAAGGTAGAAATGTGCCAACACCAGAGAAGAAGACAGCTGCTATAAACTGCAAACAGAGCAGGTTCCAAAACATTCATTAGTCATGAATCTGTTTGTCAATTGAATGAAATGCAGGGAATCTAATTCACCAGGGGTAATGTAATCTTATACACATCAATAGTGGCTTCACTTTGTGTGGCCTATGTTGTTCTTCAAAGTGGTAGTGATCTGCAGCAGCACAACATTGGCTCCACCTGCATGGCTTCTACAGAGTAAGTACATTCAGATCCACCTTACTCTGCACCAACAGAGAAAACATGCAAGAAAACTTCATTTTTTGCACTAAGTTAGTGTTTGGCTGAGTGAATCCAAGCCATGCTCATTGATGAGAGTTGTAGTTGATTCTTTTCTTTTTTGGAAAAACAAGGAAACAACAAAAAACAAACCAAATTTCAAGCCCCCATTACTGATAGGTAACATGGACCCTGTGTCAAAGCATATTTAGATGACAACAATTACATAGAAAGTTTCATTACAGCAGCTACGTGGGACTTCCATTATGTGCCAGTTTTACAGCCCCAGCCCTGTGCATGCGTGTTAAGTAATCTCTTGGGGAAATTATCCTTTTACTTCATTTTGAATATCTACATTACTGCTCACTGTGACAGCTTGCTGGGGAAAATGTATAAACAAAGGATTTCAGACCTAATGCAGTATAGCTCTTTGTTAAAATCTGTCTCGGTTATTGTGGTTATAGATAGTAAAAATGTTTGGTTTAGGGTCCCTTTTGTTGACAGAAGGTCAGCTGATGTGTTGAGCAGAAAGAGAGGAACATGAACATTAATCTTATGTTATCTGTGTGGCCTCTTGATGTATTTAGGTAAAGGTAAAATACCTTTTTATTCTAGCTTGTTTTGGTTTATATTGTCTCCATTGCATTCACCAGCCAGTTGCAACATTGCCTCTCTGTTGTTTAGTACTTGACAGGAAACACAATTAATGCTACTCTGCTAGAAAAACGCCAGCTGCAGCTGGAAACGTGGTTGGTTAGAATCAGGTTTGTTGACTTTTCATACAATACATAGTAATGTGATTAATGTAAGATTATCGATAACAGCAGTCTTATATTGTCAAATTTCATACCACCATTACCTCCTTTGGTGCTTCATTATAACCCCCATTGCGTTCTTACGTATTTCATATTTGATGTCAACATGGTTCCAACATGTGGTTGTGTTTGAAATATGTGGAACAAATCTCTGAAAATAGAAAAACACTTTTTAAATATTTCCATAGTGTGATGTTTGAAGTCCATGTACATTTAGATATTTACTCATGTAAAACATGTAAGAATAAGAAATGGGAGTTATTATTTTAATCTGATTGACACCCCCCCCCCCCCCCCCCCCCCCCCCCCACACTCTCCCTTTATAACGGCAAAGATATCTTTAGTGATGATGGATGAGATTGCTACGGACATCATAGAGCTTTAAATGAAGCAGTGACAGTGAGCCATGTTTAGCCTAACTTTGAGTTAACTGCATCCACAAGTTAAATATTATTTTTTATTTTTAAATACCAATTTCAGCATGCTGCAGAATCCTTTACTACAAAGCTTGTTTTAGAAGAAAACAAATGTTTATAAGAAGATTCACTGGGCTTGGTACAATACTGTCACTTTTTTATTTAAAAGTGCGGACCCACCAGAAAAAATAATAAAAAACAAATGAGCATTCCAGTCAGAGTGAGATATTTTGGTATATGTACGTATCATTGTGGGCTGCCATTCTTCTTTTGTTGATACATTTAGGATACATCTACTTGTATGACATATTCTATCCATACACAAGAACCAGAACAGTGATGACTACTGCTGAAAACTTGGTCTGGATGGTGTATTTTCTTAGCTTTAGATTTTATTAGTAGTATTATTAATAACCTTTGTGAGATTTCCCTCTGCAAATTTTCCACTATGACCTGAAAGAAATAGTCATCTGAAAGAAACGAATCAGAATGAATGAAAACAAACTACACTAGTGGAGCGTCTAAGCTTTCCTAATCCTCTGAGTTGCAGAGTCTCTCAGGACGGTAGACCTCTTGTTGCCTCAACGACAAATGAGTTGTCCACCAGGGGATTTGATCAGGCTCACAGTGATGTCAGTCGTACGCAGAGCCTCCCTTGTTAACCTGATGTATGGTAAGCACTGTGTTTATGGGAGATTCCTCTATGACGTCACTGTTTTCTATCTCTGTTATTAACTTGAGGGACCAAGATTGGACATCAGGAACAATCTGTTAGAGCTGTTGAGCACTGACCTTGCTTTTGCTCAAAGCTCCACCAAGAATAGAAGCCTATATCATTACCTGGATGAAGTGTTAATATCGGTTTCCATTAATATGATTATGCATTGTCGGTGGTCTCCCTTGGATACACTGGAATTACCGATGCACATGATGAATCATGTGTTTTTGTGAGGCTTTTAGAGGGACGCAGACACATGTTAGAGCCTGATGTGGGATCCAATTATTCATTTCATGTAACAGAAAAGTGAGCAGGCCAAGTGTTTCTCATTATTGATATTCAATATGAGATGGGCAAATGCTTTACAGTGTTAATTTGAGGAAGACGCATCAGCCTTATTTTTGGTTCAAAGGTTGAACAGTGGTATTTTTCTTTCACAGGTAATTGATCAAAAGCTGTGCATGACAGTTCAAGCTGTCGGTCAGACGGTCAAAGGGTTCATTGGTCCTGAAGAAAACTATGGTCATACATATTGATATACAAGGCTCTACTATTTATCGATATTGCCCCTGGCCTCTTTGGAAGCCTTTTGTTATGTGTCAAACAACATGCCTTCTTGTTCTTGTACAAATGGGAATAATTAATGAATCAATCAATAAATCTTTATTTGTACAGCAGCAGTTGATAACACATGTTATCTCCAGACACTACAGGTCCAGAGTGTACTCTTTGTTATTGTTCACAAAGACCTATAATTAATCCATCATGAGCACATCACTGAGCAACATTTAGCAAACTTTCAAAATGTCCTTTTAACAGGCAGAAACCTTGAGCAGAACCAGACTGATGTTAGCCGTCTGCTGGCGTGTGTGTTGTGGCTTTGCAGGAATAAAGCCTGTTTGGTGGTCTGTCACTGAAGGCACGAGAATAAAACAAAGAGAGCTTGGAACAGAAATTCCAGAAACCCACACCCTATTTTCACACCTCTGCACATCTGATAGACTGCTACGTGCTACTTAGTGAGGGCTTGAAAGTCTTTCAGACATACCATCATCGTTTAAGTTGATGAACTTGTGAGCTAACAGTTGCTTATTTCAACATGCGAAAGTGACCGAGCAGCACTATGTTTCATTTGGCATCAGCATGTTTGCACTACCCACCACTGCACTATTGTCTCATTTAGCCTTGGACATTTTAGTCTTTGTTTATTTTGTGTTTATTGTTGATATTTAATTGTATATTTTGTGTACATAGAGAGCATAGTTCATCCAAGTCAAACACCTTGTGTGTGTAAGCATACCTGGACAATAAAGCTTATTCTGAGTATGAGGGCTGCCCCTACGAGGGAAGAAGGCCTAATTCCTTAGTAGAATACTAGTTATTAGTTTAAGCAAGAAGCTCCAATCACCTCCCCTTGTTGCGAGAAAAAAACCCATTAAAAGGCCAAACCACACTGACAAGGGGGTCTGCAGCCCCTAAAGGAATCTTTTTCACTCATCATTTGTCTACAGTCTCATTTTGTAAAATAAACCGTGAGAGAATCGTATCATGAACACAATATCGTGACTCATATCGTGAGTTGAGTTAGTCGTTACATCCCTACTGGCCATGCTATGTTTTATAATAATTTAATCATAACAAAATGTTTTTCCCGGGGTCAGAAAATGATTTCACTGCAGCCAACATTGTTCATATTGTGCTACATTACATAGTAAGACAAATCCTTAATATTAAGCATTTGAAAGATATAGATGTTACAAGAAGCTAGTGCATGCTAAGCAAGCTGGCTGTTAACAACAAGCTGGACATGACTTTCAACTAAGTGTACGCTTTCTTGCTATGACCCTCTGAACTGTAGTTCAGTGAAAGCTAGTTTCTTTATGCTATTTCAGTTGACTTTAGCATGGCGACTAGCTGCTAACTATAACACTATAGTAAAGTAGTGGTTGTGATGCAAACTGCTTTCATTTCACTACACGAGAAGTGTGCACTTCATACTTTACTTCACTTCCCACAGCAAACGACATAACATACACCTACACTTACGACATTACCCATAATGCCACCTTCATAAATGAAGGCTCACCTGTTGAACACTGATGGCTCTAACACACTCACTGAGACATGGTGAGCTGCTAAATGGAGTTTGAGGATTCTGTTTTTTGTGTGACAAACTTGGCCATAAGACTCTTTTCATCATCCTACTTGTAGTTGACTATAACGACATTCCTGAATGTCAGACTAATGTTCACTTTACTTTGTGCTCTGTTTTGGTGTCCTCCATCTCCTGCTCTTAATAAGAATAACTGTTTGAACATTGTTTTAGCAAGTGCACTATTTTTATTGTTTGAAGACATTAATGTGGATGTAGCCTTAATAGTTTTTTTTCTGTTACAGTTCCTGTAAGTAAAATGTTTGTTAGCCAGCAGCGGCTCAATATAGTGTTAGCGTCAGGAAAGTGCATTTCAGTTTCTCTAAGGGAAAACAAAGCACATATAAAAAATCCCTCCTCAGATTAGTTTCTCAACAACACTTTTCTTCTGAATACATTTTGGACTTTTCATCATATTCATTATATGTATATTTTTTCTTTTACTTGTATTACTATGAGATGAAATTTATGAATTTTGTAATTTATGACAGGCTTTAATTTTTTGTTCACAAAGAATGATTGTGGTGTTTTTTTTTGATCATGAATACTAAAAATATACAACTTGCATTTGGAGGATTCTGTAGCAGTTGGTGCAAGGGCAGAGACAGAAGGAAAAGATAATGAAGTGTTAAAACAGGGATAACTTCAGCTTGTGCGAGTGTTAGCCTGCTAGCCTTAGCGGTTCAGTTTGACCCCTCCACTTCAGCTACATATGTTCAGATCTATTGGGTTTTCTACACAGCAAGGACGGAAAGTTTGCCTCGCCAAATCTGCTCTGATTGGATCAGTTCTTGTCTCAGTTGTTGTATCAGATTAGGGGGGCAATAAATTCCCATTACCAGGGGTACCACTTGCCGTATTTCCCTCATGGAGGCGACTTCTTAGTGCACAGTCAAAACAAAACTTTTTTTCCCTTGCAGAAGACACATAAGTCACATCTCTAGATTAACCCTTTGTATAGGTTAGATGGAGACATTTTTCTGTTAGATGTGGTATAAGATAATATAAGAGACATTTTATTGATCCCCCATAGGGGAAATTCAATTGTTACAGTTGTTTTGATCACAGCTATGTCGTGATAATGTTAGCAAGCCACAGATTTACTGAAGCTTGCCAAAGTTAAGTTTGATTGATCTGTCTGTATTTGATTTAATATGACTGTTTGTACTCTGTTTTTGTTTTATTGTGAAGCACTTTGTGACGTCTGCTCTTGAAAGGTGCTATATAAATAAACTTTTACTTTACTTTGAGTGCGAAATAGGAAAACAGTTGTTTGAGAAAACCTAAGTGTTTTTTAAATAGGGAGAGTAGTATGAAATACACTTGCAAAGTGAAGTCAATCAGTTCTTCATATGTGTGCAACATGATTCAATTGCCTTGTGGGCCAGATCTAGGCAACCAGGCCAGTAGTGGTAGTAGACCCATATTTGCTTCTCTGTGTCTTGTTTGCAGCAGAAGTTAACATGTTTACAACCTGGTTCAAAAAACAAAATTGGTTTTGATTAGCTCATGTCTCGATCGGGGCACATTTTTCGATAACTCATCGGTTTAGATTTGACGAAGAATGAGAGTGATTCACAATGAGGCACGTAGCTGACATGACTGACAGGTGGGTGCGATGTAACGGTTTGTCGGGAGGCTTTAAACCCGCCTTAGCTCCAGCTCTTAGCCTGTTGTTTGGTTGACTGAAAGTTAGGGTGAGACAGCATTTCCAGCATGGCGACATTGGACAAGGACATTGTAAACATCCAAAGCCCCCTGCAGTAACAGATGCGTGATGTCACTCAGGCTCCGTCCATTAATATTTACAGTCTATACAGTCTAATATGTGGATGTGGTCAAGTTTATTGAAATGACAGCACTGAGACATTGAGCATTGATCTTGACGTAGGCGTTGAGCACTTTTTAGGGAGACGTTTTCACCTTTTCTCCATACACAGCATACATACTAGTGATAAATCAAATGTTGTCGGTGTAATACTACAAAGCTGTGTTAAATAGTGTCTTTTTGTTAAAGTCTTTTTTTGTGTGTTAAACATTGTTAGATTAGATCAATCGCAGCAACAGACGGCCAAAATTATTGAGGTTGTCATAGTAAAGTAGCTTTTATGTTCTGTAAGGTAAGATGTCTATTTTCTGTCAATGGAGGTGGTTTTAAAGAGAGATCGATGTGGTTGTTTCTGGTTTCACACAATAGTTTAACTCTTCTAACAAAAGGTCTATTTCCCATTTCCCCAAGGTTTTCAAAAAGCAAATAAACAATCTTAGTCTTTCATTGACAAATAGGAGACATACTTTGATCCGATGCATTTGCCCCGAAAGATAATGTTAGCATTTGTTGTTTCTGCTGCCGGAATGTTTGGGTCACTTTCAAAACGTTTGGTATCTTTCTTTCAGTTAGACCCCGAAATAATATTCAAACACAGCCAATGTTTAAACGTTGCAGAGTTACCATTCAAATCATTAGTCCAAGAAAAGTGTCCCTTTGGGGATAATAAAGTATATCTTATCTTATCTCATATTAAACCAATTGATTTGCGGAGGTCAGAGGATGATCAATGTGGAAACCTTAGGGGCACCATGAACGTGAACCAATGGTCTTTGAATCCATGAGGAATCATTCTGATGAAATGGCAAGAAAGTAATCTTGGTTACAGTTACTGTAAATGTATAAGGATTTTAGGATATTATACCAAAGAGGTATCCATTGAAAAGTCTTTAACATTTCTATTGTTTTTTTTTATCTCTTTCTGTCCTCTCTTTCTCTTACTCTCATCATTCTTTCATTTGCAATGAATCAGAACCTCTCACAATAGAAATTCTAGAGCAGGCAATGTTGCTCTCTTTTATGCTAACATTTTAATGAGATTTCATAGACAAGTTGTTACTGTATATATTGTGAGACTATAATAAAGAAGTAGACACATTTAGCCAGGGTGAATGTGTGTTTCTCTGTGGGTGTGTGCGCTGAGCAGACGCCTTAACGGGCAGAAGAGTGTTAGCAGCCGTGGGCAGCTGCTGCAGGCTTTTCTGCTTTCAGAGGTGACTTGCGAGTCCCTCCTCCACTGGTTTCTACTTTGGTGTGCACTGATGTAAGCCAGCTCTGTCTAATTTCTAGCAGTCGTTTAGTGGGTGTCTGTTTGGAATTGGGCCATTCAGCTCATCACTAAGTCTTCAAGCGTCACGTCACCCATTGTGGGCCTGACAGGACATGAGTTGACCATTAGCTTCAACCAGACCAATTGTTTCTGCTCAAAATAGATTCACTATACATTTACTAGTAGGAATATTGTCTTGCTGTTTATTAGACATTAAATAAAGTCAAAACAGAAGAAACTATTTCTTCATAAACATGCTCAGTTTACTTCATATATAAAATGTAGAATCCTTAATGACTTGTTTTTGATGCTCTCTTTTTTCAGCACTGAGCTTTTAATAGGCTACATAAAGTTGTAATACTATCTAAGAGATGATATGTCAGAAAATTAGAGAGAGACTGTAGGGATATAGTTTCAAAGAAGTAGATCATTTTGTAAAGTACAAACTCAGTCTTTTATTTGTGAAGGTCTTGCATTTCAAAGTCCAACTGAAGTCAGGTGAATGAATTATTACTTTCAAAATAAGCCACATTTTGGAAGGACTGAATGAAAGGAATAGTTCAATAGGTTCACGCTTGACATGAATTCTGACCTGCAGTGTGTCACTAACTAAATCTACAGCTAACACTCAGAGCTGTCTGAAACTGGAAATCAAGAAACAGTGAAAGAGTTTAAAAGATCTACAGAATATGAAGGAAATGAATATAAAAAACTTTTGTCAATAATGAAAAAGACGTACTGTAGAATAATTAGAGTGTACTCACATGTTTACACTATTTATTAGGATATTATGTGACATATACTCTTGTGGTTTCACCTCTTTTTACATAACTTTACAGTTTATGTTTTCATGCTAACATTTCAGTTTGGTTTACTCTTTACTTAATATTTATACTTTATTTTATATGATTAATTAAGAAGTTAAATTACCTTTGATCCATTTTGGGACAAATTGCTGTGGTGAATGAAGTTGTAATGTGGATTATTTTAAACTTTACTTTACCCAAACCTGCTTGCAGTAACATTCCCAATGAGCTCTCTCTTAAATGTATTAAAGGTCACATATGATCCTCCTTTTCAACCAGTTTAAATAAGTCTCAGAGCTCCCCAAAACATGTCTTTGAAGTATGTTGTTATAAATTCACTCTGATCCTGTATTTAATCATGCCTATGAACCCCTCTATTTCTGCCCTATTCAGAACAGACTGTTTCTGAGTCTGTATCTTTAAATGTAAATGAGCTGTGCCTGACTCCGCCCCTCTCTGGAAGGGCTTGGGTGGCTTGGGCTTTCTCGCTGCATGCCCCGTTGTTTACCGTTAGAAGGCAGACTCAGAGGGCAGAACAAACACCTAACTGTAGGAGTGTCACCCAACTAGGGGAGGGGTTTCTGCCCTTTGTGATGTCATGAAGGGAAAATCTCCAAACGGCCTGTTTAGGCACACATTTTCTGAAAAGTGGAGCAGGCAAAAGACTGACAGGATGGACTTTTCTCATTATTGGGGGCATTGTAGGGACACATACTGTATTAGTGTTAGAAAAACAACATGTGACCTTTAACATAGTTAAGGTAAACGTTGCATAAACAAACATATCATTGTCATCTTATGAAACCTTATTTCCCCAAGTACAGTAATTCTATTACTCTTAAATAACAGACTCAGACACAAAGACGTATGAAGTACTCTTATGAGTCCCATGACCATGGAGTGAACTCGGTGTTGCCCAAACAAACATTTGTTACTTTATTTAATGAAGCCCAGGTTCATTGTCAGTACACTGCCCTATGAGATGTACCAATGATCAGCCTTCAATAAACAATACATAAGAAATAAGTGGGACATAAAAACTGTCACAAGTTCCATATAATCCATTGCAAGGAAAGGAGTGCTTTAGTAACTGCAAAAAATGTGAGTGTATGACATATTTTCAAGTATATTCAATGGAAAGATTTCTGATGGCGCGCTGGTTTAGCTCAGCAGTTTGGGCATGCCTGTCCATGTGCAGAGACTGTAGTCCCCCCTGCTGTCTCGGGTTTATGGTCCTATCAACTAAGGCATAAGATAATTGACCAAAAAAATCTTGTGAAAAAAATCTTGGATAACAAAACAAGCCCTCAAAAATGTGTCAGTTGTAAACTGCGACAGCTTTGTCATTTTTTTTTAAAAATAAAATAAAGTAAATCAAAATTTAAAGTATTATTTTTGTGGCTTTTTATACCTTCATTTTAGAGACAGGATAGTGGATAGAGTCAGAAATTGGGGCGAGAGAGTGGGGAACGACATGCGGGAAAGGAGCCACAGGTCCGACTCGAACCCCGGCCGCCCGCTTGGAGGACTACAGCCTCATACATGGGGCATGCGCACCAACCGCTAGACTACCGGCTTGTGATTTAAGGTTACGGTAATGGTTGAAAATAGGTTAACTTTTAGTATTTGTTTCCAAAGGTAACACAGTTCAACAACATAAAAAGAAGAAATCAGAAAGAGAGAATGACGTATTGAAATCTATTAACATTTTGTCTGTCAGGGACGTGATGTTTCCTCTCTGACAACGTGGTTAAGAAGGAAACAAGAAGCATTATTACAGATTTTTTTATAGTGTGGTATTGTACTTTTTATGGCACAGATGAATCACTTGAACAGATTGACCACATTTAAGAGTTTCAAGTCTTCATATGTACACAATGCTGGAAGTCATCATGGCTTCTGAGCAAAAATCGCTATTTACACCCCAAACTCAACGATTTTAATATGACGCTGTTTGTGATGTTTTTACACAAAATCTACTTATGTGGGAACTTTTTTCTTCCAGAGACACAAAACTGAATTCAATTACAGTTTATATTTGTATGGTGTTGGATTTTGGATCAAATTTAGTTGGGGCGCTGGTGGCGCAGTGGTTAGTGCACGCGACCCCGTGTATGGAGGCTGTAGTCTTCCAAGCGGACTCAAATCCCGCCTGTGGCTCCTTTCCAGTATGTCATTCCCCACTCTCTCTCCCTGGTTTCCAACTCTATCCACTGTCCTATCTCTCCATTAAAAGCCCAAAAATAAATCTTTGAAAAAAAAAAAAAATGTCTCCAAAATCTATGAAATGGCCTGTTCACGCTGCACATGGTGATGAAGATTGCAGTAAAAGGGTTGTTTACTTTAAGTCCAGTGTATCACCAGTATAACCACAGCTTCCAACCACTATCCAGTGAGCAGCTTCACTTGCCTGAATGGTACAGGGAACGTAGAGTCTTGCATTTATCTTCCCTGTGCTGGTTAAGCAGGACGTCGAGGGGTTTCAGTCACTTTAGTGTAAACTGTGAACAGCTCTGTCTGTGCGAGTTCTGCTGCTAGCTGATACCAAAGATTCCCTTTGCTATAATTTTTTTTTTATTCCAAGCAATTTTGATCTGTGGGACTTGAAACAGTTTCTAAATCGTTTTATGTCTGGCAGTTTGATAGAAAAAAAAAATGTAATGCAAGCATTTTGTTTCTAAGGGCAAAGTTATACAATTTCAGTTATTTCAAACATCACTGAAATGATATAGTGATACAACTCTGTATCATGGGCAAAACATTGTAATATTTGATAGAAGCATTAGTTACTAAGGTTTTATAAGAAAATATGATTATATATTGTATAGGTAAATATGAATTGATAACCGATGGAAGTTAAGCTCTTATATCTTTTTGTTTACCCAAACAGTTTGCAGCTTTTGCCTTGATTTTCTACAGTGCATTAGGATTAAATGTCTACCAAGTACAAAGCACTGCTGCAAGATTTATAACATAGGTAGATGTAAACTGGAGCACATCAGCCCTGTACTCACCTCCCTTCACTGGCTCTCTGTTGATTTTCAAATTCACTTTAAAATTGTGTTAATTGTATTTAAAAAAAAATCTAAGTCACAATATGGTTTAGCCCACTTTTATCTGTCAGATCTTTTAATCCCTTACACCCCAAGACGATCACTCAGGTCCCCTAAGCAGTCTCTCCATTAGATTTGTCTCACCTCTTTGCAGAGTTGTACGGTGAAAATGGCTCTCCTTAATGCTGGTGAACCAACATTAAGGGAAATGTTATATTATATATTATATTTCCAGTTGTCCCTCACTGTGTGTGTCCTTTTCTCTCTCAGGGGAAGTTGGTGAAGTACTTCAGCCGCCAGCTGTCCTGTAAGTGCAAAGTGGCCTTAGAGGAGCGCAGTGCTGAGCTGGAGGACTTCCCTCGCCTCGGACACTGGTTCCGCATCGTCAACCTGAGAAAGGAGGTCACACAGGTAAAAATGTCCACTCACTATTGTTACATAAAACGACACTCTTCTCATCTTCCACCTTTTCAAAGCTGAGATGTAAGATATAAGTGAACCTATGAAATAATCTGGTGTCTGATATTGTACAGATGGTGAACAGTCTTACTGAATCTCTCTTACTGAAGTGTTCAGCTAAGTTTTGGTCTTATGTTGAGCTGCAATGATATTTATTATAGACACATTTGTTCATCTACTTTTACATTTGAAACAACTTTCATAATTGTCTTATCAGTTTGAGTAACTTTTAGAGAAAAAAATAGAAATTCTACAACGTCTTAAATCTGGATATTAAAACATTTTAACATTTTTCTTTACAACATTTTCTGACATTTTATAGACACTCCATTCATCAGTACTTGAGAGCCTAATCAACAGATAAATCAACATGAAATAATCCTTAGTTACAGCCTTACTCTCATGACAGTGGGGGCCATAACATTTGACATTTTCATACACCATCCAGTGATCTATTTTGTCTGTGATGGAAGCATCTGCTGTTGTACATTCTTATTATTCTACATCAACCGGTTTTCCTCGTAGCTTTTGTTGTCTGTTCTCAGTTTCGCATTCTTCCTCAGAATGTGTCTGCTGATTGTCTGATGGTTTTACACGAGTGGGCTTTGTAAGCGGAAGTTCCTCGTGCGGCCACTAGATGCTGCCGCCCAGAAATCCTATAACTTTTCTTATAAAACAAAAATGTCCAACACAAAATTTCCTCACAAAGCTATGCTCTCAAAATATTAACAAAAGATCTTCTAATGTTGTGGCAGCAGTGTGGGGAATCATCTTCCCATTAAGTGCACAGTTGTAGTAACATACCTTTCAGTGATAGTGCTCCATGCAATTATGTTTTATCTCTTTACATTTTATTCTTTATCAGGGTTAAACATTGTTTCACTGTCACTTGAAGCTTTTAGTTGAGTGCGTCATTAACTCTAAACAAAAGCGTATTCTCTGTATTCATGTGGAGTTTTCATGTTCTGTATCTGTGTATCCTTTGTTGTCCGTGTCATGCTGTGTGTGTGTTTTGTAGGAGATGAGTCCAGGTGAGGTGACCCTTGAGGGCCTGCTGGAGTTGAGCGAGGAGCAGGTGTGTGAGCTGCTGCAGAAGTTCGGTGCCAACGAAGAGGAGTGCGCTCGACTCAACGCCTCCCTCTCCTGCCTCAGAAAGGCCCACCAGCTCGGTATGGCTCCACCCAAAACACACATAAACGCACATTAAAACATCCGTAGACATACCTGCTTTAAATGTTCTTAAAGGAAAAATTCAACTATACTAAAGGTATCACCAATCATAACTACTACTGTATGTGTAAAACTTAACTCGGTGTTAAAACATCGCCCTCCAAAAAAACTTCTGTTCTTTAACATAAACTGGGATCACATTATGCCAACTCTGAAAATCTTTTCTACTCTGGGAGGTCATTTGACTGTAAAGAATGATTATTTTGGAACTGTCAGTCAAATTTGAGAATCATTTAGCTGGTTTTCACCCTAAAGCAAGAATGGAACACACATTCATTCCTTTTTTTTATAGATATTCTTGATTGAAGCCCGATGTCCCAGGTTTATTTTCAATTTTGTCAATTTATATTGAATCAGTTCATTAATGAGAATCACATTAAATCTTCTTCATTAAGTCTTCATTAAGAGAGACTACACAACATTGAGCACTCTCTTTTAACTTCTTTTTAATTTAAAAAAAATCAACTTTTTCCACAAATAAATGGTTGCAGGATATTGCAGATGTAGTCAGGGACTATTGTGTACAATGCTGTAAGGTGCATTCAAGGACACTCTGGAAATGAAGACTTGAGAACCAGCTGCTAAAGAGCAAGTCATTGCTATACAGTATACATATTTTTTAAATAGTAGTTTTGTATACACGTTTTATTATTATTATGATTATGATTATTATTGTTATATTATGTTATATTAGACATTACACAATAAATACCCAACAGGGAATAGAGGATGATAGTTAAATCCTATCTGGCAGATGAGTAGTTTCACATGTCTGTGTGCTTATACCGATTTATGTTTTATGTTCTTAGATGTCAAGAAAAGGGCACATTTTGTGCACATTTCCCCTTCAACAAAGCTGAAGTTGTAGTTCATTTCAGTTCATTTGTTAGAGCAACAAACGCACGTATCACTATCACACAAAAAATCCAAATGATTCATGTGTAAATGTTTTCAAATCATCGTTCACTTACAGTATAGCTTGTCCTCTGGATCTGATTTCAAAGAGCTCAATTAATGAGTTATTGACTTTTAGCAGTTCACTTTAAAGTCTCGGATGTTTGTGCACCTTTAAACTCACCAACAATACGTTTTTGTAATGTTTTTAACAACGGTGTATTACTTTTTCAAACATTCGTTAAGGCTCTAATGACAGATTTGTATGAACTATTTATTCAAAATTAATTAACCCTATTTAGCAGGAAATCAGTGTAAATTCTGAAATACATTGAGGACTGGTTGGTAATGGCTTATTTTTTTTTGTGATCAACTTTTTATTGAAATTTTACATAAGATGCTTATACACATGAGCTTCAATGACAGAAACCAAAGACAGCATCATCAAACATACAAACTATTTACAGATCGCCGTTGCCTTGATGAGGAAAAATATACATAAAATTTAAAACAAAGACAAAATTACTGAATGAAATTATGATATGCATGTAAACACACACATACATATATATATATATACCCATACACACATATGCACACAAAATAAAACCTATAGACACAGCACAATAAATAAAACTAAAACAAATAAACAGATTAAAAATAATAATAATAATAATAATAATAATAATAATTCAATCAAACAATTTCACAAAAAGTGTAAGTCTGCGTTTTGTTTATAATACCGGTTATATTTGTTCAAGAAAAAGTGGATCTGAAAGAGTTGAAATAAGGAAATCCCAAGCCTGTAAAGTGGATGCCCGTGCCTTATGAATTACAGCTAATGATCTTTCAAGAAGAGAGATGTCTCTAAAATAGTTAAACCATTCCTTTATCGATGGAGATTCATCAGAGAACCAAGAATGTATTATCGTCTTCTTTGCCGCAGTTGAGCTTGCAAAGATAATTTTCCTAAAGGCCAGTCTGGTGTTATCCCTGAGAGCCAAGTCATCATTAAATAACAGTAGGGAGGGCTGTTTGGGAACTGGGAATT
This sequence comes from Labrus mixtus, assembly GCF_963584025.1. Classification (NCBI taxonomy): domain Eukaryota; kingdom Metazoa; phylum Chordata; class Actinopteri; order Labriformes; family Labridae; genus Labrus; species Labrus mixtus. The sequence continues at coordinate 18,793,833 of NC_083616.1, forward strand.
TCAGGATATTTTCAAAACATTTAGTCACCTTAGACCAAAGGGTGGAAACTGAAGGACATGGCTTATTTTTTTTTAAACATTTAATAAGCCAAAATATAGGGAAAACATGTTGTAAAGCCTAAGGGGGAAAAGTAGACTGATACTTTTTTCCATCCTATTTTAGCCCCTCTATTCCCCACCTATAAAGTCCTGCCTGTCAGTCCAAGTGAAGCTGTTCGGTGTGTAAGATGTGGTTTGCATTTATATTGAATTCATAAAAGGAGACTCTCCTGTCGGGTGGAGATGATGAGACAGGAACAGTAGACCGTAGGGATGTAAAGATTAATTGTAAAACCGTGATAAATCGATTCAAAGGTATCAAGATTCACATCGGTGCTCTGAAAAATGAATCACAATAATATTGTGAGCGTCAGCAGCTGTAGAGCAAGATTTTGAAAGTGAGGACGCACCACCGTCTTTTAAATCGGAGGTGTGGAAGCATTTTGGCTTCCCCAAGACAGAAGATGAAAGAGGTGAGAATTTCGCAAGAAAAAAGGGAACTACACAAATAGCACAACCAACATGATGCAGCATAGACACCACAATGAGAAGCTCCAATCCCCTTGTTATGAGAAAAAAAACTTAAAAGGCCAAACCACACTGACAAGTCATTTTGTAAAATAAATTGTGAGAGGATCGTATAGTGAACCCGTGATCGTGTATCGTATTGGAGTTGAGTGAATTGTTACATCCCTAGTAGACGGATATAGTAGGGGATTATTATTTGATCATATTTACCACTTATCAAAAGTATAGTCTACAACAACATGGGGTGAATAACGTTACACACAGCTCATCAATGACATTGTTTTTACAAAATATAATATGTATAACCTATGTCATATAAAAAGATGAATGTGTTTGTGCCAACGATTGACATGTTTCCAAAAGAAGCTTTCTTTATAACAAACACATACATTTTATACTGAGCCTATACCACTTTTATAAATAGAGGAGGCAGTGTAATACCTCATGGCATCAAATCTAGTTCATATATATTTATATTTAATATGGGACGTTAACTTTACATGCATTAAACTGAACCGTATTCAGGCCCTCACCAAAAACACTGAATGTGAATCATTTCTTAATTAAAGCTTTATAGAAACAGGTCTATAATTTATTATTATTATTATTATTATTATTATTATTTTAGAATGAAAAAAAATACAATCTCCCTTTAAATGTCAGTCAAATATAGTTTTATTTAACACAAACGCACTCTGTTTTTAGCTGGATGATCCTACACGTTTTGCTCGTCATGACAGTTTATGGTGTCTCTCTATAAATACACTGTGACCAGTACTGCTGGAGTCCCAGGAGGTGGCACTGTGTCCTTCATGTGTTCAGACACTGATCCGTTTCCTCTCTTTCTTCTTATTAGACCTTTTTAATTCAACTGAATAAACTACATTACAGTTTTTTTTTCGATTGCTATGACCATTTTTTCAATACTTTTAACAATTTTTCTAAACACTTAACACACCAACACACCAAAACACACAATTGGCAAAACAGTTCATGCTCAAAACCACCCATTGTAAACTAAACTCTAACACTCATTTTCAAAATACAATAATACACAAACACATTACACCATGTCCACCACAACACACTGTAAACATGTCTCAAAATCAAAAAATCTTTCAAAACACTAACTCATGTTGTCTTCCAACAGGAACTGTAGTGACCAGTTTTAACAAACCCAATATTGTTTGGAAAAGTCACTCGAGGGATGAATGTGGAAGCTTTCGGACACGTGCTTAGCTCGAAGAAATGAACACAGTCCATTGATGATTTGATTTGGATATTTCAATCCATTTATTTTTAAACACTTCTTATCAAATAAACGAAAATATGACGAACCACTACGTCTATAAATAAAACAAACAAATCCGTGTTGGATGTGTTTATAACTCCGAAAGGCTGACACGGTAAAAAAAAACAGTTTGCCTCCATTCAATCACCTGTCCCACCTCACCTGGAGCCTTGCTTTAACCACAGCATCTGCCCAGGCTACACATAGTGCCCAGTAGAGGGCCAACACACACAACCACAAGGAAAATAACATGACACAAAACAAACACATCATTTGGCTCCAACATTTAGTCAATCATAGCACAATGTCATAAAAAAAACTAACATCAGATGGAATAACAGAAACGACAATACTTTAAATGTGTCGGGTCTGCCCTTATACAATAGACAGTATATTGTATTGATCACAGATTGTGTTTAGCTCTGCATTTTCTTTTGAAGCCTCTCTACATTTCTGTTTTGTTGGGTTAAGTAAATGCATGTATTTTGTTTCTTTTGCTGCAGGAATTCAAAACACAAAAAAAGGAATGACCCATATCAGAGTAGCTTTATAGAAGGTGTGGTTTATGAAAAAAAGAAGACAGAGACAGGTTTTATTTCATTGTCAGCGATCACCATGTTGAAAATGGCAAGTTCCTGTTCTTCATTTACAGTAGGTGCTTTCCTCTGCCCCCTGAGGGAGGTAGACGTTGAATCCTTAGAGAGACAAAATACAATTACATATTAGAAACCGGAGGCTTACAGTAACTGTTATACAAGGTGCAAATGATTTACACTTTGCAGTAAGAGAAGGCCTTACACAATATCCTACCTGTTGGTTTCTTGAAAAATCCGGACCATGGATGCCACTGTGTCCCGGCTGAAATGTGGCTGTACTCGTTCACCAGCCATTCTGTGTGATAACCCGTGGTTTATGAAATGGTCTATGATAGTAGCTCTCATTTCATCAGGTAGCTCTGGCCCTTCTTTGAGCGCCACCGCGCATTCTAACTCCTCTCCCTCTACCTTGTCCCCCTCCTCTCCCATGTCCTGGTACTCGTCTGCATTTTGACACCTTTACGCACTGACACTGTTTACATTTTCTACATTTTGAATATTTATACTTTTCTTTTTTTTAATCTTACAGTATATTTCTACATTTACTGTATGGGTATTACTGTAGAAAGTTTTGAGTGTTTATTGTATGGCCTTGCGGAACAGTCTTTACATTTCACTGCACATCTGTTGAGCATGTGAAAAATCTTGAATCTTCCTCTCCCTTGTCCTGGTACTCGTCTTCCTCTCCCTCGTGCAGGCATTGTATTTACTTTCTTTATGTTGCTCTATATTGTTCCTTTCCCACACAAGATCAACCCAAAGAGGTCCTTTTTTACTGTATAACATATGGGCATGCGATTGAAAGAACCTCAACCCCAGAGTGTGTTCCTACGGTAATCAGCTGGGATTGATCTTTTTGCATAACAAATCAATCAGCTGTTTCTCAGTAGCAATGGAAAAAAATACAGGGGTTATATTTGTGTTTCAATCTACAATATGAACAGCTATTCACTTAGACTTTAGCCTATAGGTTAGGTTTAGAACATGCTGTATCTGTTCTGACATACAGTGGGAAATGATTGGTAAATTTGGCAGTAAAAATCCATTGTTTTGGTCTTGGTTGAGCTTGAGTGTGTAAAAGAAGTTCAAGCAATTTAAATTTGTGTTAAATGTATGCATTTTGTGTTAAAGCAACAAGAAATGTGTAAGCCTTAGCATGTGTTAGCATAGCCTTCAGAGACGGATGTCGTGCTAACTGTGTTTAGAGTTTAGGAAAAGTATTGTAGAAAGTGTCACAGCAATCGTAAAAAAAAACTGTAAATGGAAAGCGGACTCCCCTTGTGTAGAAATAAAGCTGAATAAGTAGATACATTATAGTGTTGTTATCAAGACTCCTCAATGCAGTAAGCATTGGTAGTGATTTAAAAGATTTGTGGAATGTAGTTCTAATATCTATCAAAGAAACCCTAACCCTACTTGAAGAATTCTGCACTGACTAATGTGAAGCAGAGAGCCGTGCACTAACAATAAAGGTCATCACTTTCAGTTTTTGGTTCAGCTGGCTTTTAAGTATTTCTAATGCCTCACTGAAATCAAATGCACAACTCAGAGACACAACTCAGACGGGAAAGATGTCACATTTGACCTTATAATTTGATTACATGAACCAGTTTAAGATGAATTCCATAAGCAAGTCCCGCGTCCACAAAGGGCTGAAGGCTTGGTAGCAAGCTTATAAGATATATGTATTAACAATGTAAGGCTGATGAGGAAGCGGGGGAGCAGGTGTGCAGGTGGGTGAGGGAGGTCAGGGGATGTGAAGCGGGGACCATGGGGGTTAATGTGGGGCAGGGGGGGGGGGGGGGGGGGGGGATCTGAGATGACAGGAGAGTTAATGTAGCTGTGTGAAGAGAGAGAGAGAGCGCAGTAAGTTAATGTGTCATAAGATTTAAAGGCATTTTGACAGTTTGTAACAGGCAAATCTGTTGAATATGAAGTAAAAAGATGTACGTCTGACTGTCTTTTTTCCTCCTTTGACTTGATTTGAAAACCAAGTTATTTACACAAAGAAGAAAATCCTGTCTGAATGTTATCCCATATGCTCTTTTGTAAAGTGTGTTATGAATTGCCACTATACAAATAATGATTGATTGACTTTTCTTCACATCATCGCCCGTGTATTGTTTCTCATTCACGAGGACAATTTTCCACGATAAGTAGACGTCACATAAATAACACCATAGCTCCACCTGAGCCAGGCCTCCAGTAAACCGGACTGTCTGAGAACTTTAAGAACCGTTTGGCTGTACTTCTTTATTCTTCGGTCCTGCAGTGATGCATGTGTTTTCACACCCAGTGGCCATAATACTAGACTGTTTCAGGCAATTTACAAATGCTTTTAATTCACAATATGTTATCATACAGAGCTGGACTAAATTAAAAGTTATGTCAGGGCACTCAAGATCTCTTAAGATCCCTACGATCTTTTACTTCTCTTGTTTTTTTTTTTCCTCTTATCTCTGGATAAGACGTGTGTTAGTTCTGCAGCCTTTACCCAACCTGTCAAATACAATAAAGCCATCTTGTATCTCCTCATTAAACAGTGATAGTAACTTAATACTTAATAGTATCAGCTTTTTATTTGTTTTATCATTATTAAAATCTTCTCTTACCGGATTTCAGGATAAATGTGACAGTCTAATTGTCTCCATTTATTTTATATGCAATGAGTTTTGCTGGAAGGGAGGATGATTTTACTTTATAGAAAGTGTCTGATGTTGGTAGGTAAATAAAGTGGTAAATTGTTGCATTTTTGTACTCTGAATTTGCTGCTCATTCCTCTATTAACACACATGATAACAGTCTCCAAATAAAACTCATGTAAGATGTTTTTTTTCCCACTAAGAATTCATTCAAATATGGTCAGTTTCCCAAACTGTGGGTTAGGGTTAGCTGTTTGTTTAGTCTCTTTTTTTTCAGTTTCATTTTTACCCACCAGGTGGTGTAAGAGACCATACTTTATTTTCTGTCCTCAAAGCTGTAGCACTGATGCAAACAAACCACAAGGGGGCAGTAGATCATCACTAAAACCAAGATGTGAGGTTTAGAAACAACCTTTGGTAAACCCGTTTGATAATGTTTCTGTTTCTCCTCTGCTCACATTCAAACAAACCCTCACACAAACACACATAAGCATACGCACACAAGCAAACTTCACAGATTCTTTAACAGATGTCATTTCAGATGGAAGGCTGATGATAATTAAGTAAATTAACTTGATGAGTCGTTGTTTCTTTAATCTGCCATCGGGCTTATTAAAACAATGTTCTATTGAAGGAGTTTTAAATTGGGGTTTGCGTAGCATTATTAGATTATTTTTTTTTCATTGTTATAAAGAAGAAATCAGATTTTCAGACAAACAGGTTTTCACCAGAGTGTCGCCTCTTTTTGATTCAGCAGGTGCTCAGCTGTCCTCTCACATATTCACACCTCTCTTTCGGTCCCTGCGCTCATTTGTCAAGTCTGCTGGAGTCGCTCGCCCTCATATGTGCTGCTCATGGCTTCCTTCCTCTCTCACTGTGTCTCATCGGCTTGACTGGAGACGCAGGCGGATGTTGTCCACTAAGACAGAGAAGCAGACAGGCAGGCAGACAGACAGGCAGGCATCCACCCTCTTGCAGAGTCGGTCAGGCGGTCCCAGTTGTCTTCGCTCAGTCCAGCTGGGCTCAGAGTTTGGCCAGTCAGGCTTCAGACTTCTTTGGAGGCCAGCTCTTTTTGTTGTCACTGACTCAGGCTGTGTTCACGATGCGCCGAAAAATAGCCCATATAGCCCTTTTACAGCTGGTGTAGATATCTTGTAAAAATAAGAATGAGTGTGAAAAACGGAAATGGAAAGTTCCCAGGCACACCCTCACACTGAAAATAAAACACAGTGTGTCTTTGATCAGCCTGCAGACTAAATCTCTATAACACCAGCATCTACATAAGCTTTAGGGCTTTGTTGAGCTGCTAAAAGTACATTTCCTGAAGCCCCCAACATTAAGACTATTTGGCCAGAAAACAGAGACACTGCTTAAAAAGACAGCCCAGTTGTCCGTCTCCAGTCTTCCTTCAGCCTCTGTCCATGGTCCTGAATACTAACCCAGCGTAGATCTCCCTGCAGCTGATGTCAGAGATGTCATACAACCTTCCACTTCGCCTTACTGGGGATTTCCTGTCTCTAGAGACTTAACAACAAAGCTCCTGATGAGTTAAAGGGCTGAGTCCTTGTGACTTGAAGACTCTGCATCAGGTCCACGTGGTCTGTTCTGGTCTTTAACCACAGCAGACAAAAAGTCCCCTCTCTTTTTACCAAACCAAACCAAACCTGCTCACACCATGAAAAGGGCTTTTACTTATTCAAAAAATACATTTAGACTAAATCATACCTAACATTAGTTCAGCTCGATTTAATCACAACCCCCATGGATTATCCCTGAACTAAATTGTAGGTTCCTCTCCTGCGGAGGTGCTGATCCAGTGTTTATGCAATTAGCCTTGATTTTATTTCAATTATCTGTACATTTATAGTGTAACTGCTTCCTACTTTATGTCATGAATCTGTTTTCTTAAAACGTGTGCTAGTTGTGAGGTACTCTCTGTGTTTTTCATATTTTTGTAGATACATTAGCCTTCCGTTTCTTCTACTTAAATAATATTGTATTAAAATGTGCACCATATCTATTTTTTAAAGTGCCTAAGAAATCAGAGACAATTTATATCCAACAGTATAATCACCTTGAACAGAGCTTTAGGTCGTGGACTCCCCCGATTTAAGACCAAAGCTTGCAAGGAAATCAAAGACCATGAACTGTGATTAAAATCACAGGGAAAGCATGCTGATATAAGACTTCTTCTGTCAACCTCTTTTCCCGTCATCATTCTTCTTATTTATCACTCTCCTCCCTGCCTCTCCCTCAGTCCCCTCTCCTCCTCCTCCTGCCTCCTTTAGCTTTCTGAAAGCAGGGTCTGGCCACACAGAGCCACTGATGAGTTCTCTAAGGGGGGTACTGACTTGAGACGTGTGAATTCACCACAGCAACACCAGAAGCTCCCCCACACAGCCATGCAGCACTGAGAGGCTCTTTTCAGCCGAGAGAAACGCAGGTTTCTAAAATATTTTTTTTTACCCAGATGGAGCTTGAAGAGGCAGAGATGTCAGAGCTTCAAATCAAAACATCGGCACATTTGCACATCAGTTTTGAGTGTGCGTTATTTTAACACAAGGATCAGTGTGTCAGCATGTATATAGAGTGGAAGATGTGCTGTTAAAGGGTTACACAGCCCCTTGAGAGCATTTGGCACTTTTAACACGGCTAAGCCAGAGGCGGAGGATGTTCTTACATCTTGAATCTTTTTTTAAGGATTTTCTTTAAAATCTGGAGGTTGTTGCAGAAGTGCATCTATATATTCAGCCCGTTATGAATGGGAACACAGGGAAGGATTTACAGATTTATGCCACGTTTTCTCAAAGAAAATGTGTTTATGAGTCATCAGGAATTATGTTAAATCTGGGAGATACAGACAAGAGGTCTACTTTGCAGTCTTGGCAGTCGATACGTCACATAACAGGAGAAACAGAGGGGACATAACGAGTGAATGTATGTTGCTGTGTGGTGTAAAAGTGGGGGAAGAAAACTAATGCAAGTTAATAGAATTTTTCACTCCAGGCTATTGGGATTGCAGTCCACGAGTTGTGATGAGGATGAGTCATACAATTCGGAGGCAGCCGGTTGGCCCTTTCTGCCACAATATACACGCATTATCCATCCCGCCTTACTAGACAAGTGCACACATGCAGGGACACAGGCGCACACATATACAGGGACACACACAAACAAAAATCTCTTGAATATGATTTCTTCTGTTGGTCTGGCTAATTGTGTTGATCTTTGTTTAACTAGACAGGTCTCCTTGGTAGCGCTTCATCTGTAAGCTTTGATAGCTTGCAGGAATGTCCTCACTCCCGGCCTTGAGACGGCTTCACTTGCATACAAACACCTAATTGGCTTCAAATGCCATCAGCAAAGTAAAGAAAAAAGACAGAGGAGACAGCGAGGCACAGAATGTTCAACAAAAGGGAGAGTGGAAGAGAGGAAAAGAAAACTGAAGGAGAGTTAGAAGAAGAAGAAGAAGAAGAAGAAGAAGAAGAAGAAAGAGGCATTGACAACAGGAGGCGAAGATAGTCACGCTGAGAAGAAAAAGGCAGACGCAGGCAGACCTGAAGGAGAATTGACCGAACCCCACGGAAACCCATCTTCCTGAACACCCCTGGGTGCACCTCATTGGCTGTTAACTAATTAGCGGAGTCTTAACTTTGAGTCCCACTGATTACACTGCAAGAACATCTACAAACTTAAAAGACTTTAAGGATTTAAAATGGAACTGCGTCTATTGAATGCAGCCATTGCCCTTTTCCCCAAATCCTGTTTACAAATAGACCAGGCTCCATCCCAGTGGCATTTCACTGCCATTTAGCCCAGAGAAACAACACATTTAGAGGTAATTAGTCTGATTATGAGGCAGTTATCTGAGTCTCTCAAAGCCACACTGCTTGTTAAGATTGTTCCATTAATGGTGCTGGGATGTGTTATTTCCATTAATCACTATGGAGGTGAATGGTGCTGCTTTGTTCAGATGGACGGCTGATGTGGAGATGCAGGGTCATTCAGGTGAGAGTAGAGAAAGGAAGATTGATGATGATGATGTGGTTTTATAATTACACCTGGAGTTATGCATAAACACATTAGACATTCACAAAGACATGGGAGGGGCAGATTGCTTCACGGGGAAGGGTTCAAATAAAGGTTTGACATTTTGGAAAACACATTTTTTCACATTTTCATTAAGAGAGAGATGAACAGATTAAAATCATTCCGAATTATTGTTTAGATGGGATCCGACAAGAACACACATTTTGTGCTCTTGTCACTGTTGTAGATTAAGAAGGCGAATTATGAAAATCTGGATTAAGGCTAGATTTAACAACCGATGCTGCTGCATTGGTGGTTTGATCACTGTCAGTCAGATCTTTTTCTGTTAAAGGTACATTTTTGGGACATTTTACGCCTTTATTTAGAGATAGGACAGAGTCAGAAATCGGGGGGAAATGACATGTAGGAAAGGAGCCACAGGTCAGATTTGAACCCTTCCTGCCCGCTCGGAGGACTACAGCCTCTGTACATGAAGCGTGCGCACTAACCACTAGGCTTCAAGTGCGCCACTGTCAGTCAGACCTGACAGTCCTGATGAAGCAACTGAGTTTAAGCATTGACCTTTTTACTCACTGAGTTAAATCATCACTATGGGAATACACTTTATGCTTTGTTAAACTTTACTTTTTGCTTATAGTGAAACATTTAACATCATGAGGACATGTTATAAACTGCATTACAGGCAAGATTAAATGAAAAATGCTCCTAAACAGTTACTAATTACATCCACTGGTAACATCATGAATCTCTTCAAAATGATTGATTGATTCTATTTGATCAAAATGTCATAATGTTTCCAACCTGGTAAAACAATAGAAAACAAAATATGATGTATGCTTGCATAAACTTAACAAAAGTTAAACTTAACACTCAAACAATTTCATGAAGTAATATGATGACATCCACCTTCAAGCTGCATCGTTAAGACACCTACTAGGTACTATGCCTGCCAGCAGGAGAGCTATTTTAACTTAAACAGAGCATGGCCAGCTGCTCCTTACGATGCTAGATATCAGTAAAAAACAGTTTCACGTGACTAATGTAAAAAATAATTTTATTATTAGCATTGAACAAATTAAACATTTTTAGCAATAGATTTCCTCTCACTGGTGACACTGAATGACGTCATGTCATCTGTGATTCAATTTGACTTGACCTTCATAAAAACCTGCAAAGCTATAAATACGCATGTACAATGGCAGTGTTAATATGTACGTATTTAATACTCAACTGAATATGGCAGCATCAGAATGAACATATTGACCATTTGAAGTTTGAATCACCATTGAGTGTTGACCTGTATGAACAGCGATCCATTTGCCTGCTGAAGTGCTTTTGAACAGAAATATTTCCCTACTGATGTATTTTCTGACATGAATGAACAGTGTTGCTAAAAAAAAAATAGGGGACCTACAGAAATCTAGACAAAGCTTATGCTAAACTATGTAAAAATATTTGTGATTTCAAAACACAAGACAAGCAGGACAATGACAAGAGGGATAATCCAAACGTCTTTTTTGTAGATTGAGTCACATCCTGCTTCTTCAAGTTTACTAATTCTTTTTTCCAAGTTCATTACAGTCCACATCAAGCATAAATATCAGTCGCTATTTTAAAATGCAAAAATATACACGTAAAAGGTTCAGCTGATGGAGAATGTTAGATTTAGCGTTCTTATAATCACCATCACTTTTTGTTTGGTTAAACAAATGAAGAGTGTTTGCAAATTCAATTGGCATCACAGCAACAAAAAAAAAAAAAAGCAGAGAGCTAAAAGAAAAGTATTTCTGTGATGTGAATTCAGGTGTAGAGTAGGATGTTAGTGGAATGTAACTCCTAGGTTGCAAGAAATTGAAAGACTCAATGTATGTTCTATCAAATTGCTCCATGAAAAAAAAACCACCCAACTTCAAACAGTTGCTCACTAACAAGCACAAGCCGCACAAATTCCCTGATATCACAGATCTCAAAGAGGGGCCCCGCTCAGCCTGTGTTCTTCATCTCATTTAGCGGAAACATGTCTTTAATGTGCCTGAGCCCTTTGCCGAGGTGAGACAAGAAATTCAAAAGTCGAGTCCTGTTACTTTTTTTGCAGACGCAGTTGCTAAGATACTAGCGCGCTTGATGAATCGACTCATTACTTGAAGCAACAGTTTTGTGAGAGTGATTCAAGTTCAGTGCGTCTCTCGCTGAGAAATTTCACTTGGGTATCAGCTTGATAAGGACTGTCAGAAGCACGTTTGAAGCAGAGTCAGCCTCGTGCTAGAATTTAATCACTGAAGGGAAGCTCATATTTTGAATTGAAGTTGATTTGTTGACATTCAAAAATAACTAGCTCGTTAGATTGTGCAACGTATTAATCTAGAAGTAGAAATTCAAAATTAGCACCTCATTTATGAGATATTAAATGTCTTTTAACCAAAAGCAATCGTTCTGTTTCCTTTCGTGATCTCAGCACTGGTGTTGTGAACTCTTTAGTCGTCATTGATTCGTCTTGTGCAGTCCATGCAGGGTCAAGCTGAACCCTTACATTTCTGAGTGGCCTGTCATGATTTTATTCCTGTTTATAAAGGAGGCTTGAATGAACCGTCGCATCATTTTGTGTACTGTAATGAACATGATGTGCCTTCAACATATCTTCACTTCTGTTTATAAAGATGACCATCTCTTCCCCCTTTCATTGTACATAAATTATTATAATAGTGCATTTGGAGCCAGAAAGTGTTTGTTAATAACACCTTGAAGTCAATGAAAGAAGTCTCCTGGATAGTTTAAAGTAACAAACAGATTGAGTGCTGCTTATCTAAAAACATTGTTAGACGCAGCAGGATTGCGTTCCTATTTCCTGTCAAAATCTAACGCCAACAATCCCCATGATGCAACTCCGCTGCTGATGTTTCAGTCAGAGTTTGAAGGTGGTTATGTCCGTTGCAGCTAATAAAGCTTAAAGCCGGTAGCCTCCCGTTTTGTCACTTGTAACTTGTCACTTGAGTAAACCAACACTGACTGAAGCGATACAACTTTTAATTGCAATTCATCAGATATCCCACAGCAGCCTTTGAAGGCTTCGAAATGTTTTTTTTTTTTCTCATGTAGTAGCTGCAGCTTAATCAGAATGCTATGTCACTGTAACAAGGATTACAAAAACAGACCACAGTTCCTGGTTTAAAGAAGCATGATATGAGAATCCAACCAAACACAACAATAGCTTACAGTGCTATTATCAATAGCAAACCAGTGCCTATTTCCATAATAGCAGACACAGATCAACATTAGCATGAAGCACATTTTGTGTTTGTGACAACCACCTTCATTTAGTATATGCACTCATGTTATTGCACAAAGAAATGTGGGCTCTGCTAAATGCTCGACTATGTGTTATTTAATAGTTTGCAACACAACATGCAGAATCATTCATCAATCATTTTAAATTTGATGAATGAAGCTTATCTTGCTTTATGCATATCTTCAGCCTTAACCCTTTACTTACAGTAAATCAACTCAGATTTATTAAATCAAAAAGATCACATCTTTCTTAAATATTTAGCTCATTCTGTACTTATGATTCAAGAGAGTGCAGGGACTGGGATGAAGAACCAATCAAGATCAAGTACTCCCAGAGTCCTCCACCCTTGTTCAGGGTAAAACAACCATATAAAAAATATCACAACTTTCAAACCGCACATTACAGGAACTCTTTTCCTGTTTTTCCTATGTTTGAGTACTGCCACACATAACCCCTGGTGACATAAAACTTTTTAACACTCTCGAGTTTTAGGGTCTTTAATATGTAATGTAAGAGCTCCCGGTCAAGTTAACAAAACTATATTTAAATAAAAGGAAATAAGCTTCTTGAAAATTCTATATATTATGTCCCATGTGTCTTTGCAGCCGTCGCTTCCCTTTTTTTGGTTCCTTGAGGCCTCCTATTCTTAACATAACAGAATAGGAAAGGCTCCAGGCTTTCTTTTTGCTTTAAGTTTTGCAATCCCACTGGGACTTTTTATGGGAAATATTCCCTGTTTCATTTGATGTTGCTGGTGTTGATATTGTGTTTGAAGTTTGTGCTATTGATGCTTACCCCTGTTGTTTCCCTTGAGACGGTGTCAAAGGCACGGAAAATAATGACGCCCAAATAGAAAAAGAAAAAAAAAAAAAAGTGGAGGGCTGCTGGATGAAATTAGCATAAAATGTGGCTTAGAGGTCAATTGCAGATTTTGAAGACTGTGAGGTCAGATTTGCTCAGACTCAGTCATGCATGAGATGGTGCACCTGCCGAGATGCACCCAGGATCAATTCTGCCCAAGATAATGTTTTGTTTTTCTGAACTGCTTCTTGGCTATGCATAACTGCATATGGAAAGACAGGTAGCACGCTGCAGACTATTTCAGTTGTGCCAGATCAATAAACACTTTGTTTCTCCTTTCTTTCTGAAGAACAACTTGAGGAGGATAAATTGCACAGTAACGGAGGTAAAGTATTGTCATCCGCGCTCAAAAACGCTCATTTGGCTGCTCACTTTCAACTTTTTTTTTGCCTCTGTTGCTCTTTGTTTCTCATACAAGTCAAAGTTTAGTTTGTCTGGAAGTCGGCTTGTGTTATGACTCATGCAGCTTTGCCCTGTTCTGTTTTGGCACACTCCTCCATTTTACTCCCCCTCTTCATTCACCCATTCATGCTTAATCTGCTCCTCATCAGCATATTTGAACACCACTGCACCACTAATGCGTTTATGTCACATAATAGTAAAGTTAAGTCTTCATTACCCAAATTGAGCACATTTGCTGCCTGCCGCCTCTCGATTCTGCAATCAAGAAGTAGAGCTAATGGATCTTTTAGAATAAAGTGCATGTACTGAACCAATTTAGCTTTATTTGATAGAGCATATTAAACATAAATATCACTGAAATTATGAAAATTATTCATCCCTAAATTTTCTCATTACATTCAGATAGATTTGGCCTTTTTGTAATACCTGGCTTGTTACACTCCTAATGCTGTAACATTACTTTAAATTCAACAGCATACATTAAATTAGACTAATTTATGAGACTAATGACAGAATTGTCTTACGCCTGAATTCTTTCCCATGGCCAGCAGGCGGCAACTACTCTGTCAGCAAAACAAGACTGAGAAGTTGCTAACACAACAGCCTATTAACCAGAATAAGAATAGACACATAATAATGTCTATCCTGTCGTCTAAATCTTGTCACTTCTGACTTCCACAAAACCTCTCAATATGGCGAGGACAATCATGCCAAGTTAAAGGCTTCAAAAGGCATCATAATACATAAAGATAAAAGATGTGGGCACGGTCCACTTTTTAAATGTAGTCCATGTTGAGCAACAGCGCGACCAATGTGTAGCGACTTGTTCCTCTGTTGAGAGACAGTCAATTCAGAGTAATTGGGTCTTTTTTTCTGGATAACGTGCGCAAAATTTTTCAAAATGGCATTATTTGAAAACTGTTATCAACTAAAACATCTCAAACTTGATATCTCAAAACCTTAGAAAGCTTATTGAAAGCTATTTGCATGGCTGCAAACAAACCAAATGTGTTCCTTGGATGCATTTATGCAGTATGTCAGGAGTAATGTTGGTGTTAAACCTGGCTCCCTGTTTGACTTCTTCCAACAGGGAGCCAAGCAAAGCAGGACTGGTCCATCCAATGGCCCACCTCTGAATCAGGCAAAGAAAACACTCCAGTGTGCCAGCCAGAGGCCAGTCAATGGATTCGCTTCCAGCTCTCCCAAAGTCCCAAAGTCCAGTCCAAGAACAACCAGCACATGTGCCACAGCCCCCAGGCCCTGGCCCCCCCTTTATATGCCGATCGACTGACTGTCGACAGCCCCGCCACAGGGCTCTTCCCTCCCCTGGACTTTGGTCATCGCTCCCTGCCCCCATCTCCCCGCCAGAGGCATTTTGGCCACACGCCTCCTCGGACTCCATTGGTGGTCAACACAATGACCCCACCTGGCACACCCCCTATGCGAAGAAGGAACAAAGTCAAGGCCCCAGGAACACCACCTCCCCCAAGCCGCAAGCTCATCCACCTGCTGCCAGGCTTCACTGCTTTGCACCGCAGCAAATCTCACGAGTTCCAGCTGGGGAACCGCTTGGAGGATACACAAACACCAAAGTAAGTGTGAACTCTTCTGGCTTCTCAATGCAAACTGTTGTTGCTCTTTATGGAGCATTTTATAGCCCAAAACATATCACAAATCTTGGCAAAATGTCACACTTCAAAGCACAGAAACTTGAACTGCTTTCACTTGAGAGACATTGCAGGAAAAGGGTCTTGTAATGCAGGAAGGAAAACTGATTTAAAAAAGTTTTTTCTGAGTTACACATGGAATCTGGCTGCACGGTGGTGCAGTGGTTAGTACTGTTACCTCACAGCGAAGAGGGTCCTGGTTTGAATCCCTGTCGGACAGGGCATCTCTGCGTGGAGTTTGCATGTTCTCCCTAAGCACGTATGGGTTCCCTCCGGGTACTCCGGCTTCCTCCCACAATCCAAAGACATGCTCATTAGGTTAATTGGTGACTCTAAATTGCCAGTAGGTGTGAATGTGAGTGTGGCTCGTTGTCTGTCTCTTTTTATGTCAGCCCTGTGATTGACTGGCGAACAGTCCAGGGTATACCCTGCCTCTCGCCCAATGGCAGCTGGGAAAGTGGTATAGATAATGGATGGATGGATAGACACATGGAACCTTCATTTTTCAATTTTCGTTTTATTCCAGAACTCTTTCCAAACACACTTCCAAAATGTGCATCATTCATTCATTTTCATTTTGTTTGATATTGTTGTTATATTAAGTTTTCTCTAAGGGAGAAGTAGCCTCTGACTCTTGCTTGTAGACATACTGTATATATTGGAGAGAAAAAAGTGCTATTTCTTTCCATTGACTGTGGTGCAGCTGAAATCACACCAAATGTAGTACTAGTACTATTTATTTATTTTGTAAAGTGTGTTTGGAATTTTGCTTGAGTACAACACATGAGCGAGAGAACGGTTTCTGAATTGTTCAACTGAGTATTCTGACTGTTTCTGCTCTTGCATCGGCACATATTTTATTTTTTTACTCATCCAAAAATCTTAAAATCTTCATCCTCCTAAATGTTTTACTTCTAGAGGTTAATTTAAAATAGATTGAGGGGCACCACATTATGGAACATATAATCCTAATCTGTTTCCTGTAACAAGATGCCTAAAAAGTGATTTAAATGCTCTAACTAAGCATCTTGTACTGTTATCCATATACAGTATCTAAGGTGTATCTGATTTTAAAGTATATATATTATGTTCTACTTGTTTTTTTTTGCTCTTCAATCGATAGTGGTGTAAAAAAAAAAAAGATCCAGTGCACATCCAAACACTCACATGTAGGTATCTGTATGTTAATTATACATTTCTTTAATTTTGTGATATTGTAACATTATTTAGGTGGAGGCTTCAAATAAGCTCTCTTAGTGTTCTGCCTTTTCCTGCACTGCAAATTATCTCTCTTTGTTATTTTGAGTATTTTTTTTTCTTTGTGCAAAAATAAAACTGAACTCAAACAAAATTGGGAAGGCTGTTAGATGAGCCTTAGATTGATGAGTCTGTAGACGATGCAACTTGATTGAAGTCTTTAGCCAGTTGTCTGACAATAGAAGGTTGTAGCCTTTAAAGTTGCTAATGTGTCTGGTGAAGGCAGCCGATGTGTAGAATGATAAGATCGCACATAAATTTGCTGTAATTTAGAATAATGACTTCATTGTTCTTTATTGCACAATTTCCTTGAGCCAATACTTACTGGTCAGTTGATTTTAGCAGACAGCCTGGCTGAAGTGAACACTCAGAGATGACTACTCTGATCTGTACGAGGTTTAACAGTCTAATTCCATCCAACCCAAGTCGTACTGAGCTGATGTTAGAGCTCCACCTCTCTTTCTGCCGTTTTTTAAGAACATACTCTTCCACCAGAGCCCAATCACATTAATTCCTTGGACAACATCATTGCCCATAAAGAGCCCACGGCTTATCGGTAGAGAGATAAGGGGCCGCGGGGCTGAGTTCCTGACCAGCTCTGCTCAGGTCTGGTACTATGCTGATGAGATTTGGCCACAAACAGGGTCTACCGCTGCTTGGCAATCAGGAACCAGAGTCTGCATCAGGAGAGACGCTCTCATTTTGATAATGCCATTAGACGACAGAGGCCTGTCATTGCTTCACTTGCTAAGTTAATATTTGGGAGTTGTCTTCTGCTTTTACGACGGCCATCTGGGCTACATTTGGTGTGTGCTTGTTTGCAGACATGCGTGTCTGCCTTTGGGTCCTTGTATCTGCATCCGCACAGTGAGGAGTGGATCATAGTGGCAGTGAAAAGGCTCAAACGGCATTAGAGAATTGATTACCGGTCCCTGAGCGCTGATAGTCTACAGGCTGTGAGTCGAGCCCTGCTAATCAATGGCCTGTGTGTGCCTGGAAATGTTGCAACTCATTGAGACGGGGCAGATCTGCTGGCTTCTCTGATAGCCAAGTAGCTCTCATAATACATCATAATCGGTGCTGGCAAGCATCAGGTCCGGGGGTTTACTTCTGGCACGAGGCACTCGTACTTGTTTACTGCCTTTGTCTTTAAGCAAGGGATCTGCTAATTTACAAAGTTGCCATTCTTGATGCAGAGTAAATACCTGAAGCGAGAATCCTTAACAGACTTAGAATTTCTTGAAAGCAAGGAAACCAAGAATTGGCTTGTTTTTAATTAAAAGTACTGTGATGAGTTTTTAAACTGATCATGAAACAGACTTAAATTATTACTGAAGAGGCAAACAAGACCACCAGAAAGAAGATGAACTATTTCTTTGACACCGTTCCTTCCATATGTATGTCCTTCTTTAACTAACCTCAGGATTTTAATAAGCTCCCACTTCTCCTTGTGACCTCATTTTCTCGCTTAATTGCCTGACACTGTGACCAGCACACAAAAGCCGAGGATTACCCTCTGACCCCATGATATATTTTTCTCCCTTAATCCAATGAGATATGGCCTAAAATGTCATTATCACTACAGAACACTGCACAAGTGAGGCAGAATGTAAAAAGTGGTACCACACTGACGGAAAACACCGGTTTGGTTTCCGAACCAAAAACAATAGAGGTTTTAATCATGATATGAAATAATGTAACGCTTTTAGCTGTAAACAAGTATTTTCTGCAGTGGCCCTCAAGGTAAAGATGTGTTTTCTAAAACTATAAATGGGATGCAAACACACAGGTCAGCCTGCTTGCCCCCAAATCTTTTGACTTCATGGCTTACTATGTGCTTGTCAGTGTGCTAATGCCATTAGGCTTGAAGAGAACCATGGGTAGAAATAATAAACCTTTTCACTGAGGTGTTCAGTAATGCCTATTAATTAAGGATAATCTCTTCTGAGATTGATCTCTTTTCAATTTCTGCTCGTTATAATCCACAGGAACCCTCACTTTATTCACGTGTTGAGAAATTGGGGTCTTGGTTGTGAGAAAGAAGGCCTTTTTTCTCTATCATGGCCTTTTACAGTGTGGGCATTAGCTTGCAAATACATAAACACATATTTTAATCTATTAAACATTAGAACACATGATTTCTCCTCAGTGTTAGCCATGTCACACAATGCAGATATATCAGTTATTCAATACGCTGAATGATATGACAATTTGGTACCACTTTGCAAAATGACTATCACTCGGAAAATAGAAAACGTTTTTACGTTAAAATGACGAGGACGTCTAGATGCGAATACTGTGTCACAGTAGCACTGTAGTAAAGTAGCTATTTTCAAGAATGGACTGAATTAATTGTTTCATAACATTGATCTATATCTTCTCCTGGACAAGCATGTATTGTTAACATGGGCTTATAATATCAGTTTGTTTCCTAATAGTCCTTTAATGGAAAGTGACAACACCATTGGCATTCATTTTCTCACTTCGGTGTAACTGATGGGAAGCAGATTCAGCTTGTTCCTATGGTAACAACTCAGACGTAGCGTGTAGATGAAGTGTAAAAATAAAAACCTTTTATATGCCTTTACAAGTATAATATTCTCTCCAATTTGTAGCATATTAACACATTTGTCAGTATCATTCTTTCACAGCTGGCGCAAACTAAAGAGTCTCATATCTTTCTTTTTTTGCACTTGTGTCATTCCTTCATTAGCATCTGTAACTTACCTGATTGTAGTGCAGTAAAACTCATTTTTAATTGTATAATTGAATCTATTTTCTGTCTAACAAATCCTCTGGAAAAAAAAACAATTAAAAAGGTTGTTAGTTGTTCAGACTCAAACAAAAAGTAAGATTTTTTTCAAGGCTTTTAAATGTGTTCAGGTGAAGTGTAAATTTTACACTCTTCCCTCCTGTGTTGGTTTATACCTTATATCATAATGATTGCAAAGTAGGAAAGCACAGCCCCAATCCTGTTGTTTATCAGTATGGAGCGAGGGTCCGAGGAAGTTAAGTCTTAGTATTTAGTGTGATATCAGTCTGATTCTTTCACAGAAATGTGGAAATACTTCAGAAGAGAGCAGTTTACCATGATGGGTATGTCTCAGGTGTATTAAAAAAATGAAGCCTATATTTGATTTTCATTTTTCATTCCTTCACAGCAGAAGGCTCGCAATGTAATGCAGCAAAACGTGATGTTCCTAAAAGTTTTAAATTGGTTAATTTTGCGATGTGAGCATGAAATTTAAGATAAAATTGATTGCCGGATTTCCCTCATATCTGAAAAGCTTAAAAATAATTATGAATGATTATGAACAACATTGAAAAAACCTTAAGAACAATTGGGTAAATGATGTACTAAAACAGACATGTTACACTACAGCAATGGATATCAAAGCATAATCACATAGGAGGAGTGCTGAATGTCACCACTGCTGTGGTGAACTGAGTGCCGAAGATAATTACAGATTGCTGATATTCAGTACAACAGCATGACCCCAAGTATGATATTGCCGTGATACAACAGTTTAACAAACTGCAAAAGAAATATGCTACTATATACTATTTTATGTTTATTTAATCATTAATGCCCGCTCTTCCAAAAACAATTTGTTTGCAACTTATCTTAAGCTTCTTTCAAACCGCCGAAACATGGATGCATGGATGGGTGGATGGATGGGATATCCTGTGCATATGTTTCCGAGGACCAGATCCTGTCTGTAATTAACCTTATTTGTATGTTTCTCTGCCTCATGCAACCATTGAAATAAGAGTTTAAAACTTTCATCGCCGGCCTGTTTAACTCTCAGGTAGCAGCTTAATTCATCTGAACAATGACTGAAATGTTAATAACAATATTAAGAACACCTGTGGTCAAAATCACAGTGCAGTTCTACTCTATATCAGCGCTCATGGAAGGCCTCTTGTCCAATGAGATTACTTTGTAGGAACTTACTGTATGATTTGAAAGTCAAGACTTCATCACAGTATGCTTTCAAACTTACATAAACACAAGCGTTCATGCAATTACAATCCATTGCTCGTGAGTCGAGGACATGAACTGTCATCCATCATGGCAACCTGTTGTCCCTGAAGGAATTTTCCCCAGACAGGGTTAAAGGTCACTGCTGTATGGGATCAATATGGTGCCAATATCACTGTTTGTTTCGGTGTGATGGCTGAAGGATCACCCGGTTCCCCAGGAAAATCTCATAAAGTCATTGTTAACTTTACGTGACCTTAGTGAGCATGTTCAGTATCAAATCAATCCTGAGATTATAACAGGTTTAGTTCACATGTTTCAGATTACTTTTTGAGACTCTTCCTCGGCTGATTCCTAGAAACCAGAGAGACATCATTTATTTGTCTGTTAATGTGTTGACTTCAGAACGTTGCTTCAAATTAACCATCTTGTCAGTGAGTTGAGAATGGCTTAATGACGCCATCCTCTCTCCACATTTACTAATTTGACTTTGAAATGTGAGAACCAATTTCCGCAGTCAATCAATTCCTCCCCACCCCACTGAGCACCTGCACACACTGAATCACACTCAAACACACACACACACACTGCAGGGACTCACACACTCGCACAATCAGTAAATCAAACCAACGTTGCCCCTTTCTGACACAGCCGAGAGATATGCATATTCATTCTCTGAGCTCTCTTTCCAACATTTGGTATATTCATCCTTCATTCTCAGACCTTTAAATTAAACATCAAAATAAAAGTCAAAAAAGATATAATGAAAATCAATTTAAATATTTGGGAAATGTCAAAGTTCCTTGCCAGAAGAAACAGAATTTACCTAAATGAGGAACTTAAGTAGGAATTACTGCATCTTGTTGTGTTCCTGTTTCCCCATAAAGAGCTCTACTGATAATAGAAGTAAGTTTCATAATAGTTCCATACAAATAATTTTGGAGCTACGCATCCAAAGTTTACTCACACAATCGACTTGAAGAAGCAGGCTGGTCTTGTAGCTCTGCTGTGTCAGGTTCATATAACTGTTAGATAATAGTGGGCAAGGCCTGAGTGACGTCACCAATTGGTTACTGAAAGGGGCTTTGTAAGCTGGTCAATGGCAGTAGCCAGGTTGGATATGCTGTCTCAACCTAACTTTAGTCAACCTAACACCAGGCTATAAGAGCTTGAGCTGAGTAGGGTCTAAAGCCTCCTGACAAACGGCTACATCGCTCCCGCCCGTCAGTCAGGTCAGCTACGCACCTAGTTATGAAGAACTCTTCAACTTCATATTATCTGAATGGATGATTAAAAAAAAAGGTGCATTTCAAGAGGTGTTTTGTAAGAAAGTACAGTTTGTGCTGATGAAGACATGAGTTTATCAGAACAAATTAGTTTTTGTTTTTTTAACCAGGCTGTAAACGTGTTTATTTCTGCTGTAAAGCTGGCTTCTTTGACTGGAGTGTGTATGTGACTTCTTGGACTTCTGCAGCCAGCCTCAGGTGGACACTCGATGAACTACAGGTTTTTTAAAAATCTGCAATGGCTTCATTTACAACACCGGAGGTTTTGGCTCGGACATGTTGCTACCGTATATTACTCTTCTTCGTGTGTTATGTTGTGTCTTCTTCTTCATTTGTTGTTTTGTTGGACTGGTGAGTGAATGCTGCTCTTTGTGACTGCCTGTTGTCTCCACTCAGATGTATTTGTTGTGTGACTGCATGCACCGAACTGTGACGGTTTAGGACGAATTCAAGTGCTGTTACAAACCTATAGTTGGTCATGTTCAGGGCTACAATAATCCTTCATTCATCATGGTAGTCCTTAGGTTAAAATTCACCATGCTTGTTGAAGGAAAATTAAGACTTTCTTACAAAACACCTCTTGAAGTGAGCTCAAATTGTCTATATCTAACAATGTGGGAGGAAAAATACTTTGAGGCCTTTAATAGCTCTTCTGCATGTTAACTGTTTTACTTTGGAAACATGAGAGCAACAGAACCCAGCCTCACTTCAACTGAATTTCTAGACAGGAGTGTGACAGTTTTTTAAGCTCTCTTGATTTTCCTTCCTTCTATATCTCTCCCCCTCTCTCCTCATTTTTTTTTTTTCCCCTGTGCCCTTTTCAAAGTGTAGAGGCTCTTTTGGCTGGAGTGTCAATTAATGAACCTTGTTGTCTATGTAAATGAGCGGTAACATGCATGTGTGGAAAAGGCTAAGTGAGTTTTCAGTCTGTTACAGCCCCACTTGGCACATCACACCAGGATCGTTCTGGAAAAGTGGGCGTGTTTGTTTCTCCACGCTCTCTTGTCTCGCCTTCCTCTCCGCCTTTAGAAACGGTATTATCATATAGTTAATGCCACCTTATGAGACTTTCACAGCTTTTTGAATGTTAAGCACTTTCTTATTGAATTTGATGTTTGCTAATAAATCACATGGCGCCAGGAGGTTGGCATGATTCACCCTCTGCTTCTCTCGGGGTAATTCTAGCATGCAAAACTCAGGGGAAGAGAATTTGCATCTATTTCATGACTAATTTATCTGTTTGCTTTCACGGGCACTGCTGTACACATCGTATATCTCTCTTTTTCTATCTGTTTCCTTCTCTTTCTTCCCCCCTCCCTCTCATTATCAGTCTCTTTTGAGAGTCTGCCAATGTGCTATTCTACAGTCATCCGTAACTTCTACCAATTGAGATAGAAAATACATTTTTTATTGGAATTTGTTTTCTCGGTGGTGCGGAGTGAACTCTGATGAGGAGCAGCTCCGAGAGAGAATTCACTGAAGGGCAGCTTTGAGCTGGTACAAACTTGTGTAAGAAAAAAAGTTTACCCCACTGGATTGAACCTGATGTCAAACGTAAATTGAGTTTCAGTTTGTTTTTTTTTTTTTTTTACAATAACAAACAACACGGATCCCAGTTTAAAATAGGTATTTATGGCGTTTTTTAATCAGTTAAAAGTATATTTTTTTCATGTTAGTAGTTTTTATAGTGGGATTTGTACCACATTAAAGCTAATATAATCAGATATCTTTACGCAGAATCTATAGGCTGCTTTTTATTTGTGGTACAAGTGATTGACCGATCATGTGTCAGCAGGTTTGTGCTGAAGGAAAACAGTCCATCCAATTGCTGTAATCCAATCTTGTAACCCTTCAGCTGTTGTCTAAGGATGATTATGTTTTTTTTTTATCAATTCTAGGAATTAAGATTCAGTCATTGTCAAACAATGCTATATCCTCTGGGAGCGATATATGGCTTCTGATGTAGCCAGCAAACTACAAAGGACTGTTGCTACCATGACTTCCTTTTAAGCAATTGTCTGTTCGTTGCATTTGTTTACAGTTCAACAAGAAACAGAAGAGGCTAGAATAAGGTTGTTGTTGAGACACAGCATCTAGAGTGGATTGTTCTTTTGCATTCAGATATCTGTCAAGAGACATTCATTAGAGCTAAATTGTCATTAGATGACTGCCGAAAGGGTTCTGGGGTTGCGATACAGCCTTTTATGTTTCACACCTGTTGCTCTGAAAATAGAGCACAGCCAACGTTCACTAAAAAAGGCAGAAGCTAATACTTGTCGGACTTTAAATTAAACTGGAATATGCATTCTTATGAAGAATCTGTTAATGAAAATATATATTTGCTCATGCTCTTTAAACCAGTTCTACATGAAAGTCCAGCCAACAGTCCACTCATAAAGGCCCGTCTCTCCGTACCGACTCCATTCTCACATCTCAAGTTGCCCGTCAGACTGCAATCAAAGACCAACAAGCAGAAAAGACAGTTGCGGCTTGGGTATTATTTGTTTATTATTCAAAATGTGGTTGGGTACGACAAACACCAAAAAAATTTGTCAGGCCCAATACTTGATAGCAATTTGACTTTTTACATTTTACAAGTCAAATTATTTAGGTATGAGCAAAGATATGATTGTGATTTTAATCTTAATTTTCAAAGTATGGTTGTAGTAATAATAACCATGTGCTTGAACAACATATAAAATAAAGAGCAAAATAAAAAAATGTACACACAAGATTGAAGCAATCCATGGTTTTCAAAACCCTCAGAGCCTGAATTGATTTCACTTGCCATTGATTGACTCTGATCCCTTCTAATGATACGGAGTACAAAAACATGAACAATGACATATTGAGAGGAAGAGAACCGATAATTTGCCCCTTCTTTTATTGATGAGGCTCTGTCATTTACCTTTAAGTTCTGTGAGAAGTTAAAAAGTAGCAAGAAAAGTAGCTGTGGTGAAAAAAAAAACCTGTGTAAAGATGATTTTAATTTACAAGGTCTTCCAGGTTACGTTCCAAAAAAAACAAAAAACATAGAATAACAGAGCTTGTGCGCGCTCATGTCCAGTTGAAGTTAAAGTTGACTTTGTTGGAAAACTGTTGTTACATTATGCAAAACATTTATTCAGTCAATAATACAGAAGTTTAGTTTAATTTGAAAAACTTGACAACCTGGTTTAATCTCATGTATTTCATGAATGTAGCTGGTTGTATCATTCTTCATCAATCAAACAGGAGCAAACGCAGGACCCGTTAGAGGTCTGGAACCAGGCTGATCAGGTACTGTTGATGGTTACCTGCACTTTGGTTCACCTTACACACTGATGTAGAGCTAGGATTAATCTATTGACTAAAACACGCATGCTGTCCTTTGCTGTAGTAAATTAACATTTAAAAGTCATTTTTTGTCATGTATTATCCTTCTTCCTAAGAAATATATTTCTTTTAATTTGGTGTAAAACTCTGATTTCTTGATTGAATTTTGTCACCATTTCTTATTTATAATTTGATGCCTTTGTGTTTTACTGCTTCTTTGATATTCACACAGCTGCCATTTTCCCGTGACGTCACACACAGGATTTAACAAAGACAATAGATACTAAAAAAAAAAAGACTTTTCAAGTTGTAGTTTTTTTGCCAAAGATACGGTGGCTGTAGTACAGTGCAAGGACGATGCTGGTGGTCTTAACGTCCACCATTGTGGATAAAAACCGTAATGAAGTATCCGTATCGTTTAAGAGAAAAAAGACTGATTTCCTTTGTGATCTTTGCAAAGTCACTATCCTACTTGTAAAATATGTTTCATCCATTTCAAACAGACTTCACATTGCTTGAACTTCCCAACCTGAATATGGTCTATTGTGTATAGCCTTTCCCTGTTTCTGTGGCAGTTATTCCTAAACTCTGTGCATGTACTCCTAGTGTTTTTGTGTAGTTATTTGATTTGGGTATTTGATCTTTGCCAGCACCCCGTAGACTCCTACACCTGAACGCTTAAGCAACATTTTTCTTGGTTGTTAATATACAATGATAAATGGGTCAAGAGGTCAAGTACACCAGCCGTGCCTAAATGCAGGAACTCTGTGACTCTACTCAGTCGACTAAAATGACTCCTCACTGGTGCTGAGCTTTGTTTCATGGAGCGATCTGTAATTGGAAGACACATTTATTGCCGTTGACTGTGAAGATAAATACTGATGAGCGTTCTTGGAAAATTCAGCCGGCGTCAAATTGATGTCGCTGCTCCCCAGACGATCCCCTGATAAACAGATCCACCTCTCCCTGGGACACACACGTAGTCGCATTAGCCAGTCCCCTTTGACCCCGGAGGATTATTGGTCCCGCATGCTCTGCTATGTTGCACATTCACTGTGTCGTTACGTTTGTCAGCGCAGCGACATAATGCACGAGAGGGAGGAGGAAGCAGAGCTTTTATGTTGGGCTGAGGAGGAATGTGAGTGTGTATCTTCTTTTCTCCTCCAACAAAAGCTCATCCATGTTAATCAAGGCTTCGGCCCCTTTGCCATTAATGACAAGACAGGTGAGAGGTGGTGTCAACTCCAGCTCCTTAACAGCCGGACACTGCCATACTTCTCTACCCATCCATCGGCTATAATGAGCGCTCATCCAGGCCTCCGTCAGCGCCTCAGAAATTGGAGTCATGATTATGAATTTATATGAGTATTTAGGAGCAGGGGTTTGAGAAAATGCCACTGTGTGCTGGTGGAGAACGGATTTATGAGGCTGATGTTTTTTTTTCATGGGTGATTTGTTGATATGTGGGTGCTAGTTAGGGTGAAAAGCAGGGTTGGCCCGGGTGATTAGAAATTAACTCTTCCAAGGCACAAAAAAATCTTTTGAAGTTTTTGAAAAAAATGTACCCAGTGCATCCTTACCTAGCTGCAGAGCAATCTGCTTTGACACCTTGGTCTGTGCTCATGTTTATTCTTGAAGTTTTTGGTAATTTGAGGGGTCTACAGACACTGTTTAAAATCCCCTGAATGGCTCAGGCTCATCAGGGCTCTTTATTACCAAACATGTTTATATTGTGATTATAAAGCCAGAAGTTTATAACTGGGACAACGCTAACGAAGGAGGAGAGACAGACACAGAGCACATGGTAGGGTTTCCATGAATGTTAAATATTCTAGCCCTTAGACCAATGTAAGCTATAGCCCACTGCTGTTGACAGAAAATCTGCAATCTTCTCTCCAGTTCTTGCTGGAAAAAAAAGTACTTGTTTGGATCATGTGTCCACAAACTTTTCTCACCCAGACTTATTTACCCTGCTGCTTTTTCAACATTTTGCTAAATGAAACTTAATTTGGATCATAGGAGATCATCAATATCCTTTAGTGAATAATTTGTAATTTTCTTGTTTCCTTGTGTTTGCACGTTTGAGATTATCTGTGAAGTTTCACTCTGTGTGTATGATGCAACACAATTTTCTCTATCCTTAGGATTATACTCTTGCAGCGTGAGCTCTGCTTTTTTGTGGAAATCTTGTTTCACCAGAATTAAATGTATGAATACCATGTTTCTCAGCATAATAATTCAAGTGAAATGTATGGCTGCCTTAAAGGAATATCTAACAGATAATTCAAAGTGTTAAAATAATATCAAACAAAGCTCTGCCAGCTGAAACAGGCCATATTGACGGCTGCCATCTGATTTATCAAACAGTTAAATATGACTGTTCCGATGTCCAATAAACCGTAAAGGGACTTATTACCGTCGTTCATCATTCAGGCCATTAAGAAGAGCCTTTCATCTTGGCGTTTCCCTCTGATGTTAGAGTCAAGACAGATAATATCTGCTTCAGGTTCCACATTGTCTCTGGCCGTCCTCCTTCTTTTCAGACTCTTTGTGATTTACAGCTCTGCCCGTGCTTCAAAACTACCACTTAACCCGAACGGCTGCAGGCCAGAGCGCTGTTTTCGCTTCCAGTGCCGCTGCGTTAATGCCCAGATTACAGAATAAATGGTTTGAGCTATGGTTTCATTTTGTCTGAATTGAGAAAATAAATTCTCATTTAATCCGATGCTGGGGAAAAAGAAATACACACAGCAAGGCACACACACACACGCGCAAACACACACATCTCCCATGCTCATAGCGCTGTGTGTGTGTGTAAGGAAAGGAGACTAGAAAATGACAAACCTCAACACTGTAAGGAGTACACTGATTGTTCATTTAAAAAGGCTGCATTTCTACATTTGACCTACAAAAAGATTCAATTCAATTTAATAAAAGTTACAGATTAAAACTGGCATGTTCTGAATTTATACATTTGGAATCTAGCTCACACATTCATTATCCATGGTTCCTCTGACACATAAAGACTGTCAAATACATCTGAACTACGACCCGTTAAGAATGAAACCCCTCTAACAGACCAAACAAAACGATGTAACGAAAGAGCATCTTGAAATATCCTTCAACTCAGTAAGTTTCAATGCAATTGGAGACCGTCTTGATTGGACTGTTCAGGGTGCAGGGGCTTCAAAAATGGACACAAATTCACAGCTAATGTTCACAAGCCACTAATATATAGAAACGAGGACATCCTCTATGGCACTGCAATGTGGTTTTCTTTTTCAAACAGAGAAGACACCCGCGACCAGTGTCCTCCTGTAGTATTCATTAAAAACAACGTGAACTATGAAATGAAGCAATACTGCATAACTGATAGCAATGTATCGTAAATTGAAACACGAGTTCATCTTCATCTAATGCATTTCTGTTACTTCTTCATGTGGATTATATGCATCAGATTACTAAAAATGTTTGTGTTTTGCTGACCAAAAACTCTTTCTTGAGAAAGGGAAGAAAATAGATACTCTCACAATTCAACCTTAATTCACACATTTGCCATGTAACTCATTGGACAACACAGTGTTTGTCTACGTTCAAAGGAGATTTGCGTCACTTCTATGTGGCATCCCACTAATTCTTGAAGGTAAATGTTTTCAATCAAAGTATCTCTTTTCCAATACAGCAAAATGAATCTTCTTTCTAACAATGTCACAAAGCATATCATTCTGTTTTGGTTATGGGCAGCAGGTATCACCATGAATCCTGCTGGACCTGGGTGGGATTTAAGTTGTTTCTGTAAAATCTCTTATAATATAGTGTGAATTTTCTTCATCCAGGAAGCAACAATGCCCCGGCAGTTCCTAAGAATGTGTGCTAATGAGGCAGGTCCTTGTCCACACCTATCACAGTAGGAGCAAGAAAGATCCTGTGTAATACTTTGAATGTTACTTTGAATGAAATAACTTCGACATGGAAAATATGCACACACTATACAAAAATAGACTCTGAGACTAGCTGACATGCGAGATTCATGTGGAATCCACCAGGCTGTAACATCTTGCTACATGCTACTGTCAACATAGTGTTCTATGTTGTTTCCGTGCGAAGCTATAAAGCTGACCAAACTTAATCTGCATTTTATGCCCACGTCAACATTAGCATGCCATTGCACATGAAAACAGCCTGTAAGAATAAAACTATTTTAACCAGACGGACTGTGCAGCGTCCAGGAGAAGCTACTGAAGACTGTGTCACATGTGTCACAGTCCGCCTTCCTGTCATCTCCTCACTCCCCACTCACTGGTCCCAAACCACTGGTCTCCCTCGTCATGTGGTCATCAGCTTCCCTGCCCCCTTTGTGCCTCTCATATTCTGTCTCTCTCATAGACTCTCCCTCCCTTCTGAGTCTCCCCTTTTTCACCATGGGTGTCTTGCTGTCTCTTCAGTATCATTTTCAGCTTTCTATGTACTACCCCCCCCGACACACACACACACACACACACACACACACACACACACACACACATACAAATGTGAGGGAGAGGGAGATGCTGAAAGACAAGATAACAAGACAGGGAAGTAGGAGGGAAATAGTTTTTTTTTTTTTAACTTGTGTGTGTTTTCATCATCCAAACATCTCATCAGGTTATCAGCAGGTGTTGTCATGGTGAGGCATCAAAAGATATGAAATGGAAATCATCAGGCACTCGATCATATATGTTTATGAACTTGCTGTCATTTTTAGTTGTGATGTCTGACACAGTGTGTTAGTGTTTAACGTCAATTCTACGAAGATCTCTTGGTACAGAGGTTAAGACTCAAGTCAGCACCCCCCTGACAAACAAACATAACATTTAGTCAAGGCAACAAGCAAGTATGACAGTGTGGCTAAAATCATGCTGGCTATAGCAGTGACAGTCCATCACCCACGATACCTCATGGTACCTCTTTTCCTTAGTTTGCACACTACACTGACTCCCTTGCATACATTCTTTAGATTCTGATTACTGAGAAAATTCAGAGATAATGATGAGTGGATATATTTGTGTTCATGTGTAAGGTGAGGGATGGGTTTCATCTACCAAAGGGGGGTCCTGCAGAAAGAGCTTTAATCCATCTTTGACATTTTAGAAAATGTTTTAAACTTTGTAATTAAGAAATGAAAATACCTCAAATATTGTTAGCTACTTTGCAGTAGCTTCCTTTTTAGATGAAGTTCGGCGTTGGCTTACTAACTTGCCTCAGGAATGAAAAATAAAAAGCCCATCTGGGGTGTCATACAGACACCTTTTATTCAACTCAGGCTTGACACCGCAGACATCTGAAGGCAAGACAACCTGCTTCGGATGAAACCGCTCAACGAGCTCAGAGCAGTTCTCTGTCATAATCATTATTCTAGCCACCTTTACTTAATTTTCCACCAACTTTATTAAGTAGCAGTCGCTGCCAGAGATATTATTCCACAGCTTTATTTGCATAAAAAGCAACAGGGTGCTTTTCTGGCCATATGGGCCTCAGCGGAGCTATTTGCAAATTGCTGAGGGAGAAAGTAGAGGTGTACAGATGGAATCCTGCGAGTGATTTACTTTCTTCGATGGACACAAGTATTAATTAGACAGTTTGATTGTTTTGCACCATCATAGCATCTTATGCCACTTGAATAATGAGTTACTGCTTGTAAGGGAGAAAGCTGTGCAGTATTCATGACCTTTTCAAAAGAGCCTCTTGATGTAGAAATGTAAAGCTGATATGTCACTTAAAGGATCGCTGCTTGTAAGTACACTCCTGTGTCCTTGATCTAATGCAACTTGAACTTGAAGGTGTCACTGTAATTTGTGTGTTTCTGAAGGATAGAGGAATTGGATGTTGAAGGTGTGGGCATATGAATATACTGTATGTACATATATGTATGAACTTCAGTCCTATTCAGTCCAATGAAACTTGAAATAAAGTTTTGATCCCAACTCTTGGCTTTCAAAGTTTTGGCGTTGGAAAATGTAGAAGATTGAGATGTTAACATGTGAAAAATGTACTTTTAAGCTGCATTTTACTCTTCACACCAAACAATTAGATGTCCTCTGACACACTTGAAAGTTTAAAACAAAGTCAAAGACTATTCTTTACAGATAAAGTAAAGAGAAAACAGAGTATCATCTGCTTACATGTTGACTTTTGGTTTCTTATTTAATGCAAATTGGCCATAGATTGCACTCTCCTTCTCTTCAATTCAGATTTAATGGAACTCTGTAAGAGGAAGGAATGGAAGGAAGTATGTATGAGAAGTCAGCAAATTAGCATGTGATAAAGGTGACACAATATATAATTAAATCGCTTCAATACCTCAAGAGGAAATGTCTGAAGTCAAAATAACACTGTTAAAGAAAAATGTTGGTGGTCTTGTTTACTTACTATGGAAGACCTGGCAGGATAAAAGACTAAAAAATGCTTCTTGAATTGTGACACAAACATGCGATGATTTCCATCTGTGAGACATGCGTCGTGACTAGACCAGATCAAAGGACAACTCTTCCATTCACACCTTCACCGATTCCTCGACACCTGACAAGTCACACGCCTCCTTTCTCTTTCTGTATCGTGAATTCTTGAAGTTCCTCTTTCTTTGAACTTTTTTTTTTTGAGCCGAGTAGAAAAAGGTATCTGAATAGATGCTTTAACAACTGTGAAGTTGACAGTCTCCCCCCCTCGCCTCCACCTGTTTGCCTTCAGCGACGGCCTTTTTTCTGAACTGAAATTGGGAATCCTCTCCTTTCTCTCCACATTCATTTTCGCTTTCCCCTCGACTGAACATTTACCAATCATTTGGGAAGTGGAAAAAAGGCGTGTATACAGGGTGTTGAATGCTTTAATTTAGATTCAGATGGCATAAAGTGGGCTAATCGGAATAGCTGACAAAAGCTCTATGACGGAGAAGTGATAACCTGCGGGCCGCTTCCTTATTGCAGGAGATTGGAGTAAAGTGCTCCGTTGGTTTACGGGTCTAATTGCATGACTCAGTGTGTGGGGGGAGACTGACACTACAGGAAAAAATCAAGTGAGATTTAAAACTTAATGAGTTTTATTTTGCATTAAAAGTCACAGCAACAGTTTTTAGAAGTCTGTTTTGTGATGGATAGACGTTCTGATTTGCACTCAAGGGATTGGCCTCTGTCTGGACTTTTAGTAATGTATTAACCTTTTGTTTGCCTTTTTGTAAATTGAATTCAGTTCTCTCTTGTTCTTCTTCGCAGTACAAAGTCTTTGTTTCTTGTCTTTCCTCACTCTTTGTGCATCTCTTTGAGCGGTCCTTCACTGTCTACATGGTGTCGAGACTCAGTCTGGGTTTTTTCGTAAAAACCTTGCATGTCACTCGATTCTGCTTAGCCTGAGGATAAAATGTCGCTTCATTTGTTTTAAAGGGAGGTATATTTTAGTATCTCAGCATGAATATTTGTATACATGAACACCTGAGGTTAGTTTATGTGTTCCCGTGGGTTTGCTTCCTGGGGCGTTGTCGCAACCAAAGTTCCAACTACATCCAGCTTTGGACTGAATTCAAGTTCAGTTTAGTATGGCAATGAAATATTCATTAAGCTCGCTGGTCACTTAACTAATGTTTCAGGACAATGTCTCCTATACAGGTCCCCTAGTAAATCTTTTGAGCTAAAAGTGAAAAAAAAAAAGTCCGATTTGATGATATCTATTTATTTTGATAGAAAAGTTGAATGACTTGACTTGCCAAGTTAGATTTTCTTAGCAGTTGGGAGAGTCAGAACAAACCTTTTTAGATTTTTCCTACGGAATAAGAAAATAAATCAACTGAAGGCGCAGTCTGTCATCGGATTCTTTCCAGGAGTTACGTTGCAATACTGATATTGTGTCTGACTTTTCTTGGTCCACCGTTTTGCTTTCTTTTATCAGCCAGAGGGATGTTCATACCTCTCTGTGAGCCTGTGAGTCGCATTCATCTGTTGGATATACAGCACTGTACAGTTTGTGTAGGTGGAGAGAATAATAAAAATGATGGTGACTGGTATGAGCAGGGGATAGGAGGGGGGGGGTTATTAAAAGTCATAGCACTTATTCAAAATGCATAATGTCTTTCTGCATTGCATTATGGTCTCAGTATGTGGCGTACAGTGGGTGGATGAAATATTACTTCTGTGATGTTATGACTGAAGTTTTTGCGTCTCGACAACACCAGTAAAGTCAGGTGGTTAACGCTGATGTTTCAGATGATGCACATGAACTGTTGATATGCTTGGATTTCTCTTCTGTTTTGCATTTAAATGTATTTTTACCCAAATATTCCTGACAATCCATCATACATTTACTGAGATATTTCTCTTAAAGCCCCAAAATGTCAACATCATATTGGCACTAGAATAAGAGAAAGTTCATAGAATTCATTCTATAAATTTAAGAGCAGATTCAAGTATCAACATTTTTACCTGTCCAAGATAAAGCTCCATAGAGTTCCATTAATCAAGTTAGCTATTTGGCCGCTCTTCTTCCAATCTCATTTTTTTTCTTCTATTGTTTTGTTTCCCTCAGAGCCAAGAAGAAGACCAAGCCCTTGAACCTTAAGATCCACAGCAGCGTGGGCAGCTGTGAGAATCTGCCCACGCAGCGCTCGCCCCTGTACTCCGAACGATCCCTGCGATCCTTCTTCTTCCCCTCCTTCATCCCTTCCACACCTCCAGTCCACGCTGAAACACCCTCTGCAAGTAAGTCAGCTCTTCTTTTTTTAATCAGCTCACACTCTATCTTTTATGAACTGTGATTTTTTAATAACTTTCATATATCTCTCTTTTATAATCTAATACCTTTTGACTTCCGCTTATTTAGTTCTTGGGAAAGGGGCCCATTTCTTGGATCGCCATTCCGGTCTGTGCTTGGTTTAGTGCAAGCTTGGGCTGAAAAATGAAATAGGGTAATTTTTCAAACAAAACGTGTCCCTATAAGAGAAAGAAGTTTGAACCTGTGAACTATTGGAGTGATTTGTCTCACTTTAGTCCTAATATTTATAACAAACGTTTCACCTTCTGTTCAACTTTTTGTGCTAACGTCCATAATTACATTTCTTCCCCATTAAGAATATACTTAAATACAGCTCTGTTTGAAAATACAACAAACAGACAATTAGGCCGCGTGTAATGACCGGAGGTGGTGTGTTGCTGCACATTAGCAGCCTTATTGACTGATGCATTACAATCATGCCGCGGAAGCCATTAGACTGAGGAGGAGACGAGGAATCATGGAGGTGATGTCGAGGAGACAAGTGATGGATGCCGGTCACTCAGCATTGTGAATAGTTATAGACCTCGTACACAGTGATGTGGGGAAGATAAGTGCACATAAGTTGGTGGAGGCATGACATGGAATAATCACAGACTATATTCACTGGAGACCAGAGAAATACTTGAATTACAAAGAACACATGTTTGGATGGTAGGCACATCTGCAGACTTTCTAATGTGTGTTAAGAATGTAGGCGTAAATATATTTAATGTTTGGTTATAAACATAGTGAAAAAGTTTTAAAAGTTTAAAAGTGTGATTATTGGCTTATGTTTATAAATCATACTGAATATATATATACAGTATAATCCATAAAAAAAACTTGTTTACATCAATAAATCTCTCTGGCTGTTTATCCTTCTTCATTAAAATAGTTTCTTTATGTTTTAGTTATGTTGCTTATAATGTAAGATGTATATTTGGGCCATTGTCTTTCTTTAACTTGGACAGTGGACGGAGTAGGACATCAGGAGAGAGTGAGGACAGATATGTAGTAAAGGAGCAGCAGGTCAGACTTGAATGCGGGCCTCCCACTTGGAGGACTTTAGCTTCCGTATATGGGGCAACTTCTAACCACTAATATGTTCCAATGAAACCCTTTGTAAATGACAGTTATGTAGTTTGATTTACAACTTCCTCCTTGTTTTTATTTGTCTCTTCTTATAGGAACCCTTAATATAAACACAGCAAATTGATGAAAGGCAACTTAAGGTGCAGGAGACACAAGTTACAAAATGTTTATTAGGAGAGAATCAGCTTCTCTTCAAACTTTAGATTAATTTCAGATGAAATCAGGGCATTTACATGTTGCTCTAAAACAGCCAATCCAAGCGTTATTCAAGCCATTCAGATACTGCTCATCATCACTACAGAGCCTTTGGAGGACCACTTGAGGCCAAAAAACTTGTTGAAAACCTCATATCTATACATAAATGAAATGGAATGGAATTTTAATTGCTTTGTTGAAGTTTTAAATAAAAAAACTGCACAATAGCTCCTACATGTGACAAGCACGCCATCTTCAGAGAGTATGTAAGAAACATTTGAAGCATCACAAGGGGAAGAAAAGGTTGATCACTGGCCTTGGTAGGAGGAATGCTTAATTTGAGGTAAAAGTTCATATTTAAAAAGTTGTTTGACTTAAGCAGCTCCTGCTCTCCTTTGCGCCTGCTTAAAATAAACACTAATTTTTCAACCAGTTTTCCATTGATGCTGACTTTCAGTGCTGTTTGCCTTTTCTGTGAAAAAATGTGAAACCTTTAAAAACCTGGTTCTCGGATGATACAAGGTCATGTCACTCTGTAGAGAAAACAAGGTTAAGCACTGTACCATAAACTCCTGAAGAGCATATTTTGAGTTTCTTACTTACAGATTAACAAATTAACCTTATAAAAGTGTGTGTGTGTGTGTGTGTGTGTGTGGGGGGGGGGGGGGGGGGGGGGGGGGGGGGCACTGAAGATTCAGGCTTACAGCATCGGCACTTTATCCTGCTATGGCTTTATTGGACATGGTGAGCACCACAGCTTGTTTAAATTTAAAAAAAAAAAAAGCTGCGATAAACCATCAGCTGTGGTCAACTGCTCCTTCAGGCTTCCTTGAGGAGTCACCTCTGACTTCTCGCCTCAATTTGATCTTCTCCCTGAGGCAAGCTTTACCATTTCCATAATACAGGATAGACTGTGTAAAGGTGTAATTAGTCTGACTTACAGCTATAAATGCTGAGACAACATGCAAGCGGTGTCTGCCTGGACACCTAAATAAACTAAATCTTTTGCGTTCCCGCACCATAATTATTCTGTCTGTTCAGGTTAAAGAAGTCTTACTGCTACAAATGCTCCCTCAGGCTTTCTGAGAGGAGTCGCAAAACACGCTAAAGATAACCTCTGACACCTCTTCATGATATTAGCTTCTTCTCCTGGTATTTATGACATTTTCTCCAAATACAGGTTAGACCTGTAAACACTTTATTTACGCTAGTGTTGCCCAAAGGTGTAAATAAAAATAGAAAAAAAGCATTAGATTGGAACATTTGCCAAGGGGCTTCAGCTCTTGTTCTAAAACTATTGTTTGTGTGTTTGTCTGTGTGATCATGTGGACAAAACGAGTGTGTGCTCCTGGTAAGCCAGGCTAAACATCCGTCCAAGGTCTATGTTTGGGATTACGGTATCATTGCCGTCTCTTACGTCACAGCAGTGTCACTCATCTCTCTATTGGTCCAAATCAAAACACACACAGGAGCTACAAGGCTGAGGCTGAGTGACTGAACATAAACTCAGGATGAATCAGTGTGTGGTCTTAGCTGAAATGTCAGTGTCACATATAGGTTTGTTTGGCTTTACATTGAGGATATTGATATGATACAGTTCTATAACAATGGCTTCACATTCGGTTTTTTTTAGACACACACTTTATGGCAAATAAAATTAGTGGACACCTCGTATAATTGGCCAAATCAACATCCATCCCATCAGTACAACCCACTGTAGAGTTTTTGGAGCAAACATCCATTTATTCAATTTCTTTACTCCTGAATAATTTGTCAAATAACTACACACACTATAGGGCTTTGTCATTTTAACTTGATGTATTTACACTTTGTGTCCTCTTTTGCTACAACAACATTAGTTTTAGTTTTAATAACTGTATTTGAAGGGCAGTCTCAGGTAACGGCATGTGGAAAAAAAGAAACTACTTATCAGTAAATCATATTCATGTAGATTCTGTACTAGATGTTGCTTTGAACTACATACATTTCAATCCGTTGTAGGAATGAAAATCGCTCTGTTCAAAAAAAGAGAATGTGAGAACATAAATGGAAGAAGACTTAGACTTTTTCCTGCAGACTCTTTCATACAAAGATCGCATGAAGTCCAAAAGAGCCAACACGTGAACACAGCAGGAAAGAGTGTGGAACAATCACATTAAGCGAGTGGGTGGGGTGAGGACGTTGTTCACGTTAAGCAGTTGCAAGTTTAGCATTTTTTTTACTATTGCAGAAACATACTCGTGCATGTTATAGTAAAACCTTCACACTGAAAACTCTTCCTCCTGTACATTCTCCCAAGTTGCCCCCCAAGTCGCCTTAACCAAATGGATGTTGGAAGAGACCCTCCGACATGCTAGTGTCCTAATAGGTACCTGAATGTCCTGACATGGTCTTGAAATTGTCTGGAGTTCATGCTTTAGAGAGGCTTAAGAGTCACAGTAAACCAAACAAGTGATCTAGCATGCACAGAATCAGAACCTTGAAAATGGCTTAAAATGTCTTCTAACATTGCCTCTAGGACTGTTGAAAAACAAGATTTCTGATAACATACCCAAACAAAAGTCTGTGGACATAAAAACCTTAGAGTGGCCATGAAGGTATTTGTTGCTGTCGCTTTCTTGTTTATTGTATTGAACGGAATCATATGAATATTGTAGTATATAAAGTTTTAAAATATGTAATATTTGAAAGCAAGGATCTTTCAAATGTTTTGTTGTTGTTGTTGAGTACCCTCATGGCTAACTTGGATTATGAATATTTAGTTTTCAGTGTTTTTGCTTGCTCCAGGTGTTATGATAACCCATTGTTTGTTCAATGTGAAAAGCTATGGTGGCCACAGAGGGACATTCTCCACTAACAGCTCACCTCTCGTGCCTCAGGCTGTTTGAGCTCACGCATTCAAAGCGAATAGATGACCAAACTTGTAATGATGCCTGGAGTTAACTTGGAGCTCCAGTACTAACCCTGGGACGGCACCAACAAACACACACACACAAACACACACACACACACCCTGCAAAAAGGCTGTGTAACAGTGTGTGTGCAAGGCAGAGATCGAGAGACAGCGAGAGAGTGAGTGTAGGAGTCTGTGAGTGTGTGCTTGTGGATATAAATGGCTTAAATGTTCTTCATCGCTTTGTGCACAACTCACTCTGTTTATTTCTGCGTGTTTTAATGACGTCACCTGCTCGCCCTAACCTTGCAAAGACACTTTTCAGTTGCGTCACAGATCTCCTAGCAACCAAGCGTGGCACCACAATGGAGGTCCCTGTGAGAATTGGCAAATAAATAATGGCTACAAATACCAGCTAAATTTAAACAGGGTGAGGCAAAAGAGCCAGA
This sequence comes from Labrus mixtus, assembly GCF_963584025.1. NCBI lineage: Eukaryota > Metazoa > Chordata > Actinopteri > Labriformes > Labridae > Labrus > Labrus mixtus. The sequence goes on from NC_083616.1 coordinate 18,832,439, forward strand.
GAAGAATAGTTGGGGTTGGTGTTCGTCCATATTTCAGTAGACATGCTTTTACGAGACCAATAGTCATCAATCTTTGGTTTATTTTTATTCACCCACAAAACATAATATACCAAATCTCCCCTTTCCACTTATTTTATTGTGCTACCAAACAAAATGAAGAAGAAGCTTGCTGCAACATATATTTACAGCACATTGTCCACTTCAACATATAGCCTAAAAATAACTTTTAAACATAACTTAACCAAAATGTAAGAACAGGTCTAAACTTCCATAGTGTGATAAATGGTCAGAGAGGGCTGATTTATCTCATTGGAGGACCTGGATCGGTGCCAAAATAGTGTGCTGGCCTTTTATCTACTCATGTATCTTCTCATGCTGCATCAGGGCAGGGCAAGGCAAGGTTTTCCTTTTGGTGTATTGTTTTGCTGCTGGACCTGATTGACCCGTATTTCTATGTCACAGAGCTCTTTCTCTGGTCTCACACTAATGAAAACCTCCAAGAAGGTCATTAACACCAGTCAATAAGAAGGTGTACTGGTCAATAGTTGCCAAGCTGGTTCCTAGGAAAGTGAGCAGGTGTCACAACACAGTGTCACAGGTCAGGGGAGTCTTTGTGACCAATTTACTGCTTCTGCAACTACATAAATGTGAAAAACAGTTCCCACAGAAATCTCTCTCGTGTGTAAACTCTGCTAGTACAAAGGAGTCTTTAGTTTCTTATCAAGTTTGGGTTTTCTCTTTAATCCAAACAAACAGTTTAAATAGCCAAGTAGCCAGCAGGAGAGAATAATAAAGCTACAGAGGTTAACAACATTAAAGCTGACTCTGGGGCTTTCTTTAACAAGTCAGAGAGTAAAATTTCATGTGATCATTCAATTTCAACAAGTTGTGTAGTTGAGAAAATTCCACTGTTTTGTCATTTCAGTCACAATATTTAAAGGCGGCAATTTTCCTCGGTCATGGAAAGCTTTAGTGCTGATGCAATGTTAGTGCTGTGTCTTTAGCTCATGAAATGTAGATATTATTTTAAGGAAGCTGACATTTGTCACTTTTTAAATCAATAAGCAACTAAAAACTGAATGGACTGTAAAAATCTAGGAATATCAGGCCATGTTTCAAATAATGATGACTTACATGATACGCCCCTCACAGACAAGAGTTGCTAGAACTCATCCACTTCCTGTCTATCATTAGCCTTGGTCTGGTAGCTAGGTTATCAAATATGCTGTTTACACACATAAGTCTGTCAATATCTTTCCTATCCTATATAACACTTTTAAAAGTTAATGTTAGCATGAATTCACATCCTAGCTTAGTGTTAGCTGGAAGTGACTGGATGCTAAGGTAGCTGCTATCTGGCAGCTTATGGGTTATTGAATATGTTGTCTAAACATGTTATAAGTTTGTTTGCTCCTCTCTATAATTTGGTATAACAGACTTTCTATGGTTATGAAAGGTTATGGTTATTTATGGTTATAAAGTAACATCCCAGCTAAGAGCAGTGTTAGCTTAAAGTGGCTGATTGCTTACTAATGGGTTATTAACAGTTTTTTACAAAGTTAAGAAAGTGACACCTATCATATCAAAGAGCACTAGGTAATGTTAGCATTGGTGAATTCTAAGCCAATAGATTTTATAAGACAACAATAGGCTAAATGCTAATCTCAGTTGCTATCTGGAGGTAGCAAACGGGTACCCCTTTCCCCGCCAACATACACACAAGCACACACACTCAAACATACCAGATGTTCCTGTTTGTCAGTTAGGCTACTCTTTCGCTTTCCACTTTGATTAGATGTCAGAGAAAAATGGCTGCCATGTAAATTATTGAAAGCTGAGCGCTTGTTTGAGAGAACTTTTGTGACCTTAATCCAGCTATTTATACAAAAAAAAAAAAAAGAACAGCACATTGAAGGCATAACATGCTGCTGAGGAGTCAGGTGCTCATGAGACAGCAATTTATAATCACTAAAAACAATTAGCTGTTATTTGTCAGTGATGTCAAAGAGCTGTGGACCTCTGATATAGTTGCCTGAGGGTATTATGTCACCTGGATGTCTTTTCTTGGCCCAGCCACCAAGACCTGCTCACACTGATGGTCAGTTTACTCTTCTGCATGCTCAGAGCTATTTGTGTTCTCCAACTGAGAAAGTCAACCGAGCCATGAGGCCCGCAGGCATCATCTGTTCTTACCATCCCTCCTCCCTCTGTCTCACTGGCACACTCTTGACTGCCAACCGTAAGAAACTCCCACTATCTAAAAGAAGGTGTGGTGATTAGTTTCATCCAAGATAATTGCTATTTTTCCAGCACTTTGATTGCAGTATATAATTGTGTATATAATGTGGGTTATTTGTAAATTTGTATGTGTGTGTTTGCTCGTCAAATGTGACAGCACAGTATAAGGCTGATCGGTGTGTAGCTGTTGCCATAGCAACTGACCAACTTGGCTTTTTCTCTTGTTCATTGGAGGAGTTGTTTTTTCCTCACACTCTGATAAACAACTCTATTTCCATCCTTCTCTTAGTTTGTTTCTTGCTGCCCTCTGAACAAATATGCATTCACTTGTTACTTCATTTGAGCACGGGGATGAGGACAGAAAGGACAATGTGAAGATTGTGACATTTGTCTAACACTCGTGCTATAATGCATCCTATTGTGCAGCTCACTCCCACTAATTAGTGGGAATGCTGTAAACAGCAGTCACACTTTTGTTATTCAAATCTTTATTTTTTTTTTTTACTTCCGTACGTTTTTTGGCCCTTTTTAACTCTTGAACCGTTTGTGCTACTTCCACCATTCAACTATCATACTATCCGGCTTCTTCGGGACATGATGGGTATGACTTTTCTACTACTTTTACTTTTTAAGTTATTTCACTTTTTCTACAAAATTTTACAAAAATGTTCCCTATTGAAATGAATGGGAAAACTTTCCACTTTTCCACTTTTTTCTCAGCCTTATAACTTTGGCTCTGTTCCGCCTAGAGACTCCATTTTTGCTTTAAAACGTTCACACACTTTTCCACTATTCATACTACTTTCACTTTTTCTTGCTACCTTTTATACTTTTCAAACTGTACCTCCAAATGTTTGGTGAAGTTTTTAACTTTTTTTCACATTTTAGAGTGCGTGACATCATCGCTAGAGTGGGACAGAGTTCTGAGATAGTTTCAAAATCTCCCGAACAAATTGCTCTACTGACCACAATCTTCACCCCACACATAAATTTACCCTCAAAATGTAGGAAAGCTTGTCCTCTCTCACACATTGAGTTTTCAGGACAAACGGAGCAAAGGTTTTTACACTGTGAGCTTCAAAGCGGCAGGTGGTCCAGATAAATCTCCATCTGGGGTAATGGTAAACTTCAGCCTGACTTCACTGACCAAACCTCTTGGGACTAACTTTTTAGATCGCTGTGGTTTCCACATTTCTTGGATCCCAGACATGAAAATCACATCAACGCGTTCGGCCATTTGTCCTCTTGCTCACAAAGTCGTCATTTAGCCACCAACTCTTAATTTAAGCCCTTGAAATGAGCACTCAATAGGGAGACGTTTTCCCCTTTTTCTCATTGTCTGACTGCATTTAAGCTCTCTTTATGCAGTATCTTCTACTTGTTCTACCACTTCTACTACTGTTTCTTCATCTTCTACTAATACTTCTTCTACTACTCCTTTTACTTCTTCTACTTCTTGTTCTTCTTCATCTTCTACTAATACTTCTACTACTCCTTTTACTTCTTCTACTTCTTGTTCTTCTGCTTTTACTGCTTTTTCTTCTACTTCTTGTTCTTCTGCTTTTACTACTTTTACTTCTTCTACTACTATTCTTTTACTATTTCCTCTACTTCTTCATCTTCTACTTTTTCTTCTTCTTCTACTACTATTCTTTTACTATTTCCTCTTCTACTTTTTCTTCATCTTCTACTAATCCTTCAGCTGTTTCTGCTGATTCTTCTTCATTCAGCAGTGTTTTGCAAAACATTTCAGTGGTCAGCATTCCCACGCATTTTCCGCAGGTAAATGCAAATTGTCTATTTATTTTTTAATATTCCCGATTACTTCTTCTGCTGTTCTGCAAAGTCCACCATAAGTTCCTATCTACTTATAGAGGCTTTCAATTGATATGATACATTGTGAGGTTGTTTTGGGCTGAATATGTTTGGTATTCCATCTTCAGCTCCTGGTTGAGCTCCCCAGTTGTGTCATTGATTGCATTTGGACACTTGGTTAAAGCTTGATATTGATCGACCTCATCAGGGACCTTGATGATTCTGATAATGACAGGAGTAGGTGTGGGTAGGACCACATGGTGAATGGAGAGACAATACAAATGTTCAGTGTATTGTTTTCCATTTTAATTTGCCTGTAATATTAGGTCAGTCACAATTAAAAAAGGTTCCAGACTTCACAGCAAAGGTCCATGAGGAAAAATCTCCACAGCAAAAACTAAATAATACATTGATTGTGTTGTTTCAATTAGCTCCACAATTTTTACCGGCAGTTTAAGGGGAATAGCGGTGTTTAACGCTCAGTCAATACAGGCATCTCAGTCAAACTATAAATAAACTATATTTGGCTCTAAACTGGCTCCTAAAGTCAAGACATTTCCTTAACCTGTCTGTTTAACCTCTACAATCACAGAAATATCCCTTTATCTTTCACTGTTTATTTCTGGCTCTAACATGAAAATGCACACAGACAAACTGAAAAACTACAAACAGACATCTACACACAAATAGTAGCTTATTCAACCTCCGTGTCCTCCTGTATGTCATGTGACCAGCCAATGTTGGAGGGGAAAGGAAGGCCTCGACTTAATTAGGCTGAGGCCAATCAGAGAAGATGGAGGAGGACACTGTTGTCTGGCGCCTTGGGGCTTCTAGGGTCCTGCAGGCTCATCTGTCACACACACACACACACACACACACACACACACACCCACCCCAATGCTCCATGCTGTGCATGTTGAGAGATGTTTTCTACCCACAAAAGGTTGAATACCTCAGTTAAAAGAAAAGCTCACAGGTAGACACTCCAGCAATCCAGCAATGAAATGGAGGATAGCACCACTTACTTCTAGAGACACAAATGACACATTTATATGCACACCAATTCATCAGAATCAAAAATTAGCCCTATCAAAGTTTCATCATCTCACTTAAATAATCTGTGACCTGATCCTGATACTGCGTTCTTTGCATTCAAGACTAAAATCATCCCTTGTAACAAAAAACATACACACTATCACCATACTTGTTAGTTGTTGTTTTTTCATTTCTCAAGCCTCTGCTTTGGCTAAGTCCAGTGCGTGTGTAAGCATGTGTGTTATGAGTATTGATTGACATAAACCTACACTCTGCTGTTCTTTGAGGGATGGTAGGATAATCAGAGATTGTTGTGTTCGTCAAACAGCAGCGTCAACATCATGTGCACAACAATGATAGATCGCGTGGACCACGCCGATGACAAGTCCAGTCATCTGCCAGTCGCCAACAAGGCCGACAAGAAGCAGATGATGTCAGCTTCCCCTCTGTATTGAGTTATCAGGTTGATTGAGTGTAATTGAGCGATGCATCGGAGTGCAGAAAGAAGACACTGAGCCTCTGGAGAGAATGGAGGGAGGAAGGGTGTTTCAGGAACCAGGAAATGCTGTACAGCACCAGGGCTGTGTGATTTGATCTGTCAATGACTCACTGCCTCGTAATCAATTAAGAGGACTGAATGAGCTCCTCACAGATCTGAACTTTGAGTTATACGAAGGTTTCTTATCTCTGGCAACACGGTGAAAACAACTGAAAGCATCTGCTACAATCATCTTAAATCCAACATCAATCATTAATCAAATCACAGAAAGTAAGAGCAAATTATTGAATATGGTATGATATGGACTTTTTTCCCCTGAAAGAAAAAACACATGTAATGAAAAATGTTCAATCATCCCCACTGTATAAGTATACATGTACAATCTAAGCAATTCAAAACAAACTATTTGCCATAAATTCTATCATAAGCCATTTCACACATTCCCTGCACTCTTGAAAATGTCCCATCATTTTTTGGGGTGGGGATGCATGTGGAAAATTAAACAGTAGAATTTTATACCTCCTCTTATCTGGACTTTTCATGCAAGCCCTGCAGTCAAATTTTCGCAAAAGGTCAAGGTGAGCCAATGTTGGAAAATGGCAGGATAAAGTCAGGAAATTCACAACAATCAGTTTGACGGGGGTGACGTTGTTTATATAATTCCTGGGGCAGCAGGAGCTCAGTCTGTAGGGACTTGGGTTGGAAACCGGAGGGTCGCCGGTTCAAGTCCCGGTGCGGACCAAATATGGAAGTTGGTCTGGTAGCTGAAGAGCTCCAGATCACTTCCTGAGCACTGCCGGCGTGCCTTTGAGCAAGGCACCAAACTAACCCTCCCAAACCCCCTCCCCACCACCACCAGCTCAGGAGCGCCCGCTGTGGGCAGCTCCGTCACTCTGACATCTCTCCATTAGTGCATGTCCAATCTTGCCATTATGTTCTGTTCCACTCTGAACAGATTTCGTTGAATTTGTCCAATTATACTTGGAATTAAAAGGAGGGCATATCCTGCCCCACTGATCTGAACCAGGTTGGAACAATCTGTGTGGAAGGGAGAGTAACCAGACAGATCTGTCAGAGAAAATTCAACATACTGTAACACATAACAGCTAAGATGTTGATCTAATTTGGAGGACAATCATCGTAGTTGCCAATGGTCTAGCGTAACAAGTGAGTGAACTTCCTCTGTGCTTTCCTATGGAGGTCAATCCAATCCCACAGTTTTATTGTCTAGGCATTAAGAGCTTGATGTATTAAGGAAAGAATCATAGCATTCAGTTCATAAGTAACACAAATAACACTGCATTAAGCTCCTCTGACTCAATTTTTTTGACATTTTATGGATATAGATCAGCTCAAGCCCTGATGAGAACAGGATAAACATAAAAGATAATGGATGGATGGATGGCATTCAGTTTTATGTGTTGAATGATTTTTATTTAACACTTAAGAAATGCCAATTGGAGAAGCAGCCATAAAGATCCAAAATATGAGTGTGTATTTTTATGCAGATGACTTGCACATTCTATGTTTCTTTTGGTATAATACATGAAAAAAAATGATGAAATTCTTTTTCAGATGTTTCTGTCTGCATTTCAACATCAGTGGAGTATTCATTGAAGACATTTTAAACTATTTTTATTGTGAAAATGTGGAATTATTTCAATATGTATTCCAATTCTGGGTTAGCATTGACTTTGTTACACTTTCTAAATCTTCAGATATCTACATAATGTGACAATATCAAAAAGGTTAGGCCTGTTTTATGTTGTGTTTTCGCAGAAATTGAAATAGATCAATACAAACAAAACAATTGGCAGCCAGCACATCATTATAGAGCACTATCATCTCAATGCATGCATCTACCATATCCAGCTGCCTTCACATCCTTTCCACGCAACCATTTGTACGCTGCTATTCTCGCCTGCCACTGAGAGATTTTGCATAATTGTGTCAGTCATTGAAAGCCCCAGCGGACAGAGCGAATGTTACTTTTGTTTTGAAAACCTTTTGAAACGACCTTGCTTCACCAACACAAAAGTAGCCTGACAACCATGAGCCATGAAAACATTTTACACATGCAGTTCGGATGGTACCCTGGCGTTTTGATTTTTTTCAAAATATTCAGCCCATTTATCTCAGCTGGATCAAGAAGGAGCTGTCTTTGTTTTTGATTGATGGAAATGCTTTGGAGGTTGTCAATATACTGTAATTCACTGCCAGTCCATTGTCTGTCGGTCTGTTGCTCATTAACAGTGATGGGTTGAACATAATCCATGACTCACTGCATGCACAATTTACAAAAGGTGATTAGGTCTGACAGTTTGTTTCAAAAAAATCACTTCATTCCCCAAAATGCAAAATGTGTTTATATGAATATTTATTGTGAGACATTTTCTCAGTTTGAAATACTTCGTCAGTATTAACATTAACTAGTAAATGAAAAACTTAAACTTGATCTTGTCTCGTTTGTCTCTATCTCTGCAGACACTCTCTCAGTGCCTCGCTGGTCCCCACAGATTCCCCGAAGAGATCTGGGAAACTCAATAAAACACAGGTAGGCCTAAATAAGTGTGTGTGTGTGTGAGTGTGTGTGTATGTGTATGTGTGTGTGTGTGTGAGAGTTTGCCCATTGTGCATACACCCATAAATCAGTGATAAAATACCTTCCCAATTAAAAAGGCCCTCTTGCATAACTCATTTCTATTCTCTCTCTCTCTCTTTGTCTCTCACCCTGCTTGACTCCAAACGCCATGTGATCTAAAGAGTAAAACAATGACGTTCTAGTCAGGGGATCTCAGCAACCTCCAGTGTGTGGGTGTCGTGCCTGCTGAAAGTCAGCTAGGTGCTGAGAGAAACATGAAGCCTCATCATACACAGCCGCGCTGGGTGCGAATGTAATTTATAGACACTTTATTTGAAGATTGAGGCTGGTTTGAAGAGAAAGCCATATTACACTCAACAATCTCCTTGACGTGGCAATTTGCGTATTTCCATCTTCTGCCCTTTGTTGGCCTGCTAAGATAAGCGCATTTGCGTGGCGGGTACACGTTGCACCAATTCAGCTTCAGGGGGCCTCTTCTGTGCTTAAAGAGCATTTCTTTATTCAGAATCTGTTATAAGTGTCACATCTTCTTTGACATTTGACAGCAGGGTCCACTAAAATCTCCGCCAGGGGTTGGATTGAGTTGTGCCTCTCTATCAAAGTAAAGCAGGGGCTTAATGAAGAGATTTGGTTTCTGTCAAACTACATTAGTCACCTGCCATTAGACGTCGAGTGGCACCAATAGCAACCAGGCGTCACTTCAGTAAATATTCAGACACCTGAGGGATCTGCTCAGTCAGTCTATGCAGAGAATCAGTGCTACTACGGAGCACATTTTGGATTTGTGTGTTTGACTGCGTTGGAGCCTGTAAGAGTGGCTGATTGTTGAATTGATGTAAACTCTTTGGCCTCTGTCCAGCGCTGCAGAGAAAAAAAACATTCGACATTCATTCGCAAAAGGGTTACTGAGAGATGGAAACTAAATGGGACCAAATTAAATCAGCAGTTGAGGCAGATTAAGAAGGTAAACACTTTTACAGAAGCAGCTTCTTCATGCATCCATTATCCTCACAGAAAGGTTACACAGGGAATGTGAGGGCCTTCTTTAGCATAGCCGTCTGTCAGAATGAGAGAAATAATGAAAGACAAAAGGTCAGGAGCAGTGTCCTCCTCACGCTTATCCACAGCTCGTGCATGTCATTTCATATGTCTGTGCAACCATCCGAAAGTAATGTCCTGATTTGTATTGACTTTTTGTCCTTACTTCACTCTTTCTTCTTTTTCCTACAGATTTTCCACAAAGTATTGGATGTCCCAGACATGCACAGTATGTGGAAAGGGAATGTTGTTTGGACTGAAATGTAAAAACTGCAAGTAAGTATCAAGACTGTATTGTGTCATCTGTACCATATATGGCAACGATAAAGCAAAAGCAATATGTAAAAATGCATATTTTGACAGATACCTTTAATATGATCAAAGAATGAATGTGTATCTAGCTTGCTTTTCTCTGTAAGTATTTCTTAATAGTTTTGTAAGGTGACATTTCATTATAATCCCCTTTCTTTTTTTCCTACTCAAGCAAAAAAAAAAAAAAATTCAACAAGTTGTTATTTTGCATGTGACGCTAATGCCCCCTGTTTTTGTCTGAACTCAGGCTGAAGTGCCACAACAAATGCACCAAAGAAGCCCCACCTTGCCATTTACTGATCATACAGCGAGGCGGACTAGAATCCTTCAAAGGTACGTTTTTTGTGCCATCTAAATTTTCAAGCTCTAGGTTTCATAATTAGTATATATCTTTATTATATATATGTTATATTAAAGTTATCAATTAAGTAGGGTTGTTGTTTTTCCAATGACTACAAAGAAATTGATAACAAGTTACATGAAACTTTCCCAACACTGATTGTTTCTAAAGCCTCTTACTCAAAATTGTTAGTCCTTAACGCTACTAACTGAGCCTGTACCAATGAGGTTCTTCATCCTGTTCACACAGGAGCCTTTTTTCTTCAACACCCACAGCTCACATGTATGATTATGTATTGCTGTGTTCAAAGTTTGCAAGTTGTGTAAACAAGGAATCTGACTAGTCTTTATGTTTTCGTCAACAACAGAGAGGACAGTACATAGTGAAAATCTGGAGGGACATCAGGCCATATTTAAAGGTAAAAATATATCTATATCTATACAGTATATAACCCATGAGTTACTGTTAGAGAGGTAACGTTAGGATTGAACTATTTCTGAGCCAAGCTATTGTTCGTTAGCAAAATCTTCCATTAACTTCAATCATTTTCAAATTCAAAGATTGGAATTGAAGCATTATTTTTGAATGGTCTGAGACAATCATCCAATAATGGTTGCAAGGAAGCTTTGAAATGAAGTGTCAGATACTACATTTATATGACTTGTAAACCTGGTAAACAGTAGTTTGACAATAGAGATGTGCTAAGGCATCCCACCGTTAGCATATTGTCAGAAAAAAACAGCCACCCTGTGATTGGTGACTATATAGATATTGAACAAAATATATCAGGGTATGGCTATTTATTAGTAGCAGAACTACATTTAAATGATGTTGTGTGAGTGCTAAGAGTTCTCTTCTTTTCGATGATACCTAATTTAAAAGAGTGGAAGAGCCTCTGTTGGCCTACGCAGATAGAGGTTGGCTTCTGATTGATTAGGCCATAAGTTTTGACGATTGTGACTGCTTCATGCTATGTTTTAACGGACACAGACTGAAGTGAATAAAATGGCTGTTTTCTCTCTATCAGAATTGAGATTAATTTGTCCTTTCTCTGCCTCCTCCTCTCCCCCTCTCTCCCCCACATTAGACCACCAAGGAATAACTCAAGGTAAGGAACACTAATTAGACTTCTAACTGAGTTCTTTAATGAGAGAAAATGACAGTTTCTTAATGATTTGAATGTTCAAGGAAACTTTTATCCTTCAAAAGAGTATGAGATAAAAAAATTGGATTCTGTCAAGGAAGGGCTTTTTGCCCATTTTTTAATTTAAGAGCATGACCTGATTAAAGAATTTCTCCTAATTTTCTTCAAGGTAATAGTAAAGTATTGTTTAATTTTTTGGTTCTTCCACAGTGCTTTATTGTTCCTCTGTTTGTGTTTTCTTTTCCGTAGTAGCTCGTCTGGTACGAACTGAATCAGTGCCGTGTGACATCAACAACCCGCTCAGGTACACAGACCTGCACATCAGCCAGACGCTCCCCAAAACCAACAAAATCAACAAGGTAAGTGTAGAAAATAAACCCTGGATCACAGTATGCGTGTAACTTGTCCTACATATCACATTTCTTCCACTTTTGCGGGCTTGAAAATGGTTATGAGTCATAGTGTTTTTTCCCAGGGGATCATGAAACTGTACGAAAATATCTTCTGCAGCGTTTCTGTTGACACAGATGGATTTGTTTTCATACACTGAATATTTTGCACTCAGCACATCTAACAATTTTAGTTCCAGAGAAAAAAAAAGAGGGTGTGACAAGATTCCAATGTTTGTAAGACAGTGACGGAAATGTTGTGAATCAAATTTGAGTGTTAAGACATAAATGGATGTGTATGAATACGCCATAAAAAAACTTGTTCTTGTCCCATAACATGATCATATTGAGGCATATTGTAAACACAGATCGCATTTTATGTTCGGAATTGTAGCTGATATTTTGACACCATCAAAATAAGATTTTTTAAGAAATAAACAGTATGATAATGAGTACCAATGTTCAACAAGAAAGATATCTAAGAAGAATAGGGATTCACAATCATGTAGGGAGACTCAGCTTTGGTTGTGAGCAGGAAAACAGTTTGGAGTAGGTGTGGAGAGTAAAAGAGGCTGAATTCATCCGCCTGTAATGCAAAACTGTGATTTGAAATTTGCTTGGTTAAAAGAAAAATAGACATCCAAATGCAAATGCACCAAAAATCATTTTCATGGACTCAACTCATGTTTCTCAACTCCAACTCCATTCTCATTTGCTTAACCTAAAGTCAGGTAAAGATAGCCCTCGCTCCCAGAAGTTTTACTACTGTGAGATCATAGCTCATAGATTGGACCCAGCCTTACTCTGTTGGTTTGGCACATAACAAAGCCCTGATAAGTGTATGTGTAGTGTTCTCCTGAATTCAACAGTGCTCTTGATAAGTTGGATGTTCCTGCAGTCAAGTTTGCAGACTCCGATGTGACTCATGTGACCGTCAGAAGGGTCCCTAAGAGAAAAAGTTGGCGTAAATACGAACCAGTTTCTGGAGCTGATTTCACATAATTCATTTGGATGAATGAGAGAAAAGTGTAAAGAAGTATTCAGTGTTTGTAGACATTGCATATACCTTACATCATTTCAGACTATTTTCAAAATATGCTCTTCCAATTGATTTCTCTTCTCCAAGACAGCCATTGATATCCCTTCATATTAGTATTATACAAAGATGTACTGAAGAGTCTTAAACTCCACCTTTTGTATTTGTCTTAAAACTTTCTTGAGGAAGATAATCCATTAAAAAATAAAGTGTTGTTTTTCTGTGTTATGGTATGAACTGAGATTTTTCAAAATTGGAACATTCAAAGATGCTTTGACATCTGAGATTTAAGACTTCTCTGCTGGGCAAACTTTTTTGCTCAATAATTTTTTCAGAGCACCAATATTTGCTCACTATTCATCCTTTTGATTAGAATTCAGACGTTTTTTAAGAAAGGGCTTTGTCAAAAATTTGTAAATTCAGGAGATACGGAAAATAGTGATTGTTTCAGAGGGATGGGCAAAATACAAACGTGTGCTCACAGAAGATCTGGTTTTTCATTCTTAATTAAAATAATGATTTATTGATGGAGGTCATGGTGACACAAATCAGTTTAAGTCAACAGCATGGAAAATCCAGCTGGCTGAAATATGCACAAATTTGATCTGAGCATGCATGTGCCTTAGCTTTCCCAATTCAATTATAGCTAACATTATTTTCTGGATGTTGAGGCATCCTTGAATGCACCACTGAAGGCACATTTGAAAAACGCTTCCTGTTCATAACTGCAGCCCTTCACTGGGATAACACAACTATGTCAAAAAAGTACAGGCAGGAAATAGCTCATTGTGATGGATCACCTCTGTCAGGCAAGTCTCAAGTCTCAGCAAGTTGATTTTCATATTGTGCGGAAATTAATGACAACCAAGAGCTGCCTGGAGGGTAGAAAATCAATCTGGTAACTCCTGGTGTGATTCAGAGAGAGTCCAACATGAAAGTAAAGTGCAATTGTGACTAACAGACTAAAACTTGAAGTATAAGAACGACCGTTGATAGTTCTCTTTTCTGTCTCTTCTCAGGATCACATCCCTGTCCCGTACCAGCCAGACTCCAGCAGTAACCCATCATCCACCACCTCCTCCACCCCGTCCTCCCCAGCTCCTCCCCTTCCAAGCAGTGCCACGCCCCCCTCACCGTTACACCCCTCCCCACAGTCAGCTCGACAACAGAAACAGTTCAACTTGACAGGTACAAGAAGGCTAATAGGAATATTAGAGAAAACAGACCACTTTCAGCTAAATATTATCATGTGTCATGATAACGTGCTCTCGATGACTATGCTTACAGACTGACCTTGAAACAGAATATTTTTTACAGTGAGTTCCATCATAGGTCAGCATGCTAACATTTGATATGCGGCACCAAACACAAATCACTGTTGGGGCTGATGGAAATGTGATACCTCAGTGGTCACACCAGCAAAATCAGAGTGTCATCTTATTGGCTGATCACATAAACAGAAAAGGCCACAAAGGACCAATGCTGCTATTGAATCTTAAAGCTGATGATGAGCTGATATTATCTTGTATCCCCACTAGTAAGAACTGTTGAAATATTTTATTTTTGACCTAAATTGTAAAGTTACTTGGTCAATGAGTGAACTTGAGTATTTTGGTTTTGATCCGGTTTTTTAACTACCCCGTTATTGTGTTTGTGCATGTAAACTTATCCCGATTTCAGAGACCGTGACAAGCCGTTATCCCAATCTTGAGATACACCATTATGCTACCTGGAGAAAACAGTTACTGTGGCATGTATACGCCTCGGTTTCTGACAGCTGCCGAGCTAACTGCGCTGATGCAACCTCAGCCAAGTGACGTATCAACAGAACAAGTCATGGTGGCATCTTACGTCTTGTATTTGCTGTCGTTTTCTTCTCCTGTTACTGGAAATTAGGTGGATCCGTCCAAATCTGCAACGCCATAAGTGCTCACTTAAAAGACAAAAGTGTATTTTGCATAATATGTGACCTTTAAATTCATGATGATCTCATAAAAACAATGGCCTTTTTAAAGAAGCACCGTTTATTCTGAAAATTACAGTGTTTCACTGTATATGGCATCCTTTGATAATTCATGCATTGATTTTGCAAAAAAACCAAATCTGCATAGAAGGGAAACCAGACAATAAAAGACAAGAGTTCATATGATAGATTTTATACCTTTACATAACATTTCATTCTCTAAGCTTTTTACAGTATAAAGATTCAACTAACAGTCAGGTTTTACATTTGTAAGTTCTCATGAACTCAGATCGAACATACATTTTTCATTTGTCTCTTTCTGCAGCATCAAGTTACTTCAAATACAAACAACAATTCATCTTCCCAGGTAAGGGCCTCGTAATTGATCATTACCCATATTACACTGCAACCAGCCCAGCAAGTAAGGAGGTGGAGGGTTCTTTTTAATATTGTTGTTGTTCTTCATTTCCTCGCCTTGGCCTTGCTTTAAGACTCTTAGCCCTTACACCCACTCATTGCCTCTCATTTGGGCCTCCTAATGATTCGTCAATGCCCAGACTCTTTATTTTGCCCACACTGGTACCTCACAGTCTATGCTCATTTGGCAGCTTATTAAAGGCAACCTGGACTGGAGTCTGAGAAAAAGAACAAGGCGTAATTGAGATCTGGGGATACAGGGTTTTTGGAAAAGGGTGAATATACAGCAGACAGCGTCTCCGAGGTTCTGATTGTAGTCTGTTTTACAGCTAAATTACATCAGCTACCTTTGTGAGCTGCATAACAGCACGGTCAGACACATCCATTTACAGTTCGTCTCATCAGTCTAAATCTATTATCCTCTGAGTGGACCTGATGTCACATTTACGTCATACTAAATTTACTGTAAATGCTGGCTTTTGTTTTGAGAAGGAAAGGAAACATGACCCCCACAAAGACAATTTGATGGATGAATATTTATTTATTTATTTTCCACACACAAGTAAAGGGCTTATTTGCGGCATCACAACAGGGTCAGGTGTATTACAGTTAGAGATGTGCAATATGGCAATAAACAAGACAACTCATGGGGGTGGCGGTAGCCTAGCGGTTAGTGTGCGCACCCCATGCACAAAGGCCATAGTCCTATAAGCGGGCAGGTGGGCAGGCTGCGTTCAAGACTAACCTGTAGCTCTTTTCCTGCGTTTCATTTCCCACTCTCTCTCTCTCTCTCTCTCTCTCTCTCTCTCTCCCTGATTTCCAACTCTACCCACTGTCCTATCACTAAAATAAAGGCATAAAAAAGCCCCAAAACAGACCTTGAAAAAAACCAAGACAACCAACCCTTTTTCTATTATCAAAAATGTCTATGATATAAATTGTTAAATGATATCCTCATCCACTTAGTTTATGTATTCAGGGATTCCTTCAGAGTTTACCATATATTACGGAGACATTGTTTTTTTTTAAGATTTTAATATCTTCAAAAATGGTTCAGGTTCAAATTCAGTGATTCACTGATGCTCTTTGGCATACACAGGAAGTCTGCTCAGAGGGCTTTTAGTCAAGCAGCGGCAAACTTTGTACAATCAATGTCTTGTTATCATCATTTTCTCAACACTTTCATCATCTTACCAGGATAAGGGAGGACACATTTCACTGTTGCGTTCAGCAGTGTCCTGCTCTTTCTCCATCAAAACTTCAGAGCTGCAGAGTCGCTTTTTTTTCTGTTGTGTGATTGGATGTTTGATTTTTTTCTTATCAGATGAAAATACCCAAAGTTTTTCATGGTATTGATTTAAATTTGATCCATTTTATCCAAATTCCCATGTCAGTGATTTCCAAAGTGTGGGCTGCAGCCACTACTTTCACTGCAAAATAACATAGTGGTAAATACATGATTGTGGTCCCCAATGTAAATCAGACGACATATGCTGTTACATATTTGAGTGGCTCCAGATCCCTTTCAGATTTTAAATTGCGCTGCTGCATTCCTAAGTGTGTGAATGGCCGTCCTAAGAGATAATTTTATCACCCAGCTCTGATTCTAGGGTACATTTTTGGTACCATTGGCCGATTAAGAGCTTCCAATCCTCCTGGCTCTCTGGTCTTTAGAGTAAATCCATGCAAACATCCATACAGGCTCCACACAGAAAACAAAAACCCCGTCCATCTCACTGTATGCCAGCTCCTAATGCACTGTGTCACAAAGGGAGTTTTTTTTTCTGTGGCTCCCACTTTGTGTCACAAATTGTAAGAGTGTGCCAACGCAGACGACAACCGTGGCAGCAAATCCTCTGATGTCTTTCAGAGGTAGATTAAACACAACAGCTGACCTCACTCATTTTACATGTGGAACAAGAGTGCCAAAGACTGCTGTTTCTGTGTCTTAGATAATGCTGGCATGCTCAGTGTGCTGCACGTCTGTCTATGGTGATCACATTAAATCTGCATGCTCTAAAGACACATGCTGTGATGGTGCATCCGAGTTTTGCTGATCAATAGGAACATTTTCTACAGTGACTGATATTACCATAAAGATAATGTCAGGAAAGAAATGTAGCAATTCAGTGTGATTAGGAGTATGTGGAGATGTTTCCATTTTCCAGCATTCTTCTGCAATCGAACACATTTTTGCACGATTCACTCGTGTGTTAGAAAATGCAACATTTTATTCTCAAATGTTGTCAGGCCTGATTGATGCTATTACAATGACAGACAATAGCAAAGGCTCAGCAGCGGCTCAAGCGACTTACCTTAAGACAAATGTGCAGCTTATTCAGAATACGATGATACGTGATGAACAATTCAAATTCAGGACAGTCAAAAAAAGTCCGAAACAAATGCAACGACTGAAATGCACTACAAATGAAACAAGCAAGGCACAAAAAGCTGAAACGACTAAATTAACATTGAAAGCGCTGAAAATACAAAATCGCTGCAAATTTAAAAAAAAACAACAACAACACATTGTCCAAAATCAGAAACTTGTAGGACAAATCAATCCACAGTTTTTGCAGCTTCTCTGTGAAAATGAAGATACATAATGGAAGGTTATCCATTATTATATTCTTGAAACACAAATTATCCAAGGAAGAAAATTAAGTGGGACTGTACAAAAAGAGCTTTACCAGAAAAAAGTATCTAGATATGCAGTGATATGTTTAAGAATGAATTACTTGTCCAAGGACCTTTAAAGGTAGGGTTGGTAATCTTATCTAGCATAGATTGTTTATTTTATTCGTTAAACTGTTCTTTACATCTGACAGAAATCAATAAATCATCTGAATAAGGACAGAAAAAGGGCCGTTATCTCAAGCTGATGTAATCCTGTAAAAACTCTGACCTATCACTGCCATGAATCTTGATGATTAGTACTCATTAAATGTCTCCCTGGCTTCATGTTTATACTCTTCCATTGCAACGTCTGCCGGGGTGGGGTTAAGAAAGCTTAGCGTAAATGACCACTGCCACGGTGACTTGTACAGTAAGGGCTCGCCATTCCTAACAGGTCAAGAAAAGAAAGATAGAAGCAGAGACGGCAGCAGGTGTAGCTGGAGCCCCAAGAAGATATTACTTTTCAAATATTGATAGCTTTCCAGAACTAACAACACTGCCTTTAACTCCACTGTTCAGTTTCTGAAAGAGGAATGTGTGCTCCTTGCACCAGTTCCTCAAACTGATAGTTACTTGGTCAATGAGTGGAGACCACCTTACAGAGCATGTTAAAACGACTCAGTTGTGAATGCTAATTTGCTTCAATTTATTTTTGTAACCCTAAAACCTCCAGATGTTGCACCAGAAGCTCCACCAAGCAGAGCGCCACAGGTCATCCTGCACCCTGTCCTGTCTGAGCCAGGGTGAGTACAGTTTATTAACCAAAACATATGTCTGCCTTTAAATAAATAAAGAAGGTACTTCTGATCGTCATCAGGCGCATGTTTCCTCTCAGTCATCGTACTCTTTCCTACATGCTCCCTCGTCTCCTCCTCCTCTCTGCTGGCTGCTGGTCAGAGGCCAAGTCAGACTCATTGGAGCACGGATATTTGGGTGACAAATCCAATGCTAGGACCGACATGACGAATACTCAGAGACTAATGTTAGCATGGCCTTTAGTTCATGCTACACTTGGGATGCCAGCTGGATTTTCAGTAGCTCTGTGAGGACGCCAGTGGTCATGGGAAGACAACCGGAAGAGGAGGAGGTTTGATGAGATGTCCTTCGACCCAGATGTTCATTAGATTAGGATGTCAATCCATCAGAAGAAAAAAACGCAAGAGGATGATGGTCAATTGTCATGAGATATAGACTGTACCCTGAGATGATAATGGTTAAATCAATAGCAAATAATGTCACTGATAATTCAATTTTCTAAATATCAACATGGTCTTCAAATAGGTCCTAGATAGAGGAAGTCAAATGGTTTTTAATTTAAAAGTACAGCATGGGGTTGTTCATCTCAGTAATGTATTTAGAGTTGATGTTTGATGTCAAGTTCCTTTAGCAGCTGCAAGCTTTGAGATAAAACGTGGCAAAAGACGGCTGGGAACAATAAGAATCAGACAAAAAAAAAAACCATACAGGACAAATACAAAGGCATCAGTGGGCTTCACATTTGTTTTGTTTTTTAATAAAATGGCAATGTTTGAGGTGTACAGCTACATTCATTAACATAATGATTATGATGCAGTTTGAAGATTATTCTCCGTTTGTTCAGATTTAATTCAGTCGCGTAACCGTGAAGGCTTTACCGCCACTTCTGCACAAGAAGTGACACGATCATGTAGGAATACTGCAGCTGTGAAGACAGTTCACCTCTATGGGAAGACAAGATGATGGAGGATTCAAAGGTTGCTTTTTTGCCAGCTCCTCTGAGCTAAATGAGTTGATGGACAAACTATAACACTAAACACTACAACTACTAATTTAGCTCAAAATCACACAGTTATTTTGATTTTAAGCTTTTAACAATTACAACTCATGTGGCTATAGCGTCGTTGTTTGCAAAAATGGTAATCTTGGTTTAATCTTTATCAGGACAGCAGTGGCGTCAGCTTGTTTTCAATAAATGTACAATCTCTAGAGACAGAGCAGTAGAGAATGAATGAAGCTTTCTTACAATGCAAGATGTCAGCTTGTAGAGGATTCATTCAGACCCCCCACCCCCCCATGTCTACAGGCTATTTTGATAAACTATACATTGTCCATTTTACCCAGTGTCCCACCTTCTTCGCAAGGAGTGAGTTAACTGTGTTCTTCTGACCCAATAAGCTTACACACTCAGGCTGATGATAGCAGGCCAAGAATTCTTCACAGAGCAAAGCTTAAAATGATGTGTCTATCACATTCAGACCATAGAAGGTATAAAAAGACAGACAGCAGGACAGCTCCCCAGAAGTGAAGCCAAAATCTTTGGTGCGCCCTTTACTAACTTGCTGCATTATAGGTTATAAAGCCCTCCTTCTCTGTGTTTACAGGCATGAGCCAAACTTTAAAATCAAAAAACACGTCGACTGTGGAAGCCAGATTAATGAAACTAAATTCATAGTGGCTACTGACTTCTGACTTGGGTTGTAGATTGTGATAATATTTCCATTGGAGGAAATATTTAAAAAGATTTATGCAACCAAACAACATGAAACATGTCTAAAACACGTGAATCTCCACTCTTTTTCTCTCGTGTTACCATTGAACTAAACCCCTGTTCCTCACTCACACTCAGATGAATAAATCACTGCACTTATGAACCCAAATTCCTCTCTTTTTATTGTCCCTCCTTCCCCCACATTTCTGTATGCTCTTACAGTAGCAGCTGGCACATTTCTTAGGCTTTAATGGCCTCGATCCGGGGTTAATGAGGGCCTGTCTCAGACCCCAACACCCGGCAGGTACTCCTCATTAGAGCTGGTGTCAGTGGCCTTTGGCGCCGCAGGAATCACATAAATGTATACGCCAACTCACCTGTGGTCTCTGCCCAGAGTCCAGGATTAGCCTTAACCCGTGTTAATATACCACAGAGAGACTTAGAGAGGTTATGTGCTCATGTTACACAGCCAGTTAGGCGGATGGAGGTGGGTTGGTTAAAGAGAAGACCAACCGTGTAGGTGACAGTGTACAAGAGGGGTCAGAATTTAATAGGAGTTCAGGGCACGAATGCTCTTAAAATTTCATTAAAGACAAAGAAATTGAAAGACACAGTCAGAAAAGGATGCCAACAATAAGGTGTGACCTGTCTTACATTTAATCCTATTTATATTCTTGTATTTATCTGTCAAATAGTGATGATATATATATTATATATTTTACTTTATTTGTCCCTGGGGGGCAGTGCAAAAAAAAGTCTTGGCAGTGAAATATTAAGTGGAGGTTGAGAAAGAAGACACACTGCCTTATTTAGCAGAATAATATCAATGAAAATGCCAGTTTCACTCACACACACACACACACACACACACACACACTCACAAATTTCACAATTTCAAAATAATAAAATGTTTGAAACTAAGGAGGGGAAATGTTACTATTATGTTCTATCACGCCTATCGCTAGTTTTTAGTTGTAATGCTCGCTCTAAAACACTTGTTTCACTGAACAGCATTTTTTTTATAAACTACAATACTATGAAGTAAAAAGCGTTTTACACCACAAAGTTATATTTTTAAGAAAATAAAATGTGCAATATGCTGTTTTTGCATCATGCATGTCATTAGCATGTAGCCATTAGCATCATCAGGATTTTTTGTTAACCTGTCTCCCACAGATCAGTGGTACCAGTGATGAAAGTAAATAAGTATGCTTCCATTATTACAGTAATCAGAAACTAATTATTTATATATTATTTAGTACTGATTTTTACTAAACCTGATTCAAAATGAAAGATGGAAAATAAAATTGATTCAAAAATGTAGTATAGTGATTTTTCAGGGGTGCTGAGATACAATTTAAGGGTGCCCCCTAAAAAGGGTCAAAAATCGCTATGGGGTACAATTTTAATAATCAAATTGTTATGTGGTCTACTTTGGTTATGTTCTTTCTAATGTTTTTTTCTCCATCTCTTCTTCTTGCTTTTAGAAATGAAGGAAACCCTTTACTCCAGATTGAAGTTGAACCTACATCAGATGTGAGTCCTTTTTTCAAAGACCGTTGTGATGCCTTTAAGAGAAAACAAGTTTGTGATTTTTCACACTGTTTTACTTCCCCACATTTTTGTCAGTAGCACCATTGTGTTACAAGAAATTAATCGGAATTTAAATTTTCTGACCACGCACATCCCGCATTGTTCAATCATTTAGCATATTTTCCTGCTCTCTGAGAAGCCTCCATGTGAATTATGCGTCAAAGCAGCGAGAGAGAAAAAAACACACACCTTCACTGATTGTCATCACTGTTCCTGCAACAATGATATATATTTATGGAAGATGCGATGCAGATTGCTTTGAATAATATTCCAGCAGGAATCTTTGAATAGGTCATTTCCACTCCTGCACTCCATTATAGTTAAAATCTAATCAGAACAAATAAGA
The DNA here is from genome assembly GCF_963584025.1 of Labrus mixtus. Classification (NCBI taxonomy): domain Eukaryota; kingdom Metazoa; phylum Chordata; class Actinopteri; order Labriformes; family Labridae; genus Labrus; species Labrus mixtus. Next base: position 18,854,349 of record NC_083616.1, read on the forward strand.
TCGTTTTCTCCACTTGGCTGTGTTTATCTTTCCTAACTCTCAGATATTTTACTATTCGTAAACAAATATATATATAGACTTAAATTTTATTTGAGCTAAAAATAACATTGTAACAATTGTTACAGTTTTTGTTGTTGTTCTTTTTTTACTGCTTTTGTTATGATTATAAATGTTTTTTTTACCGACATGCCGCTTAAAGTGCTTCGCATGAGAACAAACGGATCAAAAAATAAAAACAAAGATGTTCTACAGTAGATTGAAAACCTTCAGAAATAAAATATTTTACTTACTTAATTACTTATTATCAAAATGCTCATCGATCAGATGACACATTAAGGAATGACAGTCAGCACAATCTTCTAAAAATTCCTTTAGTGTAAGAGAAGATTCTTTACTATTCTCCTCCAGGTGCTGGCTGGCATTTTCCATTTTTGTAGTATATCATTAACCGCCTCATTAAGATGTATGAGGGTCATTTTTAATCCCCATACTCACCAATCTTCGAATCTGTAAAATGCGGGTGTACTTTTAGACACAAAGCATTCATATTTTGATTATTTACAGAATGAGGAATGCAATGATGAGGACTCTGGAGACGAGTTTGAGGAGATGAACCTGTCGCTCCTGTCTGCTCGTAACTTCCCGCGCAAAGCCAGCCAGACCAGCATCTTCCTGCAGGAGTGGGACATCCCATTTGAGCAGCTGGAGATCGGGGAGATGATTGGCAAGGGGCGCTTTGGCAAAGTTTTCCACGGACGCTGGCATGGCGAGGTGGCCCTCCGCTTGATCGACATCGAACGTGACAATGAGGACCAACTGAAGGCCTTCAAGAGAGAAGTGATGGCCTACCGAAACACCCGCCACGAGAACGTGGTCCTGTTCATGGGCGCCTGCATGAGTCCACCACATCTGGCCATCATCACCAGGTAAGGATGAAGGATGTAAGACGTTGTGCTGTATAGAAAGCATTGAGGTGAACTTTATCTTTTCAGGGTTCCGATTCTTAAGACAATGTGATGCTGATGTGCCAGAATAATTGAATATCTGCATACAAGCCCCAACACAATCAGATCTTTTGAGACCTTGTCAAACTGTTGTTTTAAAGCAGGACATTCCAAAGAGAGTTAATACTCAGTCAATCGGGGGTACAGACTACACAAGGAAGTTTTTCCTTTATTTTTGAAACATATGCTAAAGAATAACTTCCCAAGATGAATTTATGACTTTAATATGAAATCCTTTTAATCTTTTCTGGAAGAACATTTTGCTTGAAACATCTTTGTGTGGTTTGAAATTCTACATGATCTGTGAATTTGAATAATGTTGACTGTAAGGATAGTAAATTCCTGTGATCCCGATATCCGATGTTGAGAATGATTCTTATCGCTCTTTTTTAAAGAATATTTATTTAGTTAATGTATTGTACTGTTGGAGGTGTTGCCCCAAACCTCAGCACAGTAACTTGCTGCAAATAAGTTAAAACCAGTGAACATTAAAGAAAGTGATTCATGATCCAGAACAGTTTGAATCCCAGTTTCACAAATCTGTGGTCTTTGAACTATGAGTTTGTTTCTCAGTGGTAAGTTATCCTCAGGCCCTACAAAGCTTGTCCTTATCCTCTGGGACTCCTCTTGGATCACACATACCTCTCTCTTTGACACTGGGGTTAAACTGACTGACAGAAAAGTTAGGAGAGGTTATAAGATAAGAACAAGCTGCTTCTTTTGTTAAATGAGTAAAGCCACCCACAGTCTCTGCTGTATTTGTCTTTAATGGCATTTTCACATTGGGCACAATTGTTTCGTACATTGCCTGAGCACGGTTATTCCCCCCTTTCCTCTCCCTCGCTGGTCTGCATTCACATTAGTAGCATTGTTCCGTACCTGAGTACACTTGCATATGAACACAGTCTGATACAGCAGGTGACAGTATGCATGTAGTTGGTTTGCATATCCGCCAAAAGCAAAAAGTGGAAGAAGCGATCATGGCGACCACTCCTGCTAATTGTGGAAGTTCTTTATTTCTGAGGCGCCAAACAACAACCTTCCTACGAACACATCTACTACACAGCTCAGAGGATGAAACCGGCGGATATGACAGGAGCCGTTTAGAATTACGTCATATAGCGGCCCACTTCCTTGTTTGAACATGGTTGGGTTCACATCTCCTTCGGACCGTACTTACGTACACATGAATTGTACCAAAGACGACCTCTTCAAGCCGACTCGGCCACAGTACCCGAGTAAGATACGAGTACATTACGTTTGTGTTCACAATGATCGAATGAACCGCACTTTGGGGTCAAGTATACTTGGTACCAAGCCCGGGTCCCTTACATGAAACGACCCTAAGCTCCACTGAACTAAAAGTTCGGCCATGTTTTAAACAGCTCTAATTATTTCATGGATTAGGATTCTTTACATTTTTATAGTGCAACAAGTATTTTCCATATTTCTTTTTTACAAGAAAGACAGAGGATGTACTCCTCACAATGAAAACACTTAAATTAATTTAATTAGGACAGCTCATGATGTTCAAAAGGGAATAATTAAGATATTTTCCACTTTCCCACTGCCATACACATACTGTGAACAAAGAAGTATGTCTCACTCAGAAATAATAATGAAACCCTTTGTTTCCTCACTTTTCTGCTTTTGTTTAACTTCAAACATTTACTTGTTTTTTATTCGTCATTAAAAATGAATTTCTAGGCTGGATTCAAACTTAAATACTACTCTAGGATGCCAAGCTAAATGTAAAACTCCAGTCCAACCTCTTCACTGTGAATATCTCCAAATTAAAGATGACTGATTGATTGAAAAGCCTGATTGCGGTTGATTCCAGCTGAAATTGTGGTGAGTGCAGGCGTGGGTGCTGCTGATTACTGAAATAATAATGCAAAATGTCAATGCAACAGGTGGATTGTTTTTCCACCAACACTTGCGCAGCACACAGACTGCTTCTGTGTTGTTTCCACAAAAGGAAAGAAGCGTGCAATGGTCCTGCGTCGAAAGTGCAACATGAAGAAGCGATACGATGAAAGTGTTGTTTATTGGTTTATTTGGGACGAGGGCTTTCATGCTGCTTAATGGAAACATAAACATTGACTGCATCCTCTTTCATTGAAGCGTTCATTAATGTTGGATTGATCTCATGTGGAGAACATGTGGTCATCTTTGATGTCACTGCAGGCCTTTTATTATCTTTTATTTTACGGATGCAGCATAATTGATGGCTTTTAAAGCACTTGTGAGACTTTCAGTTTGCTGACGTGACTTCATTAGTTTCACATTATTGAAACCCATTGACGATCATTGTCCTGTGTAACCACTAGCCAGCAGTTAGCCATAAATGACTTCCAGCCTGGACTACCTTTTCCATGTGCTGCATTGTTTAACTTCGGAAGCAGCCAGAAGAAGCAGTGTTCAGATCGAAAAGCAAAGCGAAAGTTGCCCCTCTGGATATGTCTGCAAATGAGGCCGCATCATATCGTAGTTTATTACATCCCCCAGAGTGCGCCCATTCATCTTTTTCTTATTTGTGATTCTAAACGCTAATTGGCTCTCCCGGCAGTTTATTCAGTTTTTTTTATTTTTAAATTCTAAATGTACGTAACCATGGAAGCCTCAGTGTGATTAAGTATCTCTTTTTAAAGAGTGTCCTGGCCAAGACAGGCTGCAGCACTGTTAAACATTTGCTAAAAACAACAGAAAATAAATGCAATACAGATCCAGACAGAGCAGAAAGTCATTAGTCAAAGCATCTACAGCCTGATGCATCTTCCTCCATACCTTATACATGGTTTGTCACCACCGCATGGAACTTTCTCCAAAATGACTTGAAAATGGCGGAGCTCATTTCGCTTGAAGCCTTTGGCTCGATCTTAAAAGCTAAAAAACGCGAGACAATTGGACAGTGCCTGTGTTTCTGAATTGTAATCTGTGATCAAGATTCTGCACTTTATCTGTAAATCAATTTGCACATTGTAAATTGTTGTTCTCTCTTAACTTATTGTTTGTAAACTGTCTCTTTATCATGTAATGCTTTTTTATGACGTGTGCTGCTGCCCTCTTGGCCAGGTCATCCTTGTGAAAGGGATCCTGATTTCAATGGGTTAATTATCTGGCTAAATGAAGGTTAAATAAAAAAATAAAAAAAATAAATGGTTTGTTTGCTGCACTTGCATACAGATCTCTGTTTATATGGTAAAAGACTGCAGTCTTTACTGCAGATTGAGTTCTGCATGCTTATGAGGCAATATATCAAGTTTTTAAGATATATCCATATGATTACATATGAGATATAGGGTAAGACAATATTGTTAATATCGATATAGTTTATGTTGCGTTAAAATAAGATTATACGTTTCTTCCCCAGAGCCTCCATCATCACCTATTTCTCCTCTCACTGTCTGGCCCTCTTCGCCTTGCTCCAGCTCCCTCACTCTCTGAGCAAAACTCAAAAACAGCCTAGCAGGCACAGAGGGAAAAAAATATTCAGATATACAGTATATATATCCTGTACTGCAAATGTACTACAAGTGCAGATGCTACATTTTGATGTAGAATCTGTAAATAGAGATCATGACTTTCACGAAATGCTTCATATGTGTCCTTAGTTTGCTTTTAAACACGTCCTTTTTTTGTCCTAGTAAAGCAGAAGTTGTTAAGTGTACATAAAGGCGTCGACTGACGTGACACTAAAGCCATGAACTCCTTCTCTGTGTCGGAAAAAGCCTCAGGGAGGAGAGCTGCTCTAAATGCAGCTGCTGTCAGGTCAACGTCGGGGATGAATATGCATGAACTGTTGGCTTCAGGTCCTTTGTCGGTCACCTGGGTGGCGCAGTTAGAGTAGTGGGCTTCAGGTGTGAGGCAGTGGGTGGTTGTACAGATTGTCTATTAATACACTGTTGCGATGGCACCCTAAATGTGACACCAACTCGGATAAGTGTAGTTTAACTGCTTCCCTCATTGCACAAAGCCAAACTACGTTTCAGGTCAGAATGGCAAAAACATGTCAAACATTAAAAAGACCAGATGATGTAAGTTTTGCAATCTGACCACATTGAGAAATCACTGAATCGTCAGGTCAGTTTTACTATTTCCTATTTCAACATCTTTCAAGAATAAGAGGTGGAAGACACAATAAACAGACATACCTGCTGTTTCCATGGTGCGCTCAGATGCTGTCAGCCATTTTATGTGGGTTCAGTCAGGTAAAGAAAGCAATGAAGTTAGGGAATCGTGGTATAGCTCAGCTTTCACGGTGAAAGAATATGCAGTCTGATAACCTACATTTCAAACATGCCAGAAATTCATTCAAATTCAGAAATTGCACTCATATACACTGCATGGCAAAGGACGCTCAACTGAGCTAAAATTCAGTCTGACTTCAGAATTGTGTGAGTCATAGCTGGGTCAGAAACATCTCCAGTTTTCACAGTGTATGCCCAGACTAAGTTGGGGGCCGAAATGGAATCAAAGCCACCACTGTGAACAGTTCAGTGTTAATAAAACCTATAATCAACAATTGAGGTTTAGCTATGCTAAAAAAGGCCTGAACACTGATTGAAATCTGTTACATCTGTTAAATATCTTGTTTTTTATTTTTGTAATTAGAATTTTACTATAGAAGTCTGACCAAACTATTTATGAAAATGGTATTTCCATCCTTTTGAAATGCTTTAATAATACATTGACAAGAAAAACAGAGTGATTAATAATTCATTAAGGTCATAATACAAAAAGACTCTTGAAATGAAAACAGATCACTTTGTCTGGGGGGGGGGGGAGGTTTGTCCTGTTGTGTTTCTTAGATGTCAAGGTTATCCTGTCAACCTGGGATCTTTGTCAGAGGTTTAGAATTCAATACATCTGTTAAACAAGTCCACATGGCTACAGGAACGATTTGTTTTTCTTTCCTTCACAGCTTATGTAAAGGCCGAACACTTTATTCTGTGGTGCGAGATGCCAAGGTTGTGCTGGATGTAAACAAGACCCGACAGATCGCACAAGAGATGGTCAAGGTAAAACAACTCATGGTAAAACAACACTTCAGCTGTACACGTCATATTCCAGAAAATTCTAATTCCTCCCTTGCTCTCTGTCCTAAGGGGATGGGCTACCTGCACGCTAAAGGGATCTTACACAAAGACATGAAGTCCAAGAATGTGTTTTACGACAACGGAAAAATCGTCATCACCGACTTCGGACTCTTCACCATATCTGGGGTTCTTCAGGCTGGCAGGTAATTACAGTCAATACAAATCAGAGACAGGAGCATTGTGTAATATGGAGATTTGTGGTGGAAACAGAGTGACATCAGGGCCGACACACATTGTCCAGGGACAACAAAACAATGAGTGGAAGTAAACAATCAGCTCATTCACAGAAAAACAGAGTGTAACTCTTTGACAACAGTCAGCTTTGATCTTTTTTCATTTTTAAAGACAAGGTAGTAAGTAGTTCAATTTTTCATCTTTTTATACCTTAAAAATAGGACTGAACTATAAAAAGACTTCAATCTCCAAATGCAAGGTACCTGCAGAATTCACATTGGGAGTCAAGATTATGTTTGTTTGTCAATTACCTAGATGTATCTGCATCAATCTGTATCGATAATCAGGGGCTTGTGTTTGTGCCAACCAGGATGCCTGAAATTGTTCACCATTTCCTTAGTCTTATCCACATTAAGAGCCATGTTGAGAAGTGTAAACCAAGATGTTTGTTGTCCCCCCCTCAGCCCTATATGCTTATTCATCATTGTTCCTCACAAGTCCCACTTCTGTTGTCGTCAGCAAACTTGATGATGCGCTTGGTGTCAAATTAAGCACAACAGTCATGGGTAAGCAGAGTCATCAGGTGGCTCAGGACACAGCCCTCGGGTGAGCCTGTGCTCACTGTGATCGGTTTCGATACGTGGCTGCCCATCCTGACTGCTGCCTCCCCGTCAGGAAGTTTAGAACTGAGTTGCTGGTACCCATATACAACGTTAGGAACCTTAGCTTCTCAACCAGTTTATTGCGGTAGGCAGTGCTAAAGTTAAGAAAGAGGATTCCTGACCTGTTCTATTCTCCAAGGTGAGAATGTGCGGGGAAGTGTGGTCATAGTGCATCTTCTGTGGATCGATATTACATGCAAACTGTAGGGGTTCTTGGTTTGCTGGGAGGCTAGCATTGATGTGTTGCATTGCAAGTTGTTCCAAACCGCTTTATTGTATGGGCGTTAGCTCAAATGTCATAATTTTGTCAGTGCTGTAAACATTGCTTATTTCGCTGTGATCTTTAACCTTTAATGAGTGTTACTCAAGTGAAAATCAATCTTTCTGGTTGTGAAGGACATTCCTGCTTCTACCACTGAAGCACATAAACAGTGTCAAAGAGAGGTCTTCAAGATAAAGGAAAAAAAGTTACCCAGTCAAGGTTGAGCAGAGAAATTCAATAGTGGGTGGATAAAGCGAATGTTACAAAGAGCAGGCACAGTTATGTCATTCAAAGAAAACAGCAATGATCAAAAGGCTACAAATTGGTTCTCACCTGCTAACAAAAAGAGTTAATTTTCTGCTTCTTACCGTGTCGTGGCTTAGAGAACTGATACTCTCTGACTGTATCTCATGAGTATCTTTGAGATTGACCTCTTGATTCTGGCACCTTTATCGATTTTCCCGAAAACAGTTTGTAAACCTTTGAAGACAGACCTGTTAATGCAGCGCAGGGAGCCTTCCAAATACAGCTACATCTGCAGCAACAGGAGGGCAGTTTTGCAGTTTCTTTCATTACCTTATTAGACCTTTCTTGTAGTATAATATCTTTCTAACTGGAAGCAATACAAACTAGCAAACACATCTGCCCAAAAAATATCTGATAACCTGTTCTGCCAACAGGCTATGCAATAGGGTTGGGAAACACAGGGCACCACAGGATATAGTTTGATACAGGATATGTTGCCCATAATAAGGATATGATAAAACAGACATTCTGCCATAATTGATATATTCAAACCGTCTAAGAAATCTGTTAAGAGCAATTGAACATTTAAATATCTATATTTTGAACCATCAATCTGTTGATTGTGTCACACCAGTCAGGATGAAGATATATTGAAGTATCTATATTCTGTCCTATAGCCCTACTCTGCAACATGTAACTTGTTTAAAATACAATGTTCCTAGGCGCTACTTTTGCAAAGTTTTGCATGCTTGCTCAATGAACCTAAATTCACGAGTCAAAATCATTGCTGGAGTCCTTAGCGTTGTTATCCTACATATCAGCAATTCAAATGAATGAATAAAAAGTGCTTTTGTGAGACAGCACATCTGGTTTGATCCAAAGTCACAAAAAAGTGTGGACATGATTAGACTTAGAATAGATATTTAGCTTTTTGTGAATTAGGATCCCAGAGACTTCTTTATTTGCAGACAGAAAATTGCAGCAATTGCAAAAATATGCATTATGATTTGTGCCAGTGATGCCAGTGCACATCTAATGTTGCTCACTCTTTTCAGAATCAATAACCTCAAAGTGTTGATTGATTGATAGAACTTTTTTGTCAGACAAAGTCTGAAAATTATCTTGCATCACAGAGGCTCCATTTGCTACATAAAAATTGAAGACAAGATACAAAGCTACAAACATTTGACACAACATTGAAATGCCAAACAAATATCCAAAGGCCTTTGACTGGTTTTGAGCTTAACCCTTAAAAACATCATCAACTAATCTGATAAAGGCTATCTGTACTGTAATGGATACGTGACAATGTAACATCTCAGAAGCTTAGTAGAGAAGATCTGTTCAACCTGATAAATCTACTTCTCCCTCTGCAGCCGGAGAGAAGACAAGCTGAGGATCCCAAACGGCTGGCTGTGTCACTTGGCCCCAGAAATCATCCAGCAGCTCTCTCCAGAAACAGAGGAGGACAAGCTTCCCTTCTCCAAACAGTCAGATGTCTTTGCTTTTGGGTAAGTATGGCCATGGTATGGTGTTGGACATTTAGAGTCCACTGTTGACAGAAAGGTTTTACAAATTCAAATATGCTGGTGGATTCGATAGATTCTAACTTAAAAAAAATCCACATTATATGACAAAGCAGCAACTCTCAATAACAGTCAATGAGTCAGCTCAAAGAAAAATGAGTAATGACAATTCTGTTTTTGTTAGTCAGACTTAATACCTACTATTTAACAATCTAATGAGCACGACAAACCCTTTTGAAATGCTTTACCCACCCAATAATTGCTTTACAAATATAGGATTTTTACATCAACTCCACTTTGTCCCATATGCCTGATTATGGGTAATATCACATATTCTCAGTAAGATTAAAGGCACTCACTTATTATGAATGGACCCCTTGTTATGGTGGAGCACAAAGAAGCAAGACGACTAGAGTGTCACTGGAGAGAATGAAAACGCCTGGTTGATGATTGAACAAATGACGCAAACCAAGAGGTATTTTTCTTCAAACTTCAAACTGGATTATTGCAGGAAGTGAGAATGTTGAGGAGCAAAGAAACTTACTGTAAGTGAATTAATAAAGCAGAAGGAATGGCTGAAAGAGCAGAGGGGATAGATTTAAAAATCACACAGATTTTTTTGTTTAACTTTACCTCATGGAAGCTTTTACATTTGGGCCTCCAAACATCTGCTGTCTGGTTAGGGGTTTACAAATGAGAAAGTCTGAGCTGCATCGGAGGTGATGGGGGATATATAATTGGTAAGTATCAGGAGTTTTATGCAATCGAGTACAAGAATTAAACCCCCATTGTCAAACTACGGAGCAGGATATCACAAGGGCCAATACATTCTGGATGACAAATGAACAGATTTAGCCTTGAAAACAATTTATAAATACAGGGAAAATATTAAAGATGGTTTAAGCAAAGAAGGGCTGCAGACACAAGATTGCACAGGATGATAAAAGCTACATTATTGGATGGTTGGTTTGTAGGGGGAGGGGTTGTATGTTTTCTTCTTGATGAAGAGAAGTTGCAGTCTGAATTTGTATTACCTATTCAAGAATATTTTAATATTTGTTATTAATCTACCTCAGCTCACTTTTGTTATCAAATGCAGAAAAGCAGAAAAGCAAACTACAGACAATTTAAATATGAGCACAGAGATGCTATAAAATAAGACAGAAAGGTACAATGTGAAACTGCTTTCTGTTGGAGGTTATGTGCCGTTTTTTTTTTGGTTGGTAGCTGTGTCAACAGGCAATACAGGAGATTTTTATTTTTTTGCTGTTTCCTCCAGTAACTGTTTTTGGTTATTATAACTTCCAATCAAAATACAATCACAATGTTGTATTCATTTTCTCATCTTACTGTCAGTATGGAAGTGAAAACTCCATATATCAAAATGTCACACAGTTCTAAACACACACACAAGACAAATTATGTACAAAAATTGTAAATTATTATTAACATTGCAGTATTAGTATATTGATACAAGTGTATACATTGTTCAACTATGGGACCCGTTTGGCATTTTGGTATGAAAAATGTTGTATGAATAAGTTGGGTGAAGTTATCTATTTCATTAATATCTGAAATGAAAAACTACCACTTTCCTGGAGCCTCTTTGTCAAAACTATGCACCCTTTAACTTTTTTTCTGACCCAAATCCTTGTACCAGCCCCATTGGTCATTACATACAGATTGCTTTTTTAAGTGTCACCTAGGGCTCTCAGATCAAGGTGTCCTCCCCCTCTGACTCTAAAGTCCAATTTAAAAATTGTCCTACGTATATTAAAAATTACCCACGGCTCCTGTTCTCCTTCCTCATCCGTCACTGATTCACTTGTGGAGGAGGACCCGAACCTGTTACCTGTTGACATCTAGCACAATTACATTACATTACATTTTGAGAACCCCCCCCCCCCCCCCCCCCCCACCCCCCTCATATGGAGGTTTCTTCGCTATATCATACTGAAGGAAAGACGAGTGCAGCCCAGCTGCTCTGTTAGCTCTTGAGGTGACCCCCATGGCTGTTTTACATATTCATTAACAATCAGCTGTCTTTTTTTTTTTACCATACTCCTGGCACAGAGCTATTTTTAGGCTTGTCAAACATAGGACCAGAATGGAAACAACAGCTTATTTGCACAGGGAGGGGAGGTGTATGCTAATTTTGAACAACCCGTAATTATAAATGTATTCTTTCTGAAACTTATGGATAAAATTGCTCTTCAAAACTTAAGCTGAAGAGAATATGTATCCACAAAATACAAGTTATTTCTGCCTATCCCAAAGAGGACATAACCACAGGGTTTAATGGGTTTTAGCTGTCGTGACAAAAATCGTACTTAGTAGAGGGGATCCGTCAATCAACCAGTCACATCGCTGACATCACCCTCATAGGGAGCCCATATACTCTTTTTATATCAAATGATATGGTAAGGTTATCATATATATATATATATATATATATATATATATATATATATACATATATCAGAAAACAGCTCTTGTTAGCATACAGCCACATCATTGCTTACATTACTGTCATGACATATGACTGAAAACATTAATTGACTCTAAAAACCTTTGGCTAATAAACAGAAATTGGCGAGTTAATGGGCTAGCTTAACTTAAATTGTAAAGACGAGGAGACACAGTCAAAGGTTAATGTTAAATCTAGGAAAGTAGCTGAATGCGAACATTTTCTGTTCTCCAATGCTAGCCAGTTTGTTATTTAATATGTTATCTTAACTTGAAATATGTTGAAATGTCCCTTGGGCTTTTATATGTCGTTCTCAGTTCAGTTGCTTATTAATTTGGAAACGTACTACAGCTTTAATATTACCTTTCGCTACCCACGATGGGCTTGATGTCAGGAGAAACGGCAGCCAAGTGAGTGTGGTCAGCAGTGTTTTGACCATAGTGATATTCTTCTCTTACCAGAAAGTTCAAAGAACCTTATTTTCCTCTTCCTTTACAGCACCATCTGGTACGAGTTACATGCACGTGAGTGGCCTTACAAGAGTCAGCCAGCAGAGGTGATCATTTGGCAGATCGGCAGTGGGATGAAGCCCAACCTCGCCCAAACTGGCATGGGGAAGGAAATATCTGTAAGATCTCTTTTTCATTTGAATTTGTTACAATATATGAGTCACTCTGTTTTTTCATCCGTGGTGAACTTCTGCATATTTTTCATGCTTGATTAGAGATTGAAGACTCGTTTTTCACCAACATGTATTCTGAACCTTGAAAAGTTAACTTTACATGATGACGACAATGACAAATCAAGAGCTGAGTTAGACTTTTAGACCAGTGGTTCTCAGTCTGACTCTGTTATTTCTCCCCAACAAGGATGTTTTTTTAAGATGCCCGTCTCCCATGTGATAGTAGCTTTGCCTGTTTTTGTAATTTGCAGTAACAAATTGTTTCCTCCTTGGTCGCCTTAACTTTGCTAAACTCCTCCACCAATCTTTCTCCTTGAAACAACCCAAGTTTCTGCTTTTACAGATCCAGATGGTCTTCACTAAAAATAGAACCATGGAATGGCTGTAGTAATTATGGCGGGAGCAAAGGATGAAGTCAAATGACGTAGAATAAAGTGAAAGGAAATGTGTTAGAGATGGCAGTTTGCTAGGTCAAACAAAAGCATGACTTCAACCCAGGAGACTGGTGTCTGCACATAGACTGTAGAACGTAGGAGCATGTAGCCTTTTAAAGCATGAAGTCAGTATGGAAGTGCATTAAACCTGTATTCCTTCTAATGCTGACTGTAAAGAAACAGATGAGAAGCCTTACTCTAAGATGATTTACTAAATCAGTAAACATTTTCTCAATGAGTAACTGGTCACAACACCTAGCTTAAAATCTTCCAAAATACAGCATGATGCTAATTTTGTAAACTATGGCCCAATGGTAGGCGAGTTACTGCCATTGTGACCTTGTAATCTAGGATGAAGATGTAGCTATGCACATCAACCCTACAATCCAAATATGCTAATTGATGGTTCCAGAAAACAAGATGGTGTCAGTGGCTACTAGTATTTGAGTACTCGAGTACACATGAATCGTGTCCGAGACCACCTCTTCAGGTGGACGTTAACCGAGTACGTCATGAGTACAGTATGTTTGTGTTCACACTGATCAAATGAACCAGACTTTGAGGTCAAGCATACTTAGATCCGGGCCGGGGGACCACCCTAATTTAGGCATTAATAAATGTACTTGTTTCTTAGCTGGTTTAGTTCGATAGACTGACACAGGATGACAGAGTTAAAGCTTTATTAATAACCTCTTTATTAAATACTCTGGGATTTCCAGAAAACAAGGCATTCATTGTCTGCTATTTTTCTCCTTTGGCTGTTCTCGGCTCACTTTGGCTGTTTTTCTGAAATTTATATGACTTCACAATTAACAATCCCACAAAGAAAAACGTTCAGTTTCAGTTCAGGATAACAGTTTACCAATTTTCACCAAAACCTTTCTTAACCAATCCAAGTAGTTTTTGTGCCGAAACCTTCTGGTGTATTCCATTTACCTTGGAACTTGGATCTAGGGGCTGGGAATGACGTCACACAATCAAAGATCGCCACTTGTGTGGATTATTATTCTTTGGAGCTTAGTCATTATTTGACAGCAAAAATGTGCCGTAAAAATGTGAGTAACTTTGTTCAGTTGGAGTAAAGCCAGGTATGACTCAGATTTCTGATATTTAGATTTTGCGGCGTGCGTTGTAAGGAAACTATGTTTGTGCAGACCAGCAAGCAAAAGCAAAATGTCAATAACCTTTAATCTCACAAAACATAGTTTCCTTATATCTCTCCCTCCATTTTTCCACTTTAACCTGAAAGCTTAATAAATGTATAATGTTATATTTGGGCTCAGTTTAAGAACATAAATGCACATTCTCTGATGCATCTCAAGATGATTTTTGGGAATATCTAAAAACATGGTTTCCCACCTTTCTCTGTCTTTTCCAGGACATTCTTCTTCTGTGCTGGGCGTACAAGCAGGACGAGCGGCCCAGCTTCTCCAAGCTGGTAGATTTACTGGAAAAATTGCCAAAACGGAACCGTCGCCTTTCCCACCCAGGGCACTTCTGGAAGTCAGCTGAGTATGTCAAATGAGTTAGGGACACAAAACAGCAAACAATCAGCAACAAGTATAAAAACAAACAGCCGCCATAACTCTCTTCATAAATAACCCACCTCCTTAAAGAATGCACTGAATCCAAAAGCCAGCCCAGTGACGAAAACTGCCCGTGCTGTGTGTACTTTCATGGAATGTTGGCATGTGTGTGTACAGATAAGTTGACTGTCCAGCTTCTCAAAAGTCGGGACTCATATTTTCTTTGGTTTGATTTGAACCATACAGGATTTTTTTTCCTTAATCTTTTGTTTTTTGTCTTTTACTATTGAACTGAACCGCTCATAAAAATTGGTTTACTTCCTGGATGTATCTTGTTTGTACCTTTCAACTGATCACGCCATCTTGGACTTTAGAAACACATGTTTGAGTACAAATGAAGATTTTTTTTTCCCATGTGTTTTTTCTTTGAATGAATGTAAATTTTGTATGTCATGCATTGTATATTTCACGACATTGTCTTGCCATTCTTATGTCTGTCAACTGTGGAAAAGCATTTTGTCAGTGTTTTGTCATTGTCTCATGTGTGGATGTCTGCACAGGTTCTATGTTTGTCTAAAAAGCTTTATTTGACTCTAAAATGTCCTCTTATTTACACCGTACCATTTGAATGTGAAGAAGCCAGCGCCCCTGTTTGTATGGGGATGTGACGGTGCAGTTTTGGTGAGAAAAGGGAGAATATTCTCTGATCAGCCTGTGCTTTGAATTTTGCCTGTGAACATAATTAAGACATTAGAACAATAACTTAAGAGGGTAAAGAAGCCGCTGGTCAGACCAGGACTCCCACACTTGATGCTGTCCTGTGAAACTCTGACACTTGAAATGTATCTTGTCAACAGAACCAACTACACAGCTACCACTGAGCCCCCTACAAAATGCCTTTCCCCAGAAATAACTATAATTCATTTTATTTGACTTCAAATAGCTAATCAACGAGAAAGAATATAATAAAAACAGATACTAATTTAAACGTTTTACTGTATTTTCAGTGCAGTAAGTACATTTATTTACAGAGGTTATTATATTCATAAATACACCAAATGTTGTTGATCAGGAATACCATATACGTTTTTTGAGTAATGAACTAAATAGTCTAAAACAATAGTTTGGAAACTACCTATTGCTGATGGGTCTGAGGACGCAGAAAATCGGATGCAGAAAGTAAAAAGGAGGTTTACAGATTTAGAGCTCTATAATGATGTGACTGTTAGACACATAAAAGGAGGGCATTCAATATGTTCTTAGAAACCTAAGATTTCAGTTTATTTTGGGCTCTTTTAATTTCTTCATAGTTGCTCAAAGGCAGTGTTGTAGTCTCTTTGAATAGTCAGTCTTAATGCATCCTACTTTTATTTCAAATATTTTATTTCTTTTCCATTTATGTTACTTTTATGCCATTTTCATTTTTGTTTTATGCAGATTAAGATCTAAAAAGTCTCACTGATCGATATAAAGGTGTGTGAGACAGTAATGCACATTTAATTTGAGAGACAGCTAGATTGTGTTCAAAACAACGTGGAAGAACAGATCAGCTCACAATCAGATGCTCAAGATTTTTTTCAAGTTAGAGCTAATTACAGCAGGATTGCTGAGGGTAAATCTGTTTTGCATTTAGCTAAATGTCAAGCTATGTACTGTACAGTACGAGTCGCGCACATAGAGAACAGTCAAAAAGAACCAGAATACTGGCTCAGAAATATCCCTTCCACAGCATATAAGCTTAGTTCCAGTAAATAAGAATTGCTGTGGTACTGAATTGAGAAGTGCAACATTATAGTATGTGTGGCTCGTAGTCTTACTGAATATTTCAAGATCATATCATCACTTCAAGTTTATTTAAACAGAGGACAACAGTCTGAGCTGTACTATACAGAGTCTGTGCATGTAGTGAGCTAGCCACAGATTAGACCATTGTAGAAAAAGTTTTTTTTTTTAGGCTGAACAACAGTAGAGAACGGTGTAAAACGTGATGAGCAGTTAAGAAAAATGTGCCATGTCCTCTCACATCAGTAATAAAAAAAACAATTTGTCTGATGTTTGGAGTTATACTTATCATTAGCAATTGCAACAATTTGAGCAAAACATTATTACTTTCTCCTTGCACATATCCAGCTTTGTTTTTTAATCATTTATAAACATATAAAAAAAACAACAACAGGTCTTGTTATAACTGAGCTGCTCGACTACAACACTGCTGAAAGGGCGACTGTGGAAGACAAATGAATCGTTTTAAAAATCAAGAAATAATTTATGAACACACATGACATGTAATGTGACTTTTCTTGGATTATAAAGTTAAAGTAACAACTAAGTAACTTTAATCTGGCTGAACTTTCCCTTTAACATATCAGAATAAACATATCAGGATGCTAAAGACCACCCCCCCCCCCCTCCCCATACCATTTTTCTACTTCATACTGTATATCATAGTATATTTTAAATGTCATGTTTTTTAGATATTGCAAATGTAAGCTATATCATCATGAATTGGAAGCTGTGGCGTCATTCAAGCTGTATACTGCTTTTGATTCTCTCTAGCCACGTGGAATAGATAGAGACAATCCAATCATGTTAAAATAGTCATTTTCCACCTCATTATATACACATCTGTGTGTTGGAAAACGCATACAAACAATCTGCTGCTGATTTTTGGAGTCTGTCTGTCTATTTTGGAATTGCTGGGACTCAAATATTGTAAGTGGGTCATTTATATTTGTACTGTTTACAACTTTCAAGTGCATGAGATGGACTATCAAAGATTGAGTCTTGTATTGAAAAAAAATAGTCCTTCTACACTATATATAATAAGTATGTGAGCATTTTTTTTTCTGATGAACTGTTGTCCATTGAGCAGTTTGATCTCAATATCTACTGAAGTTTTTTTCGTCAGGCTTTGCAAAACTTTTCAACAGCTTTGTTTGAGAGAATGATTGTTTCAGAATATTTATAGATTATATAATGATTAGACTAGCATTTAAAAAAAAAAAAAAAGAAGAAGAGTTGCAACCTGTGCACATTATAGATTTGACAACAACCTGACTGGACAACAATCAAAGATCTTACATTTAGTGCCAAGTGTACATAACCGATTGTAGACTATGTTTTACCGTCATTTGCCGTAATATCAATATTCCTTGTGAGATTTTTTGACTTCTTTCTTTTGAATGTACAAATTGTGTTGTGTTACTTTTTTTTTGTTTGTTATTTGTTTTCTGTTCTTTTGAGTTCTCTTTTTCTCCATTTTTCCTTCTTATTGCATAGGCATTGATGCTGTGTTGTTTCTTTTTCTTGATTCCGTCCTTGTATTGTAGATGATAGCTCCGAAAAGCTTGTATTTAATGATGCCTTATGGTCCATGGCTTAGTGATGAGTAGATTTTTGATCACAAGCTCTTTTATTTGCACTCATCCTTTAAAAAGTGTATGAAAAATAAAAAGATGTTTTCATTTGGGGCGTTTTCTGTTTCTTTTGATGTCATCTTTTATCTTAGTCAACCCTTATCCATATTTTTACTTTGGTTGAAATTGTTCACGCCTTCAGAGAGCAGATTTAAGAATCAATCAATACTTACTGCTGAGTTTATTCATCAGAGCTTTTATAATCAATCAATCAGGGTTGCTGCAGTCGTTTTAACATCAAATAAAATACTTTTTAAGATCCAAACAAAGACACATTTATACCATCTTTGCTTCTTACTTTATGGATGCATATGGGACTAAACAGCTTTGATTCCCATAATCCTAACCCTTGCAACCATTCCCAGTATCTTTCACCTCATCGCCAAATTTCCTTGAACTTGCATTTTCCTTCTCTCTTCCATTACCAGTTCATGAATGCATGCTTAATACGCTGCCGTAAATGCCGCTGTAGTTGCAGTCAATTGTCGCCTGAACAAGCAAATCGACAAAAGGAATGATAAAACAAACTTATCACGCTAACTAGACAGTTAATATTTGATATAGTAATCAGATATGTCTCAGACAAAGTGCGATCTACAATTTAATAACGAGAAGTCACAATAAGACTTTCAACTTGAATTTAAAAAAATCTAATCTAAGACTTTATTTTGCCTTTTTAAGAATCCGTAGGAACCCTGTTTTTGAGAGATGCAATCTCTCTTCTGATTTTAAAAGTTGCATTTTGATGATGTATGTGCTCAAGTTCTTCATTGTAATAATAAAATACAACAATCCTCCAAAAAATGAAGGAAACACCAACCAACTAAAGACATGAGCAGTACTGTTAAAAGGCTGTATCTTCTACTTTTACAGAGAAATGTGGCTGCTTATCTGGAACATGAACCCTGGGAAGAATAGGTGTTATGTGAATAGATGTCCAATGTAAAATAAATAGAACTAAGGTGTAATGGCAGGAGACGATAGCATTATCTTAAAAGATTTGACACTTGTTTTACACGTTTTTGCATCTGGAAAAACAAATAGTCAGACACACAACACATTATAACCACAATTGTTCCACTTTTTTAAAGATGAAATAAGGTATAGAATAAATATTTAATGTTTTATTCTTAAATTAAAGACTGGCTTAAAATAATGCTTCCACTTGTTGCTTATGCAGTAAAAATACCGCTAACCTGCATCTTCTTGTGAATGAAAAGCAGTAACCCTAAATTCACTTCCTATTAGCTTAAAAATACAAGTTGTTGTCCTCTAAATGAAACACAAATAGATTTTGCTTCTTAAAAAAGGTAACTCTTTGGTGGGAAAAGGAAATAAGAGAGACAAACTGGTTTAAGCTGGTTTCTTTTCAGAAAATCTTGTGAAATGGTTGGGGGGGGGAACTATACTTCTCTATTAAGATGTTTGAAGTTCACTGGCTTATTCATTTCTACACTTTCCTGTTACCATGACATCCATGAACTGAGCTTGGTTGGCTTCATCATTCAGGAGAGCTTTAACCTCTGTGTAGTTACATTAAGAAACCATTTTCAGCTAATTTTAGTGAAAGCAGAAAAATAACATGGCAATAACCCTGAAAACAAATAGTCTAGTAATTTTCTCATTGGCAAATGGGGAACCTTTTCGGATTTTTGAGCTGTTCTTTATGCTTGTGGAATTGATCCCAAACAGATGAGCAAAGCAAAGAAAGACTCCATTTATGCCTGGCATTTACAGTACATTGAATCTGTATATGGATACCTGGAATATGAACATGAATACAAAGTGTGAATGCATACATGTAGACAATGCATTATGATGAAAGCGCAAGATTTTTGGGGTGACAACATTATGATCCAATCTCAGCAAATCTGTATAGCATGACTAAGGCCAAGGGGTTGGAAGATTAGGTTAGAACTCTGCTTCTTAGTGTGCTTAAGTCAAGGAGGAAGCAGAATTAGTAACATCAGCGTCACCTTAAAGAACGTTTGATTTGTCAGTTGAGGATTGTAATCTAAGAAACATTGCTTCCCAAGTCAAGGGAAGTTGTGTAACAGACATTAAAGTTTAATTTGATAAGAAAGAGCACACTAGCTTCTGCAATGTGTAGCTGTAGTGAAGGCTGCAATTTATTTTATGGGTAGACTGGATCACATGAAGATCAGAAGTGATTGTGGATTTATCAGAAGTTAAGGAGAGAATAGAAAACAGTCAGCTTGACTTTATAATCAAACAGGTTTTCTCTCTATATTTCTTTTCATCACTGCACTTGAGGAGATCCCTTCCTAGCTGTGATTGATATGGAAAAAATATATAATCTTTGTCCCTTGCAAAAATCCAATAAGATTCAAGCAGTCTCAGAAGGTTGAGTGAGTAAATACCTTCCCTAGTTACAGCCTATGTTTTTCCCTTTAGCAATTAAACAGTTCAATGTGAATATAAGCAAACAACAATTGTTTTTGGAGAGACTTAAAAAATGCAAACTTGTCTTAAAGGTTTTGCAATGAGAATATGTTCATGCTGTACGGATTGCCTTAGCAGCGGACTAAGAACCGTTCACATGGTCTGACGGAAAAGGTCACAGTAATATCAAGATGTGCTGAGCTTGGATTTACCATTCATAATAAAGTAAATGAACAGGCATTATTGCAAAGGTGAAATATAATGTTTTCCTTAATAAACCAGCCTCTTATTAAAAAGGTGAGAGGTTTTCCTCAGTGTTTATTCTAGGAAACTATAGCTGTACAAAGGAGTAATTTATTCACATCAGTGATCCTGTTCAAACAGTAGAAATACTTAGATCTCTCATTGTCCTTAACCTCCTCGCGAGTTGGTATATTAAATGCAGTTTGAGCGTTGTTGTGTATGTGTTTGGCCCACGGTGTTAGACCTGTGAGTAGATGGTTGAAAATGAGCCAGTGCAGGCATGCAGCTGTAAAATAGAATTATAAATAAAAAGATGGACCGATGAAAACTCTACCTATCTATATAGCCAGCTGTTCTCCTTTTTCTTCTTCTCCACCTCTACCTCCACCTCCGAAGTCCAGCCTTGCCCACTGATGTGTAATAAGATCCACATCACCCAATCTCAGGGAGGCTGAAGCCCATCAGAGCGTGAATGTTGGGTTTCTGTCAAGAGTTTTCAAAGTGTTAAAACCTTATAAGGTTCAGTGCATTTCTTGTCACAAAGAATAAAAATGAAAACCATTTGAGATTTAAGTGACAATTCCAATCAAACATTAACAGGCAAAATCTGTAAAGGTTATTTAATTCATGAATAATAATAAATAAATAGGAATGTGCACTCTGCACGTTCCCACAGATAATATAGGTCATGTGTAACTCCCTCACGAATCTGAAGTGTTCAAAAGATATGTTGGCTCCACAGAAATGATGCTCAGGTTCATGTACAACTGTGACTTGAATAGTTTCTATTAATATTGGCTCAGCCATGCAGCATTTATAGGCTATGGAACATAATCAAGTTCAGTCACAATGAAAATAAATAGGAGGAAAAAAAATCCATTGATTGGTATCACATCAGAAAGAAATCCTCCACAAAAGGTATGTTTAGATACAGCTAACGCTTGTATTGGTTCACACACAAGACCAAATGTGCACTCTGTGTTGACAAATGCTCAACCACTTGTTGAAGCTAGCTAGCATCATCCCCACAACCAAGGTTGGGAGATTTGCTGCTAACCAATCATAGCATTGCAGCTTGTGATGTATCTCTACGTTGCTAGGGTAGCCAGCTAGTTTGAACATCCAATTTAAATTAGCCTACTGCTATAGAAGGTTATTTGGTATAACATGATTTAAGAGCCAACACTTTCTATTTTTGCATAACGCTATCTACATTCTAGTCCGTTTATTACAGAAGTGAAAGCGGACTCTGAATGTTAAACATCAGTCGCAGCCATTTATGTTATTTACAAAATATCTTAATGCCAGAAGGGAGGCAGAGGGGTAGGAGAAACATCTGCCGAAGTAAATAATACATGAGTTTACCGATGGGTCTGATTCCCACATTGTAGATTAACACTAAGCTGATTTGTAGAGCAGACACCTGCAGCACCAAATTTGGTCACTGGGGTAAATTGGCAAACATACTCTCCCATTTAATGAGGTATTCTGGGGAATGTAAGGTGTGTAAGACACCAGTAGACACCACCAGAAAATACATGAACTGAATGACTCATGGCTAGCATCAAACACCACATCTGGCAGGAATAATCTTCAGAATTTCTTCTTCCTTTAAAAAACATTTTTTTTTCATTTGTTTAATGGGGCTGATCATATCCATAATGTTCACTGTTCAAAATATAACGTGCACATCTACAAAATGTACAATGTATTTTGAAAATAGCCAATTTTGAGCAGCAGATTAGGTCTGCCATGTATCCTCCAAGGACCATGGAGATTTCTTTATTCATTGAAAGACTCCCACGTGGATGTGTTTCATTAGACCAGAGATTGGAAATGGAGTCAGAGAATGAGAGACAGCAAGAGAGAGAGAGAGAGAGAGAGAGAGAGAGAGAGAGAGAGAGTATGAGCAGTGCAAGGTGTGCAATAGGTGGATGTCCTCAAGGTCTAGCTTTACTGAGCCCAAAGCCATGCCAGGGAAGAAATACTTGTTAAGCCAGGAGGCTAAAAAAAAACATGTTGGCAACACCTGTATATGCATAGCAGTAAATCCCACACAGCTGTTGGCCTAATTCAAAGAGCACATACATTTAACGCTAATGCCATATATTCCCTTGCAATCAAATCAAGTGGAAATGTCTTGCTGACTGAATAATTACCAGTGAGGCAGTTCGTCTGACATAGTTGGGGAAGAAGTTTTTGGCGCGGCCAATGTGCTGATTTCACATCGTGCTCAATAGCCTGAGAGTGGTTGACTGTCTGACAACCACTTGGCAAACCCACACTGGTTTGAACTGTACATCCCAAAAATAAATCTTACGTAATGCAAGAGGATGGAGGATGTGACCCTGTCTTCCCCTCCAGCAGGCCCTATGCTGGCCCATCTGGCAGATAATGTGCAACGGCAGTGCCGCTAAGAGTCGCTACCATCTATTGTGGTTCTCCCGGATAGGAGGTTTGAAATCTTCTCTGCACAGTATTGATACTGTTGTCTTTCTTAGGCTAGCCTAGATCTTTAATTTTTAAAATGTATTGCAACCTGTTATCATTTTGTTTTGTTTTGATGTAAAAGTAAATCGTGAAAATTTGGTGATATTTCAACCTCAGTTGTCACGCCTCATTTACCAATGTTACAACCTGAAAACGCAATTTGTTAAAATTGTTAAAGTTGTTAAAATATTATATATGTTACAAGTTACAAACCAACACTTTTCCCTTAGAAGACCGGTCCCCTCTTCCAAATGTCTAGTCAATGTCTAATGTCAGCCACCGCTGTTGAAACATGAAGGTGCAAAAAAACAAACAGCAATTCCATCAGTCTCCACTTCATGCTCACTCCAGGGGCAAATCAATCCCCATAAGGCCCCATATTTAAAAAAGCCAAACTTTACAGCAGAATTAAACATGTTTACAGCCTGGTACAAACAATAGATATGCTCTCTAAATCTCATTTTGTGCATTCATGAAAACTGTGCAGGGGGTGAGCTTTTTAAATATAACGACCAATTTAAATGATCAAAGGTCTAATGTTATTCATAAAAATGGGTGTGGTCAGTCTGAATTAGAGGTCGACACTGCTGACTGTGTGCTAGGCATCAACACAGCCAATTTAGTCACTTAACTTAAGATAGCTTACTGACTTTCGATTACAAATTTACCTACCAGAACTCACATAACACATTCATCAAAGAGTTAGATGTGGATTTATTAATTCCGTCTGGATTTTTTTACATTTTACTAAGATGACCCAGTAACACAGTTCAATTCCATTCAATTAAAAACCTATTAATCCATCTATGGGCAATTGTTTTGGAGCAGTCTGTAAATAAAATACATGAATAACACATTTGCGTATAGACAACAGTTATACATAATGTGAAATAATATCTGAAATGAATACTGGTGTTGGTAAACTGAAACAAAGGAAACAGGGCCCCCTAAACCTCCACATCACCAGATTTAAGTTTTGCCCTTAAATCTTTTAAGTCTGTATATATTTCCGGTAAACCAGTCTTTTAAAAACTGTCTAAGCCTGTACCGTAATCATTGATTTCTTTTTTTTTCTCTTTGTCATCCAGCTCTTCTCGGATATTTTCTCTTTTTTTTAATCACTCTTCTTTTTGTCCATAGACATATTTTACTGAACAGGAAATGTTAAATGTACTGAAAATATTTTTGTAGATTGATATGATAGGTGGCAGGACAGTAAGAAAAAAACAGCAATCTTGCGTGTGAATTACTCCAAGCTAGGGCAATTATTGTGGCATATCTTCATTGCTTTTAAATACACTGATAGAGAAAATATTTCTTTCAGGGCCTTGGTTTAAAGGCTGTCCTGTGGTTAAAACATTAAATATGTTTCAGTTACAATGAAATGCTGCAATGATGTTGAAACGGAGAGGAAATACTTTTTTTTAATTCATCATGAAAGTGTTTCCGACAACTTTTTTCAGTCACAGTACAGAACATATTTACACAATCATTTCTAGATTATAAAGTGCTCTTCCATTACTGTTCTCGCAAATTCAAAGGAGCACTAAAACACGATTTAAGATTTCTTTTTTTATTCGATATGCACTGCAATGTTGGCTTGCTGTCTTAACAGAGTGGTGTCCCGCAGGGCTGTATGTTAAGACCGTTTCCAATTTAATGTTGTTTCTGTTTTCCTTCCCTCCCCCTCCCCGCTCTAGGCTGTAACGGAGGCATCGATGGGACTGTGTCTTTGCGTGAAGCTCGTCGTCAGCTCTGCTCACATCTGCTCCACCATCCACCCACCCTCTCTTGCCCCACCTTGCTTCCTGAACCCCCCCCCCCCTTTTCCTTCTCCTTTTCCTCCTCGCTCTGATGCATACATCTTCCCTTAATGCCTGATTGGACCCTTTAGCGGTCAGTATTGGCCCATTTTGCCAGAGTGGGTGACAAACACTCTGCAGACTTTCAAACAGAGAGGCCTTTCTCCGCACTATGCCTGAAGCCCTTCCCCAAAATGACATCCTCGTCTTTCTGTTGAGGAAATTCAACATGCATACAACACCTTTCATGCCATGCTGCAACTCATCCAAAGCTGCAATTATGTTTTGTTTTTTTAAAACCATGATTGTTCAACATCACTGCCAGCTTTTTTGTGGGAGCCCGAGAGACAATTATCACCAAACTTAACATCTGGCGTGTAAAAAATATGCAAAGAATTCATTTTGACATGTTTAGTAACTTGAATAATTGCCAACTTTTAAGACGGCACATCTCCAAAATGTTGACTTTCATCAAAATGCACAGTTCAGTTCTGTTAAAATACATTTCTTGACATGTTTTATACTGATTTAAAAAGTAGAAACTTCTTTCAACTTTAAAAGAAACATCAATTGTTTGAATTTACACAAAAAAGTTTACAGATTTGAGGATTTGAATAGGAATCTGCAAAGCATGGCCATTGTATTTCAAAATATGTATTTCTGCAGTAGGAACTTTACCAACTAATGCTTTTCTTTGTTATTTTCCATCTTGTTCTCTGTAAAAATGTGTTTTTTGTGTGTCTGAAACCAAAACAATCGTACACTATCATCCAACCTTATATTCTTTAAATTATTATACAATAATGTTAACTTAAAAGCAAATGCATTCCCTGAAAAAAAAGGTAATTAAGGAACATAACAGGTTGAAGAGAAGAAAATGAACAAACCTTGTCAATTACCTTTGTGCCAAGACACAAATGATACCACATCTCCAAAATGCTGACTCAGTGTATTTTATTGGTGTTGCCTTCAATAACCACACTTTCAATTCATTATCTATTCTTTATTGCTCTAAATACTTGGTAATGTTAAGGCAACGATTATGGTTCATTATTAAACAACTCGTAAATGACTAGAAATACAAAGTGAACCTCTTATTTAAATTTACCAAGACAAGTTACAAGCATATAAAGGTCATTCCTGGGAGACAGGGTTGAAATGATAGAACACTTTGAACTTGTGCTGTAGTGTGATTGCTACATCCGCACAGACATTCACATCTGCAAAACGCACAGCAAGTCAACATGTTCCACTTCCTACCAATACCATAGCAGCTGCATCTTTGAGTCAGGAGGTTAAGTACCTTGTTAAAGGGCACTTCAGCAGTAGTGGCTACAAAAGAAAAGGGAATGCATTTTGACACCTTTCTCCAGCTTTCCCAGCTGGTCCCATGTTTTCTCTGGATACACATTGATAGATCGATAAATTCCACAATTATACCAATGAATACAAAACAGCCAATATTTATTTTTGGTGTTAGCTCTTCACATTACATTTTGCCAGTCACCCTATTTTTTAAGTACAATTGTTAAACTGAAACAAAGCTGCTTATTTCTTTTCTAGTGTAAACTCAGATCCAAGCTACAAAAGTGATAGCTTTGGATAAAGGATTGTGGATACAAAATGTTTGTGGAGGGAATTCAATCTTCCAATGCAAATATCACAGTTAAATGTATTCTATTACAAGGTCTACTGACATCACTATTGTCTGGACTCTCTGGAGCCTCTTCCCGTTGATAAAAAATACAATGAAATACATTTAAATGTCCTCCTAACCACAAGACACTTGTGAAAATATCTGCAATGAGATTTGCATTCATTTAAATCAAAATAGTTAATCATTTAACATCACCTCCTGTCATTTTAAACCTCCAATTGGTCATATATACATTGTTTTTGAGTCATATTTTGCACCTGTTGAGGAAAATTTGACAGGCAATGAAACAGAGATAATGAGACAGAAAATACACGTTTGTTCGTGAGATAGTGAGCTAATGGATGACTCAAACTCTTCCCCCACAGATGTAGGTGTCTAATGACCTTTAATACTATGCAATTGAAATGAATAAAACTTACAGCTTAATGTTTTAAAAAGTCCTTGATTTAAGCGCAGCTGTTGCTCGCTTAATTACTTGTTCTTGAACATTTTGGTAATGCATTTCTCTAGCCCTAGTCTAAAACAATCCAAGTATTTATTTTCTTTTAATACATTGTAACTGTGGTTTATATCCATGGCATATTTTGATTTGTTCAGAGGGAACATCTTCCAATAAGGTCTGATTCTGGTTTGCTGTTTAACATCAAGTATTGAATATCAGACCTCCCAGTACAGTGGTTGAGCACATAAGGCTTCACACCTGTTCATTTGACAACAGTCTAGAGAGACCCGCAGCCTGAAGAAAAACATGTATTCCAGTCATATAGATATATAGTATATCTTTTCAGTTACTTTTGAAAATTAAAAATCCCTGCTTAAAATGCCATTGTTTGTTCAGAGTGAAACAAAAAAAAGCTCTGGCATGTCATTTTCTTGCATTTATTTGAACAGGTCCCCTTACATGAAAACAATATGCTGTTGCTAATAATGTGAGCTCCCAGTTTTACCCTGTCCAGTTCCCCCCAGTTAATAATACATTTTCCCCCTTCTGACAGCATTGTGAAGGATTTTATTCTCTTAATTTCCTCCCTGTCCTGTTGCTTTTCAGTTTCACTTTGATTACAATAATTTTCACCCACATATTAAAAATTCTCATTCAAAGTGAACAATACTCAATCAAGGTAAAAGTAAAGGAATGTCTCTGGAATTGTTGAGCTGTGCGTTCCGCCTGCAGCTTTAAAACCTCTTGTTCTCAAACCTGCAGCCTGACCATGAAGAAAAACTACAACTATAATGCCTCTCATGTGCTGCTGGTGTCGCCAGATAAGGCTGTTTCTGACAACAAATCCCATGAAAAGGCCAAAACTAACAATGTGTTAATCTAACCTCCAATTTCTGACTTCCCTCTCCTTTTCAGGGGCACTCTGCACAAATAAGGCTTAAATCTCGAAAGAAAAAAATAGGTTTCCTAAATCAGCTGGGTCCTGTGGGTTTTAGCAAAAGTAATTTTGCAGTTTTAAGTGACTATTTTTAGCTGCGGATTTGGTGCGTTAGCTAGCATAAAAGCATGAGGATGCTGGATATGGGATTGACTAAAAATACACTGGAGTGCCCATTTTCATGTTAAGGCTATGATAAGTCACTTAGTGCAAAGAGAGGTTCACTGATGTTTTATAAAATAGTTTGAGACAACTTTGAAGGACTATGGTAATCAATGCTTTTTATTAGAATTAATCAATTATTGTTTTAAGTGTGGTTACATCATATGGCATTTGCGTAGATTTGTCCTGCTTACATAATTGTCCTTTTCACGTAATTGGGATAAACTGTCACCTATTTTTGCAAGATGTGTGGAAAGGACAAACATTCCATACAGCTCAATAAATTGATTCACGAGTCACGACCAAATAAAGTTAGTTAAAAGTCTTGTCCAAACTAGCTCCTGTTGGCTTCAAACAGTTCTTTTAACACAATAAAGCTCTGCGTCATGTATAAGTGTACACGGTGTGGGCAGAGGACAAACCCTGTTAGACCTATTTCTCTGCAGTTCCTCTTAACCTTCCTACATACACTTGGCTAATAGGACCCTGTTGAGATCAAACACTGTGGCAGGACATCAAAAACGGGAAAGGAAACAAAAACATAATTCACAGAAGGAGAAAGGCAGCTCTAGGCTGCAAAATGAGCTGTTCCTAACTCCCCTGCTCAACTATTCTCCCCCAGCTCGACAAAATATTGACACAAGTGTCGTGCGACACACTCGTGGGAAACCAGCTTTCCATGACAAATGCAGATGAGTCCATGCAGATGAGTGGATGCAAAGATGTTCATTTTCTTACTAAGAATTGTTCACAGTTCATCGGCAGCAACAATGACAAACATGACAGACTGCAGGGATTGTGTGAGCTTGTTGCATACGTGATATTTCACTATTTCTTTTATAAACAGGCACATTATAAAATGTACAAAAACTCTTGTTTTAAAGATCTTGAATTCAATGATTTTCAGTTATAATTCTACATTGAAGAAAATATTATTTTTTGTCTAAAGTAAAACGATATGAAATATATCTCTTATCTGTATGGAAAGCAAGAGTCACCAGCCAGCTAACTAAAGTTAGCATAAAATGAACCCCTTCTAATCTCACTAATCAACAAAAACATATTAATTGAAAGTTTAGTATTTGTACAAATTGATAAAAAAAGATAAAACATGCAAGTTTGTTACCTTTAGAGAGCAAGCTAGCTGTTTTCACTAAGCTAACAGGCTGATGGCTAACTTAAAGGTATCAACATTTTTTAAATAATGTCTACTCCATTAAAAGTATATACCATATTACGATATGGTCATACTGTCTAAAAATGCATTACAGGTGTAGTCATAATTGCTTTCTTTATTTTGATTATTTAGTAGAAATGCTATCTTAATATTTATTGTATGGACATTGGATTGGTTTCGATTTTCTCATAAAGCTTTCAGGAAAAGACAAAAAGCAAGTAAGAAGTTGGGTAAGAAAACAATAAGCTAAATTATGAAAATTACAAACTTTGCCTTTAAAACATAAAGATGCAAGAAGTAGAGTGAGTCTGTTGTGCTTTTTGATGCTAAGAAACCATGAAATTGTTCTCAATTTGACTGTTATTCAAGGAAACGCACAGAAAGGGCTTCTCACAATTGTTCTGTCTAGTTTTGTTTGGTTTAAAAGGTCGCAATCAAATCAAAGTCATACAAACTTGAGAATGTACAGGATGATGTCAAATACGAGCAGCTTTTCCCAAAAGGGAAGAGCTGATCAGATTAGCCTAGATATATCCTTCTTACTTATGGCAACCTTTCACAATTCAAATGTGCTTTGAATCAGCTTTTATTCTTTCCATGGTTACTGTGTGCTGTAGCCTATAGGAAAACTTGTTTTGTCTCATCTCAAAATGTCATTGTTTGTCATTTTGTACCTAAAATATTCTGCTGCAGCTCGGTCATAATGTAACACCATGCTGCTTCCTCCTCTTTTCCTCACCTTGATTTGGACAAATCCTCAACCTTCATTATTAAAATCATGGTCCTCATGATAACACATGTTGTCCTTACTGAAAAAGCATATGTCATTCAAGCTTTTAACAGATCTCCATTTGTATAATTTGTACAGAAAAGTTTATAAAAAGTTTTCTACCCTTTCAGAAATTGTTTAGTTTCTGCTGTTAAACTGAATGTCGATGAATAACAATTTGCAGGCCTTGTTATACAGTTTGTCGTTTTTTTGTGCAACATCTGGGTTTGTTCTACTGTCCAGAAGAAAAGAAAAACATTGTCAATAAAAACTATAACTGATAAATTCATGTTGTTTCTGTTGAAGGTTGTGTCCTTCTCTTTAGCGTTTCAAGAGTGCAAGCTGTCTCCAAAACAAAAACAAAACAGAAAACTAACTTTTGAATACCTGAACTAAACAGAACGTGTTGGAAATGACAACGACTTTGTGTCTCTCTTTGAGACAACATTGATATTCCCAAACAGTGTGACTCATCTTGTGCCCCAAGGGATCATCAATGTTGTTACTAATGCAAATTCTGTTGCCTTGACTTTACATTTTGAGATTCAATGTATTATTCTTTTGATATTGACCAAGGAAGCCAGTTGAAGTCATTTGATGCTTTTCCATTATAGCTCATGGCAGTGTTTTTGATATAGCACACACTCGTCGCATCTTCAAAACTAAAACAGGGTATCCCACAAGCTGAATCATTAATATGTGAGACATGTTTATCACCTCTTTTACAGTTCAAAACAAAAGGGTTAGTCTAGGGCAAAATGCCAGGAATGCATGATGACTGTTTCATCCGCCTTTCTAATTTAGCTAACTTAGCTTTACCTAACAATTAGAGGAGACAAACAGCCCTTAGTGTCCAAAGACGAATGAAGCGTTGTCATGCTTAAATGCTTAAAGGCAGGGTTGGTCACTTTTTTTTTGAAAACTAGCATGATTTATGCTAGCATGAAGTAGCATTCCCTCAGTGTTCCATGCACCCACTCCCTCCCCTCTTTGCTCCCTCAAAAGCCACCCTCCTCACTTACATGCACAAGCGCCATTGGTCCAGAAGTGGACCTCAGCTCATGCTTTGAGTGTGAGCTCGTGCATGCATGGGGTAGAGAACGAGCAGCGAGACAGGGAGGCCTGATTGGTTCATCAGATTGGTTCATCTGATTGGTTCATCAGATTGGTTCATCAGATTGGTTCATCTGATTGGTTCATCTGATTGGTTCATCAGATTGGTTCATCTGATTGGTTCATCAGATTGGTTCATCAGATTGGTACCTCGTGGCAGACATTGGTCGACGTTTTTACAGGCTTACAACTGCTACAGATGACGGATTTTCTTCGTTCCTTTTTCAGAGCTCATGAGTTATTCGTATCACCATGGTGTCAAATAAATGTACTGCCGCTAAATCCCTGTGCAGCATCTATGTGAGAAGAAGGCAGCGTTTAATTAGTGTGTGCAGGTGCAATGTAGATCTTCTTTCAAATTAGGAAGACTTGTCTTTTCAAATATATCTAACTGAAAAGTCAACACTTGCAGATAATATATCAGATGTCAAATACCCTTGTTATTTTCCCTGTAATCTCCAGTGAGAGCGGTGAATGACTGACACATGCATGTAACTTAAAATATAACCAGTCTTCCAATCACTTGAGTCCATTGATATCGCTTCTAGTGAAAGCCAACAACAATCCTTCCTCCTATCCGCTGGTCGACATATTCATATAAATAACAGACACAGAATTATCTAACAATCTAGGTAAAATATAAATACAACAACCCTAGAATTTACTCTTAAGCTTGCACACATACTTGTTGCACAGCCAGGTAATACCTTAAACCATGTCTAGCAGACAGCCAGCAGGTTCTACCTGTTACTGAAAATGACCATGACCCTACTTATGAACAACTTTAGGCCTAATACAAGTAAAAGAGGGTATACAAAAATTGGATCCTCAGTACAGTTTTCTCATATTGAAAATGAAGCTATACAAAATCAGAATATAGGACCTAATTTATTTTTAGGAAATATGAAAGAAACATGTAAATCATCAAGTATACAACAATATATTGTGCGAAATAGGATATATAATAGGCTGGCTGGCCGCCAGCCGCCGGGGCCGCTGGTGGCTATATGAGGCTATAGTCCTCATCAAAGCAGCCATGGGTTCGTATCCTAACCTCAGCCCTTTGCTGCATGTCATCCCCCACTCTCTCTTCCCCAAATGTCCTTTCCCTCTTCAGCTGTCCTTTACAATCAAGACAAAAGGCTCCAGAATATAACCTTAAAAAGAAAAAGAAAAGGAGGACCATAAAGTGTCATAAAAATCACTTGGGGGTCAAGAATTACAATTACCCTGCTTTTATCGACTAAACATTTACATGAAGAAGTGTTGTTGTTTTGCATAGGCTAGATTATTGTTAAAATAACCCAAAGAGTGGAAACCAGCAGGTACTAATTTTCCCGCTGATTACTGCTGGTTTTCTCTCCTACTACTCACTTATATAATCAATTATAGTAAATTGCAGTTAATTGATTTAACTTCGTTTCATCTTTGGCACATCACATCGTGATGAGATGGTTAGAGTAAAAACCAACAGGAATACTAAGACCAAGGATTGAGAAAGAGACACACGTCTTTCAAAAAACGTACAAAAAAAGTTCACAGTATGAACCCCAAACGTGTGGTTTAACACTTTTTTTTACATTAATGAGCAATTTGTATGATAGAAAAGGACACATCAATTTAAACTATTTATGTAAATGATATCAGGAAATAACTGTTAGATGGCATATGGTGCCCTGTAGAGAAAGCTATAACTAATATCATTTAAAAATTGACTTTCAACATGTTGTGCAGTTAAAAGTTTCACTGACATAATTTTGGATAACATATAACAGAAAAGACATCAGTATAACAAAGAGAAAGAGGGTATTCAGAGAACACACCATGCTCTGTGACACTGTGAGGCTAACTGATCCTTGGGTGAACTCCTCCAGCAATTATTTTGCAGAGTGCTCCTGATTTATGTGAGGGGAAGCCGTAAAGAGCCGCTGAGGTAATGACAAGTTTGACCTTTCAGGGTGAGGAAGAGACCGGAGTAATCCCTTTTTCTCCTGGTGGTATTCAGAAGGAAAGTGTGTAGGGATAAGGACATGCTTAAATCACAGACATAATAAAAAGCTGGTCTTTATCCATCAGTCTCTAACAGGGAAATAAAAACAGTCAGGATTGGTACAGTTTTCTCTTTGCATGAGGTCTTTTTTGGGGGGGAAATGGACATGGTCCCGCACAACATGATTAGAAGTAGCATTTGAAAATTGGTGGAAAAGTGACACATTGCATTAGCAAGTTCACACTGCCTAAATAATTCCCATTATTGTTGTTTTCCCGAATAGTTTTTATGTGTTTGCAGGAGCCATTATGCCTATTTTCCATTAACACATCAATTGTTTTGATTTATTTCAATGCAAAACTACCCATGATTCGTTTGGTAGAACTTTTTGCAAAACTAATTTAGAGTTCCAAAGATCAATAGCACCTGAGGGCTCATCTACTGACTTATAGATTATGAATCTGAAATTGTTCACCACTCCCATGGAACCAATTACTATGCATCAATGAAATTTGGGGAAGTAATTTCCGCAACCAATGCAGCTAACTGTTAAACCTCTAATGGGTCCAAGCAGCCTCATGTGGACTGTAAAGTATCCGGCCATATTCTGTTCATGGACAAAGTCTCAGAGGGAAGATTTAAAGGGTTTAAAGCCAGCAGAGAACCTGGATCTAACCAGACATCAGTCATCCTACCCAAATTTTCATCGTCATAATGCAATTTCAAATGTGAGAGGATTTCACAGTCTGTGCTCACACTGTTGCTTTTGAATTTGTGAAGAACTCTTTGAAGGGCTCAAGAGGAAAATGAGCTGTACAAAGGCTCCTTCAATCAATTTTTTTCACAACATGACAGGTTTCTTTGAAAGCCTTTGCAAGGTTTTTACAGCCCTAAGTTTGAATCAGAAGCTAATTTACTTCACACACAATAGTTTTATTTATTCCATGATAATCAAACTCAAGCTCGGCAAGAATGGAAAAGTGAGAGTAAATTGAATTTAAAGAAAAGTATAATACAATTCAAAGCTGGACAGTTATAGCCATGGGGTTAATAAAGTACATCTAATTCTGAAAATCTAAACATTGTCAGATTTGGATAATTAAGCAAGCTCCAATGATTTTTTTGTAGACATTGAAACAAATGAACCAATAAAATCATATTCGACCTTAATCAACTGATATCAAACACTACTTTTTTCACTACTTTCTCCAGCTGTGAGGAACATATGTGAACAGCCAGGTCGGGAGAATCTCACGAGCAGTCCTCCCAAAATTATCTAGATATTATCAGGAGTGGTCATGTGAAAACGGCTATGGAGTCTTCCTCTCAGCGCGTTTCCAAATTCATTGAAAGTTTAACTCTCAGCAAGAAGGAGACAAGCAAAGGTACCAAGAAGTACATTTTTGTTCTGTTTATATCTATATTCACAAGTGTTAACCTTTTAAAGAGTCTTTGTTCTATTTTCATACCAATCTGAAATATGTCTTTTAACATATTTCAGGAATAAAGTGAATGGGATTGTATACCTTTGTTGTGACTAATTACATAAGAAGTCATAGCCACTTGTTTTCAAGTTTTGTGTCATGCTTTAAAGGAAGAATATGCAAGTTTTTGATCCAGTAGATGTCACCCTGGAGCACCAGCATGAAACCAAAACAACTTGCGCAGCATTGTTGTGTTAGCATGCTAAATCTAGCAATCTTTATTATGCTCGTATCTTCACACTACATTTACATTTACACAAAATGACTGTGATCTAATAAGATCTCAAATAAGCAGTGAGTAAAGTATGTTATTCTTCTTTTCTCTAGTCCCTCAATTAAACAACTTTTATATGCAAGGTGATGAGCTGGCTGGCCGTCCCGGCAATGTAAACAAAGTGCAGCTACGGCTCGGAAAGCTCGGAAAGCATCACAGACAGCGGGACTCGGGTGTCACACTCATTGTAGACAGTCATGACTCACAGAGTTATTTTCAGAGGACATATTTGATTTTTGCTACATTTAAGTGTGAAAAATCGCATATTCTTCCTTTAAGTATTCCACCGAATAGTTTCAAGTTTATCCTCCAATGGTGCACTATTAGCTGTGTTGGTTATAGGACAAAAAGAATGCAGCAGTGAGAAACCACTAACAGAAGCAGTTGAAACACAGCCACATGTCTAATGCAAAAAAATTAAATTAAAAAATAAATTACTAAAATTCAGAAAACACCATACTGCTAGAAATAAAATATTTAAAATAAATGTCAACAGGAGTAGTTAAGTATATGGTTTCGATAAAAGACTTCCCACATCTAAAACACTGCAAGCTCTTGCAAACCACCCACCAGGATTTGGGGGCTGACTCCACATAAGCTACCATTATCGTCCTAAACAGAGTGTTATGACGCAGAGAAATAAGTTCAGCTCATCTCTGTTGATACTCATTTTGCCCAAAGACCTTGCCAAACTGCAGCATCGCCCTCAGCTTTTTTCAACTCTTTGTCTTTGCTTCTGCAGTGTTGACCCGTTTAGCTGTGCTCAATTTATTGGTTACAAGACAATCTCAATGCCAACAAAGAGTGGGAGTTTTCTTTTCAAGTGAGAGATTTTGCATGAAAATGCGCGTGCTGTGTTCTTGCCTCACTCTGGCCCACTGGTCCTAACAGATTTTCAGTTTCACCCAGGAGCTACAGGGAATCTACTGATGTTATGCTTTGGATCACATCAAAAGGAACAAGTCCTCCACATCATAGCTGGTGGGAAGGTGCTGGCCTCGTCTTGCATACATTAAGACCTTCTCATTTTATCACCATTTCGCCTGCACTGCCCACTTCATTTGGTATTCTCCAGGAATGCTACACAAGAAGTAAAGCTGACAACTTCTGAGCGAGCTTCTAGCCGTCATGCTGGGGAGAAAATGTATTACAGGTCCTCTCTGAAAGTGGGTAGTGTCAACAATAATTCTTCTTACCTTTTGCCAACTGGGAATTTCCCACCTGTTCGACTGAAATGAGTTTTAGGTCTTTTGGGAAGTGAGTCATAGTTAGAAAGGACTGCAGGTGTATTCGGCCAGTAGTCAAAATTGTGAGAAAAAAAATCAAACAATACACATTTGAAATAATATAATTAAATCCAGGATTTGAGGAGAATTTATGTTAAAAATGAACAACTCAAGATTTGCCTAAAAATGTTTCTTTAGCACCTGTTGCATCCACATGGTTAAAGATACACACATTACTTATATTTTCTGCAAAGCACATGTATGTAAATGAATACTCTGCACCTTCACAAAGACACACACATTCTTTGTACAAATAAGGGCATTTACAAGAGCCACATTGATCACCATGGCATAATGATTATCCATCAAGTCTTGAAAGAAAGAGCTCCAAAGCTTTGACTCTTTTGTATGTTAAGATTCAAGGAAAGACAGCAGAGACTAAATGAGCTGACATTTAGTCTGTGCTTGATACACTGGGGTTTTTTGCTACTCAATACTCTTTTATTTGAGCTTTTGCATAATGTCAGAGGTGCGATAATACGAACATACGTTTAGTTCAGAAGAACCTTTTTATTTCCTTTTTTTGAAGATTTTTATAATCTCATGAATTCACATCTTTGATTTCAGAATGGACTTTTTTTTCTCTCACAGTTCAGTCTCCTCTTTTGGTAAAATGACCCTCTTTTGTACTAACTTTTTTTATTAGAAAATATACATACTGTATAGTTTTCACTTTTCGAGCAGACCACAGCCTGTAGCATGTATTTGGTGGAAGCAGCTGGAGGCTAAATCATGAGATTAGTTCAAAAGCAGATATACATTTAAGACACCATCTGTCCCTTCAGTCTGTTCCATTTGTAATGCAATTTAACATTAAAAAGCATCCAGAGCTAAAGTATAGAGAGAGTGAGGTACATCTGCCTGGAGCAGTAAACATGGGAAGTCTGGAAAAAAATTTAATAAACTCAGGGTGTTTCTTGCATTTACAAGCTGAGAGGTAGACATATATGTCAAAATTAAGGACACAAAACTTACTTTGGTGGCAGATATTTCCTGTTTAAATCTAAAGCCTTCAAGTTACGATCATCTTAGTACTTTTGGTAGTGCTTCGAAAAAACAAGAGAAGCTGATATAGAAAAGGACTGTCAGGCAGAATTAATGTAAACATAGCTGAAAAAATCAAATACAAAAAAGAATGACATTAAAACAATAAGGACAAAGAAAGTAGGAGAACAACACAGACATGTATTATGAAAGAGCCTGAGTAGAGGAAAGAGAAGATGCCAAATAAGAAAAATAGAACGGAAGAAAGAAAAACACAAAGACAATGGGTGTACCTTTCATGACTGAGGGCTCAGACTGGGAGACCTTTGATGGCCACACTATTTAGCTAACCTAACACATGCAGGTAAGTGTTTTCATTGCCCACCAGCCATGGCTCCTCACTCTGTAGAACTTGGTGCATACGTTCATATCAGCTGTGTGACTGCTTATGACAGCCCTCCAAGTTATCTCATAGCTATGTCTTCGTTATTATCAAGCTGCACAGCGGTTCTAACAGTACATATTTTTTTCAGATCAATGTTAGCCAGTTTTTTTCCCCTTTACGTTATTTTGCCTTTAGGACAGCCGAAGAGAGACAGGTGATGTGGGGAGAAGAGAGTGGGGTGCAACAAAGGGCTGAGCTCGGATTCGCACCCACAGCCGTTGCTACGAGGACTATAGCCTCTGTACATGGGGTGCGCGTCATAACTGCTAGGCTATCCGGTACCCCATTGGCCAGGGTTTTCAGGATGATTGCACAAACGTGATTGGTGAATACGACCAAAACAAGATCATGGTAATAAAAAACACTTATAGGCTAATATGAACCTAATAAAGTCTTGTCAATGTTAATAAACATCTTATGAACGTTGATAAGTGGTCTAAAACAAGTTTCTGTGTTAATTAATATCTTACAAGCCAATTATAAATTAATTTAGTTTAATTAACACTCATGAAGTCTTATTAATGTTAATAAGCCTCTTATTAATGTTAATGGTGGTATATTGTGTTAATAAGCTTCTAATAAGATCTTATAATTGTCTTATAAGACACAATAAATGTGTTAATTATGCCTATATTAACACTTATATAGTCTTATTTGTGTTAATAAGAATCTAATAAGGTCTTATAAGTGACTTATTACCTGTAATTAATGCTTATTGCAAGCACCTTAATACAAAGTGTTACCCAAGATGACTTTAAATTCACATCCAAAAACTTGTCCCACACAAACAGATGTGTGCAATTCTTGCGTAACTTTTACATGATTACCATGTAAGTTTTGTTATAATGTTAAAATTCAGAAATTAGATCTTATATTAGAGGCTGATGGGATTCAGTCTATCCCAAGTTGTCGAGATATTTAACTTGAAACAATAAAACCTCAATCTGTCGGTGGCAATAGAGGTCAGGTAAGGGAATTACAATTTATCAAGATTATGCCTTTTAATAAAAATAAAAAATAAAGCAGGGCTTTTTATGCCTTTATTCCAGAGACAAGACAGTGGACAGAGTCTGAAACCACAAAGAGAGAAAGCAGGGAATGACATGCAGGAAAGGAGCCACATGCAGAACTCGGATCTGGTCCCAACTCCAGCCTCCCTAAATGGGTCACGCACACCAACAACCAGGACAACAGTGCCCTGAAAAGTTTAAATGGCAATCCATTCATTACGATAAAAGGAAAAGTAAAAACTTTTTGTTTGGACAATGAATGAAAATCAAGGGACGACAAAAGTACTTCGGCTACGACCCCTCAGAACCATGAATGTCAACAAGTCAGGATTGGCATTTTTGATTTAACTTCAAAAATAAATCACACTGATATCTTGACACAATGGATTAAAAAAAATAATGAATTTGAAAGAATGGGAACACTGTGATAGGATTATTTTCATTAACATGTATTGTTTAGATGGTGTATTAATTAATGTGACTAAGCCTACTATAATAATTAAAATTCAACATGCCAGCACGCAATCAATCAGCAAGCATTTCAGTTAAGTATTGCTGAGCATGTTTTTCAATTGTACACTATACCATAAGCACATCGGCCAATTGATTTCACCATGTGATTCTAAGCGATCAATCTGTGTTAATTGGCTGCATTGGCTGTAAACAGTATTCATTTAATTTTTTTAAAACATTGATTGAGCCGGCAGGTTTTTCGAAATGCTGATAATCTGTCTCAATTGAGAAGCAGAACATTACAAAAATATGTAATTAGATGTTTCCATAGAAACAAAAGACAGAGCCTTTGTTCCAAACATGACTAATTAGGTGTCTTAAACATGTTGAAAAGTGGTGAAACAGGAGCTGAAAGAAAAACAACAATCAGTGAACCTATAGCATGTCATCATTATGCAGCATGTTCAGCACACATTTATAAATGTGGCTGCACTCCTACAGTTACTCTTTCATGCAAGGTACCGTAAATACAATCAAATCCCCAGCTCAGAATAAATGCACTACGGTCATATTTTGGACCGTGTTGTTTATTCAACAGGTTGATAGTGGGAAGAACACCACATGGAAAAGCTTCAAGGGAAGAAGAGAGGTGAATTATGGTTCGTCCTGGATAACGTGTGTAGAGGAAACCACTGGCAGAGGCATCCATGCAGGCATGAAAATATAGTCATGCAAACAAAAAGTCTCCTACAGCTACATGCAGTACACACTCGCACAGATGCTAACTGCTTACAAGGCAACTCGGTGTCTTTACCTTAAAAAGAACAGAAAAAGGCTGAGGGTTTAAAAATGAAAAGGAGGGGTTGAGATGTATAAAAATACATTTTAACCAGTGAGTCTTAACTCTGGGCAATGTGCGATGTAACGGGGCTAAGCAGGGGCTTTGCACAGTGATCCACATGGTGTGTGGCATTATGAGAGGGCAGATGGTACCACTCAAGCAGGAAGTGATTGACATAATGACATGGCCGGCCATGGAATGTGGGTGTATGTGTGTAGAGAGAGTGTGTACGTGGTCTGTGTGTGTTTCTAAAGATACATCCTTAAAGAGGATTCAAAGAAGTCTCTCCCTCTGTTTTTTTGTTTTTTCATTCAGTGAATTTCATTTTGTGAATTAATATGTTTGTGAAATTTTGTATGTGACTCTGCACATTACCCGATAGCTGATGCAAGGTAAAGGCCAATCCTGTCTCACTGATCATGCATGAATAACTGTACAAACACTTTGAACTCTACCAAGCTTTTTCTCTGTGCTCAGCTAAATCATTTTAATTCAGCTGTGCCAGTGGGCTCCATATCTGACTACGTGAATGTCTGTTTGTCATCTGCAAGATAGCAGAGAGAACATGCTGGAGAACTATACTTCTAAACCCGTTATGATAAATGGAGGTAATTATTTTTCTTCTATTCTGAAGAGAACTTTACAAAGTGCTGGGGAAAAAAGGCTCACTCAGCGGTCACATGCAGAGAAGCTCTGCTGTAATGTCTGCACTGGTATCATTTGTTATCACTTTTGTACCAACGAGGGAAGACAAAGTGATAAAGCTGAATTTTTATACTTGGCGATTACGTAGAGAGGAATTGAAAGACCCACAGAGGTTAAACGAGGTATCCTGCAACTAGGCCTGTCCTCAAACTTATTTCACATCATTAAACTATTTGTCTTCTGGATTAACAATTTATTCTATGATTGGACTTGATCCATCCTTTTTCTCACTCATTAAGTCTGCATTACTTTGATTAGATTTTTTTATGATTTTGATATACTTTATTAATCCCTGAGGGGATATTTGGGTGTGCACTCTGTTATTTTTATAGGGACATGCTTCTCACACACATAGGTCCGAATCACCAACGCAAAAACAGGACCTGTGGACATGCATTGGTGGAGAGATGTCAGAGTGGGGCTGCTACAAGCGCACCAGAGTGGTTGGGTGTTCGGTGCCTTGCTCAAGGGCACCTCGGCAGTGCTCCAGAAGTGTCCTGGCACCTCTCCAGCTACCAGACCAACTTCCATATTATGGTCTGCACTGGGACTTGAACCGGTGACCCTCCGTTCCCAACCCAAGTCCCTACAGACTGAGCTACTGCCGCCCGCAAGGTGACCTTATAACCATACTACACATGTCCATTACAGAAGACACACACACTGACGGCCCACTTTTTGGGGAATCAACCATCACAGCAGCAACAATACTGTACGCATCTGTCAAACCACCGACAATGAAACAACATCTTTAAACTTACCATTTGAAGATGTACTGAACTTGTAAGATCATAATCCACCAAAAACTGCTCATCACAATTTAAACCCTGTAAAATAATTAATCCAAACACATTCCATAACAGTCCACGGAACTATAAAAAAAACCACTGCTATTTGCCGACCTTTAGATGACACCTCATAACAGCCAACAAAAGCCTTTTTTGAAAAGAGACGCCTCCTCCTTTTCTGACAGCCAATTGCACACGACTGTGCCAAAAACTGACATTTTTAGTAGCCAATGAAATTCTTAAAACATGCTGCTTCAATAAATACTTCAGGGGGATTTTTTCATGCAGACACTAGGAGATTGATTTATAGTATGAGTAGTATTAATTTTTGACACTAAACCCTCTTGGACATGTTAGAAAAGATGTAAGTTTTGCCAAAAAAAAACAAGGTAACTTAAGGATACTTTCAAAGAAGGAAATCCCGATATGATAGATAAAACGTTTGGCAGTAGATTACTCAACGATCTCATTTATGAAGATCTGTCTGACCCATAAATCTACCCCAACCACCTTACTTTAATCTATACCACCTTATTTTCTCCTCCTTTACTCATAGGGCTATATTATATAGGAAATATATATCACTTCAGTCAATAGGTGTTGCCATGTAAATGTTGTACGTTTGAGTTATTGCAGTTTCCCTAGCAACAACTTATAATGATCAATGCACAAGACCTAGGTTTAAATCTTTCTGTGAAATTTCCACAGTCTGAGGTATGTCAGTCGATTAAAGGAAGCAGGAGGACATTTTTCTACAGAGAATACCATAAACACGTACTGGTTTCCCAACAGGGGCTGCCAAAAGCAACACAAGATCAATGCCATGCACACAAATCTAGAGCTAAATAAACCATGCAATATGAAATATATGACTTATTTGATACCCAAGCTTCCAAAGAGGAAACTAAAAGTAGCAGTGGACAAAAACCTTGGATGTGCATGTGTGAAATGACAAGGAGACCATTACCTTCCTCCATGCAGTATCAGTATTTTTTCCATTGTTTAAGTTTGACTGCCTCATATGTAGTGGATTCATGGCATCTAACAATAGTGGAAATGGCAATGGAAAATTAGTTCCAACAGCTATTCATGTATATTCACATAACAGGGTTTGCATTCATTTTGAAGGACACAAGTCAAATGTGAACCATTCAGTAGAGGAACATTGGATTCATGCATAGAATGATTCTGGTTTAAACTCTGTTATTGAGAGACATGCTACACATACACATAGGCACCCAATGCATGCACACAAACAGGACCTATAGACATGCATTAATGGAGAGATGTCAGAGTGGCACTGCTGAACAGGGAGTGTGCAGAGCTCAAAAGGCACCTCGGCACCTCTCCAGCAAACAGACCAACTTCAATACTTTTGATCAGTACTGACACTTACCTCAAAAAAGTTTACTAATCACAGCGTCTCTGCTGCTGTAACCAATTCAGTTCTATTTATGTGTTCTAAGGTATTTTCTTCCACTCTTCCTGTTGCAATCGAATCATACCAAATAAAAGTGAGTCAAATTATTGTTATTATGTTATAATTTCCTTCTTCTATTTAAAGCTCCCTGCATAAAGGGATCACCTGAGATCAGAAAACCAACAACTTTGTAAGACGACCATAACTTGTATTAAAGGAAGAATGTGCAACTTTTGGAACCAGGAGATGTAGCCCTTGATCACCAGCATGTTACCAAAACAAACTGCTGTTTGGCGACACCTCCGCCACACTGAATCATCTGCTCTCCTCCGGCTCGTCCATGTAAACGCTATGTCAATACGGCTCAGACAACATCACAGCCAGAGTCCCGCTGGGAAAACGTGGGTAAATCATGGGGTAAACATGGCAGCGGCAGTGGAGTTCTGAGCTGACACCTTCAAAAGGCTTAGCCCAAGAAATTGGGGATTTCATATAAATATGAATAAAATATAAAATTATATTTAATCTTCTAAAGACATCAAAATGACTTGATGTGTACATTTAAAATATATATATATATAAAAAATCTGTTTTTTAGTTTCAATGTTGGAGCTAACATTGCTGTGAAGTTTCAAGGCTAATATAATATATTATGTGTCAAGTTGATTCGGTGAAATACATACAATACAAGTTTTACTGCGTTAAAGCCAATGAAAGGATTGTGGACCAGTTTACTCTGCTTTTTTACTTTTCTTTTCTTTGCAAGGAAGAGTGGCTCTCTGTGGTAACTATCACAGACCGCTGACATGACATTTGGGCCTTACAGTAGGATTAATGGTGTTAACAAAAAATGTAGGATAAAGGCCACAAGGAGAAGGATAGGGACGAAAACTGTCTGACCGAACTACTTCAATAATGTAAGTTAGCCTTCG
This sequence comes from Labrus mixtus, assembly GCF_963584025.1. Taxonomy (NCBI): domain Eukaryota; kingdom Metazoa; phylum Chordata; class Actinopteri; order Labriformes; family Labridae; genus Labrus; species Labrus mixtus. The sequence continues at coordinate 18,897,654 of NC_083616.1, forward strand.
TTAAGTAAGTAAATTAGTAGTTTAGAGTAGGCTACCTCTGTTAGCTGCTGCGCCTCGGGCTAACTTTAGCTACAACCATAGACTACAACCAGCAAGTTGCTTCTCCCACGCAGAAGTTTTAGGCTACTTGTTTCCATAGCAACAGAAGAGAACCCTGCTTTACCACAAATGATTCAACTTTAAGTGCTACAATTTTTCTGCTAACAGCTGACGACTTGTAACTATCAGATGTTAGTCCACTGATGTTTATTGCATGGACATTGGATCTTGATTATTAGTGTTTTTTTTTTAAGTTTTTGTATTTTTTTGCATTAGGCAAGGTGTTTTTATATTGAACCTTATAAGCTACATAACTGAAAAGCCTTCATCTTTTCTAACATAGGCCTATTGCTACGATGCGGTGAGTAAAACAAGGGAGGTGGACCCAAGTGCGGAAACAAAAAACTATTTATTTAAAATAAAGATCAAAATTCCAAAACACGAAAAAACAAGGAGCCACGAGGAAGCACAAGAGACACTAGCAAACTGACATACCACATACCACAAACACATACAATGAACTGACCCAGGAAGGAAGAAACACAGAGACTAAATAGACACAGGGGTAATCAAACACAGGTGAGACTAACAAGACACAGGTGAGGGCAATCAGGGCAATCACACTGGGAAACACACAGGCAGGAATACAAGAAACACAGAGGACAACTACAAACTAAATCATGAAACACTAAAAACACACAGGGTGCATTCGAATTGTCCCTCCTATCTCCTTTCACTATCCACTTTACCTTAACCCCGGGGAAACGTCATGAGGTTAAGGAAAGATGTTAGGAGAATTCATAAAGGACTTAGGGAAAGGCGATCTCGTTGCTCTGACAATCCGACCGCATTTTCCACAAGGCGACGTCATTAAATGCGACGGGCCGGCGGAGGTTAATGACGTGAGTCCGCCGTGTTGAAACTACAATGTTCCGAAAATGGACTACAAAAAACGCATCTAAAAAACTTTCCCCTGTGCCTTCTTACCGGTGAAATAATCCTAATCACCACAAGGTTGGGATTGAAATAAAAGCAATATAGACTACCAGGCTACAAGTAAGAAAAGTGAAACCATCACCTTCCTGTCCACTCAGAAATCAACATCAAAATAAACATGATTGTATGAAATTAATTGTTACATTAATGATGAAAGATATAAGATATGACCTACACATAAATATTTTAAGCATACAAATGTACAACTGCACAAAGCATTCTTAAGTGAATTAAATATGTTGAATAAAACATCATCTGTGTCACTTTACGATCATCGTTCATTTACGTGAACGGTCGGATGCGCGACTCGCCTTAAATGTTGCGGCCGCAAGGAATTGTGGGGCGGCATATCTCATCTCCTTTCGTAAAGGATGGTCCAGTGTATCCTATGCTAAAGGAGGTTATAAAGGAAGCACTGACCCACCTTTCCTTAACTTTTAGAGAATTCGAACGGCTCTTATCATGGCCGCCACTTAAATGCTTCTGGGGTTAAGGTAAAGTGGATAGTGAAAGGAGATAGGAGGGACAATTCGAACGCACCCACAGAACTCAAGAACTAACAAAACACACCAGAACAAGAAGAAACACCAAACACTGAAAAACAAAACTAAAAAAAGACCAAATCATGACACCTATAGGCAATGGTGTATAGGTAATGTTTTGTGTTAAATCTTGAACAAATGAACAATCATGCCCCATAGATCTCTGGACCCCAATTCTTTGCTTTTGAATGAGACAAGTATAGGCTATGGTATAATTGCTGTATTCCAAATGAGATAGGCTATAAAAGGTGATTATATACCCATCAGCTTATGACCTTTCTGTCTGCGTTTTTGCTTTTTGTTTTTGTTCAAGAGTTACTTTTTTGATTTATCTTCCAATAATTTTGAATAATATCACATTACAGGTTTTAATTTAGAAACCTCCATGTTGCAGCAGGAGCAGGAGCAGGAGGGACACCTTGCCTCGTCCCTGCCCCCCTGTGAAGGCCCACAGCAGGCTCTAGGAGGAGTGGATGTGAGGAGAGTCGGCTCCGGCATGCTGAGTGATGACGATAGCCGACATAACTAAACCCACCCACAGTTGATTTAAATGCCCGCGCACGGCTCTCTCCCAGCTCGTCACAGTGTCTCCCGTTGCTCTGTATTTATAAAGCGCCCCGGTACGCGAAGAGGCACAAGCATGCCTCGTCTCTAGAGAGGCAGAGCGCGTCGCTGTGACTTGGACACATTTTTGGATGAGACACTTGTGCAGCCGCTGCTAAGGAAACGCAGGAGTTTTATCCTAAAGTTCACTGCAGCAGGTCGTTGTGACAGCGATCTTGTTCTCAGGGGTGAGTTGTTGAACGTTTTAATTCAATGTTTCACCTGTTATGCTTTTACTTTTGTTCAAAATTAGGCTGACCATTCCCCTGAAGGATGAGGGTGCGGCAGGGCAATTAATGTGCACACCTGTGGTTAAGACATGAAGCCTTTAATTTGTAAAATGTATTGTTCATACGTTGTTGTTTTACCTTATGCAAAAAAAAAAAGAGTCGCTAGAACTTGTTGAACCTGTGAAAGAGCCATTACATTCAGGCTCATATAGGGAACATTAGGGACTTTCAATTGGACATCGTAATAATGAGAGCAATTGCAAAATGAATCCAACTTCACAAATACAAATACATGTCACTCACTGTATGTTTGTTGAATCATTACATTTTTCATTTTGTGAGGAATATAGGAATTGTTTTTCACATGAAAAAACCGGTAACAGCTTTACTCTTGAAGAAACTCATAGTTCTGTAGAAATGAGAGAGAAATATGATTCTTTTTCTCACTGTAAGGCATATAGCATAGAAATGTATTACCGCCTGCTTCCGTAGATTTGCTTATGCCTTGCTGCTACTTAAGTTGTGAAATCCGTTTTCAAGATTTCTTTGATCGCATTTGCAGTTTATTTAATTGCTTATGGGTGCAGAAGATGACGATATATACCTAACTAACCCACCCCTCCCCCTTTTTTAAGGGCGAATTGCCTCACTTACCTGTTCATTCTAAAGTTATGAAGACCAACCAATCACACAGTCAATCTATGCAAATTTGATCACATGTAAACCCTGCAGTGTTTTTGTGACAGGAACAAAAGTTCATATCAAGTTCTAATCACCAGAACAAGAAACTGTAACTTGCAAGCTTTGTGCAGAGACATTGGGGAAACTAAAAACAAGCCAAGAGTAGCCTTAGTCCTTCACTGTCACCGCTAAACAAGGAAGTAAGAAGTCAGGATTAAAGTTAATTGAGCTAAGAAGTAGTTTCTGAATCTAAATTGTGACTGTTATAGTGCTCAAATAAACACATTCATTTATACCATATTGATGAGTCTGCATACACAGTTTTCTCAATGAAACGTTAATTTAAGTCTGATTAGGGTGCGTAATGGTAGCCCAGTCAATTATGTATGCTTGTTTAAGTCAAGATAATTTGAACATTAATAGGAGAGAATCATCCCAGCCTACACCAGACACCCCTTCAATCTCAGAAAAAGATTTTAATCTTCATATTCAGAGCACATTCCCATCAATATTCACATCCGTGATGTGTCATTTCTTATCTTAGTAGGATGCAGCTAAAAAGAGTTAGGATGAAAGGGCCCGTCTATCTAAAGTTATTCCTGTGCCCAGGGACAGTTTAGTCAATATTTATGACTGTGGCCAATTTTTCTAAAATCCCTGCGCTGAGGACCTGATCCCCTGAATGTGTGATTTCAGTGATTATGCATAGAATCAGAAGATATGGTGTTGACTTTCCAGAACTACAAGACTTTTATATATTGACATTACAGCATGACTCAGCCAGCGTATACCTAGGACATATACATTGAAGGGAATTTCTGCCGATGGAAGTTTTGAAGTAAACAACAACTTGATATAGCCTTCTGATGCAGAGGAGCAGATATGACAAGATGTGGATTGTAAAACACTCAGCTATCGGAGGTTGACCGCTATCCTTGGTGCTGAGCTATTCCCAATGTTTGCTGCGTGCCTGCCCTCCTGCACAGATTGCGCAGCACGCGCAGTATCAGCTTTGTGTCCGTTTTTTTTTTCTCCACACACTGTACATTCAAGGCCAAGCCACCCACACAGCCAGATTAATTCATTTCAAAGAACAACTTACACGCATCATAGGAGGTAAAATACTTAATTTAGCGCCTGGAAAACGGGGCAGAGGAGTGCTTCCTTTTTGTTGCTTAAGTTCATTTCAAGTGAAAAGACAATGAAGCACAGGGTGGAATAATAAGGCTCGAGGAGCTGAGGGACAGGCTTTAGTCACATGCCTTGTGTTTATTCACTCAAGAGCTGAGTTGTTAGGGTAATGCAGAAATGGAAGTTTTGGCAAATTGGCTAAACTGCCCTTGAGTGGATTTTATTGGTCATGGGAAACATTCCTAGCAAAAATCGAAGTGTCCTGTTTTCTATTCTTTATTTTTATGCCTTAAATTAAAGGCAATAATATCCTTCTGCACAACATACTAGAAGTTTGTGTTTTTAATGGCTTCTGTCCCTCTCACCTTTTAATGGACTAAAAAGAGTGAAAAAATTATTATTATTATTGGTAAAAATACTCAAAAGTAAAAACACAAATGATTTAATGTTCCATTTTTGTAGAGCACTGCACTCAAGGTAGTTTAATAATGTCATACATATCAAGAGGAAAAACCCCAAATGATATAATGGTGTACCACAGGATCACTTGTTGATGCATATTTAGGAGAACTCCTTTACAAACCATTTGGTTGAATATTCTATAAACTAATCATGTGTTTTACTATTCAAAATTTTAAACGACTGTAACTAGAGCTGGTATAAGTTAAAATATGAAACAAAGTGATATAGAAAAATGATGCCGTCTATAATGAAAATACAAGGAGACCCATTAAATAGTTGTCAGTACTGATGTGAATACTTTACACGGCCGCTGGAGAAATTGAAAACAGAGGCTTAGAAACAAGCCTAGCCAGTATTTGCCTTTGAGGAAAAAAAGGTCTGATACTGTGTTTAGTCACTGCAATGTCAATATAGAGGATCAAAGAGGGTTCTATTTGATGGATAATAGGTTTTTATTTCAGTGACGATATTTTGAATCTGTGGCTCAACAGGATTTAATTGTCTCTGTAATATAACCTTCTAAAAACACTAAATGACTTGTATACCCTCTTTGACTTATGTTAAATCAACGCTTTGTAAGTAAATGATGCAGTCAAGGTAATTTCCCCCAAAACTAATGGAACTTGTATTTCCCCTTCTCCTCCCTCTCCTTCTGTTGCTTTTCAGAAACATCCCTGGGGACACACGAACACTCTCACGCTAGCACGCAGTAACCACCACACACACGGGCACCATGCAGGAGTCAGAGCCAACAGTGTGCCAGCTACAGCCCAACATCATCTCCGTCCGCCTGTACAAAAGGAAGGTCGGCGGTCTGGGCTTTCTAGTGAAGCAGAGGGTGTCCAAGCCACCTGTCATCGTGTCTGACCTCATCCGTGGTGGTGCAGCAGAGGAGTGCGGC